>NC_137889.1:38996061-39655661 GCF_963455335.1 Martes martes
AAAAATATTCGCTTGAATAGGAAGAGTTGTTCTCTTTTTGGAAGTTGTGACAGACTATTCAGCTTTCTCAAATAGTTAGCCCATAATCAAATGGGCACCATAATTCTGACCATGCCACAAAATAGTTCTTTAAGTAAAGTAGTTTAGGAAATTGAAGAATGCTCTTCTTTTCTAACTTACATCATAGGGGTATACTTTCTAGAATCTTGGGGCATAGTAGCCCAATGGATTATATGGTTGGTTTTCATCTGGGGACAAATATAAAGCTGTGGAACATTGTTTTAGGTCTGCTCTTATAACCAGTAATTTTGAGTTTCACTGCGATAAGATATTTCATTACATTTGGCAAGACTAAACTTAAAAAAAGCAAGAACCTTAGGGACATCATTAATGTTGAAATGCAACAGTATGAAATCTGAAATTGTATGCATGGCTTCTGTCTTCAACAGAGCAAACCTTTTCTAGTTTTCTTTAGAAATGGCTCAACAGACATAAAAGTAAAAATAGGTAAGTTGTGCTCAGCATGTGCGCATTTTCAAGAGGCTCCTCTCACCTTTCCTCTTCATTTAACAAATTTCTGTAGAGGTTTTGTTCAGGATTTGCTTTGTTTTGTTTTTATTTTTGTCACACTGATTAAAATGAAAGAATGGAAGTCAAAGCATCTGATTTGATTTTACATTAATGAACTGCTTTGCATTAAAACAATGGAGTGTGCGGGAGCATAAAAGGGATTGTAACTGAGTTACTATCAATAGAAAAATAAAAATGACCTTGGCCAAAAGTTAATAATACAAACAAAAATAAAAGAATAATTCTTTACCGATTCTTTTCCGAGTAGAAAGTCATGTGGCTATCAGGCCTAAGCAATTCAAGGCCAACTTGAGGGACATAGGAAATTATTCTGATCTTTGGTCTCGGGATGTTTCATGTTTTGGGGGATGGCTTGGATGATGTAGAAAACAGTGTCAGTAGAACATCATGTAGACCCTAATTATTAAAATCTTGAGATAAGAATAGAAAAGAGCCAAGTCAATTTTACAAAATGGAGAAGCCATAGGAAGCTAAGGTCGAGCTGGGCAAATGCAAAGTTATAGGATGTTTGTGCTCTAGTCCAAGACTGTTAGAGTAGCAAGACGTGGAAGGCTTGGGAGGCCAACGGGCAGAGCTGCAGCCCGAGCAGGGTTTTAGTGGTACTCACAGTGCTGTGGACCCCTGAGCAGAGAGAGGGGAAGTTGCTAAGGAGCCAAGGCTTTACCTGGTCAGTACCAACTTGGGAAAGCCAGCCTTCCAGGAACATCCCTTTATAGATTGAGGCCTTTTCAGACCGAGGGACTTGACTGTCCCTCAGCAGTGGTCCTTCCCCAGACTTGCAAGAAACAAACATGTGATTTGGGAAAAGAGTGACTGGGTTGTGTTCTTCTTCTGGTCAGCAGACCCGCCACACCAACACCTGGTGAGCATGGAGTTCAAGTAAGGACAGTTCACTTGTTGATTCAAATATTTACCATAAAACGTTGGCAATAAGGATGTCCTGGTGTCACAGACACATCCTTTGCAGAGCCTATGGCCCCACACCATTCCTTCCCCGTCCGCTGTTGCCCGCCATGTTGTCACCCCTACTCCATGTCCTGTTGATATGTTTCCTGTCTCTCCCTACCCAGAAGTGTGTTGCATTTCCACACATGCTAATTCCTCTCCTCCTGACGAGGGAAAGGTGTGCTCCAGATCACACCTGCTCCATCTCTACTTTCTGCCCCTCCCCCACTCACTGTGCGTGAGGACGCTCTGGTGGTCTTCACACTCCTCTTTCTGCTTGCCCTATTTTCTTGCTGCTCTCCTGGGGAACTTTTCTCACCTTTCAGCACCAATTCCTACGATGAACATCACCAGCATTCAGAAACAGCTCCTAGGAAGCCCTGACGACAGGAGTGGAAGGGCCAGTCAGTATGTGGAAAAGTGAAGAAAGGATGTCTCCTGGTCCCTGCCTGATGCTCCTGGTTGTTCACAACTCTTCATCCCAGGGTCTCTCGGAGTCTCCTCTGAGCTGGGCACAGGCCTTTCAGTTCTCATGTTGGTGGTCTAGTCTGTTCCTTGGGGAGTGTCTGGGGGCATAGAAACTCTCTTTGTAGACAGATAACTTTGTAGGTCCTTTACAGTTCCGGGAGCTCTTGAAACGTGATGACCAGATGACATAAGATGGTGGCTGGTTCGGTCCTTTTTGGGGTGAAGTGGGCGTGATAAGTAAATACTAATATGAAGCTATCATATAGGAGCTTGGCACATTGCTCATATTTGAGAAAACAGATTTGAGTAGTTTGTGTTTTATGAATTTTTGGATATGTTTTCAACTTTTAAAAACATTTCCATTTAATGGCATGAAGTGTGACACAAAGTCTGTAAGCTTTTAATGAGTGTCAGCTTTTGCTGCTTCAATTTTAATTTATACTCCTGAGCCACAATTTGTTTTCAGCAGTTGAAGCTACTCCAGGCAAGCCAGGGCCGGGAGACTCACACTGGCACCAGAATGGGTATGAAGCGATGCATGCCTTCTAGTAGGTTTTCATTACTTTCTGTTGATTGACACTTAATTAGGCCTTGTGTTTTGTCTTTCTGTTCTCTTTTGGGGCTCCGCTTATTGAGATTCCCTTTCCATCGACTTAGTTTCTCTCTCCCAAGCTTGTGCTTCAGCCTCTCACATCTGCGTCTGGTTCTGCTGTCCCGGACTCCCTTCCTGTCTAGGACTCAGCTCTGAAAGACCTTTCCTGAGCCCCAGCGACTGAGGGGCTGGACCATTGTGCCTCCCTATCACCTTATTTCCCCACTGTTTACTCCTGTTTACCAGTTAGACAGCTGTCCCGTGGCCAGCACTGTCCTCAGAGGAGGCTCAGTCTCTGCAGTTTCAGCACCTCGCCTGTGTTTGTCCTTATTTGTAGCCACAAACAAGTGTTTGGATGACTTTATGGTATCGAAAACCCTCATCAGAACCTAGTAATGTCAGTATTTTATTTTATTTTTAAGATTTTATTTATTTGACAGAGAGAGATATAGTGAGAGAGGGAACACAAGCAGGGGGAGTGGTAGAGGGAGAAGTAGGCTCTCTGCCAAGTGAGGAACCCAGTGTGTGGCTTGATCACAGGACCCTGGGATCATGACCTGATCCGAAGGCAGACGCTTAACGATTGAGCCACCCAGGTGCCCTGTAATGTCAGTATTTTAATTTGCTGAGTGCTTCTTGGTATACCTACCTTTCCTTTACCTTCTTCTGTCTTAACTTGTATATTTTCAGAGCTACTATGGAGGCGGGAGGGGAGGGATTTGAACCCAAGTGTTCTGACTTCAGCACCAGTTCCCACTTAGTTTCATGTATTAGAAACGTAAGTCCAAGAAGGTTGGCTGCAACCCACCTGGCCATCCACAGATAAGCAGATTAAGCAAAATGTGGACTATACACATCGCAGAATAGCATTCTACCTTAAAAAGGAAGGAAGTTCTGCCACACGCTACAACATGAATGAACCGTGAGGACAGGATGTGAGGTGAAATAAGCCAGCTACAAAAAAAGATAAAATATTATAGGTCTCAGCTTGCGTGAGGTATCCGGAGTCTTCAGGTTCATAAGGACAGAAAGTGGGATGGTGGTGGCAAGGGGCAGGGGGAGGGGAGAATGCTGTGTTGTCTAATTGGTAGAGTTTCCATTTTGCAAGACAAAAACTTCTGAGGTTTGTTGAACAACACTGTGAATGTACTGAATACTTCTAAACTATATACTTAAAAATCATTGAGATGGCAGGGGCACCTGGGTGGCTCAGTCGGTTGAGTGTCAGACTCTTGGTTTCAGCTCAGGTCATGCATGGTCTTGGGGTCTTGGGGTCCTGGGATTGGGGCCCCTGCGGCAGGATCTGTGGTCAGCACAGAGCCTGCTTGTCCCTCTCCCTTTGCTCCTCTTCATGCTCTCTCTCTCTCGAATAGATATATTACAAATCTTAAAAATCATCGAGATGGTGACTTTTATGTTATATGTGTCTTACCAAATTAAAAATAACAAAAAGTCAAAGATCTTGGTTTTAAAAAAGATAATTAATCCTTTAAAAAAATTGAATTTCTGGGGCACCTGGGTGGCTCAGTGGGGTAAAGCCTCTGCCTTCAGCTCAGGTCATGATCCCAGGGTCCTGGGATCAAGCCCCACATCGGGCTCTCTGCTCAGCGGCGAGTCTGCTTCCCCCCTCTCACTCTGCCTGCCTCTCTACCTACTTGGGATCTCTCTCTGTCAAATAAATAAATAAAATCTTTAAAAAAAAATTGAATTTCTTTGATTTGGGGACTTTTCCTTCCTTACGTTTTATTTTTCATTTGCTCAGATCTTTAAATCACTTTTTATTTAAACATGTATTATGTAACCAAAACAGACCAGATTTACATTGATAAGATCTTTGGACTTTCCTTCCAGACCTTGTTATTCCTTTTCTTATCTTTGCCTACATTTGCAATTAAAATCTGATTCAAAATTACCCACTTTCTCACCTGTTTTTCTTCAACAAAGATAATAGGATCTTACTGCTCATCTAGAAATACTTGTATGACACTTAAAAAATTACTTGTATGATTAAGGGCAGAAATGTTTGTTCTGTCACAAGCAGAGGGCACAGCAGACTCCAGGCTTTCATTTGATTGCTCATAAGGAGCCTGCTCATAAGGAGTCAGTCTTTTTTTTTTTTCCCATCACACTAATGGACGTTTTATGTGGAAAATCATGACTCTAAAACTAAATAACACTCTGGTGCTTGAAAGAGCACCAGATGAAATTTCAAGATGTTCACTTGACACCCAGGAAGCAGCTCTCTTTTTACTCAAAGGTTCTGACCCAGTGTGTAATATCTTTCCTGAAGAATTTAAAATGAAACTCGAATCCTGTCAGCCTAGGGACATGTTTGTGGAGGAGGGAAGGCAGGGATCTAATTCAGGAGCTGTGTGTAAAGGTTTGAGGGGAAAGTGGGGATGAAAATTAGAGGTGGAGGTGGGCAGTGGAAAGAATTATAACCTTGTGGAAACTTCTAGCTCAATTGTTACTTAGATTCTTCTTTCTTTCTTTCTTTCTTTCTTTCTTTTTTTTCGAGAGAGCCCACATGAGGGGAGGTTTGGGGAGGTGGGTGGTGGGGGTAGAAGGAAGGGTCAGAGGGAGAGAGAATCTTGCCCTATGTAGGGCTCATTCTCACTGACTTTGAGATCAAGACCTGATCCTAAATCGAGTTGGATGTTTAACCAACTGAGCCACTCAGGTGCCCCATTACCTAGATTTTTTAACATTATAGACAGGATTGCATGGTTAGGGCCACCAGAAAACACTAAATTCTTCTTTACTATTAGGAAACCATCTAATCCAAATTGTTACATTAAAATTTTTTTCTAAAGCTCCTTAAAAATATGTGACAATTAGAAATATTAATATTTACACTTAAATCTTTTAATAAGGAGTTGCATATTTTCAACTCAACAAGCAAATGAGACTTTACTACAAGTTAGACTTTAAATACACTTTGTGGTTATGGAGTGTCAGTTCTTGGATTGGAATTCAGTTTCTGGTGAATGTGCCAGTCATCTGCAGAAAAATGAGAACAGTAAGGTGATGTTTTTCAAAGAGCTAATACTCACTCTGAAGGAATAATCTTCACTTTGAGGCTCTGGTCTTTTTTCTTATGTATTAATATTTAAAATATCTATTCTTTTAGACTATAATGATAATTAATATTTAAAATTCTATTTCTTGACAAATTAAAATGTTGGCTATTATTTAGGATTTTTGCTTGTAAGAAACAGGAAAGGTATATATTGGAAGAATGTCCCAGAATTGATAGAAGAACCAAAATCTCATATATAATTAAGACTTGCAGCCAGGGCTACTTGTATCATTAAATGTGTTTTTCTACGTTTATAAAACATGTGAATAATCAACTTAGTCCCAAGCATGTGGGATCCATGCCAAGGAATAGAGGTCTTGATAGAGAGGGAGAAAAGAATTAAATTAATAACATTTGACTTTTATGATAATTTTTTCATAGCCAAGTGAAATAAAGCACTTACCTGTAGCCTTGGACCATTGTCCTAATTGGAATCCTGACCTGAAGTTGGAATGTGAATTAGGTGACCGTGTGAGGGATGTGTTGTTTTCATTCTCTAACTCCTCTTGCCCTGAAGTCATGTGGTGGGTTTTGAGCTTCGTATTATTGCTCATCTCTCTGCAATTTGACTCATGGCATCTTAATTATTATTTTTAGTACTTGGAAGCCAGGTTATGGATATCACCATGGCCTGCCTTCTCTCCATCATTTGATGCTTTGACCACTGTCTTTTATTTATTTTTAAAATTTTTTAAATTTTTATTTACTTATTTTTAAAGATTTTATTTATTTATTCGACAGACAGAGATCACAAGTAGGCAGAGCGGCAGGCAGAGAGAGAGAGGGGGAAACAGGCTCCCTGCTGAGCAGAGAGCCTGATGCGGGGCTCGATCCCAGGACCCTGAGATTGTGACCTGAGCGGAAGGCAGAGGCTTAACCCACTGAGCCACCCAGGCGCCCCGACCACTGTCTTTTAAACTCTAACTTCCCTTGGCTTACATAAAGTGACAATAAGCTCTCTTAGTTTTTCCCTACTTGTCTGGCTTATCCTGTACAGTCTCCTTCCCATCACCTACATATTGGTGTTCCCTAACGTTCTGTACTCTCTGTTTTTTCACTCTATACCTTTGTATTGTTTCTTCTGGTCTAAATGGTGAACTTTCATCCACTTCCTGCTTCTTTCCAACTTGGCTTCCCCAGCTCACACAACTGTTTGGGGCTGCAGACTCCTGGCCATCTCTACAGCATACCCCACCAGTGCCCTCCACTCAGTGTCCCCAGCTGAGCTGATTAGGTTAGAACCAGGTGAGGGGATCCTGTTTCCTCCTTCTCCCTAACTAGCATGCTACTCTCAACAACTCAACACTTGTCTAACTTGGACCCAGGATGAACAAACGTAAGTGATAACTACCAAGTTGTGGATGAAAATGAGTGCACACATGACTGAATTTCTTAGGATAAAGTTGCCAAGTGGTGTCACGTTCTCAGCAATACTTCAGAATGTTCCAAAAAGATGATACTGTAGAAGCCCCACATGCTGATGTTCTAGGAGCCAGTGGCAAGGGCATTAATCCCCCACATTGCAGGAGAGATCCTTCGAAGAGGGGAGATACTATCCAACCTCGGTTCGCATAATGCTACAGTTATCTACGGGCGTGGCTTTCTTCTCTGTGTCTCCCCCCTTGGGAGTCCATATTTGAAGCCCTCAACACAAATGGTAGACTTCTGGCTCTGATTTATTTCATACTTGTATGCCCTATGAGACTAGCATTTCAAATAGGCAACAACAACAAAAAGTCATAAGCAGGATAACTCCATTGGATAACAAGGACGTTATAATACCACCCTCAATAGATCCTAGCCAGTGAGAACTTAGCACAGACATTATTTCTCTAAATTATTATTTGATTCTGAGGAACATGAAATAAAGTTCCTCTAAGCAGACTTTAAAAAATCCGGTAACTCATTTCCTTCCAGAATGTTGATTACCTAAGTATAAATTACTACCCATAATCGTTACCCTTTCTCACAGTATGCCAGTGCACTCAGTCAACAAATTTGCTGAGCGTCTCCTAGGCAATAGGCAGTATTCTAGGAGTTGGAAATACAGAAGTGAACACGAGATGAAAGTCCCTGCCCTCATGAAGCTCTTATTTGGGATCCAGGAGTCCAGATATTTAGCAAGATAACTGGATTTTTGACATTTCTATTTTCTTCCAAGGTTTATGGACTACTATAAATCCTTGCTCTCTCTGATCACAAGAATCGTGGATTGGTAGAGCTGAAAGAAATAGGTCCAGCTGCTCTGTGCATGGCATGAATTCCGGGCAGGCAGGCAGGGAACCTTGAGCCTAGCTACACTTGGCTGGATGACCTGCGATGACCCCTTCACGTCCCTGAGCCCCAGTTTTCTTGCCTGTTAAACAAGTACTGGTTTCAAATCTGATTCAAGCATGGTAGTTAAAGGGTGTTTGGGAGTTCTGGCTGGCACCATGACTGAGTGGGCCCAGGAATGCTGAGTAACTTCCATGTCATGGACAAGCCTAGTCCAGGTCACAGAGGTTCTGAGAGCTGAGCTGGGAACAGGACCAGAGATCTGCTGTATTCAGTTTGGGGCTTTTTGTGGACTTCATGCCATTCCATCCTTTTCAGGATTGTAACATGCTCTCTGATTTCCATTCATTTGGAATAGGCTAGGTAAGGCAGTAGATACATGTGTTTGATGGGAAAGCTGTCCACCAAAATCCGCAGACTGGGCAGAGCAGGGAGCTTCTTGTTATCATTCTAAAGCTACCTTGATTTGCAAAATATCCCCTGATTTTTATTAAGAAAGTCTTTTCATAGCTGAAGCTCAAATACATAAAATTAAAATTATTATGTCAACTAGATCTAATTTCTACCAGGATCTAGTTAATTTGCATAGCTTTTTTTCTGATTATGCAAAGATACAGACCTTATTACAGCACTGGTTTGGAGGAGATTTATAGCATCCAAAGCCCAAAGTGAATAATGCCAAAATATTTTACAAGCAAATCATTAATCCATAGAAAATAAGCAGCTTATGGGGAGAATAATATGCGAACCAAACCAGAAAGGTTACATAAGGAAATCTTATCAAATAAACAGTGTATTGAATAATTCTTCTTTTATTCATTGATAAGCAGGGTAAAATGCAATACTCTCCAAGAGATAAAAATCAGGCCTGTCTACCTGAGAGGCATCATAAATGAAAGAAGCAACGTTCATCTTTTGTCAGTTAGGCTGAAACATCATCTCTGCCTCCTGTCTATATATGGTGAAAGTATCATCTTTCTCCTCATGGTCATTTAACCCCCAACTTGCCCTCCTGACACGTATTTGGGTGACTGAAAGGCTCAAGAAGGATTACAAAACATCCCAGAAAGAGTCTTTTACCTGTCAGTGGTTTCCATACTGGGGTACCAAGGTACCCCAGGGCACCAAAGGGAATCCATAGCTGTGCTTTGGAATATTGTAAATTTTCAAGCAAAGTCTGCTAGATCTCTGTTGGCTATCGGGCAAACCGCTAGGTAGTTCATACTTTCAGCATTAGATTGATCCCCGCTCCTTTTGATGATATCACATCTTTGGGAAACCACATTTTCAGCAGTTACTGTGATGAAAAGCAACTGCTACACAAAATTAGGTGTGGTATCTAATCTGGTGCCAGGGACTGAGAAGCACTGCAGTGCCCGCGAGAGGCACACATGCCCTTGGTCAGTGATGGTGGTGGGGGATGAGGCAAAAGCTATTCTGTTTCTTTCAGTTCATTGGACTCTTTTCTCGAACAGCTACTAAGTTTTTGGGACATAAATACTCATAAGCTAGTGGACCTAACTGCTTAGTGGAAAAAACCCCAAAACTGTTAGCCATTTCTTTTAGTCAAGGAGTGTTAGAAAAATTAATGAGACCCGAATGGCACCACGTGCTGAGAAAGCGAGACCTTGGTCCTAAACTCTTGGTCAGTCTCCAAATTGTACAGTGGAGAGCAAAGTTTCGTTTTCAAAGAGCAGGTATTTGAAAAAGGGCTCAGGTCCTAGGCCACCTCCTTGAGCTGTCACAGAGGCAGCAACAGTGGCAGGGGCCTCTGGAGAAGGGTCAGGACTGCTAGAGGGCTCATGCCCCACCTGTTGTGGCTGCTGCCATCTTTGTTCCTGGGAAGGTGGTTCAGATACGGAGGGAGGAATGACTGGATATGTATAATGAACATGGGCTAGAGCTAAAGATATATTTTCATATAGTCTGTTTTTTTTTTTTAATTAGAAACTTGGGAGTGTAGACTCTTGGAATAATTCACAGTGCTACAGAATATAAGCATTCTGTAAAAAACCAGCAACAGTTACTACAGTTCCCTTTCAGGCCTTAAATCCATCAGTCTTCATCCAACTGAGGTTTGCCCTAAAATAAAGATCAGATGGGAGCCTCCGTAGGAGCCACACATCTTGATTATAAAAAATTGAGGAATGTTACTTTTATTATGGGGAAGAAACTGACTGATAGGTATCAAAACACAAGGGATGAAAATTAGACCCAAGTGTTGAGTTGTTTGGAGTAGCATCCTAGGTGGGGAAAAGTGGGAAATAGGACCTTCATCACCTGGTTCTGAAGAAATCTCCAGTGGGCTCAGCCCTGGGGCAGGAGTGCAAGAACGCAAACAGCTTTTGAAATGAGTATGTTTGTCAGGCTGTCCTTTAGTAAACTTCTAGAAACAGTTAATGGGGGACAATTACATTAGACCATCACTAACCCAAGTGGTTTCCAGATCATTAATACCATAGAATGCTTTTCAAAAGGAGGTTTTTTTGTTTTTTGCTTTTGGTGATGAGATAAGCTTAGAAAATGTACTCCTTTCTTGTAGGGTACATTGCACCTTGGCCTATTAAAGATTCTGGCCTATTAAAGACAAGACAGAACTTTAATTCAACTTCCTCGTTCCCAGGTTTCTTCTCCACAGAACCTTTTCCAGCCCTTTTCCTTTCCAGAACCATCCACCCTTGCCTTTTTAAGAACCCTGTCCCACCAACCAGCCTTTGAGACGCGCTGTCCACTGCCCGTGATGGAAAGAATCTGATTCCGAGTTAGATTTGCATCTCCCTAGCTGTTGTACACTAAGCCAGCATTTCTCAACATTTGACTTGGCATTTACAAGCACGTACAGACGCCCCAGCCTGTCCCCAGAGTTTCTAGGGTACCAGGGGTGGTGCCGGTTACCTGCATTTTCGAGAAGCTCTTGCAAGGGGTCTTAGAGGTTCCAAGGTTGAGAGTTGCTTTGCTGGGAAGAACTTTCTAGTTTCCATTTCTTTTCCCTAAGGTTGCAGTAGGTACCTCCAGAAGTCTTTTTGATGTTGGGCATGCTTCCTGAAGGGAGCTGATTTCACGTTGAAAGCAGACTGCTGCTACGCTGTGGCTCGGAGTGTCTCAGCCTGTGGGCCTCTCCCTGCCGCGGGGTGCCGGGACCCTGGTGCTACTCCAGTGCAGGTGTGCTCCTGAGGTCGCGAGAAGGCTGCTGGGGGTTGGGGGGTAGAGAGGACGAGCCCCACCAAGGGGCCTATTCCTGAGCTCCTCAAGTGGGGTGCCGCTCAGACCTGGAACTCTCCTTTGTCCATAAGCCGATAACTGGGTCATGGCGAGCTTGACCTTGTGTTCTCTTGGAGAAACGTTCTCTGCTATGACTCTTCTGGTCTTACATCTCATGGCCTGACATTCTCTAAAATCTCTGTTCCTCTTCATGATGCCATGAGAAGTGAGGCAGGAAAGAGCTGAGGAAGGTGAGTGGGTTTTTATGGTAACCAGGCAGGGAATTAACACAGGATAGTGAAGGGATGTGATGAATCCACGGGCTGCAGATTTTTCCACTAAAAATACCTGAAAGGGCCCAGGTGAGAATATAGGACCCTAAAACCAAGGCAGAGTCTACTGTGAAAGTGGTGTGGGAAAAGCCCCAGCACTGAATGTTGAGTCAGAAGCCAGCTTTGCCGGTGGTGGATGAGGTGCATTGCTGAGGTCCATTCCTCTACCTTCTGCAGTCACACTTGGTCCCCTAGCCTGGCCACAGAAATTATGCTCGTAGTTACTGGAGATTGTCAACTCGGATGAAAAGCAGCCCCCTTCCCGTTCATCAGTGGCTGGGGAGAGAGATCTCTTACCAGTCGGTCTGCCTTCTCTCTTTGTAGTGGTCTGAAATGAGTCGCCTACGGATAGGCCAGAAGAAAAGGGAAGCAAAGTCTGCAGAGTGTTGCAAGCACGCTGTAGTCCATTTACATAATTCCCTCCGTTATTCCCCACAACAGCCCTTGGAAGTACTTCTTGGTTCTTTAAAATAAAGATGAGACACAGAGGTTCAGAGAGATGAAACAAGTTGTCCAAGGGTTCACAGCTCGGGAACAAGGGGGCCAGAATGCAGATCTGGTTGATCCCGAAGTCCTCTTTGATGCCCCCCGGCCCTTCCTGCCATCTGTTCCCGGGACCCAAGGCCGTGGTGCCCTCACACTTGCTCCTGGATATCTTCTGTGCAATGAGCTTGATAACAAGCTCTTGAAAAAGAAAACGAAGAGAAGCCTTCGAACACTTTCTTGCTTATTCTTTATTGCTGTAGCCATGAAACCCGGCATGCTTCCTATCACCAGTCCTTCTGGAAAGGACTCTGTGACAGGAAGGAATATGGTGGCAGATTCATTCGTATTTTTTTCTCCGAGTATATTTAGATTATATTTCTTTTGATTTTATAAATGGTTGGTTTTCAAATAAGCAGTTAATAGTGTTCACTAGAAGTGTGTTTTATGTGTAAAAATGTCTAGAACTTTATCATGGCAAAAAAATTTCCTGGAGGAAATAGAAAATCAACCGTGGGATAGATTGCTAACATTAGTAAAATAAATATTAATCCAAGGTTAACTGTTAGCCTAAACCTTTTCTTAATTCAAAATCTGAGTGAAGCCTTCCTTGGCAAAAAAACAAAAAACAAAAAACAAAAAAACAAAAAAAAAACCCACTTTATTTCAGCTCAGTTGGAAATTCTAATGTGAAAATCACCATAGCCTTGCAGAATCGCAGCATGAATGATATTAACTGTCTCCGTAACTTAATGACGGAGTACCAGACACCACTGCCCAGGAGGCACATGTCCATAAGCTTCCAGGTTTAGAGATCACACATTTCTCAACTGTTAGCTCTGGACGGTGATCATTTAATTCGACTCTCACATTCTGCCGATGAGCAAAGTACAGAAGTGAGAGATCTCAAAAGTTGTAAGGCTGGTGGGTGGTGGAAAAGGCTTCTTATTTTGTTACCATAGATAGTGGTGCCTTTAACTGGAATGTTTTTAAGAAACACTCTAGCCAAGCCCATTAATGCTGCAGACTATTAGGCTTGGCCCAGTTTGTGCTTCTCCTGCGTCACTGAATCATAACTAAGCAACGTAAACATACCCCAGAAGCTGTGGGCTGAGCAGAGTGACAGTTGTCAGCGTTCAGCCTCATTGCTTTGAGCTCTCTCAAATCCAGAGGAGGAGCAGGTGGCCAACAGAATTTGGAAGCCTTTGGAATGTTATGCCAGTTGCTCAGTTACTGCAGAGTGATCATCGGTTCTTTGTTGGCAGTTTCAATCCAGTTTGGCGGGTGTGTGGCTCGTTTTCTACAAGGTAGCAGGAAGGTGACGGCAGAGTTTAAATAAGCTGAAACGGAACACCTGCAGGTGAGCCTAATCCCGAGCAAGGCTTCTAATCAAAGTAGTTGGATGGATAGTGAATGATAATTGTAGTGAAAAGTTGAATGTAGGTCTCTGCTATTATGTTGTTTGGAATTACACTTGCTTATTATTATCAGAAAGCACCGAGACATTTGGTAGCCCGATTAGTTTTGGGAAAAGTCTCTTAGAATGGAATGAAATAATCTTACTTTTCATTTTAATGCCAGACACTGGTCTAATACTGTGTATACTCCTGGTTTTACACTGGGTTTTGTGCAGTCCAGAAAGTTTTCTCCGAAGCACATGTGTTTTTGTCCATGTCTGCCAACTGTGGTCTTATCTGGCTGTTGGTCCCGCTGGTCACTAGCACTTCCAACTGAGAAGTCTTTTGACGCCTCTCACCTGTTTGAGGTGCCTCTGTACCTGTTCGAATGGCTGCCTTTTCCAGAGTGAGCTCACTGGTTTAGACTCTTCCTACTACAAAAGATAGAACATTCTGCTCACACTGGCCCAAGCAAAAAAGCGTACAGGCGCGGCTGGCTTCTGGGATTCTTTGATTCAGGACCTTAGATCACTTGGCTTCATTTTTGGGGAGGGAAGAAAGGCTATAGCATCTAGATTTAAGTCTAACTGAAGAGTAAGCATGCTTCTCAATCTGTTTTCTTCTTTCTCATTGTATCTCATGTTTTGTCAGATATATATATCTCATAATTACATGATATATGTAATTCTTAATTGAAGTACAGTTGACATGATAAGTTTCAGATTTACGGTGTGGTGATTTCACAATTATATACATAATGAAATGCTCACCATGATAAGCGTAGTCACCCTCTGTCACCATACAAAGTTATTGCAATAGTATTGACTATATTCCCCATACTGTACTTTGCATTTCCATGACTTACTTATTTTATAACTGGAAGTTTGGGTCACTTAATCCCCTTCACCTATTTTACCTGTCCCTTCACTCCCCTTTGTAAATCACGTTTGTTCTCTGTATTTATGGGTCTGTTTCTGTTTTGCTGTTGTTGTTATTTTTTGTGTGTTCATTTGTTTTTTAGATTCTACATATAAGTGAAATCATACAGTATTTGTCTTTCTGTGTCTGACTTACTTCGCTTGGCATGATGCCCTCTAGATCCATCAGAGTGGTTGTAAATGCAAGATCTCATTCTTTTTTATGGCTGAGTAATATTCCACTGTGTATGTCTCTCTGTGTGTGTGTGTGTGTGTGTGTGTGTAAGAGTGTCTCTGTATCGCGTCTTCTTTATGCATTCATCTGTTGATGGATGGCTTGCTTCTGTATCTTTGGTTATTACAAATAATGCTGCAGTAAACATAGCGGTACACATATCTTTTCAAATTAGTGTTTTTATTTTTTTTGGATAAATACCCAGAAGTGGAATTACCCATACAAGTGGGTTGTATGGTATTTCTATTTTTAATTTCTTAAGGAACCTCCATCTTGTTTTCCAGAGTGCTGCACCTGTTTATAATCCCACCAGTACAGAGGGTTCCTTTTCCTTCTCTCTCAGTCTTTCCAGCATACCCCAAGACTGATTTTCATTAGCTTTGATTGGGTCATATGCCCATCTCTGAACTGTCACTGTGGCCACGGGATTGAATTATTCAGCTGGCCAGGTCTTGGTCATGGGTATCACTCCTGAGGATGGATGGTTTCTTTCATACATGAGCTAGAGAAGATGTTGATTTTAGTAGATACTCTCAGGATATTTAAAAGAGAATGTCAGGACTTGAAGGGAAATGAGCAACAGGGGCTCTTTTCCACAACTTGCATACTAGCATATTGCTGATGTGCATTATAGGTTTTGAAAGGTCTAAGAGTTAGTCTTCCAATAGAAGTATTGATTTTTTTCTCCCAACATTTCTTCTTTTGGTTTCTCTAAGCCATCTGTGAAAACTTTAATCATGTTTTTCTATTATGCTATCATTCACCAGGACAGTATTTAAACCCCCAATAAATGGGGATGTGATTCCTAGCTGTGATTCCTAGTCACAGCCATAGCCTTCTTCAAAGGGCTAGGTGACTGGACACTTTTGTTTTTGAGCTTGTTTTTCTGTCGCAGCATTTTCAGGGCAATTTTCATTTGGGTAAGACAAATAGCTCCCACAGAGCCTGGGCTGGTAGATTATTATCACAATGTTATTTTTAAGCTTTTGCATATGATTTCTTTTCCTGTTAATAACTAAGACAAATAATTTTCTTAGTTGTTGAAAAAATCAGAATGAATTTCTGAATCCTTTGAAATGATGATGAGCTCACCATTCCTAAGTATGTATGGTAGCAGTATTCTGTCTGTTAAGAGATCAGTCTCATCATGCCATGACAATAACTCTTTTTTATTGTCTACTTTATGGCCTTGGGTTCCTGGAAAGTGAAATTATGAGTATATATTAGCATACTATTGATACTCAGTAGCTGGTGTATTTTCTTTATTTATTTTATCAGTTAGAGAAGCATCAGACTTCAATAAAAAGCTTTTCTTTTTATACACTGGCAGGTTTTTAAAACTGAAAACAAAAGAAGATAGAAAAAATTTGAATGCCATGATTGTTATCTTGCAGAATTCTGCTCCAAGTTAATAAAAAAGGAATTTAACTTTGGGGCTTTAACAAGGCATTGTCTGAACTTTCGTCCTTAGTTTCACCTGATAGCAAAGTGGGTGAGAGAGGTTATCACACTTCCATATGATAATAACAAAGCTCTGAGTCAGTCCTGTATGTACTATTATACATACTATTATATCTGCCATTAGCAATCCCCCCTCCACCCCAATCCTGGATGCTTCTAAGACCTTCTCTTAATATTTAGGTCTCAGCAGGCTTAGTAGGAGGGGCTTTGGCATGTTTGCTTTGTGTTCCTGTTAGTTGTGATTCGTACAGCTTCTTGGATCTGTAGCTCTATATCTTGAATCCATTTCGGCCTCCTGGTGACTGTCTTTGTGGCTTCTGCTACTTTCTCCCCTTCTCTTCTTTTGGGATTCCAGTCTCACATGCATTAGTACTCTCATCTGTGCTTAATGTGCCACCTCAGCTCTGTTCCCTGTTTTCAGTTCTTTTTTTTCCCTCTCTGCTTCTGTGGGGTCTTTCCTACTCCTCTTGTGCTGTATCTCACCTGCTGTTAAACCCATGTATTGAACTATTAATCTCAATTATTATTATTTCAATTATATATAGATTCTAGGTATCTGATAAAAATCTCTATTTTTAATGTATTTTCTTAAACATTGTGATTGTAAGTCTATTAAAATTCCTTTTTGATAATTATAATATGTAGATCAACTGTGGGTCAGTATATTATCTGGTTTTCCTCTTAGTTTTTGGTCATCTATTCTTGTTTTCTGTCATGCTGTGTAATTGTCTGTTAAGTACCTGCAATCATATATGAAAAATTGTGGTGTCTCTGGATACTCTTATCTTCCTTCAGAGAAGACTGAAATTTTTTCTGGTGGACAGTTGAATAAGGCTATTCCCCTAGATCCAGTCAACAATGATGATGACTAGATTGGGGTTTCAGGCTTTTCTGTTTCTGTGTACCTGACTCCTAAGGCATAGCCCATCAAGGGTCTTACCTGAAAGCCAGGGCTCCTGGTCCATGTCAGACCCTAAATTTCAAGTCCCAGGCAGAGTGGGATTGACAAAAACTTCTTAACTTTTTAGCCTCTTGGCAGTGGCTTTCTGCTTGTTTTCTCCTCCTTTTACAACTCCTATATTTACTACTCCTATAAAAATTCAGCAAGTGCCTCGAATGCAAAGTCTGAGCAGCATATTTGATTCATGTTCCCGAGGTTCCCTTTTCTCTGGGGTACTGTCGGCTCAAGTGCTGGCTGAAGTGGTGGTCTGACCTCCATGTTCTATCTCTCCAACCCAGGGAGACTGCTCCAGGCTGTGGGCTGTGTCTGTCTGCTTCCCTCTTCTTCCCCTGCCCTTCCTCTCCTCCACTTCCCCCTCCTTTTCCTTCTTCTCTCCCTCTGCCCTTCTTCATTTTTAGTCCAGCTTTTGTAGTTGCTCTCAGTGGGGGACTTAGTGTGATATTGTCCTTACATTTTGGAATTATTTTATAATCTGAGGGTTTTCATGAATGCCATGTATATGAAAGTATTGTTTATTCAGAACAAGGTTTTACTTCAAGCAAAGAGGGTATGCACATATTTTAACTGTTTTGAGGTAAAAAAATTTCTGCTGATTGCCGGAAGTGAGGGTTAGGGGTAGAATGAAATGGGTGAAGGGAGTAAAAAAGTGCAAAGTTTCAGTTATAAAACAAGTCATAGGAATATAATGTACAAAATGGTGACTATGAATACTAATACTTTATTGAATATTTGGAAGCCACTAAGAGAGTAGACCTTAAAAGTTCTCATCACAAGGGAAAAGTTTGCTAGCAAAATAGATACAACTGACCCTTGAGCAACGTGGGTTTGAACTCTGCAGGTCCACTTAAATGTGGATTTTTGTCAACAAATGTACTGGAAAATTTTTTTTTATAGATTTGAAATAATTTGAAAAAACTTGTTGACAAACTGTGTAACCTAGAAGTACCAAAAAAAATTTAAGAAAAAGTTTGATATTACTGAAAGAATATAGGACATAATACCCATAAAATACAAAATAGATGTTATAAGACTATATTATTGGTAAGGCTTCTGGTCAACTGTAGGGTATTAGTAATTGTGTTCTGGGGGGAGTGAAAAGTTATAGGCAGATTTTTAACCATGTGTGTTGGGGAGAGGGAGGGTTGGTATCTCTAACCTGCACATTGTTCAAGAGTCAACTGTAGATACAGAGTGGAATAAATCACTCATGAACATAGATAAAAACTGCTAAACAAAATATTAGCAAACTGCATCCTTTAATGTTTTTTTTTTTTTAAATCACAACTTAGCTGGAATTCCTTATTCTAGGAATTTAAGGATGGTTTAGCATAAGAAAATCTTTTTTGTAATTTACTCATATTCACAATTAAATCTGAAAACCTCATGTTTATCTCAACTGATATAGGAACGTATATAATAAAATTCAACTTTCATTCATGAAAAGCTTCTTAACAATAATGGAGCATTTCTAATCTGATGAGGTATAGCTAACAAAAATGTTCAGCAAATACCATATTTAACTGTGACACTTAAGCAAAATTTCCATTAAATGCAAAACAATTAATTACCTAAAAATAAGAAATAAAACAGTCCCACTCACAATAGCATCAAAACAGTAAAATACTTCGGAATAAATTTAACCAAGGAAGTGAAAGGTCTATACACCAAAAACTAGAAGACTTTGATGAGAGAAATTGAAGAATACACAAACAAATGGAAAGATACTTCACGCTCATTGATGAAAGAATTAATGGGTCCATGTTACCCAAAACTATCTATAGATTCAGTGCAATCCTCAGCAAAAGAAACAGTCATCAAAACAAAGAGGCAACCCACGGAATGGGAGAAGATATTTGCAAATGACAGTACAGATAAAAGGTTGATATCCAGGATCTATAAAGAACTCCTCAAACTCAACACACACAAAACAGATAATCATATTAAAAAATGGCAGAAGATATGAACAGACACTTCTCCAAGGAAGACATACAAATGGCTACCAGACACATGAAAAAATGTTCATCATCACTAGCCATCAGGGAGATTCAAATCAAAACCACATTGAGATACCACCTTACACCAGTTAGAATGGCCAAAATTAGCAAGACAGGAAACAACGTGTGTTGGAGAGGATGTGGAGAAAGGGGAACCCTCTTACACTGTTGGTGGGAATGCAAACTGGTGCAGCCACTTTGGAGAACAGTGTGGAGATTCCTCAGGAAATTAAAAATAGATCTTCCCTATGACCCTGCAATTGCACTGCTGGGTATTTACCCCAAAGATACAGATGTAGTGAAAAGAAGGGCCATCTGTACCCCAATGTTTATAGCAGCAATGGCCACGGTCGCCAAACTGTGGAAAGAACCAAGATGCCCTTCAACGGATGAATGGATAAGGAAGATGTGGTCCATATACACTATGGAGTATTATGCCTCCATCAGAAAGGACGAATACCCAACTTTTGTAGCAACATGGACAGGACTGGAAGAGATTATGCTGAGTGAAATAAGTCAAACAGAGAAAGTCAAGTATCATATGGTTTCACTTATTGGTGGAGCATAACAAATAATATAGAGGACAAGGGTAGATGGAGAGGAGAAGGGATTTGAGGGAAATTGGAAGGGGAGGTGAACCATGAGAGACTATGGACTCTGAAAAACAACCTGAGGGTTTTGAAGGGGCGGGGTGGGAGGGTGGGGGAACCAGGTGGTGGGTATTAGGGAGGGCACAGATTGCATGGAGCACTGGGTGTGGTGAAAAAACAATGAATACTGTTACGCTGAAAATAAATAAAAAATTAAAACAAAAACAAAAACAAAAACAAAAACAAACAAACAAAAAAAAGATTCAGTGCAATCCTTATGAAGATTCCAATAGCATTTTTTACAGAAATAGAAAAAAAAAGTCCTAAAATTTGTATGTAACCACAAAAGATCTCAAATAGACAAAGCAATCTTGAGAAGGAAGAACGAAGCTGGAGACATCACCCTGTCTGATTTCACATTATATTACAAATTATAGTAAACAAAACAACATGACATTGGTATAAAGCACACAACCAATGGAACAGAATTGAGAACCCAGAGATAAACCCTCATGTATATAGGCAACTAATATTTCTCAAGGGAGTTGAGAACATTCAGTGGAGAAAAGATGGTCTTCTTTAATAAATTGTGCTAGGAAAGTTGGATATTAATGTGTAAAAAATGAAATTAGACCCCTATATTATACCATTCATAAAAATTTACTCAAAATGGATTAAAGACTTAAATATAAGACCTGAAACTGTAAAGCTCCTTGAAGAAAATATAGAGGAAAAAATCTTGATATTAGTCTAGGCAGTGATTTTTTTTTTAGATGTGACTCCTAAACAACAAGTAACAAAGGTAAAAACAAACAAGTAGGACTACATTAAACTAAAGAACTTCTGCACAGCAAAATAAATGCTCAACCAAAATGAAAAGTCAACCTGTGGAATGAGAGAAAATATTGCAAACCAAATGTCTGATAGGGATAAAGATCTAAATTATATGAGGAACTCATACAACTCAACAGCAAAAAACCCCAAATAATCTGATTAAAAATGGGCTAAGTACTTGAATGGATTTTTTTCCCAAAGAAAGTATTTAGATGGGCAACAGGTGTGTGAAAAGATACTCAACATCACTAATCACCAGGGAAATGCAAACGCAAACCACAAATAGGTATCACCTCACATTTATTAGAATGACTATTATCAAGAGGACAGTGGTACTGGTGAGGATGTGGAGAAAAAGAAGCCCTAGTAGACTCTTGGTGGGAATGTAAATCAGTACGGCCACTATGGAAAAGAGTACAGAACTTCCCTGTAAAATTAAATATAGAACTACCACATGACCCAGTAATTCCATTTCTGGATGTGCATCCAAAGGAAATGAAATCACTATCTTGCAGTGATATCTGCACCCCCCATATTTTTTGCAGCACTATTTATAAAAGTTAAGACATAGAAACAACCTAAGTGTCCATCCATAAATGAGTAGATAAAGAAGATGTGTGTGTATCCATGTCTCTGTGTGTGTGTGTGTGTGTAATGTAATATTATTCAACCATAAAAAAGAAGGAAATGTTACCATTTGCGACAACTTGGATAACCTTGAGGGCATTATGTTAAATGACACAAGTCGCACAGAGAAAGACAAACACTGTACAGTCTCATTTTTTATGTGGAATAGGAAAGAACAAAACTCAAGGAAACAGAGAACACATTGGTGGTTGCTGGAGGTGAGGGTTAGGTGAAATGGGTGAAGATGGTCTAAAGGTGCAGATGTCCACTTCTGGGGATGGGAGGTATAGTGTAGTGACAGCACTGTATTGTGTATTTTAAAGTTACTGAGATAGTAGATCTAAAAATTCCCATCACATGCAAAAAAATTGCAGCAACGTGAGGTGATAAGTATGTTAACTAAACTTATTATGCTAATCATTTCACAGTATATACATTTATCAAATCCTTATGTTGGACACCTTAAACTTATACAATATTATAACCAGTTGTATCTCAATAAAGCTGGAAGAATATTATAACTATTTTTAGGTTAGTCATGATATATACTGTTTATATTCATTAGCTTTTTCTTTGTTCATTATTAAATATGCTAGAAACTGAATATATTGCTGTGAACTAATTCAGCATAATTCCTGCTCTTGGGTATCTTATAGTCTAGTGGCAGAGCCTTTGTAAATAGTATTTTTGTGTCTCTTCCCTCTATCTGCAGCTATATGTTAATTACAAACTCTAAGTTATACAGAGGGAAAGTAAACATAATTATTAAAAAAGAATAAAAGGGTAAATTTAGGGGAAAGATTATAGAAAATGTTCCCCTTTGGAAGTGTCAGTGGGAACCTGCATACTGAAAAGTAATAAACTAGACGTAGAGAAGGGGAAGAGCTTTCTGAAGGAAACAGCGTGAGAACCAAGAATACGGGTCATTGGAAAAACTGAGAAATTGTTGAACTGAAGAACTGAGCATGTGTGGCTTTTAGGAGGGTAGGCCAGGGACAGTGTCATGAGATGACCTTGGAGCTGAGCCTTTTAGGCCATGCGAAGAAATCTGGAATTGTTCTCCAATGCAGTTGGAAGCCACTCCAGGGTTTCGAGGAGGCAGGGTTTTGTGGTGTAAAATGCTCGCCCTGGCTGCTGTATAGATAGTGGATTAGGAGCACCGAGGGTGAAAGCAGGGGCAGGAGTCAGGAATCTGTTGCAGGGGTCCAGTCAAGGACCTAGTGGGTTGGGCTACAATTAGGTCAGAGGTGGAGCAAGTAGATAGACGTTAAGATGTATTTTGGAATTAGCATGAACAGAGATGGGGGCTCCCGGATGCCTCAGTTAAGTGTCTGACTCTCAGGTCATGATCTCAGGGTTGTGAGATTGAGCCCCATGTCAGGCTCTATGCTGGGCTTGGAGCCTGCTTCAGATTCTCTCTCCCCTGCCACCTCCCCCTGGCTCTTGCGTGCTATCAAAAAAAGAATGAACAGAAGGGAGTGAGCCAGAATTGGCTTCAGTGGTAATACCCTGTTTTCTGGCATGAACATCTGAATGGTCGTAGGCACCATTTACTGATATGGAGGACATAGTGGGAAGAGGGATCTCGCAGGGGCATCAGGAAGTCAGCTTTGGATGTGTTAAACCAATAACACATTTGAGTGCAGAGGTGACGTAGGAAGTTGGATGAATGTGCCTGAAACCCAGAGAGTTTTAGGCAGGTTTAGGTTTAGGCAGAAGATAAAAACAGCCATGAGAGTAGATAGGCTTGCCTAGGACAGGAAAAACAAGTGTCAGTCTTTGGGAACTTCCTCATGGAACCATAAGGTAGATGAGTTGGCATTGGCAGAGAGAGGAAAAGAGCAGCCAGGAGGTGGGGGGTTTCCAGGAGAGGCTGGTGGGGGGATGCCAAGAGGAAGTGTTTGTAAGGAAGGGAGGGGATGATGGCAGGATAGACCCTGTCACAAGTCAAGTGAGATGAGAACTCAAAACTGTCCTTGGGATTTGGCAATCAGGGCTTTGGAAAGGATATCAGAGGTGATCTCAGGAAGAACGGTTTATTTTATTATTTTTGTGCTAAGGTATAATTGACATAAACATTCTGTTAGTTTTAGACGTACATCATGATGAGCGATATTCGTATGTATTGTGAACTGATCACCATCCAGTAAGTCTAGTTAACACCCATTACCACACAGAGTTACAGATGGTTTTCCTGTGATGAGAACTTTTAAGGTTTCCTCTCAGCAACTTTCAAATACAGAGTTCAGATTTATGAACTGTAGTCACCATGCTGTCCATGACATCCTCATGACTGACTTATTTTATCACTGGAAGTTTGTACCTTCTGACCTCCTTCACTTGTTTCCACTGATGGGTGGATAAAGAAAATATGAAACACACTCTCTCTCTTTCTCCCACTCTCTCTCTCAGTGGAATATTATTCATCCTTATGAAAAAGGGAGATCTTGCCATTTGCAACATAGATAGACCTTGGGGGTATTAGGCTGAGTGAAAAAGGTCAGACAGCGAAAGACAGATACTGTATACATCTCTTCTATGTGAAATCTAAGAAAAACCCAAACAAATGGAAAATTGAGTTCACAGATGCAGGAAACAGATATAGATTGGTGTTTGCCAGAGGTGAGAGGTGGAGGGCAAGCAACATGAAAGAGAGATTGGTCTGAGTGGAGAGGGAGGTAGGAGTCAGACGGAGGGGTCCAGAGATGAGAAAATGAAGACAGTCAGGGCTGACGCTGTTTGGGAAATGTGTCTGGCAGGGCGAGAGGGTGATGTCTGCTGGCTCTGAGTCAGCATCTCACACAAACACACACACACCCAGAGACAAATGTGAATCCATAGATAATACAGAGATAGTAGGGTCTGCATCCTGGAGAATGGAATCTCTTTATTTTGCTTGTGTCTTAGAGTACAGGCAAAGCTACTCCCAAATACAGTGACTTAAATAAAAGTTAATTTTTTTCACGTAAAATGCAGATGTTGATGCTTCACCCAAAATGCACGAGAAGCTAGGAAAACAATGTCTCCTGACACTTGGGCGGTAGCATCATAAGTGGTAGATTCCTAAGCGTAGGGAGGGTGTACACAAAGTCCCAAAGCATGACACATGTCCGGTATGATTATCCTAACGTCCTTTCAGCTGTCAGCATGCTCAGCTGCCTCACTAAATAGGACTGTGCTTTTGAGAGAGTTAACGTTAGAAATGATAAATTCTTATTCTGAACATCAGGGGCAAAGTGGCTAGCTGGGGGGCTAGAATCTTAGGGCAGCATCTGCAGCCTGCATGCACCTGCTGCCTCCGAGGCAGCCGGTGCACCGCACCCACCCCTGATCTGAAAAGGCTGTGGCTGATCTGGAACCCGCCCCAGCCCCAGGGCTGAGTGAAAACCGAGGAGGGTTGTGGCGTAATTTTTTCCACTGCTCCATTCAGTGCACCCGCACCTACGGGATCTAGTTATCGTGCGCACCAGCTAGCTCTTCGTTTTACTTTGGAGTTAGCTGTAGCAGAGGGCTGGACTCCTAGGATGCCAGTCAGTTTGTTAAGTTGTTGGCTGAGATTGCTTCAGGATTTGGGAGTCATCTTGATACACTGCTCTCATTTGCTAGTTACAGACTCAAAGTGTTCACATCAGCATCTCCTCCTCCTCCTTTTCTTTTCTTTTCTTTTTTTAAATGAACAAGTGGGAGGAGGGTCAGACAGAGGGAGAAGCCGACCCTCTGCTGAGCAAGAAGCCCAATGCGGGGCTCGATCCCAGGACCTTGAGATCACGACCTGAGCAGAAGGCAGACACTCAACCGACTGCCACCTGGGTGCCCCCGGCTTCATTTTCTTACTCAAATCAGCCAGCTAGGAAGTGGCAGAGCGTGTACCCTGCTTCGTTTCTTGTGATTTCTAAGTCAGGGCAAGTTTTTCTCACTCATCTTGTGATTTCATTGCCTGGCACGGTGACCTGATACCCAGCAGAAGCTGCAGGTGGCGGGAGGTGCCCACTGAGATCTTTGTGGGCTACTCACCCAGGCCCCAACAGTAGGGCTAGTGTCCGGTAGAGAACAGAAGTCTAAGTGCTCCAGTTCCACGCACAGCCTCTATTCTACTTCCTGGTGTGAGAAGGACACTTGTTTGGCCAACTTTCACCAGCGGCTGTTAAGAGGAGGCCCAGGATCGAGAAGGAGGTGGGCTTCTGCATACAGTCCTAATGAATAAAAGAAGCTCCTTCTCTCTCTCTTTCCCAAAGGAGATCAGAGAGGTAACGGGGTTTGGAGATTGCCATGTTTCTGAGCCGAGGTAAAGGAGGGGGTCAGGAAGATTGCTCATACAATTCTTGAGGTCCACAAGAAGCAGACACTGTGGGTTCCTTATTGGATGCCTGCCGAGTTGTAAGACTTGGTGATCTGCCTGGTGCTGACGGAGCACAAAGAAGAGAGCATTGGTGAGAGAGGGTATGGTGGTGTAGCCAGTTGTAGAGGAAACAAGGTCGTTTCCTCAAATTCATGGTTTCTGAGAAATATGCAAACAGGATCTCCCTCCTGAGCAGGCCAGTATTGACCCTGGCTCACACAGAGAATACTAGCTTGGGTCACCAGGTGGGCTAAAAAGGCTTTCATATCAATGCCAGGTGACAGGGTGTTGCCAGCTAGGAGACAGCTGGAAGATGCAATTAGATCTAACAACAGACCCCCAAACCCCGGTGTTCCTGCTCAGGACGGAAACCCCTGCCAGCAAGGCTTGTTTGGGTCCCCGCCTGTCCATCTGTATCAGCTGCGACAGTCATTAAAAGAGTAGGCTACCAGCAAAGAAAACAACAACGAATGACAGAGGAGAAGTGTCCCCCATGCTTTTATCTGCTCTGTCCTCAGGGGAGTGAAGCCAGGCAAGAGGGCGGGGACGTGGGGGGAAGACAGCACTCGCCTCCTTTCCTCCGCATGTCCATCTCTTTTCTCCGGAGCCACTGGAACCAGCAGCTTGGCCTGCTCTGCAGGGAGGAGGGGATCCCAGAATGGATGAGGTTGAAATGTTGCAATGGACTTAAATCTTTTTATTATGAAAAATATTCAAATATATGCAAAAGTAGAATGTAATTTTGCCAGTCCTGTTTCACGCATCCTTCCCTGACTTTTATTTTATTAAAAACATTTTTTTGTCAGACTGTTTTAAAGCAAATGCTAGCCCTTGTGTCCTTTCACATGCAAATACTTTTGGGTGTATTTCTTGCAGATAGAGACTCCCGCAACCTCACCCCACAAAACCATTATGCCAGTATTGGTTTCTAACAAAATTAATATTAATTCCTTACTACCATACGGCATCCAGTCCACATTCAAACTTCCCCAGTTGTTTCAGGGGTACCCTTTCACAGTTTTTCAAATTTATGTATAAGCAAGGCCTGCATTTCGCATTTGGGTATCTCGTGTTTTGTGAGTCTCTGTTACTATGTTTCCCTCTATTTCACTTTCTTCCCCGCTCATGACGTTAATTTGTTAGAGAAGCAGTTTCATTTGTCCTATAAGAAGTTTCACCCTCTTGACTTCTTACTTCCTAATGGTGACAAATAACTTGTTTCCCTATCCCTGGTATTGTCTAGAAGCCAGTAGGTAGATTTAGAAACTTGATTAGATTCAGATGAATAATTTTTAGGCAAGAGTACTTGGTAGGTGGTGTTGTATATGCTGCACTACTTTAATAACCCAGAGTGATCAAATGTTTTGGGATGGGCTGAGAATAAAAGTCACTCGCTTCCCACGGGGAGGAAAGGTACACAGTGCGCAGCTGGTGGTAGCAGTTGCTGGAAAAAATAAAACCGCTGTGTTTATTTCTCAATCAGTTGAGCGTCTTTGGCCACTCCAATTATACAGGCGAGTTGTGATGGAACTTTAAAATTGCCTTTTCCACTAGGGATCCAAATTCAATAGACATATGAGTTGGCAGACGAGGCAGTTTTGAAAACCAGCCCCCAGCTCCAAATGGGTCAAACTAAGGAGAGGAGAGAGGGTTGTGGACGCAGCCGGCTGTCTGCCCCAGCCCTGGGCTGGGCAGCTGGAGGGCACCGTGGTGGGCCCTGAACCTCAGGTGGCCTGAGGAGGGCTGGCTGGCGGCTTTGGGCTTTGCCCTGTACTCTGTGTTTGTTGAGCCAAGAGAGGTTAAATGATTATTATTTGTTCGCCAGAGGTAAACCACACATGGGAGAACAGCGTGTCTTCTTGGATTCTGTCAGATAAATTGGGCCGTGAAGAGGGCCCCTAGGAGCAGCAGGCTGGAAACAGATGCCAGACCGTATGGGATTTTGGAGGTTGATGACACTGCGACAAGTTCACCCAGGTCAAGGGACAGAGGTTTTCAGCAATGAGAATCTCCCAAGAACCCACTAAACAACCCATAAAGGAAGAATGAGCTTTAGGTATCTGGCAGGCTGAGGAATGGATGCCAACCTCTGACGGAACCAGTTTAGTACGAACTTTCTTACTGCTTTTTCTTCTTCCTTCCGTGTATCCCAGCACCTGAGGGGATCAGCAGCTGTAAAGAAGAAAGCCTCATCCACCCCTCTCCTCAAGACTACGTGTCTGAATCCAGCCTAGCCCTAGAAATGGGGGATAGAATCTAAGTCAGATTTGGAGTATGAATTATTAAAAGGGATTGGGAAAGGGGCACCAGGGTGGCTCAGTTGTCAGAGCACCTGACTCTTGAATTCGGCATAGGTCTTGAGCTCAGGGTTGTGAGATGGAGCCCCGCCTTAGGCTCCATGCCCAGCGTGGAGCCTGCTTAAGATTCTCTCTCTCTTCCTCTCCCTCTGCCCCCTTCCCCACTTCTTTAAAAAAACAAAAAGGGATTGGGAAGTCTCATCTCTGAATTAAGATGGTTTTGTGACTCATTGAGGTAGGAGTGAGCAGAGAGGATCTGGCCATTGTCCAGATTTTCATCAGGAGCAAGGGAAGTCCACCTCCCCCTGATCGATTTTTAAAAGGGCCGAGGGAGTTTTGTTTTGATCCCATTCTATAGTTGTGCTTGTTCAACGTACTAGCTGCCCAAGCAGTCAACGTTGGACTGAAGGAGTGGATAAGGGCTAATTTGCTGGGTCTGGCTAGGTGAAAAGAGGATGGACTGAGCCGACTTCATCTTTTTCATGTCTTGAAATCAAAGTAAAACCTCAGAACACTGACGCGGTAGGAGTGCATCCTGTTCCATGACCTGCTGGTGGGAGGTGCAAACCTGCTTTTTGTTCATTTCATCCCGCGTCCTCTATGTATTCCTCATTTAGGGTCATTTCCACAGGCTGTAACAGATACAATTTTCACTTTAAATCCCTTGAATTGTCTTCTTGCTTTCTATTTTTTTTTAAGAAAAGATTTTATTTATTTATTTGACAGAGAGAGACAGCAAGAGAGAGAACACAAGCAGAGGGAATGGGAGAGGGAGAAACAGGCTCCCCACTGAGTGGGGAGCCCAATTCTGGGCTTGATCCCAGGACCCTGGGATCATGACCCAGAGCTGAAGGCAGACGCTTAACGACTGAGCCACCTAGGTGCACCTGTCTTCTTGCTTTGTAAATATGATTTTTAGGACCATGGCAGTTTTCTAGAGAAAGTACTCCACTGTATCTCATTTCAAGTTGCTTATGTTAACCTGGACAGAATGAAACATAGTGTCATTTGTTATTTATGTATGTCCCTAAAAAAAACCCTAGTGTGGATTTGTCATAAATGACCTCAAACAATAAACGTTATGTTGTGTAAACATTTAAGAGCCCTTATGAAATGTTGTTTTTAGCATTTGCTACCTAGTTTCCTTCCTTTGTTTAGGAAGTATGCTTTGCAACTTTGGCAACTGAGATTATCCACCCAAAGGGTAAAATTGTTTATTTGTAGTTGGATAAATACAATTAATGTGACCTGTTGAAGTAATATAGTGTTTTGAATTAATATAATATATATTATATATTATAATAATGTAATAACATATTATAAATATATTTAATAATATATATCTAATATTATATAATAAATATTATAAATAAATATATTAATATATGTTATTAATATATTATAAACTAATATATAAACATATATAATAAATATATTCATAATAGAAAATACATTTACTAGTATATATTATAAATGTATTTATAATATATATTACATTATTATAATATATATAATTTATATTATATTTATATATTCTATTATATATATAATTGAAATAATATAATATATTGAATTAAAACTTGTTCTTTGTGAGTACATATATATAAGTGATTCTTTTGCTGACCAAAGAAGACTTTGTCCTTTTGATGTTTGGGTCTTAATTATCAGTAAGGCTCTTTCCCAGAAGGGATTCTTGAATCTTCTTGCTTTTTTTTTTTTCCTTTTTCCTTTCTTGACTTCCTGTGTTAACCTCTTCTGAAAATTACTGAGATTTTTCTCTTAGAATCAGTGGTAAGCCTAAAATGCTACTCTTCTTTCACTGCATCATAGCTATGAAGAATGACAAGAAAGGAGAAAATTAATGGCATGAATTTTAAAGTTTTTATCTCTTTCATCAGGGAAGATAAAATTTTATAGATAGGTAAACATTTACGTCTTCTGGGAAACGGCTCTACAATTCAATGATGGTGGAGAGATGAACTCTAAAATTAAAAAAGCATGTGAACATATGATTATTATTTTAAGGGGAAGTATTTCTATTCTTATTGCTGCTGTTTATGAAGAAAACACTTGATGGTAGATGATTTATCTAGCCATTTAAAATATGAAATTACAATGTGATATATGATGATAACTGTGTTCCCATTCAGGTGGGAAGTCAACTAAAGGGAAAAATAATGTAATGACTTGTTTGTTGGTGAAAATAAAGCAAGGAGTTTTAATCTAAATACTTTGAAATGAATCCAATTTATGCAGGCCCCACAGAAAACTTACAGTATTTTCATCTAAGATATTCAGATATGTTGTAAATTAGCTTTTCAGACTGCCATTGTCTGGTAGCAAAAAGAACAAAGGTTTCTATTCCTAGTTTGCTGATGGACTGTAGGTTTGCTTTAAAGCTCTCTAAAAAGTCAGTGGCTAAAATAGCTGAAGCCATTTTCCATGGGCTTCCACTGTGAAAGCCGAAGGTAATACATTTCTCTGTGGCTTTTCAATAGGATTTTTTTCAGATAGTGCTAATTTTCATCTAGCATTGCTTAAAACACACACACACACACACACACACACACACAAACCTTCTTCCTGTTTTAATCATTAACTTAAAATATGTTTATTACTTTTTTGCATATATATTGAATTTTCCTCACTGGGCCAGTATTAAAATTTACCAGAACATTGGAAATATTTTCTATCTGGGAAAGGGAGGGGTTAATCATCATTTGGAAGCACGGTTTGGTAAGAAATGAAACTACTCCTACAAAATAAGAATATGCCTTAATGTTCGGTCCTTGTAGTAGTGCAAATCCATATTAGCCACAGGAGTCCGTGAAGAAAGATGGCTGCTGACAGTGACTTCCCCTGGTTATGATTTCTGACTGCTCTCAGGAGCTTTTTGTACTTGTGCCATGTAGACAGACACCAGACTTATGTCAGTAATAATCCTCAAGTGCTTCTCATGCTAGACTTCCATGACTCCCTGCATAACAGACCTTTAGCTAGGGACTGGCTCATGTAAGACAGAGGGTTTAGCAGATGAGAGTCTTATGCATATCAAATGTAGAGCTTCAAGAATCAGAGACATCTCTGTACATGTCTTATTAAATTACTGGAACCCTCAGGGATAGTGTGAGCTACAGCCTTAAACCCTGCCATGAAGTTGGAAGTACTGCTTATTTCTGTGCCTGTCCTCATTACCTCTTGCTCTCTGTTTATGTCTAGATTTTGATTAGGGCTCCTTTTAGATGTTAATGAGGAACAAACTGTTGAGACAGACAGTATTATCTGTGTAGGGGAGATAAGTGCTGTTCCCCATTTGATTGGTTGGTATCTTTTCAAGTGTTCAGACATTCAAATTATAGCCAACAGCAATGATATGCTTAAAGAAAATGAGCTTCCCTTAATTAAAATGATTAAAACAAATACTAAGCATTGGAAAACAGCCAACTTTTTTTTCTTGTTTACCTTTTTAATAAGGCATAATTTATGTAAACACATACAAGGTACACAAATCTTAAGTGTAGAGCTCAGTGAAGTTTACATATGAATATAGCTGTATAATCATTTCCCAGATCAATATTTAGAACACATCTAGCCCCCCAAAAGTCTTCCTATCTACCCCTCTTTCACAGTTAATACTTCCTCCCTGCAAAATAACCACTATTCGGACCTCTGATCTAATCCAACATCTGGGATGAGTTTCGCCTGGTTTTGAACTTCACATGAATGGCATGATAAGATGTTGTGTCTGTGAGATTAATTATATGCTGCTGCGTATAGCAGTGGTGTGTTTTTGGTGTTGGGTAATATCCTATTGTATGACTATTCTACAATTTATCAATTCTACTGTTGATGGACGATTTTGTGTTCTCTAATTTTTGGCTATTACGAACAAAGCTTCCCTATGAATAAATATCCTTGTATGTGTTTTCTGGGGGATATAGGTTCTTGAATTACTAGGTCATAGAGCAGGCCTATGTTTATCTCTAGAATACACTAATCAACAGTTTTCCAAATTAGTTGTGTCAGTTTAGACTCCCACCAGCAATGGATGCCAGTTCCAGTTGCTTCACATCTTTGGCAACACTTGGTATTGTCAGCAACCAACTTAAAACTAAAAAAAAAAAAAAAAAAAAAAAGCTAGCTCTAGTTTAAAAATACAATTTTTATATCCCCCAGAACTCAGTTACTTGTTTTGAAATGAATTTTTAATTCACCAAGTGATACTACTGAGTGCCTGCTGGGTTCAGAGTGCTTTCTTTGTGCTCTGGGGTCTATAAGAGAATTAAACTCAACCCCTGCTTTTATGGGTTTACCATAGCCCGCTAGGGTGCTATAGAGAACAGGTCATCAGCCGTGCAAGTCAGGGTATGAAAAAGTACCATCATCAATAGTCTCTTCAACACGTCTTGATAGCAGAACTGTGTCCTCAGCTAAATTTTCAGATGCATTTGCTTTTTCTAGTGTCTTCTCACTTTTCCTGTAACACTGCAATGTCATTAGCTCTGTACTTTCCAGGATACCTTGCCGTGCCAGCCCATCTGGCTAATGGTAGCACCGTGTACTCTGGATCTGTCTCCCTCAAAGTACTGTGCCTTCCCCCTCTCTGTTATCAGAAGATTCTCCCAAATCTTGCTTGTGAGTCAGGGAAATTAAGTTTGGTGTTAAAACTGGATTGTGGTAGCTTTATGTTACCTCCTCTAAGAAGTGTTTTCCTTTTGAAAATGGATTCCAGGTGACATAGTGTCTTAGCTCAAAGGAATTAACATTGATGCTTGGACTTTTGATGTTTTCAGGCTAATGGAAAATTTTGAGAAGTGTACTTGATAAATTTCACTTTAAGGGAAGCTGTCCATTCCATCTGCATTTAAAGGAGGCTTCAACAAGGGAATGACTTAAAAAACAAGGCAGAAATTCTAAATAATTCCTGTGCAAGGATGAATTGACCCTGGTATATATCCATCAGTTTGGACCACTTACTCTAAATGGATTGGCTGAGTGCTGATGTGCTGAAGTTTTATAAATATCCAGAAAATGCCAAGTTTTATAAATATCCAGAAAATGCCACCTTAGATCTTACATTCTAACAACTTTTCTATATCCTTATTATAACACTAAAGGTCTTAATGTCTTTTTGTTTTTCACTGTTATTATAGTAACAGTGTGGAAATTCAAATATCTCTTCAATGTTTGGTTAAGACATGGGATAATGACAAGAATTCCAGTCTACCCCCAGAACCTGCATTGTACTCTCTGATCAGAATTCTTACATAACCTATCAAGATAGCTCTAGATTTCAAAAAGCATTGTTTGGGGGTACCTGGGTGGCTCAGTCAGTTAAGTGTCCTACTCTTGATTTCAGCTCAGGTCGTGATCTCAGGGTCATGAGATTGAGCCCTGTAGAACCTGCTTAAGATTCTTTCTTTCTCTCTCTCCCTCTGTCTTCCCTGCTCCCAACCCTGCTCATGTGCATGCTCTCCTTCTGTCTCAAAAAAACAAAAACCACCCCCCCCACAAAACCCCCTGAAAGCACTGGTTAGATAAGAAGATATGGTGATAATTGTTTTCAGTTTATTTTTCTTTCATTTGTTGAAACTAAAACCTATCCATACACCTGAGTTACTTTTAGAAAACCCTGTCTTATTGTGTAATTTTCCTAGTTACTGGTTTTACACATCTTTTCTTAAATCCATTTCTAGGTACTTTTGTATTTTAGATAATATAGTCAATGCTACCTTATTTTTTTAATATTTTCTAACTGTTTTTGCTGGTAGATTGAAATACAATTGATTTTTCCATATTGAGTTTTGTATCTAGCAACCTTGTTAAGTGCCCCTATTTATTATTATATTTTATCCGTATTTTCTTCTGGCCTTTTTAGAGATATAATCACACATCAGTAAATAATAACTATTTCATTTCTTCTTTGCAATTCCTTATAATCTTTCTTTTTTTTTTTTCTTCTTTTTCTTTTTTTGGGTGCTACTGTACAGGCTTGGATCTTGAGTACAGTGTTGAAGGGAGTGGTCATGGGCATCCTTATCTTGTTCCTGATCCCAAAGGGAACACTTTTAACATTTCACTAGGAAGTATGGTGCCTGCGGTGGGATTTTATAAATACCAAGATTAAGAAAGTTGCCTTTTATTCCCGTTGTTAAAAGTTTTGGTCCTGATGGATACACTTTCTCTTTGTCTGTCGTACTCTTTAGTGGGAAGATGGCAGTACTGACCCACGCTCATTAAGGCATGATGTTTTAGATTGTTTGGTATTACCTGGGTTGGGTTCCAGGCAGATCCTTTCACTCCTTGTCTTGGCTGATTGAGGCTGAAGAATTGATGTTTACCGTTCCCTAAGGCTTCCTTTTTGTGCTGGTAGAAATTTGGTTCCGAGCAAAGAAGGACTGGCTTCTTATCATCACAGTACATAATTTTGGGGTTTTGTTTCTAATTTTTTCCCCATATCAACCTGAGGGTTGAGACTGTTGAGTTGCAACAGTCTTGTCGTCCAACCCCATATTGCACATTAGCCTTAAAGGTGACCAGATGTTTCCATGTCATCAGAGAAGATTCACCCCTGTTCCTGGAAAAAGAACAGAGTATGGGTGAATTGAAAATGTCATTCTCACACTTCTGTGGGCAACACATTGCTATGCAAAGGGCTCTGAGCCAGAATGGAGATACCTGAGATCCAAATGGCTCTCATGCTAAGGGCCTCGCTCTTGCAAGCCTTTGTGTTCCCTTTCTTAGAAGGAGAGTTCGTAGTAACCATTCTTCAAAGGGCTATTTTTGCTTAAAGACTATAGATCTTTGAATGGTAGTCCATTATCATCCTTTTCCTCATTATCTCTACAAGGATTCCTGTAAGAATTTTCATCTTATCTTTCCAGATGGGAAATTACCTTACAGGAACAGCAGGTTGAGTAGCTTTAAATCCTAATGAGAATGGAGAACTGTGATGTAGATCTGTCTTGCAAAATGGAGATTGAGTATATTTCAATTATACTTATTTAAAATGTAGATGTTAAAGAGATGTATTTACCTTGAAACAAAAGTTTGTTTTTGGTAGAGGTCAAATTTCTCGTGTCATGCCCTCATAAGGTCTAGCATATATTAATTCAGTGAAGTGTATATTAGTTTCCTATGGCTGTTGTAACAAATGACTGCAGACTAGGAGACCTAAAACTGTAGAAATTCATTCTCTCACAGTTCTGGAGGCCAGAGGTCTAAAATCAAGGTGTCAACAGGGCTGTGCTCATTCTGAAGGAGAATCCTAGAGAAGGTTCCAGGCAGAATCCATTTCTTGCCTCTCGTAGCTTCTAGAAGTTCTGGGCATTCATTGACTTTTGCCCACATCACTCCAGGCTCCGCCTCCTTGATCACATTGCCTTTTCTTCTTTTGTGTCAGCATTTGCTCTCTCTCTTTCTTGAAGGCCACATGGGATTGCATTTAGGACCTACCCAGACAATCCAGGATAAGCTCTTCCTCGGGAGATCATTAACGTCACATCTTTTGCCACAGAAGGTAATATTCACTCTCTGTGCATGTGAGGTAGTGTTCAGAGGTCCTGGGGATTAGGATGTGGATGCATCTTTTTGGAGATCATCATTCAGCTCATTAAAAGTAGAAGTTATTTTTTGATCATGATTATTTTCTCCCTATCACTAGAAATGGGCACCTAAAGACTAGATCAGCCTTGTATTTCTTTAAAGTGTGAATAGAGGTGCCTCTACTTTTAGTATCCAAAAAGTGGAGATAGAGAAAATAATATTTGGGTATCTCTCATTTATCCTTTGGACTTCCTGTTTATTTTCACTGAAACTGATTATTAGAAAAACTTGAGTTTGAAAGATATCTCTAATGACCTGATTATATGCATGAGTGCCATAAATATAGGTTAAAAGATTGAATTTTAAAATTTAACTGATGTCGAAGAATGTAGTGGTCATAGTCTGGCAAGAAAGCAGTAATGCTAGGTTACCTTGACAGGTGACGGTTTATGTCAGAGAAGAATGAAAGGATGCTTTATTTTAAATTTCGTCGTTCTGAGAGTCAGCTAGACTGGTCGTCTTGTTGTACGATGTTTACCAATTTTAGAACTGTTCTGAAAGTTGGATTTTAGTCTTTAGAGCAGCTTTAATTTTATTCTCTCTATATAGGTTAAGGAAAGGATATTTACAGTAAGGATGACCATAACCTTTCAAGCTGAGCCAAATTTGTAATGTAATGGTTATTTTTAGTTCCTGAAATGGAATGGATTCATCGAGGTCCTCCTGCGTGCACAGCACAGCTCAGCATGATAGATGGAGGTGACCTGTGTATGTTCTCTTGCTTATCACTTATTTATTCCACAAATATTTACTGAATGCCTGCTGTGTGCCAGGTGCTGTTCTAGGAGCTTGGGAGTCTGTGATGAACAACACAGATAAGGATTTTACTTTCATGGAGTTTCTGTTCCAGTGAACTGATATTTCCAGAAATTGATATTTCTGATGAGTTGGATAGGTGTGAAGGAGTCAACATTACAGGGTTGGGCTAGAGAAGGTGCAGAAACACACAGGGTGGTAGAAACACCTCTTGCAAAGGCCCCCAGGAAAGAATGGGTTCCATATCTTTGAGGAACAAAAAACAAAGCACTGGTAGGTGAGGGGTCTGTGGGAGGGAGATGAGGCTGGAAGGAATTAGGGTCAGTCACCTCGTTCTGTGGTTCTTAGCCCCAGGCTTCATGTTCAGAATGTCTGCAGGAGCTCACAAACTTACCTGGCTCTCATTCCAGCCAAAGTAAACTGGCATCTCTCATGTGGTTGCTGTTGTTTTGTTTTATTTTGTTCCCAAGGGGATTGTAATCTATTATGCAGCCAACATGGTACTTCAGGCTTTTGAAAAGGTAAGGAATTTTATCTTAAAATCAATGGATTATCAGTGGAGTCCTTTAACTAAGGCAACCAGAGGTTTGGCTTTTATGTTTTTAAAAGGTCTCCCAGCTTCTTTTGTGGCAAAGGGGTTAGAAGAGTGGTGGGGGGTAGGGCACAAAACAAGGCGGGTCCTCAGGAGGGTGCTCTGACCCCAGGGTGGGGCTGGAGAGAAGTGCTCAGCTGGGCCGCATTCTGGAGAGGGCACTGACAGGACTGTGGAGAGATTGCATGAGGGCCGGAGAGAAAGCAAGCATCACACGGGACTCCTAGCGTTTTTGGTCTGAGTGACCAGGTGGAGGGTAGATCCATACACTGAGACAGGGAAGCCTGAGCTTGGGGATTTTGGCAGTAGATGTGCTACTTCAAAATGCTTTAAGCAAAGTTTCAGTGTAGGCTTGTGGGTGCACGGAACACAGAAGGGTCCCATCAGGACGGGAAATTCTCAGCAGAAGCCGTATTCCTGGAAGGAGCAGGTATAGGGTGAGTAGAGACACACCCAGGGTTCCAAAGTGGCCGTGGTGCACCACCCAGGCGGGAGGGTGGGGAGGACACTGTGGTAGGAGTCCTGGGCTTGGGGAGCCGTGTGGTCAGGGAAGAGGCTGAGAAGGTAGGTTGGACAGAATGGCTCAAGTCTCTAGGAGTCACTGGGAGTCACTGAGTATGTGTGAGGTGTACAGGGTTCTAAGCCGACTTGTGTGATTAGGAAGCTTGGTCCAGGGACCCTAAAGCTTGGATTAAAGGAATGAGTGGAGGGGTAGGGAGAGCACTTAGGAGGCTGCCATGCTGGGTCACTGTAGAGCCCACAAATTAGGATCTGATGTAGGGCCGTGGCTGGGGGAATGGCAGAGAACAGATGGAGTTAAGGGAGAGTCTGGTAATGGCTGGCCTGAGCACTTGGGGTGGTGCATGGGGAGACTGGGCTTTCAGAGAGCCATGGCAGAGGTGACACCTGGTCATCTGTGACTTACCGGTTGCCTCTGTATGCTGCAAACGATTTTGTTCTTGTGCTTCTAGGTGGTTACTATTCTGTGGAAAAGGGACATTCAAAGTATTTTGTGTGTGTGTGTGAACCTACATCACTGGTATGGAGGGAGCCAGGAAACCCAATTAGAGAACGTACTTTGGATGTCCATGAATGTCATTTTCAAAGTTGCAGATCGCATGAAACGTGTTACGTGTTAGAGGCCAAGTTCCACGGGGTCCCAGCGTTGGACTGGGCTGTGGGAGGACTGCAGGGCTCAGGGCGTGACCACAGCCATGTTCCTCCCTGACAGCTCTGGTTTCCCAGGAGAGACCTCGGCAAAAAGGGGCTCAGGAGGGCAGAGGCCTTGGAGTAGAGGAGGAAGGGAGGGTGAAGATACTCTCGGGGTCAGGAGTGAGAAATGTGGAAATTAGGGGGCCTCGTGCTGGAGGAGCAACCTCTCCTCATCCCTGCCCCCTTGGCCCCTGCTGGTTTCTCTTCTCCCTGCACGTCTCCCGCGCCGGCTCGGGCCTTCCTTACCCTGTTGGCTCACCGGAAGCAGAAGTAGCTTCACAGTGAGCTCTTTTTGCTCGTGACCTTGTGACAGTTTCTACTAACAAGGCAAACGGGGTCGAGTCCTTCTCTCTTGTGCTCCCTGCCCTTCCTCCCCCTGTTCTGTTTGCCATTGTGAGGGAAGAGGAGGCTGCACGTGTACCCGGATGGCTGGACCCCAGCACAACGGAGTGGAGTGCACTTCAGCAGTGCTTGGGCTGGAATTCTTTCCTGGGCTCTGTGTTACAGCGGAGGGAGCCCAGTGGGGCTGAGAAGAGGGAGTAACAGAGTAGTCTCCACTCTTATCTTCAGTCTGACTCTTCTCATTCTCCAGTCTTACCGTGCTGGTTTATGACAACCTTTATCCACTATATCCCGAAACCAAGCTCTAAAATTTACATATTTATTTTCAGTAATTTTTATTATAAAATACAACAGATGTGCAAAAGAAGCCCATAGACTGCAATTGTATAGGTTAATGAATAATTAGAAAAGAAACACCTGTGGAAGCCAGCACATTGCCAGCCTACCTGAAGCCTCCTGTGGTCGCTTCTGGAATCACATCTCTTCCTCCTCCCCCAGGTAACCACTTTTCTCGTTTTTATGACAATTTTGTTGCTTTAAAAAGGAATCTCGCCAGTCTGTACGTGTTATCACTTGGTTTTGCTTGGTTTTGAATCCTCTGTAAATGGAGTCAGACTGTACATCTTCTTCTTCTGTGTCTTGCTTCTTTGTTCCACATTCGGTTTCCAAGATGCATTTATTTTGTTGTGCCTGACTATAGATCAGTACATTCTGCTGCCGTATAGTATTTTGTTGAATGGTGATATGACGTTGTGTTTTTCTACTCCTTTTTTTTTATAAATCAATCTTTTTTTTTTTTGAGGATTTTTAAAATTTATTTGACACAGAGAGAGATCACAAGTCGGCAGAGAGGCAGGCGGGGGCGGGGGGGGGGGAAGCAGGCTCCCTGCTGAGCAGAGACCCGAATGCGGGGCTTGATCCCAGGACCCTGAGATCATGACCTGAGCCAAAGGCAGAGGCTTAACCCACTGAGCCACCCAGGCGCCCCGTGTTTTTCCACTTCTTAAGGTTGGTAACAGTTTGGGGACTACAGAAGACACAGGGGTAAGCATTCTTATGCCTGCATCCCTGTGCGTGCTAGCATGACTTTCTCTTTCAGGCTAAGAAGGGGACGCACTGGCTCATGGGATATGCTTCTCTTTACCTCCATTGCGTTTCAGAATTTATGTATATCCTTGTCAACACTTAGTATTGTCATACCGTTTTTTTTTTTTTTTTCTCAACAAGGGTATGTATTCTTATCTCTTTGTGTTTTACATGGCTTTTCTCTGTTTACCAGTGAGGTTGGTCACTTTTTTTTTTTTAAAGATTTTTATTTATTTATTTGACAGAGATCACAGTAGACAGAGAGGCAGGCAGAGAGAGAGAGAAGGAAGCAGGCTCCCTGCTGAGCAGAGAGCCCAATGCGGGACTCGATCCCAGGACCCTGAGATCATGACCTGAGCCGAAGGCAGCGGCTTAACCCACTGAGCCACCCAGGCGCCCACCTTTTCATATATTTATGGCCATATGGATTTCCTTTTTTTTTTTTTTTTTTTGTGAAGTGGACCATTTTTGTGTTGTGTTGTCGACCACCTTTGAATTGATTGCTGAGTTCCTTACACATTCTGGATCCTAGTCTTCTGTTAGTTATACATAGAGCTAATCTCTTCTCTCATTATGTGGCTTTTCTAACTCTCCTATGGTGTTTTTTGATAAACAGAAAATTAAACATTTAGTATAGTCAAATTTATAAATCATTTCCTTTATGGCTTGTGCTTTTTGTACCTTGTTTAAGGTACCCTTCCCTATCCCAAGGTCATGAAGATATTTTCTTTCCTTTTCCTTTTTGCTTTTTGACCCTTTTCATCCATTACTCTCACCCCCTCCCCCCACCTCTGGCAGCCACAGTCTGTTCTCTGTCATGGTGAGCTTGGTTTTTGTATTTTTGTTTTATGTTTATATATCACAATGTCTCCATCCCTTCATCTATTGATGACTACTTAGGTTGTTCCCATGTTTTGGCAATTATGAACATTGCTGTAATGAACATGGGGGTCCATATATCTTTTTGAGTTAGTAGATTTTTTTTTTCAGATGAATACCCACAAATAGAATTGCTGGATCATGTGGTAGTCTATTTTTAATACTTTGAGGAACTTCTGTACTGTTTTCCATAGTGGCTGTGCAATTGGCTGTACCGATTTACATTCCCATCAGTAGCACACAAGGGTTCCCCTTTCTCCACTGCTCACGAACACTTGTTATTTCTTGTTGTTTTTATTTTTTTTATTTTTGCCATTCTGACAGGTGTGAGGTTATATCTCATTGTGATTTGATTTTCAGTTCCCTGATGGTTAATGATGCTGAGCATTTTTTCATGTGCTTGTTAACTATCTGTGTCTTCTTCTTTTTTTTTTTTTTAAAGATTTTATTTATTTATTTGTCAGAGAGAGTGAGCACAGGCAGACAGAGAGGCAGGCAGAGGCAGAGGGAGAAGCAGGCTCCCTGCTGAGCAAGGAGCCCGATGTGGGACTCGATCCCAGGACGCTGGGATCATGACCTGAGCCGAAGGCAGCCGCTTAACCAACTGAGCCACCCAGGCGTCCCCTATCTGTGTCTTCTTCGGAAAAATGTCTGTTCAGGTCTTTTGACCTTTGTAATTGGATTGTTTGGGCGTTGTTTTCTTTTTTTTTTGCTACTGAGTTGTAAGAGTCCTCTGTATAATTTGGATATTAGCCCCACATCAGGTGTGTAATTTGCAAGTATTTACTCCCATTCTATAGGTTGCCTTTTGATTTTGTTTATGGTTTTCTTTGCTGTTCAGAAGCTTTTAGTAAAATATAGTCCCACTTAATTTATTTTTGCTTTTATTGCTTTTGCTTTTAGTGTCAGATTTAAAAAATCGTTGCCAAGAACTATGTCTGGGGGGAGCTTACCTAGAAGTTTTATGGTTTTAGGTCTTGCATTCAAGTTTTTAATCCATTTTGAGTTAATATTTATGTGTGGTGTAAGGTAGGGATCCAGTTTCATTCTTTCTCATGGGGCTGTCCAGTTTTCCCGATACCACTTGTTGGAGAGGCTGTCATTTCCCCATTCTGTGTTCTTGGCTTCTTTTCATAAATAAATCAGCGTATGCGTGTGTGGGTTTATTTCTGAGCTTTCTATTCTATTCCATTGATCTCTGTGTCTGTTTTTAATGCCAATACCATACTTTTCTGATGACTATAGCTCTGTAATTTAGCTTGAAATCAAGGAATGAGGATATTTTCTATATTAAACACTATATTTAATATATTTTCTGTATTAAATTTAATAAATCAATTTAATGTATTTTCTGTATTAAATCATTTTCTGTATTAAACTTAGCCTTTCATATTTGTCTCTGAAATTAATTTATGTGTGTGATGTGAGATAAAGATCAAAATTAATTTCTTTTGTATGGATATACAGTCATCCCAGGTTCATTTATTGAAAAGACTATTGTTTTTACGTCTGTGAGGCATCACATATCCTTCTGAGTGTGAGTCAGTTTCTGAGCATTCTAGTATATTCTCTTGGTCTATTCTATGCCTATACCACACTGGTTTAATTTAAAAAAATTATTCTGATATCTGACAGGGCACTCTTGTTCTTTGAGAGAGTTATGACTTGTCCGAGCCCTTTACATTTCCATGTAAAAGGTTTCATAGCACCCAAATAAAGTTTGGGATTTCATTTGGTGGGACTGCATTGATTCTATGAACTTATTTGGAGACAACAGATATCTTTACACTACTGAGTCTTTCTCTAAGTCTTTTTAAATGTTTTAATAAAAGTCTTAATAATTTTTTCCCCAGATCCTCAGAAGTCTTACATATCTTTTGTTAGATTTATAGCTAGGCACCTGGTATTTTTTATATTATTGCAAGTATTACCTTTTTACACTGCTATATAGAAATGTACTTGATTTTTTCTACATAGCTGATTTTCTTCATCAGAGAACTCTCCTATTCTAACAGCTTGTCTATAAATACCTTTGGATAGTCTACAAACATAATCATGTCATTTGTGAATAATGATATCTTTGTTTCTTCCTTTCCAGTCCTTGTACCGTTTATTTATTTATGCATATCATTCTGGCTAGGTCTCCAGTTTTCTGTTGAATAGAAGTGCTGAAGGTGATCATCCTTGTCTTCTAATATCAAAGGGAAATTCTCTGCATTTAATATGACATTTCCCGAAGGGTTTTTTTGGTGGGGGCAGTAGATAATCTAATAAAGGGAAAGAAGTCATTTTCTATTCCTGCTTTCTTTGGGGTTTGAAATCATGAATATTGAATATTACTAAATATATTTTTTGCATTTATTGAGATGATCATATGATTTTTCTGTTTAGACTGTTAATGTAAGAAACTAAGTTCCTGATTTCAGCATGTTAAAACAACTTATTACCTGGGATAAAATCAACTTGATATTTTATATATTACTGGATTCAGTTTGCTAAAATTTTGAGTGTGTTTTTGTGTCTGTGTTCATGGAAGAGGTTAGTTTGTGATTTTCTTTTTTCTTAACTATCTTTAGTGTTAAAATACAGCATTGAAATATTTAATTTCATTCTGAAGTTCCTTGAGGAATAAAAATGAAGTTTTTTTGATCTGAAAGGCTCCATTGCATGAAACAGTTATTTACCCAAGCATGTTCAAGGAATATCAAATATTTGGAAAGTGATTTCTTCTGGAAAATTTCAAATCATGTATAGAATGTTCTAGTTTGGTGAATAATGAGAAAATTCCTTTATGTAAATTGTTTCATGGAAAAAAGAGTTCTTTTAAGAATGTTGGTGACATGTATGTAATGTCCTCATCCTTTGATAAAATAATTTTTAGATAACTAGATTTAAAATTTGTTCATTATTCCATTTCAATCTCTAAATGAAGTGTCAGTATAGAAAGAGTTTTTCTTGTCTTGGATAACCATGACACTGATAATTTGAGAATTGAATCAATAATTGAGTAGTTAATTTGCTAAAAATAGTTTTCATTTTTAGAAGCTAAAGGCAAGTGTTGCAAGTTAAATAAAATCTATGTAAAAGCCACCTGATGTAAAATATACAATTTTGATTGATGTTAATATTCTAAATCATATGTATTCCTTTTTCTGCATTAACATTTCTTTTTTTCAAGAGTATTCAGAAACCACCTGGAAATCCTGATAATATAACTTGCTTAGCTACAGGGATTTTGGATCCCTAATTATAAAAACTCAAATTTCTGGGATGCCTGGGTGGCATTAGTCATGATCCCAGGGTCCTGGGATCGAGTCCTGCCTTGGGCTTCCTGCTCAGTGGGGAGCCTGCTTCTCCCACTCCCTCTGCCTTTCCCCCAGCTCATGCTTGTTGTCTCTCAGATAAATAAACAAAATCTTTAAAAACAAAAAACAACAACAAAACCCCCCAAATTTCTGAGAGAGTGGTGGAAAGGGAAGAGAGTCAAGTAATCAGCCTGAGGGCAGGGTTCCTACCTCACAGGAGTGGGCTGTATAGTTAAGTACATACATATATATATGTATATTTTAGTAGTTATACACCTGAGCTATTAATATCACTTACAGCAAACATGACATACACTCATGAAATGGTAGCTTTCCATTTGTATTGGTGATAAGCTAAGAGTTTTAGAATGTGAGGAGACATTAGCAACCATGAAATATAATTTCCTTTTCCCAGAGTTGAGACCAGTGACTTGCCTAAGATCAGAAAGGGATTTATTGGGACTCCTCGATGGCTCAGTCGGATAAGTGTCTGCCTTCAGCTCAGGTCATGATCCCGGGGTCCTGGGATCGAGTTCCACATCAGGCTCCCTGCTTGGCGGGGAGCCTGCTTCTCCCTCTGCCTGCTGCTCCCTTGCTTGTGCTCGCTCACTCTCACTCTACCTGACAAATAAATAAAATATTAAAAAAAAAAAAAAGAAAGGCAGTTATTATTAGAGTTGAAACTACATTTTCTTTATTCATTCCTTTATTCAGCACAAGTTTATTGAAAACCTGGTATGTGTGAGATACTATTCTACATACTGGGGATATTGTGGAGAATAGTTGAAGTCCTTCCCTCATGGCGTTTATATTCCAAAGTAGAAAACTGGCAAATAACAAAGAGTTATGTAAAAAATGACATTGAGAATGGGCAGGAAGAAAAATAAAGTAAGGAAAGGGAAGAGAGATGGCAGGGAATGCTGTTTAGGGTGGGGCAGTTAAGAAAAGCCTCACTGAGGGTATGACCTTTGAGCAAAACCTGAATGAAATGAGAGAGTAAGCCTTGTGGATGCCTTGCAGAAGAATGTTCTAGAAAAAGAGAACAGAAATCTCACGTTTGCTGTGTTCCCAGAACAGCAAGGAGGTCAGTGTGACTAGGGCAGGTAAGAGGGGGAGAGTGCTGGGCTGGGAGGTGCGGGATGAGCTTGGTGCCTGATCTTAGCTGGGTGCCATGTGAGGACTCTGGGACTTTTTCCAAGTGTGCAGGAAGACGGAGAGTTGTGAGCAGGGCAAGAACACGGTCTGCCTTCAGTTTTGAAAGGTGCACTCTGGCGGCTGTAGGATAGTGTCTTGAAGAGAGACAGGAATGGAAGTGGAACGGTGGTGAGGGGCTCCTGCAGTTTTATGGTGAGAGACCAAGGAGGCGAGGGATTCTGATTAGTTAAGACAGGCAGCTTGATGGCTTCCTGATATATTTTAAAGGTAGAGCAACAAGATCTGTAAAAGATATAAGGGCCATCCAGGTACTTCCACAATTTTGCCTGTTCCCTTTCACTGGACTAGAGCATATTAGAATGCTTTCCCAGGATTTAATTTTGCTTTTTGTCTCTGAAGGATGTTCAAGGCACAGTTTTTAAGACATGGTTTGCTGGGCAGATGATGGTTTTCATCTGGGGTGGTATAAGGTCTGTTTATGGCGCACCTGCCCTCAGGTGTCACTAACTTTGTATCTGATTTACTTTAACTGTCTGCACCTGGTTCAATTTTCATTTACATCTGGAAACTTCATAGTGTATTACTTTAATTTCTGCATTGACCTGAAAATTGCTAAGTCTCTTTGAGGTTAGATTTGCCTCGAGATAGATGGCTCATTGGTAGGATTCTTGTAGCTCCGTGTGTTGGCACTAAAGAAATTACCCTGGGGGGGGGAGAATCTATTAGTTTGTGCCTGTTTGCAGCAGAGAGGAGCTTGCATACAGAACAGTCTCAATAATGCAGATTTCCTATTGTTAAATGCTCGTTAAATGGACTAGAGGACAACACTGCCACGGAGGGGTCTCCCTCGCTATGGGGCAGTGACATGAAATCCTGACTCTGAATTGATGCCAAAGGTAGATCCATTGGATTTCGTGAATACAGATCGTCCCCCTCTCCCCTCTCCACCCCCTTTAGAATGAAAGGAACACATGTGAAATCAGGGTTTCATCCACTAATAAAATATTCCTTTTCATGTAGTTTGTTAGTTCAGGATGTTGCTCCTGCTTATTATCACAATTTCCAGTGTTTTTGTTGTTCTTATCAGAGAGGGAAAAGGACACCACAGAATACTCGTTCCTAGATGGCTGTTTTTTAAAATGGGACTTCAGAGGCAAAATGAAGATGAGCGTTTCACATCCCCAATTTCTGTGACTCGCTCCCACTGCTAAATGACCCAAGGGGAGGAAGGGTGTGGGTGCGTTTCCGTGTGTTGCGTTATTTTACACATCAGGTTGACTGTTTCCCACAAAACAGACATATATTTTTAGGCAGAGCCCATAGATATTCATTTTGTAAGGAAATATGAGTGAAGATGGATCGTCCTAATGCCCCTGGAGCCTAACCACCTGTACGGTGCCGAGCGAGTTCTGAAGCGCATAGTCGGGTGTGCTAAATAAAGAGCGTCTTGACTTCACCGAGGCTTCTGAATGCTCACAGATGTTTCCAGTTGAGCCAATGCCGGGGTTTGTTTTAGTTCCTTATTACGTATGTGGGAATTATGCTTCGTCTAGTGGATAGACTGCAAATACTTAGGTCAGGGTGTACGTATGGGCAACATATGAAATCTCGAGAAGTTTGGGGGCGAGGCTCTGGAAGGTGGACCTCTCTCTTGTATCTGAGAGTTTGTCACTTGGTCTTTTGACTCCACTCTTTTAGCTTCCATACTACCAAACGGGTCCGGTTCTCTTTGGCAGGCTCCCCTCCCTTGGACATAAATGTTCTCTAGGGTTTCATCCTTGGCCCACCCCTGACTCCCCCTACATATTCTTCCCACTCACAACTGTGGCTTTAACTAACCCACAGACAAGATGGCCGTCAAACCGTCACCTCCAGCCCAGACCGCTCCCTTGAGCTATTGGTCTGCACACCCAAGTCTAGTCAGTCAGTTCTTCCTGCCGCAGGTGCCCAAAGCAAGTTCTCCACCAGACCCTTCCTTTTGTCCCATGGCCCGGTCTGTCCCCAAGTGCTGTCTTGGCCCCACTATCCATCCCACAGTCACACACAACCTTCCCTACAACAGTAGATCAATAACCACGTCATAAGTATGTTTGATAACAGAGTTTCATTTTAAATTTTTTATCAAAGTAACTCATGCCCATAGTTAGAAAGCCAAGTTAGTACAGAAGGCCTTAGAATAAAAAGCAGTCATGCCCTTGCCTCAATCCTCCCCACCCTGATCCTCCTTGCCAGACGGAACCACCTTTAGCTCCTGCAACTGCCTCTTCTGGTCATTATCCTCATAGATTTAAGTTCTGTGCTTACATGGTCATCCCTTCATTTACCGATTTTGGACAGCAGCTACTGGTTTCCTGCCATCCTTTTCCATTACAACCCCCCTCTCTTTAGCCAACATAGTTGGATCACAGTTTTTATTTCCCTTATTTATGTAATTTATGTAACGTAGGTACACTTTTGTATCTTGCTTCATCACCTTTACATGGAATCACTTGGTCCTGGACTTACAGGGTGAAGATCTTAGCACACCTCCTGCCTTTCCCTTTAGTGCTTCTCCCTGCTTCTCCCTGTCTTCTTCTGTCATATGCACTGACTTTCAAGTTATCAAAATTGATGCCACTTGTTTGACAAATTGATAAATGTATTTTCCCTCTGAGTTTTGAGACATTGCTCCATTTTAGTATCCAGCGTTGCTGATAAATCTCGTATCAATCTAATTGTCCTTCCCTTGCAGGAAGACTTTAGGATAGTCTCTTTCACTTTGGCATTCTGAAATTGCCCCATCTTGTATCAGGTGTGTGTTTTTCAAAAAATTCATTTATTTTCCATTACTCCTTACTAATTTTCTCCCACTTGCTGTGTTCCCTTTTTCTAGGACTCCTAGATGATAGACAAGTGGACAAACTAGAAATTGTTTTTCAGATGCCTTTATTTTCTTATTTTTCTGTATTCTGGAAGGTTTTCTCTGCTTTGTCTTCCAGCCTCTTACTGATTTTTTTTTTTAAACTTGTTGTGTGTGCATTCTTATTCAGTGATTGTTTTTTCATGACATCCTGTACTTATTTTATAATGCAGTATTTTCTCAGTTCTCTGAGAAGAATAATTACATTTTAAAAACTTCTTTTTAAAGGTACAGAGATTTCCCATAGACCCTGCATCCCCATACAGACATTGTTGTTCCCAATATCAACATCCCTATGAGAGTGGTACATTTACTACAACTGGTGAAACTACATTGATGACTTATGACCACCCAAAGTCCGTAGTTTGCATTAGGGTTCACTCTTAGCATTCTATATTCTATGGGTTTTGACAAATGTGGTGATTTGTATGCATATGATTTATAGTATCGTACAGAGTATTTTCACTGCCCATAAATCCTCTGTGCTCAGCCTGTTTATCCCTCAGCATTCATCCCCCAATTAGTGATCTTTTAATTATCTCTATAGTTTTTTTCTTTTACTAGAATGTGATATAGTTGGGATCATACTATGGTATGTAGCCTTTTCAAATTGGCTTCTTTCACTTTGTAATATGTATTTAAGTTTCCTCTGTGTCTTTGACTTGATACCACATTTTTTCAGGGTGAATAATATTCCATTGTGTGGATGTTTGTGTATCTGTTCCCCTACTGAAGACCATCTTGGTTGCTTCCCAGTTTGGGCAGTTATATATAAACCATTTGTATCTTTCCATGTGTAGGCTTTTATGTGGGCATAAGTTTTCAGCTCAGTGACTAAGGCAAGAGTGTGTTTAGTTTTATAGGAAACCGTCAAACTGTCTTCCAAAGTGGTTGTACCATTTTGCCTTCTCTCCAGCATTGAATGGGAAGTCCTGTTCCTCACCAGCATTGGTGTTTGGGATTATGTCAGTGTTTGGGATTATGGCCATTTTTCCACATGTATAGTAGTATCTTGTTTTACTTTGCATTTCTCTGATGATGTATGATGAAGACCATTTCTTTATATGCTTATTTGCCATCTGTGTGTCATTTTTGGCAAGATGTCTGTTGAAGTCGTTGGGCCATTTTTTAATCAGGTTTTTTGTTTTGTAGAGTTTTAAAAGTTCATTGTATTTGGATACAGTTCTTTTTCAGATGTGTCTTTTGCAAATATTTTTTCCCCGTCTGTGGCTTGTCTTCTCAGTTTCTTGGCATTGTCTTCAGCAGAGCAGAAGTTTTTAACTTTAATGAAATGCAGCTCACCAATTATTTCTTTCATGGGTTGTGGCCTTGGTGTTGTATCTAAAGAGTCACAGCCAAACCCAAGGTCATCATGTTTTTCTCCTATGTTATCTTTTAGGAGTTTTATAGTTTTGCATTTTACATGTAGGTCTGTGATTCCTTTTGAGTTAATTTTTGTGAAGGATGTGTCTAGCTTTGTCTTTTGCATGTGGGTGACCAGTTGTTCTGGCACCCTTGGTTGAGAAGACTGATTACATCATTACGTTGCCTTTGCTCCTTTGTTAAAGATCAGTTGACTATATTGATGTGAGCCTATTCTTGGGCTCTCCATTCTGTTTCATTGATCTAGTTCTTTATTCTTTCACCAATACCATGTCTCGATTACTGTAGTACTATAACTTTATACTAAGTCTTAAAGTCAGGTAATGTCAGTCTTCCAGCTTTGTTTTTTCCCTTCAATATCATTTTGGCAATTTTGGGTCTTTTGCATCTCTCTATAAACTTTAGAATCAGTTTGTCACTATCCACAAAAGAATTTGCTGGGAATTTTTTTGGAATTGAAGTAAGTCTAGAGATCAAGTTGGGAAGAATGGACATCTTGACAATATTGAGTCTTCCTATCTGTGAATATGACATACGTTTCCATTTATTTAATTCTTTGATTTCATTCATCAGAGTTTTGTAGGTTTCCTCATATAGATCTTTTACATATTTTGTTAGATTTATACCTAAGTATTTCATGTGTTGGAGTGCTAATGCAAGTGGTATTGTGTTTTTAATATCAAATTCCATTTGTCTGTTGCTTGTATATAGGAAAGTGATTGACTTTTTTATATTCACCTTGTATCTTGTGACTTTGTTATAATTGCTTGGATTCAAGGAGTCTCAGCTGAGAAGAAGGTACTTGACATCTCACTGTAATACTTCTGCAGTGCCTTTGGCATTGCATTACTCCATTTTGGATTCCTTCTCAGTAGCCTTTTTTTCATAGTAGTAGTTTTTTTTTTTTTAAACTAATAAAAAAAAGGCATGCAGGCACATCTGGAAGGATATACACCAAATTGTTAACATTACTTACTCCATCTGTGTGGGATAAGGAGCCAGAGTATCTGCTTTATGTATTCTCTGTTTGTTTTCCTAAACTATTAAAATTTTGAAATAAAATCTAGTAAAAAGAATTACATAATAATGTAAATATAGAGGTGGAAGAATTATTGAAAGCAAATATCTATGTAACCACTGTCCGGATCAAGAAACAGGATACTGCTGGTCCTGCAGAAGCCCTCCTGCATCCCTTCCCGATCCTGGTGCCCCCACTCACCCAAGTGTGACCCTTATCCAACTTTGCGGGTTATTACTTCTTTGGAGTTATTGATAGTTTCATCTCCTAAGCTTCTTAAAACTTAATTTAAGTAGGATCATAATACAGAATCATATTTAAATGGAGTTATTCCTTTGTGTCTGGCTTCTTTTGCTTAACTTCATTTTTGTGAGATTCAGTCCCATGATTACATATAGTGTAGTACATTCATTTTCATTGCTGCAAAATATTCCATTATATGGATATATGATCATTTATTTGGCCAGTTACTCTTCATGAACATTTAAGTTGTTTCCAGTTTTACGCTATTATAAAGAATGTAGGTAGAAACATTCTTATACAGATATCCTGATAAATATGTAATCATATTTCTGCTTGGTATATATTGAGGAATGGAATTGATGGTCATAGAACATGTATATCTTCCATCTTTATTAGATACTGTCAAAACAGTTTCCTAAAGGAGTTACACCAATTTATGTAATACATGTTAGGTAAAAAAAAAAACAAAAAACAAAAAAACTGTTATTCTGATGACTACAGAGTGGCATCTTATTATATTTTTTATTTACATTTTACTAATGACTAATGAAGTCAAACTGATTTTTACATGTCAGTTGGCCCTTAGGATTCCTTCTCTGTTTCAGTTTTATTTTTCCCTTTTGTATCGTTAGGAGTTAAAAAAGTGTGTTTTGGATTCAGGGCACCTGGGTGCCTCAGTTGGTTGAGCAGCTGACTTTTGATTTGAGTTCAGGTCATGATTTCAGGCTCCTGGGAACTGAGTCTCACAACAGGCCCCCTGCTTGGCAGGGAATCTGCTTGAGGTTTCTCTCTCCCCCTCTGCCCCTCCCCCCATTCTCTCTCAAATAAATAAAATCTTTTTTTTTTTTTTAAAGATTTTATGTATTTGTTTGACAGAGAGAGATCACAAGTAGCAGAGAGGCAGGCAGAGAGAGAGAGAGGGAAGCAGGATCCCTGCTGAGCAGAGAGCCCGATGTGGGACTTGATCCCAGGACCCTGAGATCATGACCTGAGCCAAAGGCAGCGGCTTAACCCACTGAGCCACCCAGGTGCCCATAAAATCTTTTTTTTAATGGAAGTATGTTTTGGATTCAAATTATCTGTCACTTACATGTGTTACAAACACATATCTTCTACCACTCTGCGACTTGCCTTTTTACTTCTTTTAGGGTATCATTTAATAAATGGATTTAAAAATTTTTATTGTGGTCCAATTGCTCAATATTTTTGCATTTTTGGTTATTTTTCTGTTTTATATAAGAAATCTTTTCCTAATCAGTGGTCAAGGTGTTGCTCTTTTTTCTTAACTCGTTTGTTTTGTCTCACATATTTAGAACTTCAGCCTGCCTGGAATTGATTTTTGTATATGGTGTAAGGTCAGGCTCAAATTTCTATTCTAAAAACAAATAGCCATCAACCCATAGTTCTTTAACAATAACAACAAAAACAACAACATAAAAATGAAGCACACAGTGGAGGCAAGACCTCATGTGGCTGAGCCTCCACCATGCTCTCACAATGTGTCTTTCAGCTGTCCTGAGTACATCCTCCTCTGCCTCTGTTCCTCCTAGTGGCCCTTAACTAGCCGCCATCCTGTGTTAGTCAGTGCATTCTCAAAGGTGAGTAGGAAAGGGAAAGTAGTTTACCTTTTGATCTGATAAGCATTCTGTCTAGCTACAGTTTGACTTTATTCTCATGTCTTTTTAGAAGATGAAAAGAGCAGCTTACTGTAAAACAAAATCTAAAACTTCAGTGATACTAGTAATGTTTGTCTCAGTATTGAAGTACTACCCACATTTTGAATGTAGTCATACTTTTAATGTATAGAAGAAAGTCCAGCTTTAATTTCACTAAAAAACTTTTGGAACTTGCAAGTGCAAATCTTGAAGTTGAACTGAACTTGCTTTAGAAATAATCTTTCTTATTCCCAGAAGAATGTTTCCATTAGGAAAAAAAAAAAAAAAAGAAGCTTGGCATAGAAGCGATTATTTTCTGCATACAGGTCTATTGGAAAGAAAAGAAGCATACAGCTGGAAGGAATTTAAGATGTCAGCTAGTGCAGGATTTTTACCTCTAAGAAGTGGACTGTTCTCACTTTTAATATAATTCCAGAAAAGAAAATTCCACACCCTCTCCTAGTAATATTTAATATACCTCACTGTCAGTGAGTTTTCCTTATGCTATGTCATAAGTCCATTTTCTTATTCTGTTTCAAATGGAAACAGAATTTGGGCCAAAAATCTTGTGTCTATAACAGTCCTGAATCTACTTGATTCCTGAACCCCCTGCCAGCCTTCTTTTCATGATATAGTCAACTATGTTTGTTAGCTCTTTCTTTAAGTCAGTTTCCAAGTCCTTTAGTTACTGCTCTTTATCCCATCTGAATTTTCTCCATGTCATATATAAGTTATGATTTATAGACTCAAAAATTGAACCTAATACTTTTGCCAAGGTATGACCAAATGCTGGTCTCTTAAATAAGACTTCTAGCCTGGATTTTTGTGTGTGTGGTGAAAAGATTTTTTGCAGTTTGAACACAGTTGTTTATCTCTGCTTCCTGAGAATATCCAACGTGATAGGTAACAAATAAAAAATAGGTATAAATCCACATGGACAAATAAAATGGGTAATGAGGCTTGGTGGATGAAGGATATCAACAAATTTTTGGAAGATGGAAAACAATGGATAAATGGGAATTGAATTAGCAGAGGAGAGAAAACTGAAAGCCAAGTGCCTACAGAGCTGGAAGGTAGCCTGAAGAGGTTGATTTGTGGTCAGGACCAGAAACGTGGAACCATACTTGGAACCAGAAGCTGTGCCAGAAGACAGTATGAAGTGGGAGGCCAAAAAACTGGTATTGAGTGGAAAGCCCAAATAAGGAGTAGTTAGACCCCTTCAGTCCCAGCCACCTGGGAAATAGACCCCAGTGGGTATATTCTCTAGGGAACTTAGATCAGAGAAGCTTTGGGCTTGGAAATAGCAGATACAGATGAGAGTATGGGTAAGACTCCTTAAAGAAAACAAGATTATTAGGTAAACTTCCACATATAGAAAGGTGTTATCTCCTTTCTGGGCACCCAAAACAGACAACCAGGCTCATAGGTTTCCATTCTTGGATTAGAGGTTTCTTTGCTGGGAACCTGACCAATTGAAGCGAAAAGACTTTTGGAGGCCTTCTGTAAAATGATTGGGTCCCCCCACAATCATGTCACATAAGTGTAGCTTTTAAGGTCTCACAGTGGATACTCAAGGGTTGCCAGATATTTAAGGACTATCTATAACATGAACAAATAGAACCAAAACAAATAAACTATTAGGAAAAGAAGCTCAGAGGGAACAGAGAGAAAAGGAGAGTGGGGGGAACCCCAAATAATTATAATTGATATTCTTGGAAAGATTAGAGGATTCATGAAAGAGGGCTTAGAGATGAAAATATAATAGTAGAAATTAAAATTAAGTGGAAAGTTGGAATGTTGATGACACTGCCCAGAAAATAGAATGGGAAGATAGAGATGGAAAACGTAAGAGAAAAGAGGAAGAAATAAGAGGCTTTGTTTAGGACATCCAAAGTCTGACTAATAAGAGTTTTAGAAAAAAAAATAGAGAAAACGCATGGGGAACATTTATAGAAGAATATTATAGAATACTTTACCAAAGTCTAAGGACATAAATTTCTATACGGAAAGGGTACATTAAGTGCCTAGCACAATGAGTGAAAAAACACCCATTCCAAGACACATCTGATAAAGTCTGTGAATTAAAAAAATTTTTTTCTGACAGTTTTCACAGAAAAGAAAGTAGGTCATATACAGAGGCTCAGGAAGCAGGCTAGTATGACTTCTCAAATGCAATAGTGGAACCTAGAATAAATAGAGCTGTACTTTCCAAATCTGAAGGAAAATAATCTCCAATCTGGAATCTTGTACCTGGCCAAATTGTCAACCAAATGCCAAGGTAGAATAAGACTATTTTCAGACAGATATACAAAGTCTCAAAAATTGGTATCTCATGTGTGTTTTCTTGGATAGTTCTTGAGGGAGTTGCTCTACTGAGACGAGATAGGAAGCCAAAAATTTTGTAGGAACTAGGGGAAAGTGTAGGAAGTTCCCTGATGGGAGGTAAAGAGAAATTCCATGGTGATACCTGGATATCACTGGTTAGACCTGGAGGACACTCTTTCTAGATTGGATAGGAGGATGGAAGGGTCAGGAGAGATGGGAACAAACAACAAGTAAGAAAGATCATGTAATATGTTTATCTGTGATGAAATAAGTTTTCTAGTTCTGTCCTAAAGTTAGATATAATAAAAAAAATAATCAAACAATTGAAATTGAAGCAATTATTAACACCAGGAAAAAAAAAAGGTAGAAGAAATGAAATATAATTGTAGTATAGTATTGGGCTCAGTTATCAACAATATTTAAACAGATGTACTAATGTAATGCAAATACTGAGTATTTTTGTTACCAAAAATTGTGATACAGTTAAATTGAGAGGATTTTGATGAGGGGAGAGAGAAAGTGTGTAGGAGGTAAGAGAGCTTAATCTTCATCTTCTACAGAAGAAAGCCAGTAGACATTAAAAGTGGGTAAGAAATAGCAGCTGAAGAATATTAGTTAAAATATGAAGGTAAATACTGAAGGAGACAGCTGGAAAGGTTGAAAGTGATTGCCTTTGGTCACTGGAGCTCAAAGAGTGGAAGGATAGTGAGGGCGAAGGAAGTGACTGCTATTTTAAATTGCCAGCCTTATAGTACCATTTGATTTTTAAATTATGTGCATGTTTTATTTTGATAAAAGTAAAATAAATACATGTACATAAAAATATATTTGCATGTATGAATTTTTAATGTATCTCACAAAATATTAAAAGTAGTATTTGAGAAAAACAGCAACAAATTTTTGGAATATATTGAAAAGTTAATGTATTTTTTAGTGATGAATCATGAGTTCAGAATCATGGTAGATTTGATATTTGACATTGGAATTTGTGAAACTGTAGATTTATTATTCACCCATGTGGTGTTTGATTTATCTTTAATATTTATTAAGCATTAGAAAAAAAAGTGCCAGAATCATTGGATTTCAAATTTGCCTTCCTAGAGGAAAAATTCAGTCTGAACGAAATGGGCAAGTTGGCTCTTCTAATTTTAAATGATTAGTGTTGATTATGGTTTGCTTGAAATATAGTCCAGATGATTATTTATTTGAAGCATTTAATACTCAGTCCTGTGATGGTCTACTTCCCGCTGTGGACACTTCCAGACTTTCAGCCTCACAGAGTTAGTGTTTTTGATGTGTTCTATCAGACATATGAATTTTTTACTATTGTGCTTGGAATGTGGTAGCTGCTTTCCCGACTTCCCCCTCCATCACCATGATCACTCTGGGAACACATCCCAGTCCCTTGGGGTCAGGCAGCTGCTATCTTGTCCTGCTTCCTCTTTATGTAAGTCTTGCTCTTTTCTTCATTTCTCAGTATTACTTACTAGTTAAAATTTATTGTGTGTATCAGTGATCAATCTCTCTTTCCCCAGGAGTTTTATTTTTTTTTAAATTTTTTAAAAAAGATTTTTCTTTATTTATTTGACAGACAGAGATCACAAGTAGGCAGAGAGTCAGGCAGAGAGAGAGGGAGGGAAGCAGGCTCCCCGCCGAGCAGAGAGCCCAATGCGGGACTCGATCCCAGGACCCTGAGATCATGACTTGAGCTGAAGGCAGAGACTTAACCCACTGAGCCACCCAGGTTCCCCTCCCCAGGAGTTTTAAAATTATTACTCTTTTTTTTTTCATAATTATTTTTCTTGATGTAAGTCAAAGTTGCTAAAGTATATTGTACTGTATTCTACTAAATACCTAGCTGCATTTCTGGTTCCAAATTACCAGACTGAGACCATAAATAAGGAGTAAGAGATTTTACTTGTGCCCCTCATTTGGTTTCGAGTTATGGTGAACCTCAAAAACCCCAGCAAGTGATGAACAGACTTTCAGTAAAACAGTGCCTTTTATTTTTATTATTCTTTCCTTTAGCATCATGGAAACTTCATGTTTTTGGCTAACGTGTTTTTTTTTTTTAGCCAGTTAGACTCAGGATATCTTTTTGTATCTGTTATATTCCTGGGTGTAAAAATACCAGGAGAGTCTACTTTGAGGCACTAGTGAGTTCTCAGATGTTTTTAGAAAATCACTGTCAGGTGTTTCTAGGGAAGAGGCTTCTGGTGATTCAGCTACTGTCTGCTCCCTCTGGGAAGAGCATCTTAATGGTTCGTTTGCTTAGTGATGCCACAAGATCATCCCGCACCCTGGACTTTCATGTGGCACTGATCCAGGGACGCCAGTTACAGTAGCAGTACCTCAGCTTGGTCCATTCAAAGTTCTTTGTAAGGAACAGTTAGGTGTGTTTTTTAGTTTTCTTCTGAGTTTGGATAGAGATCGAGACAAATTAGAAGATATTATTTCTTTAGCAATTTAACAGGCTTTATAAATAATTGCATGATAAACAAGGAGTAGGTGGCCAATTAAGCAGAGAGAAACTTGGAAGCTTTTGCCAGTCCCTTTCAGTAGCTTGATTCTGGTCATGTGTAATTACCTGCATCAGCCATTTGGGATCCATTCATTAAGTACAAAATTGTCTCTGGGGGCCCTCAGTCACTGTAGGTTGAATGAAATTGGGAATTTGTCACATTGGAAGGACCATTTTATTCCTCTTTTGAAAAATAGCTTTCTTGAGATATAAGTGAACATACCACACAAAGCAACTATTTAAACTACACAATTGGATAGTTTTGGTATATTACGGTATTAACTTTTTTTTTTTTTTTTTGCTCTTTCAGATATTTTATTTATTTTTTAAAAAATTTTATTAGCCCCAGGGGTACAGGCTGTAAATCACCAGGTTTATACACTTCACAACACTCACCATAGCACATACCTTCCCCAAGGTCCATAACCCAACCACCCTCTCCCTACCCCTTCTCCCCCTGGCAACCCTCAGTTTGTTTTGTGAGATTAAGAGTCTCTTATGGTTTGTCTCCCTCTGATCCCATGTTGTTTCATTTTTTCCTTCCCTCCCCACCAAACCCCCCACTTTGTCTCTCAACTTCCTCATATCAGGGAGATCATATGATAATTGTCTTTCTCTGATTGACTTATTTTGCTCAGCATAATACCTTCTAGTTCCATCCATGTCATTTCAAATGGCAAGATTTCATTTCTTTTAATGGCTGCATAGTATTCCATTGTGTGTGTGTGTGTGTCTGTGTGTGTATGTATATCACATCTTCTTTATCCAATCATCTGTTGATGGACATCTAGGTTCTTTCCATAGTTTGGCTATTGTGGACATTGCTGCTATAAACATTTGGGTGCACGTGCCCTTTCGGATCACTACATTTGTATCTTTAGGGTAAATACCCAGTAGTGCAATTGCTGGGTCATAGAGTAGCTCTATTTTCAACTTTTTGAGGAACCTCCATGCTTTTTTCCAGAGTGGCTGTACCAGCTTGCATTCCCACCAACAGTGTAGGAGGATTCCCCTTTCTCCGCATCCTCGCTAGCATCTGTCGTTTCCTGACTTAATTATAGCCATTCTGACTGGTGTGAGGTGGTATCTCATTGGGGTTTTGATTTGTATTTCCCTGATGCTGAGTGATATGGAGCACTTTTTCATGTGTCTATTGGCCATCTGGATGTCTTCTTTGCAGAAATGTCTGTTCATGTCCTCTGCCCATTTCTTGATTGGATTATTTGTTCTTTGGGTGTTGAGTTTGATAAATTCTTTACAGATTTGGGATACTAGCCCTTTATCTGATATGTAGAGTGTAAATATTTTCTCCCATTCTGTCAGTTGTCTTTTGGTTTTGTTGACTGTTTCTTTTGCTGTGCAAAAGCTTTTGATCTTGATGAAGTCTCAATAGTTAATTTTTGCCCTTGCTTCCCTTGCCCTTGGCAATGTTTCTAGGAAGAAGTTGCTGCAGCTGAGGTCAAAGAGGTTGCTGCCTGCATTCTCCTCAAGGATTTTGATGGATTCCTTTTTCACACTGAGATCGTTCATCCATTTGGAGTCTATTTTTGTGTGTGGTGTAAGGAAATGGTCCAGTTTCATTCTTCTGCATCTGGCTGTCCAATTTTCCCAACACCATTTGTTGAAGAGACTATCTTTTTTCCATTGGACATTCTTTCCTGCTTTGTTGAAGATTAGTTGACCATAGAGTTGAGGGTCTATTTCTGGGCTCTCTATTCTGTTCCACTGATCTATGTGTCTGTTTTTGTGCCAATACCATACTATCTTGATGATGATAGCTTTGTAATAGAGCTTGAAGTCTGGAATTATGATGCCACCAACTTTCGCTTTCTTTTTCAACATTCCTCTGGCTATTTGAGATCTTCTCTGGTTCCATATAAATTTTAGGATTATTTGTTCCATTTCTTTGAAAAAAATTGATGGTATTTTGGTAGGTATTGCATTAAACATGCAGATTCCTTTAGGTAGCATAGACATTTTCACAATATTTGTTCTTCTAGTCCATGAGCATGGAACGTTTTTCCATTTCTTTGTGTCTTCTTCCATTTCTTTCATGAGTACTTTATAGTTTTCTGAGTACAGATTCTTTGCCTCTTTGGCTAGGTTTATTCCTAGGTATCTTATGGTTTTGGGTGCAATTGTAAGTGGGATTGACTCCTTAATTTCTCTTTCTTCTGTCTTGTTGTTGGTGTACAGAAATGCAACTGCCTTCTGTGCATTGATTTTATATCCTGACACTTTACTGAATTCCTATACAAATTCTAGCAGATTTGGAGTGGAGTTTTTTTGGGCTTTCCACATAAAGTATCATATCATCTGCAAAGAGTGAGAGTTTGACTTCTTCTTTGCCGATTTGGATGCCTTTAATTTCTTTCTGTTGTCTGATTGTTGAGGCTAGGACTTTCAGTACTATGTTGAATAGCAGTGGTGATAATGGACATCCCTGCCATGTTCCTGACCTTAGGGGAAAAGCTCTCAGCTTTTCTCCATTGAGAATGATATTCGTGGTGAGTTTTTTATAGATAGCTTTGATGATACTGAGGTATATACCCTCTATCCCTACACGTTGAAGAGTTTTAATCAAGAAAGAATGTTGCACTTTGTCAAATGCTTTTCAGGATCTTTTGAGAGTATCATATGGTTCTTGTTCTTTCTTTTATTAATGTATTGTATCACATTTATTGATTTGTGGATGTTGAACCAGCCTTGCAGCATTGGAATAAATCCCACGTGATTGTGGTGAATAATCCTTTTAATGTACTGTTGGATCCAATTGGCTAGTACTTTGGTGAGAATTTTCACATCTGTGTTCATCAAGGATATTGGTCTGTAATTCTCTTTTTTGATGGGGTCTTTGTCTGGTTTTTGGATCAAGGTAATGCTGGCCTCATAAAATGAGTCTGGAAGTTTTCCTTCCATTTCTATTTTTTGGAATAGTTTCAGAAGAATAGGAATTAATTCTTTAAATGTTTGGTAGAATTCCCCTGGGAAGCCGTCTGGCCCTGGGCTCTTGTTTGTTGGGAGATTTTTGATGACTGCTTCAATCTCCTTACTGGTTATGGGTCTGTTCATGTTTTCTTTTTCATCCTGGTTCAGTTGTGGTAGTTTATGTGTCTCTAGGAATGCATCCATTTCTTCTAGATTGTGAAATTTGCTGGCATGTAGTTGCTCATAATATGTTCTTAAAATTGTTTGTATTTCTTTGGTGTTGGTTGTGATTTCTCCTCTTTCATCATGATTTTACTTATTTGGGTCCTTTCTCTTTTCTTTTTGATAAGTCTGGCCAGGGGTTTTTCAGTCTTATTAATTCTTTCGAAGAACCAGCTCCTAGTTTTGTTGATTTGTTCTGTTGTTTTTTGGTTTCTATTTCATTGATTTCTGCTCTGATCTTCATTATTTCTCTTCTCCTGCTGGGTTTAGGCTTTCTTTGCTGTTCTTTCTCCAGCTCCTTTAGGTGTAGGGTTAGGTTGTGTACTTGAGACCTTTCTTGTTTCTTGAGAAAGGCTTGTATCTCTGTATTTTTCTCTCAGGACTGCGTTTGCTGTGTCCCACAGATTTTGAACTGTTGTGTTTTCATTATCATTTGTTTCCATGAATTTTTTCAATTCTTCTTTAATTTCCTGGTTGACCCATTCATTCTTTAGTAGGATGCTCTTTAGCCTCCATGTATTTGGGTTCTTTCCAAATTTCCTCTTGTGATTGAGTTCTAGCTTCAGAGCACTGTGGTCTGAAAATATGCCGGGAATGATCCCAGTCTTTTGGTACTGGTTGAGACCTAATTTGTGAGTCAGGATTTGACCTATTTTGGAGAATGTTCCATGTGCATGAGAGAAGAATGTGTATTCTCTTGCTTTGGGATGGAATGTTCTGAATATATCTGTGATGTCCATCTGGTCCAGGATGTCATTTAAGGCCTTTGTTTCCTTGGTGATCTTTTGCTTGGATGATCTGTCCATTTCAGTGAGGGGGTTGTTAAAGTCCTCTACTATTATTTTATTATTGTTGATGTGTTTCTTTGATTTTGTTATTAATTGGCTTATATAGTTGCTGCTCCCATGTTAGGGGCATAGATATTTAAAATCGTTAATCTTCTTGTTGGACAGACCCTTTGCGTGTGATATAGTGTCCTTACTCATCTCTTATTATAGTCTTTGGCTTAAAATATAATTTATCTGATAAAAGGATTGCCACCACCGCTTTCTTTTGATGTCCATTAACATGGTAAATTGTTTTCCACCCCCTCACTTTAAATGGTGGTGTCTTGGGGTCTAAAATGAGTTTCTTGTAGGCAGCATATTAATGTGTTTTGTTTTTTTATCTATCTGATACCCTGTGTCTTTTGATTGGGGCATTTATCCCATTTACATTCAGGGTAACTGTTGAGAGATATGAATTTAGTGCCATTGTATTTCCTGTAAGGTGACTGTTACTGTATATTGTCTCTGTTCCTTCTGGTCTACTACTTTTAGGCTCTCTCTTTGCTTAGAGGACCCCTTTCAATATTTCCTATAAAGCTGGTTTGGTGTTTACAAACTCTTTTAGTTTTTGTTTGTCCTGGAAGCTTTTTATATCTCCTTCTATTTTCAATGATAACCTAGGTGGATATAGTATTCTTGGCTGCATGTTTTTCTCATTTGGTGCTCTGAATATATTATGCCAGTTTTTTCTGGCCTGCCAAGTCTCTGTGGATAAGTCTGATGCCAATCTAATATTTTTACCATTGTATGTTATAGACTTCTTGTCCCGGGCTGCTTTCAGGATTTTCTCTTTGTCACTAAGACTTGTAAGTTTTACTATTAGATGACGGGGTGTGGACCTATTCTTATTGATTTTGAGGGAGTTTCTCTATGCCTTCTGGATTTTGATGCTTGTTCCCTTTGCCGTATTAGGGAAATTCTTTACAATAATTTGCTCCAATATACCTTCTGCCCCCCTCTCTCTTTCTTCTTCTAGAATCCCAGTTATTCTAATATTGTTTCATCTTACGATATCACTTATCTCTCGAATTTTCCCCTCACGGTCCAGTAGTTGTTTGTCTCTCTTTTGCTCAGCTTCTTTATTCACCGTCATTTGGTCTTCTATATCATTAATTCTGTCTCCTGCCTCATTTATCCTAGCAGTAAGAGCCTCCATTTTTGATTGCACCTCATTAATAGCTTTTAAAATTTCAGCTTGGTTAGATTTTAATTCTTTTATTTCTCCAGAAAGGGCTTTTATTTCTCCAGACAGTGTTTCTCTAATATGTTCCATGCCTTTTTCGACCCCAGCTAGCACCTTGAGAATCGTCGTTCTGAACTCTCTAGATCTGACATATTACCAACGTCTGTATTGATTAGGTCCCTAGCCTTTGGTCCTGCCTCTTGTTCTTTTTTTTGTGGTGAGTTTTCCCGCCTTGTCATTTTATCCAGATAAGAATATATGAACGAGAGAATAAAATACTAAAAGCGTGGCAAAGACCCCAGAAAAATGTGTGTTAACCAAATCAGAAGAGACCCCAAATTGTGGGTAGAAGAAAAGGGGTAAAAAAAAGTTCAAAGTAAGTAAATAAATAAATAAGAAAAATATATATATATTATACTGGTGAATAGAACAGAGCCACCCACTTGATTTTGGGAGGAATTTGGTCTCTTAGAAGAAGCTATCTCCCAAAATTTTAAAGAAAGAAAACCATATATGTATATATACACATATGTGTGTGTATATATATACACACACACACGTGTATATGTATATATATACATATATATATGCATACATACACACAAAAAAGGTAAACATGATGAAGGGATGGAATATGACTGTAATGATGAAAATTAAAAAAAAATTCTAAAAAAGGAGTTGTTAAGATAAGTTGGTTGGGAATAGAAAGAAAAAGAAAGTGGAGAGAATTTGCTCAGGCTGGAGACTAGAACAAACCCTGTGCTGGATTTAGGGTATATTTTGATCTATTACAAGAAGTTGTATTCCAAAATTTTTTAGAAGAAAAAACCCTGTGTGTATACAAAAGATAAAGGTAGATACAATGAAGGATAAAATATGACTATAATAATAAAGGTTTGGGACTTCATCAAGATCAAAAGCTTCTGCACAGCAAAGGAAACGGTCAACAAAACAAAGAGGCAACCCACGGAATGGGAGAATATATTTGCAAATGACAGTACAGACAAAAGGTTGATATCCAGGATTTATAAAGAACTTCTCAAACTCAACACACACAAATCTGATAATCATATCAAAAAATGGGCAGAAGATATGAACAGAAACTTCTCCAATGAAGACATACAAATGGCTATCAGACACATAAAAAAAAGTTCATCATCACTAGCCATTAGGGAGATTCAAATTAAAACCACATTGAGATACCACCTTACACCAGTTAGAATGGCCAAAATTAGCAAGACAGGAAACAATGTGTGTTGGAGAGGATGTGGAGAAAGGGGAACCCTCTTACACTGTTGGTGGGAATGCAAGTTGGTGCAGCCACTTTGGAGAACAGTGTGGAGATTCCTCAAGAAATTAAAAATAGAGCTTCCCTATGACCCTGCAATTGCACTACTGGGTATTTACGCCAAAGATACAGATGTAGTGAAAAGAAGGGCCATCTGTACCCCAATGTTTATAGCAGCAATGGCCATGGTCGCCAAACTGTGGAAAGAACCAAGATGCTCTTCAACGTACGAATGGATAAGGAAGATGTGGTCCATATATACTATGGAGTATTATGCCTCCGTCAGAAAGGATGAGTACCCTACTTTTGTAGCAACATGGATGGGACTGGAAGAGATTATGCTGAGTGAAATAAGTCAAGCAGAGAGAGCCAATTATCATATGGTTTCACTTATTTGTGGAGCATAAGAAATAACATGGAGGACATGGGGAGATGGAGAGGAGAAGGGAGTTGAGGGAAATTGGAAGGGGAGGTGAACCATGAGAGACTATGGACACTGAAAAACAACCTGAGGGTTTTGAAGGGGCGGGGGGTGGGAGGTTGGGGGAACCAGGTGGTGGGTATTGGGGAGGACACGTATTGCATGGAGCACTGGGTGTGGTGCAAAAACAATGAATACTGTTAAGCTGAAAAGAAATTAAAAAAAATATATATATATATAAATAAAATAATTTTACAGATTAAAAAAAAGATTTCTTGAAAGAAAGGTATTGTTAAGTTCAAGTAGTTAAAAATGTTAAAAGAGGAGAGATTAAAAGTTAAAAAAAATTGAATAAGAAAAAAAATTAAAAAACATTTAATTAACTTTGCAAGACTAAGGAATCATGGGGAGAAAGCCATGAATCCCATGCTTTGCTTTTCCCCTCCTCTGGAATTCCGCTGTTCTCCTTGATCAGTGAGCTTGGTCTTGGCTGGATGTTCTTGCTGATCTTCTGGGGGAGGTGTCTGTGGTAGTGATTCTCAAGTGTCTTTGCCCCAGGCCGAATTGTGCCACCCTTGCCAGGGGCCGGGCCAAGTAATCTGCTTGGTTCACTCTCAGGAGCTCTTGTTCCCTGAACACTTTCCGTAGAGCTCTGGAGGACGGGAATGGAAATGACAGCCTCCCAATCTCCGGTCTGGAGGAGCTGAGAGCTCGGGGCCCCACTCCTCAGTGTGCCCTCAGAGAAAAGTGCTCAATCACTCCCGTCTCCCTGGTCTTCCGCCACGCTCTGAGCTCACCCGACCTGTGACCAAGTGTCTTTGTCTCTGGCACACAGTCCCGTTTGGAGTCTCCAAACCCAGCAGATCCCTGTGCTCTTCCAGGGGGGTGTCCCTGGACCTGCCACTTGTGGGGTCTGTGCTCAAAGAGCAGTGGCCTGACTGTGCCACGGATCACAGTTTAAGGTAACCCCGAGTTGAGAGCTCACTCCTCGGCTCTGTCTCTGTAGCCGGCTTCCCCACTATGATACCTGTGAGCTCTGTGACACTCAGACACCCCTGATCCTTCTGTGACCCTTTGGGACCTGAGACCACACTGTCCCTGCGAGGGCTCCACCCCCCTCTTAGCCTCTGGAGCAATGTCCCTCAGTGGAGCTGACTTCTAAATGTTCTGATTTTGAGCTCTGTTGCTCCGCCACTTGCTGGGAGCCGGCCCCTCCCTCTGCGGTCTATCTTCCCGTCCCTTTGGATTCACTTCTCCACAGGTCCCACCTTTCAGAAAGTGGTGGATTTTGTTTCTAGAATTGTTGCTCTTCTTTTCTTTGATTTCCTGTTGGCTTTGTAGGTGTTCGGAATGGTTTGATAACTATCTAGCTGAACTCCTGCTATGTGATGTCATCTCAGCCATCTTGACTCCTCCTCCTACAGTATTAAATTTTTAAAAATTGTGGTAAAATATATATAACGAACTATCATTTAAACTGTTTTGAAAACTTTTTAATTAAAATTTTTAATTAAAAGTTAAAAAAATCAATATATGTAACATCAAATTTACCATCTTAACCATTTTAAAATATACAGTTGTTCACTTAAATTAATCATTAAGTGTATTCGCATTGTCGTGGAATCCCCATATCCGTACACAGAACTCTTTTTATATTGCAAAACCCACTAAACAGTAACCTCCATTCTTGCTTCCTTCCAGCTCCTGGAGACCACCATCTTACTTTCAGTCTCTGTGAGTTTGACTCTAGGTGACTTACTTAAGTAGAGGCATACAGGATATTTGTCTTTTTATGTCTGGCTTATCTCAGCTGGCATGTCTTCAGAGTTCATCTGTGCTATAGCATATGTCAGAATTTCCTTCCTTTTTAACACTGAGTAATATTCCATTGTATGTATAGACCGTGTTTTGTTTATCCATTCACTGGTTGCTAGACATTTGAGTTGTTTCTCAGTTTTGGCTATTGTGAACGATGCTGCTGTTAACATTGGTGAGTATCTGTTCATGTCCTGAAAGGAGAATTTCTGACCTGTTCTTTAAGGTCACTATAATACAATATAAGCTAACAAAAGAATTTAACTTATATTCTGGAGTAATTTATGTTGCTGTGCATTGTCAGACAATCGTTCAGAAATGTATAGGGTTCATAAGGACTCCATAGTTAGAGATGCTTAGAGAACATACTGAGAAGGGAGAACATGGAGAGGGAATAACTCTGTCCTGCAAGGAAAAATTGATTTCATGCAGTAGGAAGAAGACAGTGACAGGCAGAGAAAAGGGAACATCACATAGAGAAATGGAGATGCTACTTCTTTTTCCTCTTTGCTAAAAGGACAATGTTTGAGCAGGAAGCCAGACTTAGACAAATATCACCCTGACCTATATTTTCTGGATGGCCCACAGTTGATGCCCATGACCATACCCCGTGAACAGTGCCCAAACTCCTTTAGAGACCAGTAGAAGACTTTAACTGATTAGGGTTTTGGAAGCATAGGGAACTAGGGGTTTCAAACTGGCTAGTTTTTATTTATTACATTCCTTTCCAGTAACTCTGTATCAAGAGTACTTACCCTTTACTTCAGACATACCCAAGAATGAATGTTCATGAATGTTCAAGCATGTGCATGAAAGTACCAACCTGGGAGAATTTATGTTGCTGGGCACTACCAGACGATATTCCCAGGGCTTTTTTCTAAATGATTTGGTGGCACGTTTGGCTATAAATTCTAGTTGGCTTTATGACCAACTCTTAATTCTTAATGATACTCTCCTTATTTGAGTGGAGAGTGATTTGGCATAGTTGTTCTCACAGTTCTGTGGAGGTTCATGTTCACAAATTTCTGAACATTCAACAGAGGTCAAAGCAGAGCCATTGTTAAAAAGGATAACATCTGAAAACTTGTGCGTGGAAAGTAGCTTCCACAAACGTTGATTGTTGTAGCAAGAATAAGATGGACATGTGAGCATTTCATTTCCGTTTTTGGGAATGGAAAAGGAAACCCTAATATTGAAACACAACCCCCAGGCATATGTTAAAGCTATGTTTAATTTATCAAAATATACTTAAATAAATATTTAAATATATTTAAATATATTTAATATGTTAATATCACTGAATACAGAAATTGGGTAAAATACTGAAAAGTAAGTATTATACTTTACTGAGTTTATCCACATACATATATGTGTGTAATTGAATTAAATATTTAAAACATATTGAGCCTTTCCTGGTTTCTTTGTAAATTTTTTTCCCATTAAGTGAAGAGAAAAGTACTAGAGTGATTTGATCCAATACTATGGCAACTATATGTCCTGAATTTTTTCTGAGGTATTTAAATTTTAAACTATCACCTCCATAACTATACTTCTGATTTACATACTTTGTGTCTTGCTTATTCAGTTTTTTGTGTTTTGTTATGTTATTATAGAAAAATGGGTTGCCATATCTATTCCTCTCCAACTCATCTCAGAATCTTCCACTCTTGGCTGCCTGGAGACTTTGGGGAGCAAAAGTGTATTATTATTGTTTAGTCTAATAATTTGACTCATTTACATCTTCAAAAATGTTTTCTTTATTGTTTTTCTACCTTAACTATTTAATACACTCATTCATTCATCAGGAAACATTTACTGAATGTCTGTTATGTTAGAAGCCCTGTACTAGGCATTGGAGGAGAGTAATAAGGCAAAGGCTTTGCTGTCAGTACACTTGCCATCCACTAACTCAACTTGCACAATCAATGATGGCATTTTATACTTTCTCAGCATGAGTTGTTAGCAAAGAAAAAAAAACCTCATAAGCAGAGAACTGCTTTCCCAGGTTAAGTCTGTGAGGTAATTCTTACAATCTCATTTTCTGTAAGTCTTAATTTGTGAATTTAAATCTTCAATGTTAATTTTTCTATAGAAGTTTTTTTTTTTTTTGAGGTTTCATTCATTTCATCTCTGACCAACAAAGAGGATATCCCACATCTTGCTAATGCAGAGGATATATCAAATATGGTGGCCATTTAACTACTGTGAACAGGTCTCCCTAACAGGGGAGACTTGGCCTTTGGTCAGTCAAGTCCAGTAATATGACCCTAACTGTTTCTTTGGAAAACAGTGTATTTTTTTTTTTTTTATTTGACAGATCACAAGTAGGCAGAGAGGCAGGCAGAGAGAGAGGGGGAAGGAGGCTCCCTGCTGAGCAGAGAGCCTGATGCAGGGCTCGATCCCAGGACCCTGGGATCATGACCTGAGCCGAAGGCAGAGGCTTTAACCCACTGAGCCACGCAGGCACCCCAAAACAGTGTATTTTTAACTTCAGGGCTGATATGGGAGTGGCCTTGCTGTGCTTCATTCCTACCCCCTGAGAATCTCTGTGCAGGTGTAGCTCCATTCTCATCCTGGGAACCGGGAGTTATTGAAAATAGAAAGCATCTGGAAGAATGGGCTGGTTTCTCCCATGGTTCCCTCTGCTTATCTTTGAAAGCTTCTCTTTTTGGAGGGAAAGAGGCCTGAAGTCCCTTCTACAAATTATAATCTATTTCTTTGTTGTCGTCTTAGTGGGCTTTTCTTATTTCTTAGATATACAGCCTCCATTTGGAGGATGAGGTTGTGTGTCTCTAGTGTTCCAGTAGGATAATCAGACCTACCCTATAGTCAAATTTTGTGCCAGAAATGTTTGCCCTTTTAGCGGCTTTTAACTTTCTTGAGTCTACCTCTGGTATTCTTCCAGCATAGCTATGTAGCCATATTCCATTTTTCCCTAGAAACATGATGAAATATTTGGATAAGCTAGTTTCATCTAGGATCTGTAACATCAGAGTGGATAAAAAAAGAAACTCATTCAGACAATTGCATGTTTGTTTGGGGTCAGCTTTGGTGTAGTTTTATGTATTTATTTATTTTTAAAAATTTTCTTAGTTTTATGTATTTAAAAAGTAGGAAGAAAAATAGTTTTCTCCTTTTTTCTTTCAGACCTATTAGGAAACCCTATGGTTTTTTGTTTCTTTTTTCCTTCACTACTGGAGAAAAACTTTTAAATTTTGTATTCTTACTATTTTTAACACCTGAGTATTTAATGTTTATTATGTTCAATATTTCAGTAATAAAAGCTACTCAGTGATAATTTGTTCCCAATATCTTTTAAACTATATTTAAAAAGTAGTGGAAATGAATCCTAGTAAATTATATTTTTCTTAAAATTGAATTAGAGAATAAAATCTTAGTGTCCCTGGTGGGAACACCATATCTCAGCTGACTGCCTTGCTTTATTTTGTTGCTTCTGGCAAGGAGCAGATTTATTATTCGGGCTCTGTCTAAACCTGTAGTTTGACAGCCATGTCCTTGTGGTCCCCAAAATATTCTTTTTCCATAAACTAAATTGCTACAAACAACCTATAAAAAGTTACTGTTATGTCTCCATGGTAGAAAACTCATTACAGTAGCAGCATCGGGTTATAATGTAGGCTGCACTTAATGATGAAAATCTACTTTCTCCCTTAGAAAAATTAACAAACAAAAATATTTACCCAGGAAAAGCTAATATTTTGTTTTAAGCCTTGTTTTGGGGGTCCCCAAGACCATCTACACATTTGGAGATTCACTGGAAGGGCTCACAGGAACAGCAGATAGCCCCACTGTGGCTGAGTTGGAGTCCAGTGACACAGCCAGATATAAGGGGGGAAGACACAGGTGGAGTCTGGAGGAATCCACACGCACTCTTCCTGTGCTCTCTCCATGAAGGGTCACATGGAGTGCATGGACCCTTCCTAATATTGCAAAATGCTGCCATCTATTTGCACTGTTTCTGCCCAGAGAAGCCCAGTTGAGACTCAGAGTTTAGGGGTTTTTTGGGGGGAGGGATAGTCATGTAGACGTTCTCTGCCTAGCAACACCTAGTAAAATTCCAGGCCCTCAGAAAGAGAACAGGTTTTCACCATAAATCACATGGTTTGTACAAACAGCCTAGGCACAGCAGAACAACCTTATCAGTTAGGGAACTCTTCATGTCAATAAAGGGAACTTCTGGTAAGCCAAATTCTTGGCCAAGGGCCAACCTTGCAATTTGGCCTTTCAAAGGACAACAGCCTCAGGCCTGCTGTGTTAATGCTTCCCACTGGACCTACATTTTGGTTTGTAACAGTTTGCAAAATATACCTAACTTTAAGTGATAGATACTGATCGAGGAAGGCAGTGTGATTATTTCTCTGAACTGTTGTCAAGATCAGACTTTGCATTTGATAAAAGCATTCGGAGCCAAAGATGAGAAAATGACAATTCTCTGTGTAATACACTTCTATTTTTAGAAACCGCATGAACCTAATATTTTATAGAATTACAATTTGGTCATAATCTGGGTTACATTTCGAATATTCAGGTCACTACTTCTGAATTTCTTGGATTTGGGCATCATGCAGTTGAAATTGGTTTTATTGCCAGTAGCTTAGCCTAGACCATGCTGTCTGTTTATTGCTGAAATATCCCACCTGTGGGGGATATTCTTGGAGTAGCTCTTACCTGTCTGATATAGTTCGTGGTTGGGAGTATGAACATGAAATTGGATTCATCAGGAAACAGAATTAGAATCATTACTTTTATAAAATTAACCCAACAGTGTTGAAGCCATGTAGGGAACCGGAACAATTTAGAAATTATGTTTTCTTCTTCCGTTTTGTTTTGTTGAATAACAACTGTTCCTAAAAATCAAATGAATTAAGAGGATTTAGTTGAGTAAATAAATAAAAACGACGGGAAGATGAAGCAGCAGCTAGCACAAGTGGCTGCCTCTCTGCCTTCATACTAAGAGACATGAGTGTGTTTTCCTCCTCCGCACAGATTCTCACAACTCCCCCACAGAGATTCATCATCATCCCTTGTCTCTGTAACTCCATTAGGATTTCACAAGTTGTCATTCAGAGCCTGAGGAGGGTGAAGAGAGGGAGGGCAACACCTCCCCCTTCCTTGGGGAGGAAAGGGGAAAATGGGCTGGGAGATCTGGGACCAGGGAGACTGTTACAGGGACCATGCCATGGAGCCTGCTGTTGAAAATATTCAAGAATCTCTTTGCCACAAATACAGTTTTAATCTGTGAAATGAACATTCTTCTCTTCTTGGTTTGGCTTAAGTGATACAGCTCTCGTTTTATTGACAGTGTTTTCTTTATAGGGAATTCAAATGGTTTTTCTTTGGTCTTATCTAATAGGCTTCAGTGAACAGTAACACTGTGTGTGTGTGTGTGTGTGTGTGTGTGCGTGCGTGCGCGTGCACACACGCTTGCTTTCACATGCACGTGTTCTTGTGCTTTCTCTCTTCTTTCTTGGGAACTTGGAATAAAATTCTTGTCAAAACCAAGTGGCTCACAGAAGGGAACATTCAGAAAACACGTCCTTGTCATTTACATACTCCTTTTCCTTCCATCAAAAACCAGACAATCTCTTTGGATAGGAAATATTTTCCATAATAAAATCTGCCCATGTCAGTTTCCTCTTCTTTTGTATAAGCATGTCTTTTCTCCATTTCAGTATTTGCTGATAACCGAAGACCTTTTCTGTCAAATGCTATGAGAGTCAAGTGAGAACTGCCAAAAGCATTATGTGACAGGAGCCTAAGGGGACTTCATTTAAAAGAGGCCCTCCATGCTTCATCCAGTCCAGACAGTCATTTTAAGGAATAGGAGTATGAAAACATTCAAGAGTTATATTTATTTCCTATTACAAAAATACATTTTTATTAAAATAAATATTGAAAATGTATAGGAGCCAAATTAACAACAGCAAAAAGTCTTCATTACTCTACTACTCAGAGAAAATATGTGTGGCCTCACCAAGGTACTGATGCATGGCCTGACTTACAGTCTCGTGTGTGTGTGTGGGGGGGGGTCCCACAAAGCTTCCTGGAAATTGGCATGGAAGCTGATGAGGAATGTCTAGGGATTATTCTGACAGAAGTGATAGGAAGTGAGGAGAGACTTCCCGGGCAAAGGGAACAGGACAAACAGAGCTCTCCAGGTGAGGGGAAAGGGTAACACGTTGAGAAATCTACAACATAAATCAGTATGGCTGAAGCACAGAATCCAGGAAGTGAGGACTGAGAGTTGAGGCAGGAGAGGCTAGTGGAGGGAGACCAGATCACAAAAAAACTTGGCCCACCGTTTCATAAAGTGTGAACATTTTCATTTCGGTGTTTTTTTCCCTTTCAGTCTCTTACTTATATGTAATGGTCTCTCCTTACTTGTCATCACAGTGCAAAACATTTATTCACTAGTGGGTTTATGAGGATTTACTATACAGGCCGGAAGTTTTGAACTCAAATTTTTTTTTTTAAAATCTTTATTTATTTATTTATTTGACAGATTGAGAGATCACAAGTAGGTAGAATGGTAGGTGGAGGGAGAGGGAGAAGCTGGCTTCCTGCTGAGCAGGGAGCCCGATGCGGGGCTCGATCCCAGGACCTTGGGGATCATGACCTGAGCCGAAGGCAGACGCTTAACTGACTGAGCCACCCAGGCGCCCCTTGAACTCAAATTTTGTCATTTTTGTATCTGCACAGTGAGCCAGTGTGGGGGAACCCTGGGAGCAAGGGGAGAGGGGTAGAAGACCTACCTTATCATCTTGACCCAGGTGACATAATAGCCTAAATGCTTTAATCCTTCTTACCACCCAGCATTTCCAAAAATGATTTTAAGCATCTATACAGTAATCTAGCAGATGGAAGGACCGTAATTAACTGGATAGGATATGATTTTTTGGTTGCATATTTAGGTTGTTAGACTATTTTGGTAATAAGAACAAACTCCAAATATCATGTGAGGCTGGGATAGGTGGTGGTTTTTTTTTTTTTTTTAGTTTTTAATTTATTTATATAAATTTTTAAGCCCCAACGTGGGTCTTGAACTCACGACCCTGAGATCAGACCTGAGCTGAGATCAAGAGCCTGACACTTAACCAGCTGAACCACCCAGGTGCCCCCAGGGTGGGAAAGTTTAAAGAAATACATGAGGGAGGAACAAATCTTATGGGAACCAGAAATGTCCATTTCTCAGGATCTACAATGATTGTAGAGATGTTGTCTTATTACCTGTTTAGCACCAGGAATTTGTGGTCTTAAATCTAGTGTTTTGTGGCTTTGCTACTCCTTCTGTGTCTCTCTGTCTCTGGGTCACTTCTGCCAGCCAGTTGACAAATGCACTATTTCTTCATTCAAGAGGCTGCTGCACCCAGGTACTTACCACCACTCTTGACACAGTTTCTTTCTAGGCTATGTCATAGGTGTCTCTTTTTTTCTTCTCCTGTCCTCCAAGACCATCTCACTGGCCTTCTGTGTTCACCAGCCCAAGACTATGCCCTCAGCAGGGGATGTGGGAGGGGAATCACATTATAGAGTGAGTCAGGGGCAGTCACAGACACCATGGCTAACATTTCCAAAATCAGTCATCTCAACTTTTTTCTTAAGGAAAAATACTGCTGTTACACATCACTATGCATGGTTCAGGTATGGCTAGTACATGACTACCACCTCCTTTAACCTAGAAAACATATATTTCTTGGGACAGTCTTGGTTCCATTACATACCTTGACATTTTGTAAGAGGACGTTTTTCTACTTAATAGTCCTCCTGATTTTCATGATTTATGGAAGCCTTAGTCTCAATTTTCTATCTTCCTTCCAGTCAAAAAGTACTTATTCAGTGCCTTCTAAATGCCAGGCCATGTTTTAAGCACTACGATTACAACAGAGAATAAGATGCTGAATATCCCTATTCTAATGGATTTAACTTTCTTGCAGGGGAGGCATAGAGTAAAGAAGAAAATTAATAATGAGATCGTTTCAGATAGTTTCTTCTAGGAAGAAAATGAAACAAATGTCTGAGAGACTGCCTGGGGGTCAAGTACTACTTTCTGGTGTTTTCCCAGTGCAGGGTCTTTAAAGAGAAATGTCTTATCTGAGACCTGACAATATAAGCCAGGAGGGGTGGAGGTCTCAGGGAGAGCATTCCAGGCAGAGAAAAGAAATGTGTACAAGCCTGGGGGCAAGAATGAGGTTGGTGGGTCCATAGAAGAGATGGTGAGTCGGTGTGGGGCCATCATGGGAACAAGGGGAAAGGGTAGAGACCTACTTTACTACTTTATAACCCCTACCCAAGTGCATACAGAGTGTTATACAAACCCTGCCATTTCCACTGATCTTCTCACAGTTACCTCTAACTTGCCTTGCTTAAAGCACAACTCATTGTTTTCCTCTTAGCCTGTACCTCTTCCAAGTTTCCTTCGGCTCAGGAAATTAAACCGCCCAATGGTTCATGTTACTCTAACACCTTCTCATTTCTCCATCTAAATCGCCCAGCCTTTCAGTCTTACATCCAACAGAAAGCTCAAGTTCATTCACTTTTTCTCATACCCATTGCCCTCACCCTCATTCAGACCACTATAATCTTTTGCCTAGATCAATGCCTTGGCTTCTTGGCTGATTTCCCACCATGGGAGGATGTCTCTCCCATTTTCTAATTAGATTGTTTGTGTTTTTTACTGTTGAGTTTTGAGAGTTCTTTATATATTCTAGTTATTAGTTCTTTGTTGGATATGTTGTTTGTAAATACTCCCCCCAGTCTGTAGCTTATCTTTCTATCCTCTTAATGTCTTTTGAAGAGCAAAAGTTTAATTTTGATGAAGTCCAGTTTATTAATTTTTCTTCTGCTTTCAATGTCAAGTCAAAGAACCCTGTCTAGTTTTAGATCCCGAAGATTTTCTCCTATATTTTTTATAAAAGTTTTCCTGTTTAACATCTTATTTAAATCTGCGATCCATTTTGAGTTATTTTTTTTGTAGAAGGTGTCAGACTTAGGTTGAGATTCTTTTTGGAAGAAGAGGGGGCTATTGATGTTCAATTGCTTCAGCATCATTTGTTAAACTATTTATTTTTCATTGAATAACTTTTGCACTTGGGCATCTCAGTTGGATCTATTTCAGGCTCACTATTCTGTTTCATTAGTCTGTGCATCTGTGCCTCTGCCAGTAACTCACAGTCTTGATTACTCTAGCTATATAATAATTCTTGAAATGGGTAGACTGACTCCGCCCATTTTTATTCTTTTTGAAGTTGCTTTAGTTACTCTAGTTCCTTTGGCTTTTCATATAAATTTTAGAACAATCTAGAATATATGCATAAAACAATTTTATTGGCATTTTTGTAGGCATTGCATTGAATCTATATATCAATTGGAGGAAATTTTCTAAATTTCCTATGTTGAGTCTTCCAATCTATGAATATATTTTCCAACCCATGACTCTCTTTACAGTTGACGCTTGAACAATGTACCGGTTAGGGACACCGATCCCCTGCACAGTCAAAAGTTTGCCTATGACTTTTGGCTCCCCCAAAACTTTACTAATAGCCTACTGTTCACTGGAAGTCTTAATAACATAAACAGTCTATTCACACAGATTTTATATGTTATGTGCATATATCCCGATTTTTTACAATAAAGGAAGTTAGAGAAAAGAAAACATCTTTAAGAAAATCATAAAGGGAAAATAGATTTACAGTGCTGTACTGTAATTATTGGAAAAAATCCTCATGTAAGTGGACCTGCATAGTTCAAACCTGTGTTGTTCAAGGATCAGCTGTATTTAGAGGTTTGAATTCTTTTATTAGCATTTTGTAGTTTTCAGCATGCAGGTCATGCTTTGTTAGATTTATACCTAATTATTTCAGCTTTTTGAGTGATTGTAAATGCTGTTGTATTTTTAATTTCAGTGTCCACATGTTCATTGAGAGTATGTGGGTTCAATTTGGTTTTATATTTTCTATATAGATAATCATGTCATCTGCAAATATGGGCAGTTTTATTTCTTCATTTCCAATCTATATGCCTTTTATTTCATTTTCTTGACTATTACACTAGCTAGAACTTTCATTACTAGATCTAATAAAAGTCGTGAAACTGGACATCCTTGCTTTATTCCCAGTTCATTGTTTCATCATTCAGTATATGTTAGTTGTAGGTTTTTTGTAGGCACTCTTTATCAAGTTGAGGTAGTTCTCTGTATTCTTTTTTTTTCTTTAAGATTTTATTTATTCATTTGAGAGGGAGAGAGGGAGGGAGAAAGTGAGCAAGAACAGGGGGAAAGAGAAACAGAGTCCCCGCCAAGCAGGGAGCCAGATGCAGGCTGGATCCCAGGATGCCAGGATGATGACCTGAGCTGAAGGCAGTCACTTAACCAACTGAGCCACCCAGGTGCCCCAAAGTTCCCTGTATTCTTAGTTTCCTGAGAGGTTTTTTGTGTTTGTTTGTTTATTTTCTGAGAGTTTTTGTCATGAATGGCTGCTGAATTTTGTCAAATGCTTTTTTGCATGAATTGATGTGATAATGTGATTTTCCTTCTATAGTCTGTTAGTATGGTATATTACCTTAAATTATATACATGAGTTCAACTTGCCATCCCACAATTGGAATCCTGTTTAGTTTTTCAATTTCCAGAAACTGACTTGGAACATTGTGTTTACCTCAGTCATAAGATACAATTTCTTATTTTGTAGTTGTTAATGTGGGTTTATTGTTTAAATGACTAGAAATATTTAAAACATTATTATTGTTATTAATGGACGTTTAATTTAACTTGTGATTTTGAGAACGAGTATATATTTTTTCCTAAACCTTCTAATCAGAGGAATTCAGTTGACGAGTTATCCATTACAAGGAGGTCTGCTTTAAGGAGTAATCAACCTTTATCCCATTTTTGTTGTTTTCATTGGAACAGAAGTTGTAAATTACTAAGTTATCTCAGACCATCTGTTCTGGAAATAGTTTAAGGAGAGCTTGGATGATAAAGCCTTCTTTGAGGTGCTAGGAGAATAATCTTAAATTTTTTTTTTTTGTAGCCTTTTAGCGAACTGGAAAGCTTTACTAATAATTTCATAAAATTAAACATAGGAGAGACTATTTCCTTTATTGTTGATTGTATGTTGTAGTCTACTTGTAACTAACAGGCACAGGGCTGATGACTTGGAAATAGGTTTAAAAATGTTAAATACATTAGAAACCAATCTCTTTACACATTCCTTTCCTTACCACAGATGGCTTGATACATGCTATCCTTCTTTCTAAACAGTCCTCTGGTCTTCCCTGCTAACTCTGCTCACTTAATTTAACCTGGCAACATCTTTGACCATGTCAGCTACCACCTAATTTTCGGCAGCTTTCTGGGGCTTGACGTTTCTTTTCTGGGAAAATATTGTGAAGTGCAATTGATAGACACAAAATCTATTGTTACAATCACCACAGCTGTTTGGATTACAAACTCCCGACTTGAAGAGGAAAAATTATTCCACCTGCAAGATTAGTTCTAATAAACTGCGTGTTATTATTACCTGATTTCTTCTAGGCATTTTTTATACCCCTTTAAACTGTCATTTTCTGTGCATTTTAGATATGTGCAAGTGAGTTTAGGTCACTTGGGGCTTTTCCATTTGTGATTCAATTTTCTGTTCCTTCTGCCTTTAGTTCTGCCAAGAAATAGTTCTTGGTGGATTTCATTTAGTCTTTGGCCCCTGGCTTAATGGCTTCTGCAGGGTCTTGATGGGTGTGTTTTCCACTAACACACCACCATCTATGGCAATATGAGGAATCGGCATTGGGTTCCTCTGGAATTTGCTTCTTTATTATATAACTACTCTTATGCAGCTGAGTATTATATACAACCATGAACTTGCTAATATCTGGTGTGATTTTTTTCACCCAAATTAGTTCTGTTTTTCACACATTACTGAAAAGGATATGTTTTCATTATTATACTTATTACAGATTAAGACCTTTGAAAGGAAAGAGGACCAAATGCTGGATCTGAGCACCTCAGAACTGTGGGTTTGTTCAAGGGGGAGGGCGAGAGGAGATTTGCTAGAAAATTTTGGAGGCTGTATTTTGGTGAATACTGAAGATTCTTTCTTTCCTCCCCTCATGGTTTTGAGAACATCTTAGTTCTTTTTAAGAAGTTCGAGTTAAGCTTCGTTTTTCATATATCTAATTTTTTCCCTCCCCAATTAGATTGCATATTCCCTGAAGAGAAGATCTTTAAAAATTTCTTCTCTACTCCCACAGCAAGGAGCTTTATGAATATACTGTAGTTGCTCAACGAATGGGAACCGAATGTTATATGGTACCCTTCATGCTGGTGAGGTACAAAATGTGTAGGATCCAATCCTTGTTCTCAAATGGCTTCCCGTCTGTTAGATGTGAAGCACATAAGAATACATGATCTGAGACCCAGTATGAGGCAGGAGAAAGATGAAATCAAAGTGCTTGAAGACTAAGTAGGACAGAGTATAAAGCAGTCAAGCAGAACTTCCTGAAGAATCCGGCATTTGAGGTAAGTTTCAGAGAAGAAGTAGGATTTGGAAAAGGGTATTATTTTAAAAGTAGGGAATGAAAAAGAAAAGACTTTTAGATAAAGTTGCAGCATGAGCAAAGCTGTGGTGCTAGGAGACGACCAAGTCCAGTGGATAGCTTGGTGCTACTTCAGTGACAGTAGAGAGAAGGCAGGGCATGCGTGCCCACCGTCCTGGCTGATGTGGTTCTGAGTTCAGGTGTGTGAGCTGACCCCTGACTCTCTACCCCACCTCTGCTAAGGGGTTAACCGGCCTGGACATGTGCAGCCTTGCAGATGGGGAGCTCACCAACTCTTGAGGTACCAGCTGTCATCCGAGTATTCTTACCATGGGGCACTGGCTGGAAGACGGGCAGGTAGGAAGAAGTCCCCATGAGAGGGACTGAGAAGGTCAGCCTGAAGAGTTTCTAGGCATTTCCTTTTTTTAGTCATGATCGAAGCTGTGAGTTTAGTAGAACTCTAAGGGCAGCTGCGTGGGAGAACGCGGAGTGGGAAGCTCTTTTGTGGTGATCAGAATCTAAAGTGGCAAGATGTTTAAGGGAATAGAAAAGAGAGGACATACCCATACAATGTTTTTGAAAATACTAAACGAACCAGTTGTTCCCAGTAACCCTAACTGTTCCTTGTTGCCCTGCATCTTTCCAGCAGTGGCAACCGGGATCTTTATTATTTTTGGAGAAGGGTGGATACTGCCTGAAGGAAGCAGCCATGACTGGGCTTCCGGGATCAAAATGAGAGTTTGTTTTAAGATCCAGAGTGAGACAGTCTGAAAGCAAGCATTTTTGATTTCCAGAAGCAAGGCTTGGTTGAGAGAGGGAAGGAGGGAAATAGCATAGAAAGGAAGGAAAGGATCTGTGCTTCCCTACGAGCCAAAGCTGACAGAGAAAGCATAGAATTTCTAATTGACCTTGGTGTTGATGCAGGATGTAGCATCAGGACTGTTTCCTGGAGAATGGAAAAGAAGGACTCAGGCAGCAGGCAGGAAGGAGAGGAATTCTGAGGGGATAGGCTCTTTCTTTCCCTTTCAGGAGCCAGGGGGAAGGGAGGGTGCAGGCAGGAGAAACCTTGGGGCACCATCTGCTGGAAAGGGATTGAGCTCTGTACTAGATAGTGCCTGATGCAGAAACACCCGAATCTGACCAAAAAGAATCACTGGATTGCAGTGAGCCCACCAGAACTGGATGGGACAGGCAGCCAGATCCACACAGAACTGGGGCGTGAAAGCGAAGTTAAATTCAGTGGTAGAAAATAAAATTCTCCTCTTCCAAAGAAGTCATAGTTGACATAAAATTTCGCCTTGGCTACACTCTGAAGAGGTGAGGTGTTCCTGTCACCTGCTGGGAGGTGAGTAAGGTTTGACCACCATTTCACACTTGAGAAACTTAGAGAAGGTCTGTGATTAGTTGGTGTGCGGTGCTAGGAAGGGACTGTGGAGCTGCCACTGAATCATAACTTTTGACTGAGAACCAGAGGGACGTCAGAAATTATTTGGCCCAACCCTAGAATTTTCCCAGATAAGAGATCTTAAATAAATGGAGTTATCCATTCAAAACTGTGTATCTGGGTCGGGCTGAGCAGTGCTTTCTGGAGTTTCTTCACTAGTCCCGTCTGATCAGCCTGGAAAAATTAATATCTATTCCATTTGACCTCCATTTCCTGTCTTAATTATGTGTTGGTAGGAGTGGACATTCTGACTGGCTGATTAAGGAATTAATTATTTTACATTCATCTGAAAAATTTGTGCTTTGGGGATTTAAGGTTTTTTTTTTTTTAATCACTAAAATAAGGATGATAGATATCTGATCCCTGAGTAGCTTGTCATGAGGATTTAGAGAATAACCTTGCCTGTCCCAAGTTTCTGGCTTCGTGGAATCAGTCTCAGGTTTTTCATCGCATTTAGCAGGAAGTGGTGGCTCTAGCAAGTCACTGCTGGTTTGGGTTCTTCGAACCCATGGCAGAGCCGAAGTTCCAGGCGTGAACTTGACCCCACCTGGCCTCAGTGGCGTGAAGTGCATTGCTGCGGAGAGTGGCAGAGAACTGGATTGCTGTGAAGTGTTTGTGTTGAATGGAATTGCTCCCGTCACTCATTTTGTGGGACTCTTTCTTTCTCCGATCCCTTTCTCAGAATACCTTTGAGGTGAGATGTAAAGTCCTGCAAATTTCGTGGACAGTTGCCTTTTTCTGCTTTGCTAGGGGTTCCACAATTTCTTGGAGGGAATTTAGAATTAGAGTAAATTTTGGTACATTGCCGTTATGATTTGACTGAACAAATCAATGCAAAGTCTATTACTTACCTATGTTAATGAAGGAAAGAGTTGCAGAGAGTATGAAGTTCTACATATATATTTGGGGATTTGGTGCATCGGTGCCATTTCCTTTTACCATCCATTCATTCGCTCCTGTTCTTCCTGCTTATATAGTCTGTAATGGGGGAGGGGGTTTGTGGTGACGTCAGTTAAGTGTTAATCAGAGCCCAGATCGTAAAGTCAAATGAAGCAGAGCGCCACAGAGTCCTCTTCCCAATTCAGCCCCCACCCACTTGCTACCTCTCTTGAGCTGAGACCCAGAGGCCTCATCACTCATGCTGATGTCAGGGGCTTCTCCCCGTCACACACTTTTCCAGCTATCACTTGCCTCCTCACGCTTCTCCTGTGCAACTGAACTTCTTGAAAAAGCTTTCTGTAGTCATTGTCTCAATTTCTTTCCTACTCTTTAATCCGCTCTTCTCTGTCATTCATACCCATCTGTCCACCAGACAAATTTTCACTGAGTTACCAGTGATCTGTGTGTGGTTCAGCTCAGTGGCGTTTTTTCTGGCTCTCAGTTTACCTGATTTCTCAGCAGCATCTGACATTGTTGATTTTGTATCATTCTTCATCAAAGAATATTGTTAAAATTTTCAGACTGAAACATTTTATCAAGAGTATGACAAACAACCCCATAAGCTCCCCACCAGGTTTAAGAAATAAAATTTTAGCAACATGAACACTTACTTCCTTATAGAGCTTCTGAAGGCTCTGTACCCCTCCCCAGTCATGTTCAGCTTCTCTATTCCTACAGGGTAACTGCTCATCTGACCTTGATGTCTGTGGGGTCTTAGGGTCTCAGTACTTTTATCTTCCTCATCTGAGTCTCTCAGTATCCTCCAGCCCAGGACCATCAGGAATGTAGTATTTGGACACGTTGGGTTTATTACTTGTTGTAGGAAGTGAGAACACACACCATGGAGAATCCGGGGGGTCTCAGTGAAAGGGCAGTAGAGAGAATCTATTCTGTGGATTTGGGTTTTAGTTAGATGATTTGCAAGCAAGTCTGAGGAAGGGGAGATTTCCTCCAGAATAGATGCTGTCGGAGAGCAGGGGTAATTCTCTGATTAGGTATCTCAATAAATCTTATCTATTGGGAGACCAGAATAAACTGGTAACCGGTAAAGTAAGAGCCATCAGTCATTTTGGCCGAGAAAGGGATGTTAGATATTTTGTGGGTGACACATTGATTCTGTTTTTGTCCATGATCGGACAAAATGATGAAGTGGACTTATTTTGTTTCTTTCATCATGGTCTCAGAGTAACCTTGTCTGAGGCTGGTATTCTTTGAGATGGTTTATGTCTAGCAGGAGAATACATGACCTGGCTAGGCATCTCGGGCAGCTTCTGATCATCAGGCGATTGCTTTATTTCTTTCTGTCACAGTTTTGCACAAGTCGAGAAACTGAATTCAGGCAGATGGAGGCCGAAGTATCAGCTTGGTTATAAGGTTAATTTGGAGAACATAGTTTGGGTATGAGGTGAAAAATGGGCTTCCTAGTCCTGGACCCAGGACAGCAGACATCCCTGCTCAGTCATGGGTGGTGCTGGCAGTGTTGAGGCCGACCTGTGCTGTCTCCCAGTTCGTAACAGTATACAGTTGGAGGCCATTCAGAGTCAGAGTTCCTAGGGACTCAGAACCAGGAGCGCTTCTTGCTCTGGACTTTCCCAAAGTTGTCTCATCCACTCTCAGGGTTTGATGACCATTTTTTTCCCCGATGACCTCAATCTGTATCTCCAGGCCAGACCCGCCTCTCTGATAGATTTGCTCATTCTCCATCTCTACCTGGCTGTTTCAGAGCACTGAAACTTAACATGACCCAGGCCAAATTCATAATCTCCTCCCTAAATTCAATGTCTCATGTCCCCACAGCCGGACCCTACAGCTTCACCCCACGTGCCAGCCGCCTGAGCCACCTGCACTCTGCATGCTCCATATTGGCTCACGCCTCCAACCTCTGCTATCTGGTTATTTCTGCCTGGGGATGTTCTTCCATTCTTTGTCTGTCTTGCTACACTCTTCCTTCAAGGCTTACCTTAGATGCCATCTCCTGCAGAAAGCCTTTGGGGAACCCTCTAGGTTAGATTGAATGCTTCTGCTCTATCTCTTCTTACCTTTTGCTCCTCTGTAGAACAATTAGCTCATTGATTTATCTGTTTGTGTGTCTTCTTCCTTCACTATACCTTAAACTCCTTGAGGCCAGAACCCTGTCTTACTCTTCATTGTATCTTGAGATACATCTGTATCTATATGTAGATACATGTGTACTTTGATCCTATGCCTATGTATCTATAGATCTATGGGTTGATACCTCTCTATCTGTATTGATAGATAGAGCTAGATGTCTTAATACCTTGAACTAGACTTGGCACTTAATGAGTGTTCAGTAAGTGCTTGTTAAGCTACTTGTTGTCGAAAGACTTTGTTGACATTTTGTCTAGCCCTGGAATGACCAGAGCTTTGGTAATTTCAGTATCGAAAAGAGTAGGCCAAGTATTTTTTCATTTTACTTTACTCAAGATGTATTTCAGAAAAGTATTTAGATTGAAGTTTGTAAAGGACACAACATTTTCTTATTAAATTACATGATATTTTCAGCAAATTTGTTTAGTTTTATTTATCGACTGGGTCATAGGTTAGGACTCCTAATAGTTTAAGTAATATTATCAGTCAAGTAAGCACTTTTTTTTTTTCAAAGATTTTATTTATTTATTTGACAGAGAGAGAGAAAGAGAGATCATAAGTAGGCAGAGAGGCAGGTAGAGAGAGAGGGGGAAGCAGGCTCCCTGCAGATCAGAGAGCCCAACGTGGGTCTCGATCCCAAAACCCTGAGATCATGACCTGGGCCAAAGGCAGAGGCTTAACCCACTGAGCCACCCAGGCGCCCCCAGGTAAGCACTTTTCATTTTATCTCTAATTTTTTTTAAAGATTTTATTTATTTATTTGACAGACAGATCACAAGTAGGCAGAGAGGCAGGCAGAGAGAGAGGAGGAAGCAGGCTCCCTGCTGAGCAGAGAGCCCGATGCGGGGCCCAATCCCAGGACCCTGGAATCATGACCTGAGCTGGAGGCAGAGGCTTTAACCCATTGAGCCACCCAGGTGCCCCTATCTCTTAATTTTTATCTGTAAATCATAAATTCATAATTTTAAAGTTAAGGCCCTTTGCAAAATGGCTGTCCTACCCTTCTACGAAGGGAATGCAAGTGTCTGGAATGGAAACCTCTCAGTCCCATGTCCTTTCCCCAGGGCCCTGGGATTTCAGGGAACGGGTTGGTGGGAGGTGGGATTCGACATCAGTCAGCTTTACTGGGCCCTGCCAGGAATCCCTCAGCTGGCAGCAGAGAGGAGATGTTTTTTCTCACCCAGCTGGCACTGACAAGCTTCTCAGGTTGTGGACCTATGGCTCTGGGTGTTCCTGTGACTCAGCTACCCTGTCAGGGCTGGCTGCCCTGCTCCTGGTTGGCAACTCCTTCTGAAGGAAAGCTTTTACCATGGCTTTCTGAGCAAGGCTTTGGTGGTCTCAGCTCATCTTTTAAAGCTGGACCACACACTGAGCTGTCTCTGCTAGCTGCCCCTCCTCTCTCTGAGGGGAGGGAAGGCTGAGTGGGGTTGTCCAGGCAGGACTCTGCAGGGAGGACACCTGGTACCAAGAATGCTGTGTGTAGGGGACTTTGCTGGGGGGAAGGGCAGGAGGACCAAGGAGCTGGGGGGGAGAGGCAGGTGCCAATGATCTAAGAACACACTTGACTGAACTGCAATTCCTATGTAAACAAGGATTTATTTTTCCGATTATCACCTCCTAATTTGGTTTTCTCAAGTCATATTCCTTTGAAATGTCTGCCAGTTCTTAGCACCAGTCATAATGAAGATAAAAGTGGTAATGATACCACCTATTGTGAGTATTTCTGTTTGTCCTCTGCAAAGCAGTTTCACATTTGTTTGAAGAAAATTGACAATATTTTTCATCACCTTTGCAACCAGGGTTTTGTGCCCTGGAAGAAAAAGACTCTGGCCCTGGCAAATAAATTGGACAAAGAACACAAGGGTGCCCTACGGAGGGGCATGCTTCCTTTTCCGAAAGGGGTCTGACTATGCGGTCAGTTTGTGTTCTGAGCTGTTTGTGGCTTTCCGTGGCCATGTCTCTGGGCTGGCGCGCCGCCTTTCACGTGTCTGCAGTGGAAACCATGTCCTTATGTTCTCTTTGGCTTCTTTTGTCTAATTCTTAAACTGAGGGTGTAGAATGTGTAACAGAGGTACCCTTTGTTGTGTTGTGTTTTCACTTATGCCTGTGGTAACACGGAGCCAGCAGGTTGGAAATAAACACCTGCCAGGCATCAGTCAGCAACAGGGTTAGCCCACGGTAGCTGAGGAAAGTCCTTCAAAATTTTATCTCATTATAGGCTTTTAATAGAGATAAAGCAATGTTCATTAAAAGCTGAACCCTCCTTAGACTCACTACTCCACAGAATAATTGCTTTTATATCAATCTCGAGACCCATTAGCTTGGTGCCAAGAAAACAATTCCAACTCTTCTTTCTAGATAGAAGGAGCTATATAAAAAAATAAAGAAGGATGGTGACAGGGCCCATTGCATTTCTTTTCACCTTGCCCTGGGGCATATGAAAAAGAGTTGAACACTAAGAAATACTCAAACCAAAAAATCGTACAAAAAAAATCAGACCAAAAAATTTTGGAGAAGTATTATACAACATCAATAAAATGGTGGATATTTAGAGTTCACAATTTCCCCCCTCTTTTAAATTAAGAAAATATGCATCCTTAGTGGTGGAATTGGAGTAGGAGTAGAAAAACCTTAATTAGGGGTGCTTGGGTGGCTCAGGTAGTCAGGACCCTGACTCTTCTCAGGGTCCTGAGTTCAAGGCCCATATTAGTCTCCATGCCCAGCCTACTTGGGAAAAAAACAAAAAACCTTAATTAGATCTGTTGTCTGTTTTTTATCCATAATCATTTAGGGTTTCTCCCCAGGGTCCCCTTTCCTACCCAATAAATAATACTCACCTTGAAAAGTTCATCTGAAAGTTCTCTGGTCTTTCCAACCAGAGCAGTCTGTCTCTGCTCTGAACTACAGCGACATTTTGTTCCTCTTACATTGTTCACAGTGCCCTAGTGTCTCAGTTATTTTTATACCTATCCCTCCCAGGGGACCGTTACCCTTGTGAGGACAATTGACCCTCCTCTTTATGCCCTACCATAGTTGACACGGTCCCTTTCACACAGTAAACATTCTATACGTATTTGATGGGTGAGTGGATAAAATTCATATGAATTGGAACATCAGTGAAGAATTTCAGAAAACGAATTTTCTGTGTTCACGACATAATTTGCTTCCTACAAGAGTCCCATGCCCCTTTGGGGTAACGCAGGGAGGGTGTGGACTGAGTGTGCGGGCTCTCAGGGTGGGGGCTTATCTTTCACCAGCCTAGCCTGGAATGAAACCGTGTATGTTTTTCTCCTTTGACATTGTGTAGCGCTGTTGTAGAAACTATAGCAATTGTTACAGATTCTCGTAAGTCATCAAAAGGATAATATTCTAATTTATCTTTCAGGAAGAGGGATTTTTTGTCATCGCCCATCTTGGGCAGCTTTGAACTGAGAGCTGTTGTGTATCAGGATAATGCAGTACAGTCAAAAGAGGGAATCCAGGAACTCTTCTCACCAGAGACATTGTGAAGCCTTATTTTGGGAAGCAGCTTCTGTTGTTGTCTGAAGTTTTCTGTTGAACCCCAGGAATATCTCTAGTGCCAGCAGGTGAAATCAGAACACTAGTGTATTGTCCCATATCCTTTGGAGCTACTGGAGAATTGCATTTCAAAAGTATCCTAGGAAGTTCTGAGAGTTCTTCCAAACAGAACCTGCCAGCCCTTTAATAGTGACTCGGCGGGGCTAACCGCCGAGTTGTGCTCGGGGTCCATGCGGTCCGTTCTCTGGTCAGAGAAGTTTGCTTGCAGCTTGTGCTCTCATGTCCATAGCTCTGAAGTCTGTTGTCCTGAGGCCCAAGCTGTGTTGAAGAAGCTCAAGAAAACCACCCCTGTGCCCTTCCACTCTGCCCAGAGATGGAGCCAGCTAAGCCCATCAATGCCATTGCCCTTTCATACCCCCAGCAGCCTGGCGAGCTTTCTACCACTTGGTATAAATGGCAGTTTGGGGAGAACTTTTCAGATTCACTACCAATTTCTTTTTCTTTTCCTTTCCTTTCTTTCTTTTTTAAACTGGGCTTTAGGGGGCCAATAGGGATGTGAAAGAGTTACTTCTATTGGAAATCTTGGGAATGTAGTTCAGAGGCAAGAGACCGGGAGTCTGGAGCCCTGGGTGCTAGTTCCACCTGCTTCACAACAACCTGTAAATTTGTGTAAATATCAGCTGTTCCTCCTTGGTTGGTTTTTCTGAGCCATGAAATGACGTCAGTGCCAGGCTTGTACGTGGGGGGTTTGGGCCTTATTTTGGCTTGCACGTATTACATGTGAGCTTTGTGCCGGGCTCTATGCCCAGCGCCTCACGTGCACTGTCTCCTTTATTCTCAGAAGGACCCGAGGCCCCCGTGCTCCCACTCTCAGAAGGACCCGAGGCCCCTGTGCTCCCATGTTTGGGAAACAAAGGCCAAGAGAAGCCAAGTAACTATAGGACTCGACTAGTCTGCACCCTAGAAGCTGCCCTCTCAGCCACTGAGCCATACTGATAGGCTGGAAGGGGATATGAGGTCGTGCTTCAGAGAGTCAAAACAAGTAGAAGTGTGAAGTCTTGTCGAGGTGCAGGAATTGGCAGAACCGGCATTTGCCTGTTCTGGTAATTCAAAGAAGGCAGGCAGAGGCTGCCTAACACAGGCCCCCGCACCCCGTGCCTGACGTTCCACAGGCTGTGCCGGGTCCACAGGTCCAAAACCAAGATTGTCTTTCTGCTAAATCTCCTCCTGTGTGTGCTGGTTTATTCAATGGTGGCCCCATCCTGTGAGTCCCTCAAGCTAAACCCTAGGCCTTGTTCTTGGTGGACACTTTCTTTCTCCTTCTCATCTGATTGGTGTCCACATCCTGGAGATGGTACCTAAGGAAAACTCCTGGAATCCACCCTCCTGCCATGTTTAGCGCTGCTGCTTCTGCATGCCTTTTTTGGAACACCGAGGTGGTGGGCTGGCTTCTTACCTGGCCTCTCTAATGCCGGTCTCTCCCTCTCCAGCCCGTCTCAGCACTGTGCATTTGCTAGAATTCAGTTCTGCTCCTGTGACTCTCTTATCTAAAAACTTAAATGGCTGGCTAACCATTACCTGTGGGGTAAAGTATACCTCCCCTGTCATGATATAAGGGCTGGCTGTAGTCTGTGCGGGTTCCTGTTATAAGATACCATACACTAGTAGTGTAACAAACAAACGTTGATTTCTCACAGTTCTGAAAGCCAGAAGTGCGAGATAAGGGTGCCAGCATGGTTGGGTTCTGGTGAGAGCTCTCTTCTACACTGGACTCTTTGCTATAAAACTTTCCCAGATCCTCTCCTACCTCCTTACAGCCTAGCACTGTGCCTCATGCATTGGCACGCCAGCCTTCTCTCTGCTTTTCCCCGTTACCGTGAACAGGTCTCTGTTAAGCATGTAGCAAGCTCTAGAGAAGCCTTGTAGCATAGTGTTTAAGAGCACAGACAACGGAGACATACGGCCTGGATAAGAAACCCAGTTCTGCCCTTTCATTGCCAGATGACTCAGGCAAATGACTAACCTCTGCCTAGATGTCCTTATCTGAAAAATGGGTATGATATTAATAGAACCTGCAACATAGGAGACATCAGAGAAATTGGAGGAAGATGCAGATAGAGTGGGATCATAGACAGAAAGGCAAAAGTTTGCAGAAAGAGCGTGGACTATGTTAAGAGTGACACAGATATCACGTTCGTGGAATATTACATAGTATTAAACTGTAAGACAAACTTGGATTAAGTAAGTACTCCATGCTGTTTAGCTTCTGTAGAAGTAGGATAGTATCTTTTATGGATAAATTTCTTGATAGGAGCAATGTCTTGAAATATTTTTAGCCAGAACCATAATAATAATTAACCCCCTGTCAGGGACAGTTGACTACAAGATAAACTTGGCACTGGGTACTGGGAGTGGGAGCTGAAGAAGGGGTAAGGAAGGCTGGAACAGGTGCTCATAGGCACAGTGGGCTGGAGCAGAATCTACCTGCAGTCAGTGCAAGGTTTTATTTTTGTGAAAAATCACAATACATCTTGTGTTTATGTAATATTGGACATCTTCCTATTAATTTTTTCTCTATTATTGGTTCTATTTCCAGATTGAGATAGATGGCACAGAGAGAGAAGGCTTTGCTGATCTCACTTTGTGGGGTTTCTAAAATAATTCTGCACAATCCGTGCTTTCTCTAGTCCTGTTATATAATAATCACTTGCTGGAAGAAAGCCCCTCATTTGTGTGCTGCTGTCTTCCTTGTAGGTGGGGAGGGACGAGGAGAACTGAAAGGTGGTAGGCTGTTTATTTCATCTTGACTAAAAGTAGCAGTTATCTTCTTAACCCTTCTTACTCCAAACACGCCAGCAGAACACATCAAGTGACTCATGAGAGTGGTTGTCAGCACCTTTTCGATTCAGGATGTTTCCAGCGGTTGCTCCTTCCAGTGTCTGATGAGGGCAGAGAGCTGGCACTGCCCTTCCTTCACAAGATGGGAGGCGGCCCAGACTCATGCCTGGCATCGTGCTGACCAATGCCCAGGACTGGGAAGCAGAGGCAAGAATGACAGCCCAGGGAGAAGGCAGCACACACCAGTCATGAGAAGACTACATATGCCAGAGAGAACAGGCTTCTCGGTCATCGCTCTTTGGCCATTGCTCTTTGCACTCAAGCATGGAGTCCCACCTAGGGGAGCCCTAGAAAGAGAGGGGACACTGTGCTGTCTGTGTTCCCCCAACTCTTGCCTTCAGGTCGGAGTGCCATTTTGCATTCTGAGAGACTGGTATCTATGGACCACTTCTCTTCAGAGGCCTCTTTTGTCCTGTTTCTAGGGCTCTCCCTGCTGTGTGTTTTCTCAGCTTCTGGCTCTTTCTCTGTGGCCCTGCTGGTAGGCATTGCGTCCCTTTGCTAGTTTTCTCTAATTCTACGTATTGCATAGCTCTGTCTGTGCCCCGCGGCATCAGCCTGGTGGAAGCAGGTGACTGTGGTGGTGTTTGGGGATGTGGAGGCCTGCTAGCTGCATGGGAAGGTCACTGGCCTCCCCTTTTCCCAGTTTTCTCGTCTCAGAGAACAGGGATTGACAACTCACATGCGGTTTAGGGGAGACAGCAGATAATGCATGAACCTAGTGGTTCTCCGGGGCTCCTCACTGGTGCCCCTCCCCGTCCAGGGCTGCCTGAACAGACGACCCAGGGGAGCACTTTTATCTTACTCTGGGAGCTCTGTGTGTACAGATGTCGTAAAGCCATTGGGTGGTACACGATAAAGGCATTTGGTAAACATTTTAAAATTAAATTAATTTATTTGAGAGAGAGAGAGAGGGGTAGTCCATGAGTGAGGGAGGAGCTGAGGGGGAGGGGGAGGGGGAGAGAGAATCTTAAGCCGGTTCTGTCCTCAGTGTGGAACTCCACACGGGGCTTGATCCCATGATCCTGAGATCATGACCTGAGCAGAAACCAAGGTTCGGGTTCTTAACTGACTATGCCACACAAGTTCCCCAGTAAACCTCATTTCTCATCCTCCTCTTCCTTTTCCTGTCTGCTGATAGGGGGCATAAATCGTGTTAGCAGAAAGGAGAGAAGTCCAGTTTCCCTCTCTGTGCTGCTCTCACCATAACTGACTTGGGGCCCATCTCACCGTGGAGCCACCTTGGCCTTCCCGGCCTGGTGTGATGTGGTTCACACCTCTGACCTCACCTCGGAGCTGATGCTTACCACTCAGCAGCTCTGCCTGGCATCTGCTCAGGGCTCTGTGCTTATTACTCAGCCAGAAGGTCCTTGGCTGTGAGCATTGCTCACTCTCAATTAGTCCCCTCCTTGTTAATTGACAGCGTGCTTTTCCCTGGAAGCTGTGCTGTGTGACCTTGGGAATGTGGTCTCCTCGGGACGGGGGGCAGGGGAGGGCATGCTTTTGCCTGAATCTCCACGGATGCTGGGGCTGACTCTGGCCTGCACATTGGTTGACACACGGTGAATGGCCATTGCATGGGCATCTCCTTTGCCATGCTTTGTGTGGAAAGAAGTGAGAAATCAGTGTTTGGCAGGAAAGAATTCCATAGCAATGCCAGCCAGCATCTTACCCATCTGAGAGATGTTCTCTTTTTCTCCTTTCAAAGAAGAACATCTCTCAGTTGATTAAAAATTCGACTTGCTAGGGTGCTTTTTATTGGAGCTGTCTTCAACTTGATATGTGGGCATAAGCCCTTGGCGTCTGCTCAGAAGCACTTGAATGTTGCCGATGTCTTCTTTCCTGGCTCCCCCGTGGGGCCAGGGCAGCGCTCATACTGGCCATGGCCATGACCGGTGTTATTTCTAGGGATAGCATGAGTTTGCAGAGCTGGTAAGCGATGTGGAAGTGCAAACTACAGCTAAATGGGGAGCCAAAAAATTATATAGAGAGGAACCATGCTTACTGCCACAGCCAAAGGGCTGGACAAACTCATAAATAGGAAGGTTCATTATGAGTTCAGAAGCAAGAAAGATTGGACACGATGGGTGCACGATGAGGAATGGGTCTCAGCAAGCAGTCCGGGATTATTAAGGGTGCTGAACAGGATAGCCCAGTAGGTAAGAGCAAGGTTTTAGCATCATCAAATCCAGACAAAGCTGGATTTGAAACCGGACTTGGCCGCTTGCCAGCTTGGGCAAATGACTTCACTGCTCTAAGCTTCGGTTTCCTTATCTTTAATGGGGGTTAATAGGACTTAGCTCATAAGATTGTTTTAAGGATTAAATGAGAAAATGTTTATAAAGTGCTTAGTGTGATGTTTGGCCCAAAATAAATGCTCAGTAAGTGGCTGTAATCATGAGCAGTGAAGGGTGTTGGAAGTCTGGTTTCCTGGGGTTCTCATTTTGTGGGGCTGGGCAGCTCCACCAGCCACAGAGAGCCCCGTGGGACTGAGCGGGGAGACGGAGACCCAGGCAGATCTGTCTGTGGTGTTTCGGCAGCTGACTCAGCCCTGCGTATGTGCACAGACACCTTCCTGCTGGGAAAAGGTTCTTTATTAGACTTATTCTTAGTCCCCTGAGTAATAACTTCTTGTGCTAGGACCCTTCTCTCTTTTCACTCTCTTTTCACCGCTCTGTGGTGGCCCCTTGTGCTCACTGACCCCGTAGGACCCTTCTTGAAACAGGTTGGAGGTAGTGAGGGAGGACAAGGGTGCAGGGCGAGTAGTAAATGTATACACACTCAGGAAACCCCTCCCCCCATCAGTTCTTCCCTTTGAAGTTTTACCAGCAAATTAAAAACCAAAATCAAGACAAGAGAGAAGAACAAAAATGGTTTAGACCTGTTTCCTGATTTTTGGGTGCGTGTGGTTGTGATTAAACTCTGTACCTTCACTTTCTGACTAGCAGACCCTAATTTCTTCTACCACATTTCTTTTTTCCTGCTTTGAAGTAGGGTAAAAGGAATCAGAATGATTCTCTCAGGAGACCACTGTGGAGTCGAGGGGATGGAAGGGTACCTCTCACCTACGAAGTTGTCAACGGAGGTCATCAGCCCCATTCCTCTGGGCCGCTCCGTGCTGGTCCCTGGAGAACCTACTCTCAGAGCCAACTTATAGGGAGGACCCCACAGAAAAGACCAGCCGAGAGTCTGAGTCCTCTAGGAAGGCAGGGGAGTGCGTGCCTGGCAGTGGTCTGGACGCATGGCCTGGCGGCAGGCGTTGCACACCCTAGGATGCAGCCAGTGTGATCCAGAGGCAGGAAAGTCACTCTGAGAAGAGGACAGCAAGGCAGGCGCCCTGGGCCGTGGAATTCACTATTAACTGGGGGCCACGGAAACGAAGCATGATCAGGAGGTCAGTAACACCCTGAAGTAAGGTCCTTGGGAGTGCCCAGGAAGGTTCATCAGGGTGAGAAAACAAAACAAATGTTCTACCGCATTATTTTAAGAGTGCTGTTTTGTGAACACATAACACAACAATACTATAAAATGTGTATATAACTTATAAATGAGTAGATTTGCATCCTTCTCTATCATCTATAGGTCAGAAGTTACTTATCACCTGGAGTGTGCCTTCATTTTGGTAAGTTTGGAGATGGCTGATCCTGAGGGCCAAGGTCAGAGGAAGAAAGCGGCAGAACTCCTGGCATGCTGGAGGCCACAGCCTGCGTAGACCCCTGTCTGTGTGAGGGCAGAGCCGCGGGCCCAGGCCAGGTAGCTGGTGTCGGGGCTGGACGAGGTCAGGGAGGAATGCTTCAGACTCCTCATGGCCAGTCGGATGCTGCTCTGAGTGTTAGACTGTTGACGTGGCTTGGAAGCCCTGTCCCCACCTGGGACTCGGCTGCGGCCCCTCTCCATTTTGGGGCGGTGATACTGACCCTCTGGCATCCTTGCTTTAGTTCTTCACTCGCTCTCAGGGTCATGGCTGAGGATAAAGCATTTAGCACTAGAGTTGACGCTGACCAAAGATTCACAGGGGAAAGGAAACCCACGTCCAGACAACGCTGTGACACCTGGGAACCCCTGCTTGCGCACTTGTAGGTGGATGTGGTTTAGGGAGATTATGAGCTCTTGTGCTCCTTTTTGGGCCATTTTCCCTTCTTTGCAAGTGCCTCAACCCTCCACGAACTGTGCACAAGGGGCTGATGATTATGGACTCCACAAAGCTGTTGCAGGAATTGATTGTACATGTTCATTTCCTTTAAGAGAAGGCAGATGGGAAAAACTTAGGCAAGTCTATAAACAGAATGCACTGGGAGTGGGCACTGTGAGCTTCGGGCTTTTCCAGCGCTCATAATGGCTTTTAGCTGTTTTCTGTTGAATTTTGCAGAATTGTGCTCCACTTCCGCCTATGTTACCGGCCACTCACCTCAGATCCCCAGGGCAGTGTGGGAGGTGAACACACAGTGGGATGAAAGCCCACGGGCGACGATGCTGAGGGTCAGATTGGAGGCCCGCTATCATAGGCTGCATGGAGAGTCAGCCCCAGGTGGAAGGAGTTCTAAAGGGAGCCACGTGCTTGAGTAAAGGTTGCCGTGTTACATACATTTATATCACATATACATTTTTGAGAGCATTTGGAAGCTGTTTGAATAAGAATCTTTTCATGATGCCTTTTCCATGCACGTCCAGGATGATATATTTATCCAAGAGATAGAACCTCCATTTATGTTGTTAGTACAGCTAATCCTTTGACTGAAGGTTACATTGTGGCCTGGCCATCCAAGAGCTGACCGTGTGGGCCGGGGTGGACCAGACTCTCACGGCTATCCTGGGGCTTTGGTCTACCACTTCCTGGCCCGGGAGACCCTGCTTGTTTTTCCCCCATCAACCCTCTTGGCTGTGCCTGCACACAGGGTGGAGATGCCTTATAGAATTCACTGCCACTCCTTGAATGGTTTCCTTTATCACTCACAAGGCCTCTCATTGTGACATATAGAGCTGCCAGACCTGGTCTCGAGGTGAAGCCACTGTCTTTCTGCCTGCTGCTGATCCTGACAACGCTGCTTTTGTGGGACTTGTCCTAGAATCCTTGGCGATTTATGAGGATCTTGTGGCCATTAATAGACACATCTTGGTACACCTCTCTCATGGTACACAGATTTCATGACCAGAATGTTCACTGGGATCCGTAGAGCGAAGTGCCTACACCCATCCTTCTACTTCTCAGAATAGGTACTTTTGTCCTAGTCATAGAACTTCTAACTTCCACTGTCCCCATTTGGGGTAAAATGTTGGACTCTGAACCAGACTTGGGCTTGTCTTGGCTTTATCCTCTAAGATCTTCCACTCTAAGATGAAATGATGCCCATAGCCACTCATCTATCTTATCGTAACTAATGTTAATTCCTACCGTTTATTTCAACCTTTGACATTTTAAAATGTATTCATTTATACTTCTCAACACCCCTGCTTTCCATGTACATTTGGTAAGCATGAACATTTTGTGTCTGTTTTAATGGTGTTTGCCTGTAGAGGACTTATATTACTGTCATTGAGATGGCCTTACGCACTCTATAAGCTTATAAACGTGCTGATACTGGAGTTTGTGCTTGGTTCGTTTTCTCCTGTAACTTCTTACAGGAGTGCACTCAACATAGTGGTGCTTGGTAACTATTTGTTTTAAGTGTGATAATGGTATCCTAGATGGAGCTGACTATGCTTCTGACCCACTGTTGGGTCCCTGCTGGGTCATTTGGAGATCTGGGTGGTGTTCTGGATGCTCCTCGAGCCCAGTAGGATGTCAGAGCTGTCAGACAACTTCCACCTAGCATCTGAGAAACTCATCCATTGCTGGACCCTTTGGCAGAGGCCCACTGTGTCTTTTAGACTTTCTGCCTTATGTGTTCAGAAATTGCTACCCCCTATCTAAATACCCTAGGGAAAACGTTCTTAGGGTTATTCTGGCCCATTGATGCCAGTCTGCACTGAGAATGCTTTTCCATTCTGAGATTTTGGAGAATAACCTTGCTTTACGTGGGCTCAAACCTGGGTGGGTAGGTACTAGAAAGCATCACTCTTCAGCACTGTCTTGCCTTTATAGACTATGAAAAAGCCTTTACCCTGTGGTTTTGTTGCTCAGAGATAGCAAGAATGGCAGCAGAACCATTGTGCTTGGATAGTCCCTCCACTCTAATCAATCAATCCAGTGTTTGGGACAAGATGTGTCACAGAACCATCCTTGGGAGGTTGGGCCAGGGGCAGGAAAGTAGTTAGTAGACAGGAGAGCAGTTAGTAAGGATGGACATTTAGAAATATAAGTGGCAAGAGGGGCACCTGGTTGGCTCCGTTGGTAGAGCACGTGACTCTTGATGTTGGGGTGTGAGTATGAAGCCCACGTTGGGTGTAGAGATTATCTAAGAGAATAAAATCTTAAAAGAAATTGAAAAAATTAAATTGAAAATGGCAAGAAATCTGATGAACACAAGGATTTTCTATAATTAAAAAAAAAATAGGAATATGCATCTCTCTTCTCCCAAAGGTTCTAAAATTGGTTATTGACAGGCCTCCACCTTGCTCTCCACACCTCCCCTGTTCCCAGCCACCCCCAAAGACTGAACTAGTCTAAAATCTGGGTGTCTTTTCTACGTTTTTAAAATAGTAGCACTATGCTGCTCTGAGCACATAAAGCTATATTTTCACTGTCACCTCTAACTTGTAGTAGTCCTTGATAATTACATGATGCTCTCCTTCTGTAAGTCTATGAACACATGACAAATGTTAACTCTTACTTCTCCCAGCACCTCTGTAGAGAGAGGGGGAGACTACACGGTGTCTGTTATCCCTGCACTTGGTCTCGTTTACCTACAGGTTTCGCTCCATGTTTGGTCTGGTTACATCTCCTTGAGGTGTTCTTTCCTGTATGTGGAAGAGCTGGTCAAGTAGCAGGTGTTCTTAAGAATGATGTTCTGTGCTGCCAAGTGGAAACCCTAAAGTCTCCATAGAAGCAAGAAGCCAAAGGACGGGCCTCCTGACTTTAGGAAGCAGATATTCCTAGCCTCCACAGTTTAGCCAGTTTTTACTGTTTTGATTACAGATGAGATTGTTAGAACAGTTAGAAAGCATTCTGTCTGTCAAAGAATGTATCTGCTCCTGACATGTAAAAGGAGAAATCCTTCATTGCCTCTTTGGTTGTAATTTTTATGGCTTTTTCTTAGTTCTTGTAAAGAGTCATTTCTTCCTAAGATCTGTTTTTTTCCTCCTTTTACATCCCGAAGAATGGAATATCAAGTAACTTTGAAATTTATACTAGTGAATTGCAAAAGCTGGATGAGATCTTGAAGAGCTTATGGAACAGAACAAAATAATTACAGTTTTAAATTTCTTTAGCCATCCATAGCTTTAATATACTGCTTCATTAAACAACATGATTTCAATTTATTATGCAAATGTAACAATTATTTCATTAAACAAAATCTGTTAGAAAGATCACACCCTTTGTTTCTGTGGCACAATAAGTAATGTTGAATGTTCCATTTTTGTTTTTGATTTGCTTATTTTGTCTTTAGTGACAACCCATTTAAAGTAAAAGTCTTTAAAATGGTAGAATAACGTGATAACATGTTTTCACTGGTAATTTAATACTTGGATATAATGAGTTCATCTGAGAGATTTCATTAAAAACAGCAAGGTGCCTGAATACCAAAGCTGAGATGTTTTTAATCACAGAATTATAGTAATTACGCAAATCCCAAGATTTTCATCAGACAGAACGGGCTTCCAGAGCTAAACATGCACTTTAAACTTAGCACTAATAACTATGTATTGTTCTAAATTATAGCAGAGAGACTCCTTGGGCTAAGGGGAATATTGGAATTGAATTTTTAAGGAAAATTGAGAAATAAACTATTTTGGTAATGGTATCTGTAAGAGGCACATCACCAGGATAATGGAAGACGATCTCTGTATGCTTTAGACATAGTAGGTGCATATCAGATAAAGTCAATGAGCCCATTATCGTTGACTATATTTTCAACATAGAGAGAATGCTAGAAGGAGCACCTCTTTCTTCTCCCAGGGGTCCTGAAGTTGCTAATTGACAGGAGTCCTCCTCCCAGTCAGTAAATGAGACAGCAGACCACTAGTAAGTGAGATGATTATTGGCCCAGAATCTGGATTTTCTGGATTGGATGAAGACTCTGAAAAGAACAATTTGGTTATTGTGGGAATTATTTAAAATGTCAAATTTTTATAAAATGGTCATGACATGGTACCCTCAGGGAGCTTGCTTTTAAGAGAAGTTATATAAAAAAGATGCTCCTAGGGGCGCTTGGGTGGCTCAGTGGTTTAAGCCTCTGCCTTCGGCTCGGGTCGTGATCCCAGCGTCCTGGGATCGAGCCCCACATCGGGCTCTCTGCTCAGCGGGGAGCCTGCTTCCTCCTCTCTCTCTGCCTGCCTCTCTGCCTACTTGTGATCTGTCTGTCAAATAAGTAAATAAAAAAAAAATTAAAAAATGATGCACCTAGGAAGATTTTATTAAAAAATCTCCCTAAACCAGAAATTTTGTTTGCTCTGTTTTCCATTTATCATTAATTCTTTCTGTTTTCTGGCTCAGAAGGGTAGGGGGAGACAAAGAAAGGGGAGTGAGTGGGAAGGGAGGACATTGAAGGAGCGTGCTCTGAGGTGTCCGTGATGGGTGGAGGAGGGAGGAAGGGAGCCTGGGGCAAATGAAGAAGACAGGTTAGGTTGACTTCTCGTGTGTTACAAGGGGTTTGGAGTTTGAATGAAAGGCTCTGCGATCCGTCTGGGTATTCCTGATGATCAGGCAGGACCCAGAAGACAGAGACATGCCTGGGATTGGAGTCCTGACAAGACAAGTATTTCTGGTCTCCGTTCTCCCAACCCATCCCTTTCTGTGGTAAACTCATCATCCCTGGTCTGCAAGTTCCAACTGCCTCTGGACTCCGCCTGATTATGTTATCGTCCGTGTGTGTTATTTGCATATTTGAAGCTCCAGGGGCTTCCCTCCTGTCTCATTAGAAAGTTCGAAGACCATTCTGAGTCAGGTCCCAGCCCTGCCCTCAGTGAGGGTGCACAGGTGAGCTCAAGTAAGCCTCCACTTTCGCATCCCTCACTGCTGGGCGGGCCTGGCTGGAGAAGCCCCTTCTTGAGGTTTTCTTTTTCCCTTCTAACCATCAAAATAATATGTGCCGTTGTGGAAAATTTATAAGATAGAGAAGAATGTAGAGAAGCCGGAAAGTCACCATTAATGCTTGCAGAGGAAATTCCCATTTTGCCATATTTCCTTCGACTCTTTTTCCTGTATCCTTTGTTTTTTATGTGCACAGCCCTGCACATACATATTGGTGTCCTGATTTAGAAACGGGTAACAGTATTTAATCCCCTGTCATAAGCATTTTCTGTAAGCCTCCCGAGAGGCCTATTGAATATCCGTTGCCACGGTGAACGTAAGGGTGTTACTGTCTTGATTAAGTGTCATTGCCGTTTGGTCTCTTCCCAGGTCCCTTCTTGTGGTCTGCTGCACCTCTGGAAGGCTATGATGGGAATGAATGTGGCCGCCTGGAGTTTTCACTGGACTGGTTGCTTCTGCCTAGAAGGTCATCCTTTCCAAGTAGGAAAACTGCTCCCCGGGGTGGTCGACTTCAAGGGACCAGACACACTGTAGAGAGAAATGGATGAAAGCAGCTTGGGGGGCTCCAGACGCGTGCTCCCCGCGGTCTAGTCCAGGGACGCCCTTCCGCGGGGCCCTGGCCTTCTGGAATGTGGCCGGCTGCGGCCGCATGGCTGATTCCTGAGTGACGATGCTTCGCCGGGGGCTGCTGGCCTGGATCTCTCGCGTGGTGGTTTTGCTTGTGCTCCTCTGCTGTGCCGTGTCCGTGCTCTACATGCTGGCCTGCACCCCGAAGGGGGACGAGGAGCAGCTGGGGCTGCCCCGGGCCAACGGCCCCACGGGGAAGGAGGGGTACCAGGCGGCCCTGCAGGAGTGGGAGGAGCAGCACCGCAACTACATCAGCAGTCTCAAGAGGCAGATTGCGCAGCTCAAGGAGGAACTGCAGGAGCGCAGCGAGCGGCTCAGGAGTGCGCAGTCTCACCCCAGCGACGCGGCAGGCCTGGGGCTGGAGCAGGGGCCCCCTGAGAAAACCCAGGCGGACCTGTTGGCCTTCCTGCACTCCCAGGTGGACAAGGCGGAGGTGCATGCCGGCGTCAAGCTGGCCACAGAGTACGCCGCAGTGCCTTTCGACAGTTTCACGCTGCAGAAGGTGTACCAGCTGGAGACCGGCCTGACTCGGCACCCCGAGGAGAAACCCGTGAGGAAGGACAAGCGGGATGAGCTGGTGGAAGCTGTGGAGTCGGCCTTGGAGACCCTGAACAGCCCTGTGGAGGGCAGCCCAAATCAGCGCCCGTACTCGGCCTCCGACTTCATAGAAGGTTGGCAAGTGTGAGAATGGGGGTGGGGAGGGGAAGGAAGGGCACCAGGGTCCAGGCACCCAGGCCAGTCCCTGCCGCAGCAGGCTGGCAGCTGGCTTTGGGCATGGCGGGTTGAAAGTGTTATGGGAGCGACCGCAAGAGTATATGGCATGGAGTTTTATTTCTCAGAAATATCCATTCTACTTACCTTCTCATGAAAATCACACTTATTGAGGGGTCAGGTTCATTGCTCCCTGGTAGGAGAAGGCAGTAGTTCTTGGTTTCATTAATTAAAAAAAAGAAAGAAAAGTAAACCAAACATAAACAAAAACCATTGAAACTCCAATGGAGGTTGATAGGCAGTTTTAACTGGTCTCTCCCCTGGGCCCTTCTCCTAGGGATCAGGCCTGGTTATCAGCCCACGAACACCAGAGCAGTTGCGAACATGTGGTCTGCGGCACTCATCATCTGCCAGACACTGTTGGAGGAACTGTATACTTACTGATTCCCTTTTCCTCCTTAATGACCCTATTAGGAGGATGAGGAAACTGAGGTTCAGGTTAATTGAGTAAATGACCTAAGGTCGCTCAGTTAGCGAGTGACAGAGCCAGGATTTGAACCTGTGAAGTCTGATTCTGGAGTCTACATCCTTAACCACTAGGTTACATTGTATGGGCTGGCAGATGGCATGAACACTAGCGAGATGAACAGCTCAGCTTCTTTGATGGGCACAGAAACTATTAGTTTGTGTTTGTGTCTAATTTTGGAAGAAAGTGGCCTCGTCCCATTCCTTGGAAGATGCATTAGTATCCTCTTACTGACTTTTCCCTTGTTCCTGGGGCAAAAATCAACTAATAATTTGGGAGTGGAAATAACGTTCGAGGGTAGCCAGCTCTTCCCCCTCTTTCTGGAGAGAATCTACTTCAACTTCCCAGACGTGTGGCTGCGTCCTTGTCACCCTGCTCCCAACTTCGGTTATATAACCACCCTCTCATCAGCCTACAGGCCAGACGGACTCAGTTTAGTCCTATCAAAAAGCTCTTGCCACCATTTATGCCTCTTCTCTTTGGACACTTCCCCATCTTACAATTTTTTTCCACTTTATATGTGAACCATACCTCATACAATTTTGGTAGAGAATTATTTTTCATATACCTTGAGCCAGGCAAAGAAATCTTTTACAAGATGAAACTTTTTGTTGTCGAGATTTGTTGTTGTTGTTGTTCCTCATTTATACGAGGTATTAAAGATGCCCAGCACATTGGCAGATCGCAACTGTAAGCACATGGTTAGCACTTAGGGAGAGCTCGAAATATGACGCTGCTGCATCCCATTTTTTTTTTATTAAATTTTTTATTTATTTTCAGCGTAACAGTATTCATTGTTTTTTCACCACACCCAGTGCTCCATGCAATCTGTGCCCTCCCTAATACCCACCACCTGGTTCCCCCAACCTCCCACCCCCTGCCCCTTCAAAACCCTCAGGTTGTTTTTCAGAGTCCATAGTCTCTCATGGTTCACCTCCCCTTCCAATTATGCTGCATCCCATTTTATTGCGCTTTGGAGTTTATGAAACCTTTCCACGTAGAGTATCTTAATAGCTGACCCACGAGGAAGGCCATTAAATATCCTTAAAAAACGAATCCTGGCTACCACTCACCCTGGATATGCTATGGGAATTGCCCCCACACAAAGCGATTTCAAAAGAACTTGATTACAAATCAAAGCCTGCAATTTGGAATGTCTGCCCTTATGATTTTTTTCATCTGCATTCATATTTGAAATCTGTCTGCTTTCCTGCGTAGAGTATCTTAGTACACCAGGCCTGTTGACCTCACTCAGCAGTGACACAGGCCTTTGGTGCCTGCGTTCCTTTGATCGGATATGTGGCTGGTTTTCTGTCAGAGATGCTGTTCTCCTAGCTACCCCCGGCTGCTTCCGTGTGCGGCCCACAGCCTCTGGTGGCAGGCAGATCCAGCCACACACTTTTTCCAGTGTTGGTGAAAATCTAGTCAGCTGTTTTCCTGGGATGACAACTGATGTGCTGAACCTGGAGCGAGTATGGGGATTCTTTGTGTTTCAAGAAATAATAATAAAAGCACATGAAATGCTTCCAGGTGATAATAGTTCCACAAAGCTTAAAGCTGACTGTGAGGCAGGTGGCATGATGACATGAACACAGGGAGCTGTGTGACTCTGACTAAGACCCTGAAGCCCCACGGAGACTCGGTTTCCTCATCTGTCCTCAGAGACTTGACTTAATGTCCTCCGAGGCCCTATCCCCCCACCCCACCCCTCTGCAAAAAGCAAAGCACAGCTTCAGCGTCTTTTCTCCTTATCTTTGCCAAGCAGCCATCCCGGAAGGGTACTCTGCCACCTGCTCTGCTGGGTGACCAGGACATGCCACCAACCCTTTGGGATCTTCCTCTACAAAAAGGAGAAATTCTGATAGATTATCATGTGTGGACTGACTGTGGCCACTTCCTCGGGTGGCATGAAGCTTGCAGAGGGAGAACACCACATCGATGATGATCTATTATCTATATTGATGTAGTTATTTTCTGTCTCTAAGACAGAGGGAACAGCACAAGCCTCTCTCTTCCCTTCCCTCGATGTTTTGTTGGCATCGATTTTTGCTTTGGCTTCTTACATAAGAGCATGATTTTTTCTTTTTTCTTTTTTCCAGCTATCTGGGAAAAGAAGTTAAAGTAGAAAAATGGGATCAAATCCTGTACTGTAGGATGCCTAAATGTTTATCTCCTCAAGTGAACAGAAAATCTTTGTGTTTGTGGTTTAGCTCTTCCTTCAGTATTTACCTCCAAGTGGCATAACTTTTGGCTTTGGTTTCCTATTTTTCAGTAGACTCTTGGACATAAATTTGACATGATTCCATGAGACAATTTCGCCTTCCAAATCATTCCTCTTTTACAATCCAAGTATCTGAGAACATGAATCTACATGAGGCATTTGTGTCTCCTGTCTCCATGGGGTTGCTTCTCTGCCGCCCTCCTCCAGCTTCTGCACCTTAGCGGTGGCCAGAGTGGGTCAGATACTAACAGAGTTGGTTTGGGGATGGGGGTGGACCCAAGCCATGATCCCCAAGAAAGTGAAGGTCTTGAGGGCACCTTGAGATGCATTTAAAGCTAGGGGCATAGAAATCGTTATAAGACCTTAGTAGCTCTTCTACCATAATTCCTGACCTATGCTCAATGACCAGCACCTCGTGCTTTCTGGGAGAGAAAACTAAGGCAAGAAGTGAAGACTGAATTTTAGACTTCCATTGTTTGTGTCTCACTATAACCTCTATAACCACAGGATGTCCTGTGACCCCTTTGCTAACACTGTTTTGGACAAGTCAAATCCATTTCCAGGTCCTGGGTACTTAGAGAGCAAGGGGCTTGGGGCCGTGAGGACAGGAAGCGGGTTCTTTCCTCAGCACACATTTCAGTGATATGCTACTTTGCCAGCAACTTTGTGACTGGGGGATTGAAAAGGGAAGGCAGGCATTTGGATGCATTTCTGGCCACTTCTGGGGATCTTGGTGCAGAAATAGGGGAGAGCTGGGGTGGGAGTGGGAGGGGGATTCTGCACAGTGGGTGGCTCTGACCTGTTTGGGGGTGTGGGGAGAGGGGCTGGCGGGTGGGACAGCAGAAGGACTTTAGGTCGTGAGTTGGGCCTTCGTTCTCAGCCAGCATCTCCAGGGCAGTGAGGATGTTAGAGCCTATGACCATATCTCACCCTACTGTGCGCTGGAGTGATCTTGTTGGCTCCCTTCTAAGTTCTGAGTAGGACTGCAGAATACTGGGTTCCTCTGTCACTCACCCTGTCCCTTCTATCCCACATCCTACCTCAGATCTCCTCCGCCTTTGTTTGCTGATGCTTTAAGGTCCTTTAAGGAGGGAGAAATGCTTTTTATTCTGAAATCAGAGATAGAAGGCTTAAGTGCATGTAAATGGTTTGAAGCTACCCTTTGAAGAGGGAATTCTCCCTGTGGTGATGGTGGGAGAGAAGGTGTCCCAGCCTAGAACTCAGCTGGTGGGCAGGAGTCCAGCTCTCCACCAGGGCAAGTGGGAGAGCCCCAACGTAGAGTGAATGCTCTGCTGTTGTAGAATATTTTGAAATTCTCAATAATTTTGAAACGGGGGACCTTACATTTTCATTTGCTGCGGAGACCTACAAACTAGGTAGTAAGTCTCACCTCCAAGGCTGAGAGGACAGGAGGGAAAGGTGAAGGGGGAGGGTGGCGGAATGAGGGGGTGAGATGTGCAGTCCGGCGCCTTTGCTGAGGGTCAGCTCGGTCAACCTTCGGTGTGCTGAGACTAATGGAACCTGTGTTTGACATACATCCTGTGGGTACAGGGTATTTTGTCACAGCACTGCAGAAGCTGGCAAGTCTGCCTTTTTGGTGTATTTTCATTGTGCTTGTGCAAAGCGGTTTTGTTCCCAGGGGATTTTTTCAAAAATTGAGGTTGTCACTGTTCTCCTGCCTTGTTTCCTGTTAAGAACAGGCTACAAGGGCACTTGTGAAAGTGGGGGATGTCTAGGATGGACAACTTGGCTTTAGCCGGAGAGGGTGCAAAGGCTCAGTGAAGAGAGGGTCTGAATAGGGGCTTCACACAAAGTGGAAGGATGAGGGGGGTGACGGGGACGGGGAGACCCAGGCTGGAGCCCTTTCACAGGAACGTGTGGCCACGGCTGTTGCTCAGACTTTGGCCTGGTCAGCCCCTTCGGGAAGGAAGCGGTGTTTGCACAAAGGAGCTGTAGTTTTTGTTGTTTGTTTGTTTGTTTGTTTGTTGTTGTTGTTTTTAACCAGACCTCTAGTTTATCCCCTGTTAGAGTCTCTGGTGAGGTCTTGCACCAAGGCAGAATCAACATGCATGGACAGGACCCCTGTTATTTGCGTAGGATGTCCCCACCTGTTTTGGGGGTTGGGAAAGGAGGCTAGTGCTAGGTCTCAGGCTTGAAGGACCTGATTATGTACACGGGCAGACACAACTCTGGGTGACTGAGGGTTCAGTGGGGGGTACTTTTCATGCTGTGGGCTTCGGAATTGGTGGCCGGGTGCAAGCCAGTTGGTCAGGGAAGATGTCAGAGGAGGCTGGACCTGAGCTGGTCTCTAAAGCTGAGAAGGGGTTCCTGGAGAGGGAAGGAGGCAGCAAGGACAGGGGTACCAGAAAGCCGACTGCCTCCAGAATAGGACTGGACTATAGGCTTAGCATGGAGACCAGCCTGGTCAGCGTGCAGGATCTGAGAATCACTAGGAGTGGACTTCACAAGGGCCCTGAGGGCTGAGCCTAGGAGTTTAGCTCAGCAAGGATCATCTGGATCTGGAGTCAGGAGGTCAGTCCGTCCCAGGAGTCAGTGAGCTCAGCTCTTGGGTCTCAAAGAGCCCTCCTCCTCCTTCTGCTTGCAGTGGTTCCCAAGTGCTCAGACAATTCAATGTCTTGGAGGTCCTGTGGTCAGAGATGGGGATTGCCATGGCTTATCCCAGGTTCTTCCGTCTGTGCGCTGGGCGTTTTCTGACAGTTCACACACATCGGTTTATTTAATCCCCTCTTCCACCAGACAGGTAGACATGCTCATTATCTCTGTCTCCCATCAAGGTCACCCCTCTGGTGGGTGTCAGGGCCAAGAATCCAGTGCTTCCTGTCTTGGCTCCCCACCGTGCCACGTCTCACCGCTGATGGTCTCTGACCCAACGTACACCCGCCTTAGGTCCCGGAATGAGGTGGGGACACCTTTTAAAAACACGTCCAAAGGTGTGCAGATACCCTTGTGGGGAGGTCCTACACTAGTGAGTTCCATAAGATTGGGAAGAAGTTTTAACAGGAAGAGAGGAAAAACATGAGCTCCTGGCAAGAGAGGCAGACGGAGACACAGGAAGAAGCTGCCAAAGACAAATCCTTCACCCAGCTGAGGGCAGAACTGACAGCGTCTAGGAGCCTTTAGCCCAAAAAGCTTTATTTAAACTGCTCAGACATGCGTTTCTTCTCAGAATCATTACAGCTTTATGGAAAAGGGTTTGAGAGAGGAGTGAATATTCAATTCAAAACAGCTAGCTGAAAGCTGTTGAGCTGTATCGACATGCTTGTCTGTTCTTTAAAAGACAGGGTTTACTTTTTTTTTTTTTTTTTTTAAAAGATTATTTATTTATTTGAGAGAGAAAGAGAGTGAGTGAGCAGGGGGAGGTGCGGGGGTGGGGGGAAGGAGAGAGAATCTCCAGCATAGTCCCTGCAGAGCAGGGAGCCTGACACGGGGCTTGATCCCGGGTCCCCCAGATCATGACCTGAGCTGAAATCAAGGGTGGGACACTTAAACTGACTGAGCCACCCAGGTGCCTTTGCCTTTTTATTACTGTCTCCAACACATATTGCCTTACCTAGGTAGTCTTGGAGGACTCCACAATGTGATCCCAGCTTATCTTTTCAACTTCACTTCCTCCTGCTCCCTCCTGCCCTTCTCACCCTGCCCCGGGGATCCTTATTCTCTTGCGCCTGCCCTTACACAGCTTCCCCGTGCCTGTTACTTCACCAGAAAGACCCGGGCTCCCAACCTCTCCACCCAGTGTCCCTCATCCCGTAAGATGTTCTTCTCTGAAACCTGCTCTCATTTCTTTCGGCTGAAGTTCCTGCTCATTCTGCCCCACATGGCGTCCTGCGTGTGCCCTCTCCATCCGGTTTTATAGCTCTTCCTTTAGACTCAGCCCATCTTCACTGGCAACTTTTAGCAACAGTTGCAGCTGCCAGAGCAGTCTTTACTGTTAGAGAGCCAGCTGCAGGAGCCTAAAAGTCTGACTCCACCGAGATCCAACCCCATCCCCTCCCTGCATGCACGGTGGGGCGTGGGGAGGTAGACCTGGCCTCCTGACTCTCTTTTCCCCCTTATGTGCAGTGAACCCCCAGAGGGCCGGAACCACACCCCATTCAGCTTTCAGCTCCCATCTAGTTGTAGACACTTCACAATTAGTATGTATCAGAGAAATTGCTTTAAACCTTTTGGAATACATGTGTATTTAAAATCCTAGGTACGCAGGGCACCTGGGTGGCTCACTCCGTTAAGCATCTGCCTTCTGCTTGGGGCATGATCCCAGGGTCCCCCATCCTGCTTCCTGCTCTGCAGGGAGTCTGCTTCTCCCTCTGCCCCTCCTCCCACTCGTTCTCTCAATCTCTCTTTCTCTCCTTCTCTGGGTCTCAAATAAATAAATAAAATCTTTAAAAAAAAATCATCACCTTACAAACCTCCTCTCCACTTGAAGTTCCATTGTAAATTAGGTGTTTGGATTAGAGGATATTTTCCATAGAAGTAATACTGTAAATACTACTTGGGTTCCTTGGACAGACCATAAATCTGATTTAAACTCCCAAGTTCAAAGAAACTCGTGCTTGCCAGAGGGGAGGTTGGTGTGTGTGTGTGTTTCGGGTCGGGGGGCGTGGTGGTGGGGAAATCAGTAAAGGGGAGTGGGAGGTACAGGCTTCCAGTTATGGAATGAGTAAGTCCTGGGGATGAAAGGTATGGCATAGGGAATATCATCAATGCTATTTTAATAGCATTGTATGGTGACAGATGGGAGCCACACTTGTGAGGGTAGGATAATGTATAGACTTGTCGAATCACTATGATGTACACCTGAAACTAACATAACATTTCATGTCTATTATACTTCAATAAGAAAAGGGGTGTAACCCTCCCCCAATTTTTAAAATAAGTTAGTAACAGCAAAACAAAAGCTAAATAAACATTCTGTTCTAGGCATTACAAGTACGTTCTCAATGTAGTACCCGACCATAAAGCCATTTTCAAAACCTTTTATTTTGAAATATTTTAGAATTACCAGAGAGTTGCAAAAATAGCACAGGGTTCTGCTATATACCCTTTCCCCAGCTTCCCGTAATGTCAACATTTTATACAACCATGGTACAATTATCAAAATGAGGAAGGTAACATTGGTACAGAACTATTAGCTAAATTATTCCTGGGTTTTGTTTTGTTTTTGTATTTCTCCTACTTGGTGTTCTCTGAGTTTCTTAGATCTGTGGTTTGGTGTCTGTCATTCATTTTGGAAAATTCTGAGCCAGTAGTTCTTCAGGTATTTCTTCAAATATGTCTTCTCTCCTCTGGAATTCCAGTTATGTATATGTCACACTGCTTGACATTGTCTCACAGCTCTTGGATGTTCTGTTCCTTTGTTTTCACTTTTTTACTCTTTGCGTTTCAGTTTGGGTAACTTTTAGTGACCTACCTCCAGTTAACTGACTCTTCCCTCAGCAGAGAGAGGGTTACTCATGAGCCCACCATCCCAAGCATTCTTTATCTCTATTACCGTATTTTTAAATTTCTGGAGCTTCCATCTCCCTGCTTAAATGACCTGATTGCCCATGTTGTCCACTTTTTCTGCTAGAGCCTTTAATATATTGGTCATAACTATTTTAAATTCCTCGTCAGAGGATTCCAGCATCTCTGTCCTGAGTCTGGTTCTGATGATCACTTTTGTGTCTTGGATTTTTTTCCTGCCTCATAATTTTTGGTGAAAGCCAGACATCTTGTGTAGCTCATAGAGACTGAGGTGGTGTTTATCCCTGGAGATGGCACACTTCTTCTCCTAGGTCTTGTGTGTGTGTGTGTGTGTGTGTGTGTGTGTGTGTGTGTGTGTGTCTAGTCAGCAGTGGGGCTGGGTTTGAGGTTTGTTGTTGCTATGGTTACCCTCAGAGCACCACAGTTTTTAAATTCCTCTTGTGATACCTTGTGTTTAAAGTGGAGGTTTCTTCCTCCTCCCAGCCCTGCAATTTAGGTCTTCTCTTCTCGCCTCAGAGAAGGTCTTCTGGTACTTCTCTCCTGTCCCTCTCAGAAGTTCTGTTACTTGTTATTCAGGCCTGTAGGCTTCACCCTGAAGGAGAGTGGGGAAGTCCCTAGTGGTCCACTGTGTCACTAGGTTTCACGGTGTTCTGATCTGCCTCCAGCAATAAGGCTTTTGTACTTCTCCCTTCCCCTAGTTGCAGTGAGTTTCACCAGTTCCTTGAGGGTAAGAATGTTCTTTGCCTAAGCTTTTTGTTCCTGGGAGAGGAGGCAGGAGAGACTGGAACAGGAAGGATTTCTTGCCCTCTCGCACATGGCTGCTGTCCTCTCCCCTGGCCCGAACCACATAGGTGTTTTTTTTTTTCTTTTTTAAAATTGAAGTGTAATTGACATACGATATCCTATTAGTTTCAGGTGCACATACATTACAAAATGATCCCCATCTGTCACCATACAAGTTATTACAGTATTATTGTCTGTATTCTCTATTCTCTGTGTTACATCCCTGTGATTTAATTTACTTTATAATTGGAAGTTTATAACTTTTAATCCCCGTCATCTATTTTGCTCCCCTCTGTCTTCTGGGAGCCAACAGTTTGTTTCCTATGTCAATGAATATTTCTGTTTTGTTTGTTTATTTGTCTAGTTTTTCAGATTCCACATATAAGTGAAATTGCATGGTATTTATCCTTTCTCTGTTTGACATTTCATTTAGCATCATACCCTCTGGGTCCATCCGTATTGTCAAAATCAGCAAGATTTCATTCTCTCCGTATATCTATCTATTTGTATGATTTTCTTTATCCATTCACCTACTGATAGACACTTAGGTTGCTTCCATATCTCGGCTCTTGTAAATAATGTTGCTGTGAACATGGGGGTATATGTACCTCTTTGACTGGTGGTTTCATTTCCTTCATTTCATCTCCTTCAATTCAGGATTGCTGGATTGGATGGCAGTTCTATTTTTAATTCTCTGGGGAGTCTTCATACTGTTTTCCATAGTGGCTGCACTCATTTATGTTCCTACCAGCAGAGTACCAGGGTTCCCTTTTCTTGTCATCCTCACCAACAACACTTATTTTTGTTTTTTTGATAATTGCCGGTCTGGCAATATCTCATTTTGGTTTTAATTTGCATTTCCCTGATGATGGGTGCTACTGAAAATCTTTTCATGGGCCTAATGGCCATCTGCATATCTTTATTTTATTTTAGTTATTATTATTATGTCTTTGGAAAAGTATCTGTCAGGTTCTCTGCCTATTGTTTAATCAGAATTTTTGGTTTTTGATAGTAAATTGTGTGAATTATTTATATATTTTGCATATTACTTCTTATTAGATGTATGATTTGCAAATATCCTCTCCCATTTAGTAGGTTGCCTTTTTGTTTTGTTGGTGGTTTTCCTTCACTGTACAAAACCTTTTTGGTTGATATCATCACATTTGTAGCTTTTGTCATACTTACCTGAGAAAACTGGTCCAAAAAAATTATTGCTTGAGGCTAACGTCAAAGAGTTTACTGCCTGTGTTTTCTTCGAGAAGTTTCATGGTTTCAGGTTTTACATTCAGGTCTTTAATCTGTTTTGAATTTATTTTTGTACAGGGTATATGATAATGGTCCAGTTTCATTCTTCTGCGTGTAGATGTCCAGTTTTTCCAACACCAGTTATTTATTGAAGAGACTGTCTTTTCCACATTGTATATTCTTGCCTCCTTTGTCATAGTTTAATTGGCCATATAATTGTAGGTTTATTTCTGGGTTCTCTATTCTGTTCCATTGATCTATGTGTCTGTTTTTGTGCCAGTACCATACTGTTTTGATTACTATAAATTTGTAGTATAGTTTGTAGTCAGGAACTGTGATGCTTCCGGCTTTGTTCTTCTTTCTCAAGATTGCTTTGGTGGTTGGGGTCTTTCATGGTTCCATACAGAGTTTAGAATTATTTATTCTGGTTCTGTGAAAAATGCTATTGGTATTTTAATGGAGATTACATTGAATCAGTAGATTTCTTTGGGTAGTATGGACATTTTAACATTAATTCTTCCAATCTATGAATATGAGATGTATTTCTATTTATTTGTGTCATCTTTAATTTCTTTCATCACTGTCTTTTAGTTTTCAGAGTGCAGGTTTTTCACCTCATTGGTTACATTTATTCCTAAGTATTTCATTCTTTTTAATGCCATTGTATATGAGATTGTTTTCTTAATTTCTCTTTCTGAAAGCTCCTTATTAATGTCTATAAATGCAACTGATCTTTCTGAAAGCTCCTCCTGTTCTTAATTTCTCTTTCTGAAAGCAACTGATTTATGTATGTTAAATTTGTAACCTGTAACTTTACTGAGTTCATTTATTAGTTCTAATAGTTTTTTTGGTGGAGTCTTTAGAGTTTTCTATATGAAGAATCTTGTCACCTGCAAATAGTGACAATTTTATTTCTTCCTTTCCAATTTGGTTGTCTTTAATCAATCGTTCTTTCTTTCCCCCTTTTTATATTTTTCTTGCCTAATTGCTATTGCTAGGACTTCCAGTGTGATATTGAAAAAAGTGGTGAGAGTAGTTTTCTTTGTCTTTGTCCTGGTCTTAGAAGAAAAGCTTTCCATTTTTTACCGTTGAGTATGATGTTAGCTATGAGTTTGTCATGTATGGTCTTTCTTATGTTGAAGTACGTTCCTTTTATACCTATTTTACTGAGAGTTATTTTTCATAAGTGGATGTTGATTTTTGTCAGATTTTTTTTGCATCTGTTGAGATGATCATATGATTTTTATCCTTCATTTTCTCAATGCAGTATATCATGTTGATTGATTTGCAGATATTGAATCTTCCCTAGACTAAATCCTACTTGACCATGGTGTATGATCCTTTTAATGTATTATTGAATTTGCTAGTATTTTGTTGCAGATTTTTGCATCTATGTTCATTAAGGATATTGGCTTGTAATTTTCTTTTTTTTAAATGATGTTCTTGTTTGGTTTTGGAATCAGAATATTGCTGGCCTCACAAAATGAGTTTGGAAGCATTCCTTACTCTTCTTTTTTTTTTTTTTTTTGAATAATTTGAGATGGATAGGTACTAATTCTTCTTTATATGTTTGGTATAATCCATTTGTGAAGCCATCTGGTCCTGGACTTGTGTTTTTAGTGAGTTTTTAAATTACTGATTCAGTTTCATTACTTGTAATTGGTCTATTCAGATTTTCTATTTCTTTGTGATTCAGTCTTGGGAGGTTGTGTGTTTCTAGGAATTTATCCATTTTTTTTTCTAGGTTTTTCAGTTTGTTGGCATATTTCAATTTGTTGGTGGTGGTCTCTCATGATCCTTTGTATTTCTGTGGGGTCGACTGTAACCTTCTCTTTCATTTCTGACTTTATTTATTTGGGCTCTCTATCTGTTTATCTTTATGAGTCTGACTAGATATTTATTAATTTTATCATTACGAATAACCGGCTTTTAGTTTCGTTGATGTTTTCTCTTGCTTTTTAGACTCTCTTTCACTTATTTCTGCTCTGATACTTATTACATCTTTCTACTAACCTTGTGCTTTGTTTATGCTTCATATGAATACTTCAAGCCTTTACGATTTTTCTTTGGTTACTTAATGAAGTTCCTGGAGAAAAAGCCTGTAAGAGAGTACAGAGTTCTCTACTTTTTTGAACCCCGGGAGCTTCCCTTTTTGCCAGCCTGCTCTTAGCCTCCATCATTCTGTTAATTACTTCTTACCAGTGTCCAGTTGCATATATCCCAATAAATGAGTGCTCAGGTCTCTTTTCTATCTGTGGGCTACTGCCTCTCCTCAGATTTTAAGCCAGCTCTTTGTTCTGTGGACTTTGCTCTCCACTAAGTCAAAAGAAGTGATGCTTCTCCAAACTCATTGTATACTGGAGTGGAAACAGAAATGTGAAACCACTTCTTAAAATAATAATTTAAAAGCTACTGATTATTTTGTCTACTTCTGTTTCCCTATTAATCAATAATCTCTTCTCAAATGTAGTTTCAACCATCATACACAATAGAACAGTTTAAAAGAACTTAATTATATTGATTTTACTGAATAAGGATGCTGTGGTAATATTCCAAATCTGGAAGTCTGAATGAAAACCTCAAATTCCATGATCTCTTTTCTGTGACCGACAATCAAAGGAATGGCATTGTTAAATAAAATCCTATCTTGTACTATAACTCCATTCTTTATTTGAATTTAAATATTAAATGTTGAGCACTTGGGTTTTTTTCTCCACTGTTGTATTATCTTATGAAGTAAAATTATTCTTATTGTGACAATTTATAATTTACAAATACACTTCCCAAAATTGGTGGTGTTGAGCCATCCCTATCTTCTTCATTGCCAGAATCTGGGATTATTATTTTCCATCTATGTCTTCCTTTCCCCTTCTAGGATCCCTATTATCCTCATGCCAATGTTGATATCAGTCCTAAGTCAACCGGATTGGAGGAGTTAAAAGGGTAGTAGAGGGAAAGGAAAACGTAATTATATTGTTCCCAACTTAAATATCCACCTTTTTGCTGAAGTTCCCATCTTCCCTCCCCACAGGCCTGGAGACATACACAAACCCTCAGTTAGGGAATAAGCCAAGACTTTAAAACCCCAGGAGGCTATTCTTTACCTCTGAACCCTGTCATGATCCTTTCTCTGGGGGCTTAATCCCAGGCAGTCACCTCTGCTTCCTTGCTTTCCTGCACCTGTCCTCCTGATCTGGAGCTTGTGCCCTAACCCACCATCAGCAGTGCCTTTGAGTTCCCTCATCTCCAGTCCCCCACCTGTCCTATTCAAAATGTTTTTCTACATTTTGAAATCTAAATGTGAACGGAATTCACAGTTACACGCTTGGGTTGATTTATATAGCACGACAAATGTTGTATCACAGGCACATAATGGGTTAAAGAGGTTTCTGTGAGCTGGTGTGAGGACTTCACCACAACAGATCATATTGTTTCTGTGCCTTCTGAGTGACTTACAAATACACTTTGAACATAACCGGTTTGTAAACAGATTACCCCCTGTATTTCCTTTCCATTGTGAATATTGCTGCCAGTGACAGCCAGTGTTTTTCTTGCACTGCAAGTCAGAGTCTCTCTGATTTAGCGAAGAAAAGGGAGCATATGGATGGCAGGGATGAGACTATTTTGACTGTAAGCAAGAGACGGGGGTCTGTGAAGTGTCTTTCCTTTCTCCATCTGTTTCCATTGAGGCTGCTGATCAGAAGTCAGTGTCCACAGAGAGATATGGTCTTGTTCTTCTTCAGTGTGAAAGGTCTGCTAAGCCTTCTGCCTAGATGACTTTACTCTGATTATAGGACCTGAAGGAGCTGAGGTGGGAGAGAGGTAAACACCAACGAAAATGTTTCCATCGTGGAAATGCTTGCCTAAATCCTACGTGATTCTCTGCCCTCAGCCTCCTGTTTTTACTGAGGACACAGATGAAGGGAAGGACCTTTCCAGCCTTGGAGGGTTCCATTGGATTCCATTATCAACGGGTATGGAAAATGCAATTCTGAGAGATGGCTTCATCTGAAGATGTTTATAGGGAAGATACTGATGGTAGAGAACAGAGCCAAGAAGAAATTAAATTGCAAGAGGAGGCAATTAGGTCAAGCACTACTTAAAACTTCACAGCTTGTTAAATGTAGGAACAGATGGGTAATGGGAGACAGTGGATTTATGCTTTGAGATTTTTAAAGACTTGGTTATTCAGTGGTCTTTTCATTCATTGGTTATGCCCTATGCATGAGATATTGTCAGTGCTGTGCATAGATGAAGTTACGCACAGAGTCCCTGCCCCCTCAAAAGCCCAGGGCCCAGTGTGAGGGATACCCATGTACACAGATGACAGCAGCGTCACACCTTAAACAAGTGATACAGGGGAGAGGAAATTAGCCATAGGTTGGCACGGTCAGAAGTCATCAAAGGAAAGGCTGCCCTTAAATAGGGTTTTGAAAGATAAGTAAGAATCAGTTTACGTGGGTATGTGCTGTAGGGAGGAAAGAGTTTTAGGCATCAGGAGTAAGTAACATGCTCAAAACATGGATGCAAGTAAGGGTTGGTGGATTCAGGGAATCCGATAATGCTGGAGAATTAAGCAGAAGCATAATAGGTCTGGGTGGTAGGAGAGGTCGTGGTGAGAAGATAGCCCTGAAGAATTAGGCAGGGCCTCAGTTATCAAGGCTTTTCTACACTGAGGGTTTATAGTTTACCCTACAGGGCAGATGGCACTATTGGCTTTTAAATTGTGTGTACATTTATTTTTTGGCTGGGTTGTGATAGCAGTTTGGAGGGTATGTTTGAGTGGGTTAAGAGTAGAGTCAGGTTTGGAAAATAGATTGGTAGTTCCTCAAAATATTAAACATAGAGTAACTATAAACCCAACAGTTCTACTTCTAGTTATAGGCCCAAGAGAAATGAGAACTTACATTCACACAAAAAGTTGTCCACAAATGTTCATAGTAGCCAAATGGTAGAAACAACCCAAATGTCCATCAGTGAATGGATTGATAAACAAAATAGGATTATCCATACAACAGAAAAGTATTCTCTGTAGAATGAAAAGAAGTCCTGATACATGTTACAACGTGGATGTCCTTTGAAAACATTTTAAGTGAAAGAATCCAGATGCAAAAGATGACATACTGTATAATCCTATTTATGTGAAATGTCCAGAGCAGGTTAATCTATGGAGACAAAAGGTAGATTATTGGTTGCCTAGAATCTGGGTGGGTGGGGATGAGGAGTGCCTTCTAAGAGCTACAGGGTTTCTCTTTTAGGGAGATGAAATGCTCTAAAATTAGATTGTGTTGGTGGTTGCACAACTCTGTGAATATAGTAAAAAAAACTCACTTGGATACTTTAAATGGCGTATTGTTTGGCATGTGAACTATATTTCAATAAAGCCACTTATAAATAAATAAAAATAAATATAACACGTTCTGTGTCCTAAAAAAAAAAAAAATAGCAAAGGCTGGCTGACTAATGAGAAGGCTCTAAAATTAACTGAGGGGACGAGGGTTCCTGGACTGAGGCTGCTGCAGGGGTAGGAGGGTGGGAGGAATCCTCAGGATACCCAGGAGAAGGCAATTCTATAGGCTTAATCATAGCATCCTAGGCTTTTCCATAGATCTTCCTTAAGAGTGTTTGATGAATAAGCTACTATGAACGTATTTATTTTTACCACGGCTTTTTCAAAAAAAGATTTAAGGCAGCTAAAGTATTTATTGATGTCAAAGCTCTTTCTTATGTATGTCAGTGCTAAATTATATCCTTCTTATACAAAACACAAATATGGGCAGACACTGGGCAGGGGAGGTAGGGCAGAGGCTGACAGAAGGAAGACACAAATACGAAAAACCTCTGTCAATGGATTGTCTTGAAAATGAATTTCCAATTTGTCAGCAGTCTTCAAAACATGTTATCATTGGTTGGAAGCTAAACATTAAAGCATATTAAATGAAAGCATGGACGCCATCGCTGGGTGGGTGCCTGTCAGCAGGGAGGCCCAGGAGCCGGATTGGCAGGATGGAACAGCTAGACCAAAACACAGCTGGGCCTCCAGCCGGTGTTGAAGTGGAAGACGCCATTATCGAGAAAGCCTTTAGGGCAAAACCAAGTCAGACAGAGGCCTCGGGCCTGACACAGGCAAGGCTTGGCCCTAGTTGGCGGGCCGCCCCAAGCAGGGTACATGGCACAAGATTCAAGGGGCTGGACACAGAGAGAAGTTTGGGGTTCCACTGCATGCCAAGAAACAGTCCAGAAATGTAGGCCAAATCAGGAGATCAGGAGGAGTGTGCTGGAACCTGAAGAGGCTAGTGAGTGTACCACCCTCGGATGATTATTCAGCAAACATTTATTGAATGTCTGCCACATGTCAGACATAGCTCAGGGGTATGTTGGTTGATCTCAGGATGAGGGCTGTGCGCTTCTCTGAAAAGGAGCCTTCATGGTTCTCATGTAGATAATATTCTGTTACTTAAATCCTATACATTTCTAGACATTTTCTAAGGGATTCTCACTATTTACTGATGTTCCTATAAGACTATAGTTTAAACACGTTATTCATTTTCAAGTTCATGGCTGAACCTCTTTGAATTATGAATATGTTTATGGTCAATAAGCAAATAGAATTTATTAATAGTACAGAGTGTTCTTTGGCCTTCCTTCCATGTTTAATGAAATCATTAATCTCTGTAACCTCTACCCACAAACTAAATTGCACTGGAATTCATGAAAAATAGCACTCTATGACCTCATATAAAGTGTATGGATATAAAAGTATGTCTTAGTACCCTTCAATTATGTACCAAATTTATGCAGAATCAGTCTTGCCCTTTGCAGATTATTGGACAATAGAGAGACACACATGAAATGCTAAGAGTGAAGTCTAAAAAGACCTTTATTTCATTAAAGATAAATATGAATGTGACACAAGTTCTTGTTTAAACTTAAGTCCAGATGAAAATCATGAAAGAAAAATGGGCAAAAGATATGAACAGACCACAAGGAAGAGATACAAGTGTCTGTTATACCCATGAAAAGGTGAGGTAGAGATAAAAATGAAAACAAGAGTAGCATGTCAAATTGCCATAATTTTAAAAATGACAGTATGTGGCAGTGGTGAGGGTGGGGTAAAATGAACATTTACAGAGTAATGCAAGTATAAATTGCTGTAACCATTCCGTAAGGTGATTTGTACAAGGCCCTATAAATGTTCATACCTTTGCCCAGTATTTTCATTCCTGAAAACTTATTCTCAGAAATGCCCCTGAATATTTGTATCAAGAATGTTCATCAGAGAAGTAGTTGTAGTAGTTAAAAAATAGAAACAAGCCAAATGTCTGACAACAGGAGATGAGTAAAATCGTGTTGTATCTATATAGTGGAATATCACACAACAACTAAAAATCACTTATTCAGTAAAATGGGGCTCAGCCTATGCCATGAGAAAAAAACTGTAATTTTAAATGTGAAAATAATTACAAAGTTACATCTCTCTGTGTATCTATGGAAAGGAAAATGATTGAAGGGCGCCTGGTGGCTCAGTTGTTTAAGCAGATGCCTTCGGCTCAAGTCATGATCTCTGGGTCCTGGGATCAAGCCCCATATCAGGCTCCCTGCTCAGCAGGGAGTCTCCTTCTCCCTCTCCCTTCCACTCCCCCTGTTCATGTTCTCTCTCTCTCAAATAAATAAATAAGATCTTTTAAGAATGAGAGGATAAAAATACCGTATCAAAGTATTTATGGTTTTGTGCCTGAGTGTTACAAGGAGAGGTGATGCTGTGTTTTCCAGCCATTCTGGTTTGAACATCTGTTAGTTTTACACTTTGCACAAAGATGTACCAGTGCTTGAATCATGTTGGCATCCTTAAGAAAGAAACTAATGTTTGACCTCCTAAAAGTGATAAAATCTGGTGTTTGAAACAGACACAGACTTCAGGGTGGTGTTATGAGTGTACTTCCTGCTTCCTTCGTCTGACTGAAGAATGAAAAAGAGAAAAGATAAATTGTAGGTCACTTTCTCAGTCTTTGCCCTAAATACCAAGACTGGAGGAAGCAGCCACCCCGCAGGGGTGAGGGTTGCTTTAGGAAAGGTGACTATCAGCCTCTTGGAAGACATTTGAATACAGCTCCTTTGTGCCCTCGGTTCCATTTCTGCCTTCTTCACGACGGATCCTGGGAACAGCTCAGCAGAAAGCTCCCCATGGGTGCAGACGTGCCCCCGTCAGCCAGCTCTGATGGGTGGGGGCTCCAGGTCCTCGTGGTCCCCGGACAGGTTTGGCAGAACCTGCTTCCCACTGCTGTCACCGAGTCCCTTTCCTCATCTCATGGCCTCTTATATTACTCTCTAACTTCTTTTTAAACCCTCTTAGTGCTCCCGTGAGCAGAATGGGAATTTTAAATGGCAAGAGGAAAGAGAACAAAACACCTCTTCCTCCTATTCCAAAAAGACCCTACTGTCGATGGCACCTTTTTTTTTTTTTTAAGCCTGTCTCTCCCTTTTCCCTTCTTTCCCAAAAATATGTTTCACAGTCAGTTTGTGAAAACTAGTGTGAGCTGCAGCAGCCTCCCGTCCGTGGCCTTCCATCTGTAGCTCAGTCTGTGTTACGCGCCGTATATTTAGAACGCCTAAATTAGTGGAGCTACGTGTGCTATTTCAAGAGGAGCTGGAAAGTCAGATGAAGAGTAAGGCTATTGATCAGGAACGGCTCTTGAATGGGGTTGGCTCTTAGCCTCAGTCCCAGAAGTTAGAGATATTTTGGGGACATCAAGACACAGATGGTCTGCGAAGGCAGCTGGCCCATGTGGTAATGAGTCCATGGAGGCAACTGGTCATTTTTCTGAGCTTGGAGCAGACTTTCCACTTCTGTTTGTGCCATTCAAGTTGTGGCCAGAGGCTTCGGTTAGAACTCGTAGGCCCCGGACATGTGTATAAATGAATCATCAGAAATGGATAGACGGCAGCTTAGCCTGGCTTCCCAAGTGAAAGGTTCCTAGCAAAAAGATGGAGAGAGTTTTTGTTTTGTTTTTAAAGTAGGAAATACTCAACTGTGTTTCATAGGGTTAGGGAAGGATGCATTGTCAAGGGAGCCAGCGAAAATACAAGACAGGACACTCGATGGTGCAGATCCCACACACTCTTCTTTCATAGCCATCGTTTCCCATGATTGCAAAGCTTTCTGGGTCCCCCCACTAGATTGAGATGAGGGACCATTTCTCATATCACTTTGTAGCCCTAACACTAAACAGTGTGCCTGGAACACACATGATAAATGTTTGTTGAATGAATACATGAATTCACAGAGGCTGTAGGGACAAGAGTGCAGGTAGAGAGATTGATCTTGCCGAGGAGGAAAGAGAAGGATTCCTTTGAGACCTAAGGAAAGAATAGCTCTGCAGAGTGATGGGTAAATTTTTGTTGAGTTGATTTTTCCTCAGAGAGAGAGACTAGGAATTTAAGGTCTAAACATACAAAAATAACCCCTGTCTAGTGAATAAGTGTTTGACAGTGATGATTTGATATGACACTTTTATTCTTCCATATCTCTGTTTCTCGATTTGAGTCTTTAAGGTAGAAAGCTAACTTAATTGTGCACTTACCATTCCTATTTTAGTAATATCCTGTTCCCTCTCACTTGGTCCATCTTCCTTTTCTTCTAAGGACACCATCGTCCCACTGCAATTCACACCACGCTCTGCCATTCACCTCTTAGGTGACCTGGCTTTTCCATCTCTCATCTCCATACTGTACCTGTAGGCGATACATCTCTTGCCCTTTACACAGAGGCCATTATTTCTTCCTGGCCACGCTCAATCATAACTGCTTATCATTATTTTTCAACAATCTCAGCTCTGTGTAAAATGAGAACCCTCCAGTTCTGCTGTGACTTGTGGCCAGTTAAAAGGTTCTCAACCCAATGCCACTGTGTTATGTGGGGGTTTCCCACACATCCAACAAGTAATTCTCTGACACCAGCTGGGTCTCCTAAGTTCTGCTCAATTCTGACACTCTCTGCCTACAGTTAGCATCAGCTCTCACAGGGTATGGTCTCAGTCCCACAAGACCGTCCTCCCCACCATTTCAGGATGTCGGGCGCAAGCTCGGATTGTCTCCTATGCTTCTCACTGACCAGCTATAGATTGGAGAACCTGTCTTTGGGTCTGATTAATTTGCTAGAGTAGCTCACAGAACTCAGAAAAACATTGTATTTGCTAGATTGTGGGCTTACTATGAAAGGATATGATGAAGTATAAAGTATACGGATGAACATCCCGATAGAAGAGATGCACAGGGTGAGGTATGTGGGAAGGAGGGGGGAGCTTCCTTGCTCTCTCTGAGCACGCCACTTTCCCTGCATCTCCCAACCCGGAAGCGCCCTGACCACCACGCATACTTTGGGAATTGTTGTGGAGGCTTCTTTGCATAGACACAAACAATCACTAATACATTTTCAGCCTTTCTCTTTTCTCAAGAGAGTGGAGGCAGGTTGAAAATTCCAAGTTTCTAATCATGGCTTGGTCTTCCGTGACCAGCTCTCATCCAGGAGCCCATCCAGAGTCACCTCATTAAAACAAAAGACTCTCCTATCACCTACGAATTTAAGAGACTTTCAGGAGCCCTGGGTCAGGAAGATCAAAGACCAAGACCAATTAGTAAAACAAAAGATGCTCCCAGTGCTATTCTCACTTAGGGAAATATAAGGACCTTAAGGGCTCTGTGCCAGGAACCAGGGACAGAGACCAATACAATACATAGATTTTCTATTATCTAACCACTTATCAGACAATCCCATCCCATCTCTTATAAGTTTGGCTTTGAAGTCAAGCTACTTGATTTAAATCTCAGCAGAATTTTTTTTAAATTTTATTTTGTTTTTTTCAGTGCTCTAAGATTCAGTTTATGCACCACACCCAGTGCTCCATGTAGTACATGCCCTCCTTAACACCCACCACCAGGCTCACTCGTCCCCCCACTTCCTCCCCTCCAAAACCCTCAGTTTGCTTCTCGGAGTCCACAGTCTGTCATGGTTCATCTCCCCCTCCGATTTCCCCCATCTCAGGTCTCCTCTCCATCTCCCAATGTCCTCCGTGTTATCCCTTATGCTCCACAAGTAAGTGAAACCATATGATAATTGACTCTGCTTGACTTATTTCACTCAGCATAATCTCCTCCAGTCCTGTCCATGTTGATACAAAAGTTGAGTATTCATCCTTTCTGATGGAGGCGTAATATTCCATATATGGACCATATCTTCTTTATCCATTGGTCTGTTGAAAGGCATCTTGGCACTTTCCACAGTTTGGCGACTGTGGAGGTATTTAATTGTGTCATGTAGATAGGGTGCTTAGCCCCTCCACACCTCAATTTCTCTCATCTGTGAAATGAACATTATTAATACCTCCTGGGGTTTTGCAAGGAACATATGGATTAACACACATAATACACTCGTTTTAGAACAGGGCCTGGCACAGTGAATGTTCATAATTATGACTCCTCTTTTTGTTATTTCTTGGTAGGCCTCCGGAAAGCATTTTTATAGCCCCAGAAATTTTTTACGCTCTTTCCTTGTATCCTCATACCCTTTTGAGTTGTAGTTGATTTTCTCTAAGACACCATCGAGACAGCAGTAGGTTCATTTCCCTTTCTTGATTCATCTCCAAAGTCTCATGTGATGTAAACAAAATTTAAAGTTTCTTAGTTGAAGACATTTTGAGCCGCTCTCTTCACAAAGTTAGAATTCTGATCTAACCCAGTACTCGTGTTCTGGGTATCAGGGGTCATACTGGAGATGTCTGTAGGACGTTAATCATAGTTTCTGCGCAGACAGTATCTGTTGAAGTGAGAGACTGTCTCTTGGGAAGCGTATGATAGGGAGAATTTTGGATCTAGGATGTATATTAATGTTCACTCACATTTATTTCAACATGTCTTGAAATGTGAGTTTTCTTCTTTATCCTTTCTTTCTCTGAGCTGCTGTGTTCCAGTCTAAAACATGAAGCCTCCTTTGGCTAGAAAGCTCAGTGATATCAGGGTTCCTCCAGTGTTTTTCTAATTAGAATCCTATTAGGGGATGGATGGCCTGGGACGGATGCCACAGCATGGAGAGCTGCCCTGAGCGCAGGCGTGTACCAGGCCCCTTAGCCGAAGCTACAGACACACTTGTTTGGGCTGTGGCTTCTCGCCTGTTGGGGTGTGTGAATAGCTGAGTCTTTCAAAGCCTGACCATTTTTCTTTTCTGGTTTTCACCCATTGTTTTTATCGACTTTTCATTCATCATGTTAATTGCTATTAAATTCTAGTTTCTGTAACCCAGGGCTTATTTGTTTTGCCCTCTGCACCCAGTGCTAAGACTCCACCACGGTCCTGGCACGTGATGGCCTCATCCTTGACTGTGGGCTGCGCTGTTTGGATTTGGAACAAGCTTGACTAAGCCAGAGCAGCAGTAAGCAAAGGAAGTCATCCTTTTCTTTCCAGATACCATAGCTACAGTTGGGAGGTGAAATGGTCCTCTCTTCTGGGCATTGGTTGGAGTGAAATCATTTGTCTTTTTAAAGCAATACTGTGTTTTAGGATATAGTTTCTTCATAGTGCTTTTCAAATATTAACATGATAGATGAGTCTCTGGGGCAGAACATGAGTAAATGTTAAAGCACAAGCTTTCAGGAATAAAATTTAAGTTCTTTAGAGTTGTCAGCCTGAGAAAGAATTTAGGTAATTCTTCAGAAGGAAAACATCACATGAAAGCATGAGTTGACATCTGAATGTAGGTTAACTTTCTTCCCCAAATATAGTAGTTTAAGGTGTACTCTTTGCCTTGGCTTCCCGAGAGGGTGTGTAGTAGATCCCAAGGCCCATTCCCACAGGCATTAACTAGTAGATAGTCTTTGTAGTTCCCATTCATTCAACAACCACATGGAATGTCCACCATGTGTCAGGCGTGCCCCTGGCTTTGGAGATCCGGAAGTGAACACCCAGACAAAAAGCTAGGCTCTCGGAGTTTACGTTCCAGTTGGGGAAGAGACATAATCCTACATAAGCAAATTATATAGTAGGAGAAAAGATAATTTCCTTTATATGGGAAAAATGAAGGAGTTTAAGGACAGCGGGGGCTGCTGGGGAGAATTCTACCATCTTAAGATAAACTAACCCTTGTTGAGAAGGCGACATCTGAATAGAGACCTGAAGAAGGTGAGGGAGCAAATCATTCATGCATCTGGAGGAAGAGAATTCCAGAGGGAAGCGGCAGCTGGTACACTGGCTCTGGGCAGCCCCCTGCTTGTGTGCTGGAGGAACATACGAGAGGCGTGGGATAAGGGGGAGAAGGGGAAGAGGTGCAGTTGGGAGCAGGGGCGGGGGCAAATCATGTGGGCCATTTACCGTCAGTGAAACGGAAAGACCCTGATTAGTTTTTTTTAATTAACTTATGTTATTTGTTTCAGGGGTACAGGCCTGTGATTCATTAGTCTTACATAGTTCATAGCACTCACCTTAGCACATACCCTCCCCAATATCCATCACCCAGCCACCCCTTCACTCTCACCCTCCCCTCCAGCAACCCTCAGTATGTTTCCTGAGTTTGAGAGTCTCTTACAGTTTCTCTCCCTCTCTGGTTTCATCTTGTTTCATTTTCCCCTCCCTTCCCCTATGATCCTCTGTCTTGTTTCTCAAATTCCTCATATCAGAGAGATCATATGATAATTGTATTTCTCTCGTTGACTTCTTTCACTTAGCATAGTACCCTCTAGTTCCATCCATGTTGTTGCAAATGGCAAGATTTCTTTTTTTTATGGCTGCATAATATTCCATTATATGTATAGACCACATCTTCTTTATCCATTCATCTGTTGATGGACGTCTAGGCTCTTTCCATAGTTTGGCAATTGTGGACATTGCTGCTAAACATTAAGATCCTGGCTAGTTTTAAGCAGAAAGGTCACATGATCTGACTTAAGTTTTAAAGGGATTATTTTGGATGCTGTGTTGAGAGTAAGCTGTGGGGAGGCAGGGTGGAAGCAAGGGGACCTTTAGGTGTTCTCACAGTACCAGGCAGCAACCAGGATGGTTGTGGCTTGGACCAGGGTGGTAATAATGGAGGTGATCAGCAGTGGTTAGATTCTGGGCATATTTTGAAGGTAGAACCATTATGGTTGCCAGTGGATTGATGAGAGAAAGAGAGGAGTAAGAGATGACCGGGAATTTAGCCTGAGCAACTAGAAGGGTGCATTGCTCTAAATGGAGATGGGAAGTCTCTGGGCGGAGCATGTGCGTGTGTGTGTGCGTGTGTGTGCGTTTGTGTGTGTGGGAAGTTGTAGATGTCTAAATTGCACGAAAATTATTTAAAAAGTACACTGACAATAGATTCCTAAAAAACATATATATAATACATTGAAATATATATATATATATTCATTTCATTCACTCAGTAATTGATAAGTACTTATGAGTTAGGCACTGAAACAAGAATAAAAGAGTTTCCCTAGTCTAGGTGGGCAGCCAAGTGAGCAGGTGATGAGTGGCAGTGGTGAGGTGCTATTTTGGATCACAGAGATTATGCATGTACCACGTGGGAGCAAGCACTTAGGAAGGAAAGACATCAAGCACACTCTTGTAGATTGTAGAGAGGATTGGTTCCCAGGGGAGGATACTCTGTGCTGAAGTCCTCAGGGAGGAGAGGGAGCTGGAAAAGGAGGGGAACAGGCAGGATGGAGATGGGGGTTTGGGCCCAGAGTGGCAGTGTGCAAAGTCCTAATAAGGGCACCAGAGCCTGGTGAATTGGGACTGCTATCCGTCTTGACTGGGGCTTTGAGTTCAGGGTCTAGGTGTATTTCTAGGAGGCTGGGGATATCACTGAAAACCAGATGACAAAATGTGTTTGTTTTCCATGCCCTAGGTGCCACCAGGGAGCCACTGAAGGGTGCCAAGTAGAAGGGTGATACTATCAGAATGGAGAAATACTGCTTTGGCTGCTCTGTGGTGAATGAGGTGTAGGGACTCTGCCCAGGGGTCAGAGAGCTATTGTGATTTGGGGCTGCAGTGATGCTAGCCTGATCTGTAGTAGCAAAAGTAGGGATAAGAGAACTGGGCAGTTCCAGAGATGATGATTGATTAGAGTAATAATAGCTGACATTTATATAAAGCTCATCGTGTACCAGCCATGGCTCGGAGAAGGATGGAAAGATGAACCTCAGATTCAGGCAGCTCATTTAGCACTGGTTCCATCACTGCTCCTCCCGAGGGGACGAGCGGGATGAAGGGGAGATGATCACATCAGTTCTGGTGGGTGATCGTGAGGTGTCTCTGGGATGTAGAAGGGGAGAGGCTGAGACCGTTGGAATATGCGTTTGGAGTCAAGACAGAAATCAAGTGTAGAGTTGGAGCTGGGATTTGTTAGGGGTTGATGCAAATTTAAACTGGAGAAGTGGATGAGGTCTCTGGTGGTGATGTTTGAGTAGAGAGAGACCTGAAATCGAAACTCTGGGGACCACCCACAGTTGCATGATGGGCAGAGGAATGATGCTTTGTGGGACTAAAGAGGAAGTTGGCAGGGAAATAGGCAGGATACCAGAAGAATGTGGTACCGTGAAAGCCAAGGGAAGAAAATTTCAGATGGAGAGAGTGAGTATTTGCATTGAATACTGGTGAGAGGGAGAGCAGTATAAAGGCTTGGAGTTTCTGTTGGGTTTAGCTGTAAGGAGTCATCGATGACCTCTGTTGGTGAGAATGTTTTTAGTGGTATATCAGGGCAGAAATCCGATAGGAATATGGGTTGAGGAGAAGGAAGGAGAGGAAGTGGAGTCCTTGGGTATAGACTGTGGGTATAGACTATTGCTCTGTACAAGACGGTAGCCTCTCATCCTATATGGCTACTTAAAATGGAAATTATAAGAAATTTAAAATTCAGTTCCTCACTTTCACTGGCCGCATTTCATGTGCCTAGTAACCATTTGACAGCACGGATTAAGAACATTTGTGTCATCACAGAAAAGTCTGTTTGACAGTGCTGCTCTAGATGCTGAGCGTGGGGGCTCCTGGGTGGCCCAGTTGGTTCTGCATCTGCCTTCAGCTCAGGGTCCTGAAATCAAGCCCCACATGGAGTTCCCTGCTCCACGGAGAACCTGCTTCTCTCTCTCCCTCTGCCTGTCTCTCTGCCTACTTGTGCTCCATCTCTCTGTCAAATAAATAAATAAAATCTTTAAAAAACACTATTAAAAAATAGATGCTGAGCAGTGAAGGAGAGAAAGAAATAGAGCAGTAACTATTCTGAGTGTGCGTATGTCTGTGTATACAGGGGTAGGGGTGTGTGTGTGTATGAGTATGTGTGTGTATGTGTATTTAATGAGACAGATATAAAATATTTAGAATTGGTGGAAGAGCTCATGTAAGATCCCTTCCACTCCCACCAGCATTTTTTTTTCTACCCTTAAAGAATTATTTCGAATACTTCTAGGTATGTTAAAAAAAATTTACCTAGGAAGAGAAAATACTGTTTGGTCCCTGTATCTCCATAATTTTTAGCTTTGCACATAAAGTGGGGTTGATACATGTTTGCTGATAAATTCTGGGTTGCTATTGGAACACCGGTGTTCTAGTGATGTAATACATTCCATAATCACATAGCAGACCCGAGCTGAGTGCTTTCTGTGCTCCAGCAACTGTGCTGGGTTTGCAGACATAGAAATGAATTTTGACTAAGAATGTACTTGTGTCCCCAGTTGTGTACTCTCTTTCCCCAGGGGGGTTCTGAAGCCCACTTGGGTGCTGCCCTGTGCTGTTATTTGGGAGTTGGGGGCGGGGGGAGGTTAAGATAGTGCTGCTGAAGTCCTTGGGCTGGGTAGTTAGCTAGAAGTCTGTGACTTTGCATCCCCAGCTGCATTGCAAACCTCAAGGTCACACCTGTCCACATGTGTTTACTGAGCTCCTGCTAATCCCCATTTGTTAGGCTGGGGATGTAGCAAAAAATTTAAAATAAGATTAAATCCCTATTCTCGTTGGGGAAGTGAGACACTCTAACCACAAAAAGCTAAAAACACAGCAGTGTGATCAGTAGGGTGGCGGCAGATCAGGAGGGCAAACATCCAGAGTGCAGAGGGGCCCTTCAGCCTGGAGCAGTGGTCAGCAGGGCTGCGTAGGAGTGAAAGGTGATTGTAAGAGTCATTGTGATTTTTATGAGCCACAGAATATGCCACATTATAAGGCTAGTGTCTGATTAATGACAGCCTTTCAGATTTGGAAGAAGAAATTTACCTTGTTCCCAGCCACGGGAACCATGTGAGGGCCTTGTGCAGGGAAATGACCGACGTTAGCGGAACCTGCCAGGTGTGCAGACCAGGAACGTGTCACTAGCGAGCATGCGAGACCCAGAGCAGCAGAGTGCGCGGGTGGGAGGCACTGCTCCTGCCTGCACTTGACTCTGTGAAAACTTCCATGCAATCGTTGAGGAGGAATAAAAATTCTTCCTTCCCCCTGCCAGTGTGATCAGCATCTCTCCTGGTCGCACAGTTAAGCCACTGCTGGGGTAGCCTCAGTGGGAATGCGACACAAGAAGAGAGAAGAGCCCTTGTTGATACTCATTCTTCTCCTCAGTGCTGGACGCCGGACCTCTACTCACTCAGAGAGTACAAGATGCCCAGTGATGCTAAGGTGTCTGTGCTCTTGGCTGGGTTTGTATAAAATACACTACTTGTTCACTTATCGGAATTTCAGGAGGAATTTCACCTGAAATAGGCATTGCTGTAGTTATTTATAACTCAAACTTAGGAAAAGAAGCCTACCAGATTGAGAATTGGGCCTTGCGGGCTCTGCCACGAAGAGGTATCGCATCCCGTTGTTTCTGTCACACCTGTCCTTTACGAGTCCCTGTGCACAAGGAGGATCCTGAGGAGAGGCCTCAGTGTGATTCACGGACAGGAATCTTTTTCGCCTGAGTCAGGAAATGCGGCTCTCCCTTCAGGTTCTTGTTAAACTTCATCTGGCTCGAAGGAGTTTGCATGTAGGGTGACTAGGAGGAGGAACCCACAATAGAGGAAAAATTCAGAGACGGTGACCTCTGCCACAGAACTAAGAGATACGGACATAAGCAAGATGTTGGAAATAGCCTTTGGGGTAACAGTCACGCAGGCTTTTGTTAAACTTCACAGTTTCCAAGGGTACTTAGTGAGGAATGCTAACTGTCTAGATTTTCTGTATCTGCATCTGCACGAATGTCTCTTAATTATGGGTATTTGCTTAGTTAGAACAGCACTTCTTATGCCTTTGAGCTGTATTTTGTGGGGCACCAGATTTCTTTCTAAGCCTCAGTTACTAGAGTTAAGATGTCATAAGCATGTGATGGAGAATAAGACAGAATTCATGAGAAAAATGAGAAGGAAGAAGTGTCCAGATTTTATAATACAATAATAATGGAGGAAAAAGAAGAAATCCAGCTGTTTCGAATTATTGACGTTGATAAAACCACAGACCAGCCTGTATGGCTCCTGGACTACTGGTCTCCAAATGACACTTTGAGAACCCTGGCTCTCAATGTGGGTTGAGTCTACCAGTCCTTAGGGACTTTCATCATTGTCTACTCGGAGAATAAACTCTTATACAAAGGAAGACAGTCTAGAGTCCGTTATAGCTGTGGCACCCGAGGTGCCTTGTGCTGTGTCAGTGACAGCTGTGATGACTGCTATATTTAGTGGAATGGATGGGGCCCTGGACCTTGAAGACAGTTTTTACACAAGTTGTACAGATAGGACCCTGTCCTGAAGTGTATTTTCACATATCTCTTCCTAGTTTTATCTGCACATCATAACAACCCCAAACCCCATCTTATGAAGCAGTCATACCTCAGACCACTTACCCTTTGGTCTACACTTTGTGTTCTGTTCTTTAACACCATCAAATAAGCCATTCTCCACGAAGTATTCTGCTACCAATATTTCCTCTCCACATTCTCCTCATAGAAGCATCCACCATCCAAACACTAGTGACCTAAAATGGATTTTATTTTATTAAGATTTTATTTATTTGACAGAGAAAGATATAGCGAGAGAGGGAACACAAATGGGGAGTGGGAGAGGGAGAAGCAGGCTTCCCGCCGAGCAGGGAGCCTGATGCAGGGCTTGATCCCAGGACACTGGGATCGTGACCTGAGCCGAAGGCAGACGCTTAACAAATGAACCACCCAGGTGGCCCTAAAATGCATTTTATGTAACAGGGAAAACCAGGGCTTCTCAAGATCATTATGGGTCCTCTCATGGCAAAGATGCACAATGGACCTGAAGGTCCCTTTAAGGAGAGACAGGTGCAAAGGGCTGGAAGCTCTTCTTGATTTGTGTGTTGTTTGCTCCTGTTTCATTTGACTATTAAGCCTTCCAGCGATAAAAACCTCGATCATGTTAGGTCTCCGCAACATTAACGCTGCTTTACCGATGCAGTTTACAGTACTAGAGCAGTTCAGTGGTGGAGAAAGGGGAGGCATTATTTCTGTCATTACTCAGCTCCTAGAATCACTCTGAAGAGTACCAGTGCCCCGTGACTGCCTAAGGTTGACTTTGCCTCCATTTGGGAATCACTAGATTGAGGAAGCATTAAAGTTCTGTTCCCTAAAGCAGTGTTTTTTAACCTTGGCTGCACATTACAATCTCTTGGTGGGGAAAGGGGGGCTACACTGCAGACTCATTCAATCAGTCTCTTGAGGGGGGACCCGGGCATCAGTATTTTTAAAGCTCCCCGGGCGATTCCAGTGTGCCACCAAAGTTGTGAGTCCCTGATTTAAAGGACTCGCCAGATCTAGAGCTGGAGGCACCTGGCTCTGGAGCCTGTCTTCCCGGCTGCTGCCTCCCAGTCCCCACAGTGAGAAAGTCAACACTGATTCATTAAACAGATATTTGCTGAGCACCTAGAATGTGCCAGGCGCTGCTCTAGGGTGTCCAAGCACACTGACTCGTACTTTTATTGTTATGAATGAGGGGTGGCTTTAACAGGTAATAGACCTGTGTATCACTCTCAGAAAAATAACTTAAAATTGACTGTCTCCAAATAATTATTCTTGATAGATGTTCTGGAATACCATCTCTTCTGTATCTAACTCTTGCTTATAGAACAAGTTAACTATTTAGCTGATTTTTTTTAAATTTTCTTTGAGATTCCCTTTTTGACCCATAGATTATTTAGATGCGTGTTATTTAATTTCCAATTGTTTAAAGATTTTCTTGTCTTTCTGTTACTGGTTTCTACTTTGAATCCATTATGAACAGAGAGCATACTCTGTATAATTTCAATTCTTTTCACATTGTTGGTTTGTTTTATGGTCCACGATGTAGTCTGTCTTGTTGGATGTCCCATGGGGGCTTGAAAAATTATGTGTAGTATTGGGTGGAAGATTCAATCTGTGGGAATGAAATCCTGTCGGTTGATTGTGCTGGTCACATCTTCTGTTTCTTCCAGATTTTATATCCAGTATTTTTATTCGTTGCTGACAAGGGGATTGCAGTTCCCAACTCTAACTGTAGAATTGTCTGTTTCTCCTTTTGGCTTTATCAGTTTTTCTTCTCTGCCTTTTGAGGCTCTGTTGTTCGAGGTACACACATTTGGCTCCTTCTGTCTTTGTGGTGGATTGAACTTTTTATCATTTTGTGAGGTCCTTCTTTGTCTCTAGTAATTTTCTTCGTTCTAAAGTCTACTTTATCTTATACAGCCACTCCTTTTTTTATTAATGTTTGTAGGATATATCTTTCCCCATCCTTTTTCCTTCATGTTACTGGAAGTCATTTATTGAATTTGAAGTGAGTGTTTTGTAAAAAGCCTATAGTTGTGCTGTATTTGTTTCTTAACCCCTCTGCCAGTCTCCTCTTGTAACTGGTATATTTAAACTACTTACACTAAAGGCAATTAATTGATATGTTAGAGTTTATATCTCTCAAGTTAACAATTTACATAACCAGCTATGGTTTTATGTTAGAGAGTTCACCAAGAGATTAAATTCAAAATAGCTGTCAGGGGTACTTAACTAAGGGGCCTTTGTTTATTTGTGTGATTTAATAGCCAAAGTAAGAGCTGATAGTCACTTGAAAGGCTTCCTCAGCTAAAATACTGTGGCCATGCTGCAATGCACGGGGCTTGGGGGTCTCAGCTGCCCATTTGTCCACGTGTTTTGTGGACCCAGAACTTTCTTCTGTGGAAGATTTTAGTCCTATGTGGGGGACTCCGTCTGTCCAGCTCCATGCTGAGGTTGGGTGGCCTTCTGCTATGGTGCTTGCCTGGTGAGTCATAAGAGGATATCCGTAGTACCAAGAGCACAGGCACTGAGAATGTCTGCATGCGCCCTTAATGAGCAGCAGAGCCCATTTGCATATTTACGTGTTGTGATCAGTTACTCAGTTCCAGTTATTACCGCTGCAATACACGTTACCCCACAGTTTACTAGCTGGAAGTCATCGTTTCCGTGTCCCGACAGACTGCGTGGGTCAGGGATTCAGAGAGGACACAGTGGGAATGGCTTGTTCTGTTCCAGCATGTTTGGGGCCCCGTCTGGGAAGGCTGGAAGGCTGGGGCTGACAGGGAGGGGCTCAAATAATCTGGATGCTCATCCAGTCACAGATGTGGCAGTGGGGCTGTGACGACAGGAGGAGCAGGACTGCTACCTGGATTGCATGGCTTGTCCCTGCCACATGGCTTCTTCACAGCGCAGCGACCTCAGGGTAGTTTCACTTCTTACATGGCCGTCTGGGCTCCCAGAGAAGGTGTTCCAGCAAAGTGGAGACCATATCATTTCACTGTGCTCTCTTAGGCAAAGCAGTCACCCACTCCTATTTAAGGCGGTGAGGTAGGGGAGCAGAGACCAGCAGATAACTTGGGGGTCATGACTTTAGGAAAATATTTAAGAAGCACTCCCCAAATAGGTTATAATCTATTTTTATAGTTTCTTTAAGTTAAAAAAATTCCTTATATTAAACCATCACCTGAAAACTGCATACCTAATAGACCACATATTTTGCTTTCCTATGGAATTGTTTTTTTAGAGAGAGAGAACACACATGTGCAAGCAAGCAAGGGGGGAGGGGCAGAGGGAGAGGGAGAGAAAGAATCTTAGCATGGTGGGGCTTGATCTCACGACCCTGAGATCATGATCTGAGGTGAAACCAAGAGTCGGACACTTAACGGACTGAGCCACCCAGGTGCCCCCGCTGTGCAATTGTTCCTGTGCTTCAATAATACATCATCGGTCTTATGATGTTACTAAATCTGTTATAGGAATTTCATAGAAGCAGTAGCTCTCTTAATCCTAAGGTTATAATTGTGTTTCTTCCACTTTTTTGTTATTTTGTGGGCACAGTGAATCCTGTATTATTTAGCGCCTGTGTTGAAAGCTGGGGAAACTGAAGCTTTGAGAACTGACCTTATCCAAAGTCATAGGGAAAGTTAATGGTTGGATGGAATTAAAATTCAGGTCTGTCTCTCTCCTGGGCCAGATTATCTCTGTAGAACTTTCCCTGGCTTTGTTATCAAGTGTCACTTTACGACTTGCTACCTCACAGGGCTCTCACATGACCACAGTGTGGCTTGGCATTCTGAGCAGATAGTTATATTAAAAAGGATGTCTCTGTTGGGTTGACGTACCTCATAGCTCCCAATAGTTGATATTAAAGTTGTTTCTTAATGTGCTTTTCATTCCAATGGAAAAACACTTTTTATTCTCTCAATATGTTGATTTTACTCTGTCATTATGTGTGTTCATCCCTTGGTGATCAGATTGAGGTGTGTGTCTGAGTGATGTGGAGGAAAGTGCAACTGAAGCTAATCTCAAGGGGTTGGGGGCGTTTCTTCTGAACTTTATACCGGTTAGAACATTCTTTTTTGTTTAAGAGTCAGATTGTTATATTTTTGTTATAGTGGTTGTCAAAAAAAAACAAAAAAGAAAAGAAAATCCACAAACCAATAACAGCACAAAACTCAAAAATCTGTGTCGGTGGCAAACAGGAAGTCCTCCTGAGCGTGACTCACAAGGCCACCGTGATTTGGAACCTGCCTGGCCCTTGAGCTTCCTGTCTTGCTGTGTTCTTCACCGAGCCCCTCTCTTAGCCTTACTGAACTTGGGTGCTTTTCTGAATGGATCATATCCTTCCCCTGTACTGCTGCACACTGTTGTATATGCTGGTCAGGCTGCCCACAGAGTCCTTGTGCACCCCATACTGAGTCCGCCCCCCCCCACGTTGCTCAGATACCTGCCTCTGGGCGGCTCTCCCCAAGTCCCCCCCAGTAGAAGTTGAGGTCTCTCACCAGCTCCCCTGCCCCTAGCCACAGTGCTACAGCTACTCAAGCCTGTTTCTGTGCTCTTTGGGGGCAGATCCATGTTTTATTCATCTTTATGTACTCTGGTCTATTACCAAAAACTGCAGGTGCTTTTTGAGGGATTGTTGAGTGAATGAGTGACTGGATTAATGGGTTCACAGTAGCATATCCTATTATTCACTGTCATCTTAGCTTTACTTACTGTCCTTGTGGCCCTGGAATGTTTGCAGGAAATGATCTATTATGTAGATTTCATTTAAAATATTGCCAAGTTTTGAGCCATAACTCCAAACTTTGTATTATGAAGTAGATATTCTAAGACCAAAAAAAAAAAAAAAAAAAAAAAGGATTAAGGTTTAAGATTGTGCTTTTTATGCTGATTCTCCAGGTGGGCGTGGGGATCGGTTCCTCTTCCTTTTTGTGACCAGCTTAGAAGCATCAGAGATAAGGATCCATCCTTGTCATAGGATGTGTTTAGTGGAGCATTTGGTCATAGCTCTTCTCCCATCAGAAACTCCATTGACTGGAACTGTCATTATTTATTATAATCGCTAATTCTTCATTTTTTACTCTCTAGCTTTTGTCCTGGTTTGGGGTACAACAGTGGTTCCCAAAAGTCCTCAGACCTAATTTAACAGGTCTGGTGTAGGGCCCAAGAATCTGTCTTTTCTAAAGCTTACCAGCTCCTACTTGCATGGAGATATACAAGTCAATTAATGTCTCTTATGGTAGAAAATTGTGACCTATATTCTAGGTCTTCTGATTCTTTTCTTGCTCTTCAGCTCGGTGTGGTTTATACATAGATCAGAGGTCCACAGAAATATACATATTTTCCCCCAGATGGCCAGTGATTTGCTCTTCTAGCCTATTTGTAAAGCCAAGATGAATTTTTACCACTAATTACATGAGTTAGTCAAATAAAATAAATGCTTTTATGTAAGATCCAACTAATGATTTTCCTTGAAGCACAAAGCAGTTGTTGTTGATGATTTGAGCATAGTCTGTGGTTCAATTTTAAGAGTAGGAACCCTGTGTCATTAAATACCTTGTTTAAAGTGGCACAAAGTGTGCAGTGAAGCCAGAGTTGGGCCGCAAGTCTCTGGCATTGATCTTGGCCAAGTGCAGAAGCTGTCAATAAAGCCAGGAGACTGGGTGTGTCTGGCAAAGGGAGGGAGGCTGTTCTGATTATGTCAGTGTTGGGCGGGGGTGCCCGTGTGTTATGGTGTAGGGTTTGTTAACCAGTACAGTTATGAGGGGATGGTATAGTCAGACAAAAGTTCATGATATCTGGTAAAGGGCTATTTGGGATCAATGGTTTGAAAATTCCAGCTGAGACAATGAATTAGAAATGGAGTTCTCAAGCAACAGCTAAAAAAAAAAAAAAATCCTACTGCAATATTGCTCAAAATCTCCTGGACTTAAATATTATATATGCTAATTCGCATATTACCAGGCTCTTTACCAGAGTATTCGAGAATCCTCATATCTCTGGTTTCACAATGATGACTTTTAAAAATGAGGGTCTGGATTCAGCTTCCAAACATATGGAATGCCAGTGTAGTGCAGCGAGAGGAAGGCCTGTCCCAGAGCCCCGACCTATCTGACCAAGAGCAGGAGTTCATTAAATGGCTAATGGAGCAAACTAGGATGACGTAATAATTATAGTAGTAATAAGAGTTATTAGGGTTATTGCTATTGCTGACATCACTGAGGACTTCCCATGTACCAGGCATGTATTAATTTATGTAATCTTTACAATAGCCCTGTGAAGACGTAACTATTACTATTAACCCTTTTCTTAAAGATGAAGAAGTTGTTGTCCATGAATGAACTGATAATATATTAATCTTCAACTATGAGTTTTAATATCGACTTTCCTGATACACTTTGGAAAGTTAATGATGAGCTTTCTGAAGTGATCTCTGTTGATGTTTTTCTGTCCTTGAAAGTCAGTCTTGAGAAGAAAGGAAGAACAAAGGAGAAAGAACTAGAAACATCCTTTTGATGGTCAAGTTAAGTTACCTATAAAGAGATTAACCATGACAGGCTCTGAAATGCAGTCGTCTCGCCGGTCATCGGCCAGCATACCATTTGTAACCTTGAACATGTTCCTCATTTAACTGCTGTGAAGTTCTCAGTTCACCCATCTGTAAAAGGAAATGGGTAACTGGCTTACCTTGCTGAAAGACTGTTTTAGCCTAAGAGGAAGGTTCTGAGTGTGGTTTGAGAAAGAGACACCTGCAGTTATGTCCTCTGTTTGGGCAATATGTTGCTTAAGTTGTTCTGTTCTGTACAGACAAGCACAGCGGTTGGCTAGAGACAACAACACAGTCACACATTCCCTGCCCTTTGACCTTGTAATTCCTGCTCCTTGCTGCTCCCTGGATCTGAAGTGATCTGCTTTCAGCTGCATTCTGGATGTACCATCCCACCGTGTGTTGAGAGGAAGTTCCTCACAGTGGCCGCTCTGACCACCGCCCCCCGCCCCCGCCCCAGGTGTTTGTTCTGGAATCCCTACACAGCTCCCCACTGCTCTGTCCCCCACTGCTGCATTGAGCCCTTTAAACTCCCTTTATCCCAGGTAAGCATCTAGGCTGTCATTTTTCACCATTGGTTTCTTGAAGTTATGGGAAGAGGTGGATCTACCACGTCTTCATAAGAAGCCCATAGTCTTGGGGCGCCAGGGTGGCTCAGTAGGTTAAAGCCTCTGCCTTTGGCTCAGGTCATGATCCCAGGGTCCTGGGATCGAGCCCCGCATCGGGCTCTCTGCTCAGGAGGGAGCCTGCTTCCCTTCCTCTCTCTGCCTGCCTCTCTGCCTACCTGTGCTCTCTCTCTGTCAAATAAATAAATAAAATCTTAAAAAAAAAAAAAAAGCCCACAGTCCTTGCAGAATAAGAGCTCAGGGTGTACACGAGGTGTGTAAGGTCGGGGCTCTCGAGTGGCATACTGTGTGGTCTGGCCTGCTCAAGGCCACAGAGGGAGCCGACATGCGGCGGCCGGTTTCCAGGGCAGCGTGGGCCTTGTCCTCTCCTGCAAGAACCCTACTTCTTCATTAAACTTACGCATCATCAGAAATCCATTTCCCCCCAGGACTTCTGTTATTACTTCTGACTTCGGTCTTTCCATCGCTTATTTGCACTCTGACCCATTCTGTGTCCTTTGACCTTCCTCTCCTTAGGCTTGACGCCTCCCTCACCAGCCTGGACTCTGTCGTGTATTCCTTCAGTCACTTGCTTCCCAGCGCCCTGACCTCCTTGCCCTGCAGAGCCTGGTCCTAGATCAGTCACTTACTGTCTTTTCCCCTCCTTTGCCTGCTCTTCATGCTGCTGGAGGAAAGCCACTGTAGGTCCATACAAGCAGATATCCGTGCAAATTTATGATCTCCAGCCCAGCTGTGTTCTTTGGCCCCCCTCCCAGTTCCCCAGCCCCCCAGCCCCCCTCACAAAGACTGTATCCACCCTTAATCCCCTCGTCCTCAGCCTGACCTTCCTCCCACTTCACCAAGAAGTTAAAGATCTTAGTTCTCATGGATTCCTTTGGCTTCTTGCCCTGAATCTGCACCCCCGGCACCCTCGCTCTCCTATGTCTGCCCTGTTTTGGAGAACAGGTGATGCTGCTTTGTCCGAAACTGTGTCTTTTCTGGGTGGTGATTCCCACTCAGTTCTCACGTTGTCATTCCATCCGTGCATCCTCATTGCCTGGTTCTGTTTGTTCCTTCCTCTTGACATATGAAAGGTTGTTTCTTTTTCCTATTTTTTTAAGATTTATTTATTTATTTATTTATTTGAGAGAGAGAGAGAGAGAGAGAGAGAGAGCACCTGAGCAGGAGGGAGAGAATCTCGAGCAGACTTGGCACTGAGCCTGACATGGGGCTTGATCTCATGACCTTGAGATCATGACCTGAGCTAAAACCAAGAGTTGGACGCTTAACCAGCTGTGCCACTCAGGTGCCCCTTTCCTATTTTTAAAAAATATTTTATTTATTTATTTGAAAGAGACACAGATAGTAAGAGAGAGCATGAGTGAAAAGGAGGGGGGGAAGCAGGCTCCCCGCCGAGCAGCGAGCCCGATGCGGGGCTCAATCCCAGGACCCCGGGATCATGACCTGACCTAGGGCAGATGCTTAACCAACTGAGCCACCCAGGCACCCCCCCACCCCATTTTTTTTTTTTTTTTCAAGAGACACTGTCAAGTCTAAGTTCCTCTGGCTGCTACTCTGTTGTATTTATTCCCTTCTAACTAAGCACCTTCCTTCCCACCCTCCTGCCTTTCCTCTGTGTGTGCATTAGGGTTGCAGAAACAGTTCTGGTTTTCATGGTGGTGGAAATAGTACTGAATAGATGGGTAAGTAGACACATTCACATATTGTGTGATGCAGACAAACAAACGGGTAACGGGAAAGCGGTGACAGAGTGATAGGGCCGGTGGGGGTGGGGAGTGAGACCAGAGAAGGCCTCTTGAGGAGGTGGCTTTGGGCTGAGACTCACTGGCGAGAGGATCCAGCCATGTCCAGACCTGGGGGAAAGCATCCCAGGCAGAGGGGAGAGAAAAGGCAAAGGTCCTGAGGCAGCAGCCGTCACTCGACAACTTCAAGGAAATGAAAATTCTCAACTCTCTCAACCGCGTGCTGCCGCTTCAGCTGTCATCATCCTTCATGTCTGGCCTGCAGCCCTGACACTTCTCTGAAACCCACACTGGTCAGGTCACTAGTGATCTCCTGCTTGCCCTCCAGGGGGCCAGTATCGTCCTTGTTGTACTTAACCTTGATGTCACACCTGGCATGGCTGCCATCCCTCGCTGGCTCTCGCGGGCTGCTCCTGCCTTCTGGGTCCTGCTCTCCTTGCTCCGGTCCTCTCAGCCTCCTCTGTTGATCCACACACAAGGCTCCTGCAGGGTTGGGACACCCCAGGCCTGCGTCCTGGGCTCCCTCTTCTCTGCTCACAGACTTCCTGGCTGCTTGGACCTTCTGCATGCTGGGGACACGTACCCCTGTGTGTCAGAGGGAGGCCCGAGATCACCTGAGCATCCATCCTCCTCATATAGCTCAGGAAACCAGCACATCCAGTGCTTAGCTCAAAACCCTTTTCTCTGAAACCCCCAGATTGTTTCTCGGGGTCCATAGTTTCTCATGGTTCGTCTCCCTCTCTGATTCCCCTGCTTTGGATTTCCCTCCCTTCCCCTGGGGTCCTCTGTGCTATTGCTTATGCTCCGCCTACGAGTGAGACCGTATGATAATTGTCTTTCTCTGCTTGACTTACTGTGTTGAGGAGGGCACGTGCTGTGATGAGCCCTGGGTGTTAGACTTCACTAATGAATCATTGAACACTGCATCAAGGACTAACAAAAAAAATAAAAAAAGAAAATAAATCCTTGTGGTATTAAAAAAACCATTGAAATTGCTTGGGATGTGAGCTATCAAAGTTCCTCAGGCATTTTTAAAAAGAAGAGTAAGTGTTGGATCCATTCTGTAAGATAAGAAGACCTAAAATAAAGTAATATTCAAAAACAAACAAACAAACCCTTTCCTCACCTGTGACTAGAGTCACACTATGTTTCTCCCTCTCCACCACCTGCTGTCCCATTTCCTAACCACGTTTTCTTGAGTTCTTTCTGCTTCTCGCCCTCTCCACGGGTGCTGTCACGGTTTAGGCCTTTGTCCTTTCCTGCTGAATCATCGTAGTTCTCTCCTCATTGCAGTCAGATCTGAATCCCGTGGTCCCTCCATGCTCCCGCCACTGGGAGATGGTGGCACTGACATGTCTCCCGGCTCCCCTGTGAACCGCCTACCGCACTCCCCTGAGCTCCGGGTCAGTGTTTGCTCCCGTGAGGATGATCTAATGGGCCAGCATGGTGTGCCCTTCCTGACTCTCCAGCTTCCTCTCCCGTCTCTGTCTCAGACCTGGCTTTGGTACCCCCAGCTTCCCTGAATCGCCTCAAGTTTGCCAAACACAACATCGTGGTTTTTATCCCCTACCCCACCCCGCCAGTATCTTAGCTTATGCTGCTGTCTTTCCATAGCATGCCCTCTCTGATTCTGCAGTCTTGGCAAACACCCACTCAGTGTTCAGTTCTGGTGAAAAACCTTCAATCAAATTGTTTATACCCTCCTCTAGGTAGAAGCCTCCCTCCTCCCTGTTCCCTCACAGCTCAGGCATACTCTCTTAGGGGCTTATCATGTGTTTATGCCCATGTTGCTTACCTATCTACCTTTCTCTCTGAGAACACAGTGATTTTATTATATTTATTTTTGCATTTCTAATATAAAACACAATCCGCAGTAAATAATAACCCATAACAAAAGTCATTGAGCATGAGAGTAACTGTGTCACATGAATACGAAGTGTGAGGATCCCAGCTCACTGTTGTGCTAGAATCACAATGTGGCTTAGCTTTTCCTTTATTGTCAAGTACCTGACAGCCTTCCTGAAGTGATAGGTGGGTTGTAGTTTTGTTTGTGTGTGTGTGTGGGGGGGGGGGTAGGTAATGCCTGGGGGGGTAGGTAATGCCTCTGAAAAGTAAGTCAACTGTTAATAGTAGTGATGAAATAAGGACGAGCTCTAAGTAAAGTGAAGGTCTTAGAAATTTCTGATGGATTAAGGTGATAAAGTTGTCTGCATGGGTATGTAACAAGAACAGATACACACAAAATGCAATAAATAGAAGTAAGTAAAGGCAATTCATGAATTGTTTCAGCAAGGAAACTGGTCAGGGCAACCATTTCTTATCAAACAAAAGAAATGTTGGGTGAAGGTTGAAAACAGTGATAAACATGTCCAGAAGTTGCTAGGGGCTGACGCACCATGATGAGAGGAAAGCAAGGTGTGTACAGACATTTCCCTACCCTGGCAGTTGAGGAAAAGCCTGAGAGTGGTTACTTTTTATTGTTTTTTTTTTTTTTTTTTTTTTTTTTTTTTTGTGGCGAGAATTACTTCCATGAGCATCTGGCAATTCTTCAACATCTGGATTCATGGAAGTCTCAGGAGTGCCTCTTTCTCAGATGTCTACCATTTTCCCTGAGAAAACAGAGCTGACAACAGGTGGCACTGTAATAATGTCTCATTTATCTCACAGGGTCTGGGAGTGAGATATTCCTTCTGAGCAGGGTTTTCTAACTGAAAACCAATGAAGCACCAAAATAGTTAAAAATTACTGTTGGGAGTAAAATCTTTCTCAGGTGTCTCTGTTTCTCTTCTTGAACAGAGTAAGGGGGCTGTGCTCTTACAGTGATGTCTTCAAAGGTGATTTACATGGGTAGAGTGTTTTTATAGTCAGTGTCTCAGACATTTAAGTTAAAAGCAAACCATGTTCTGCTTCTCACCCTGCTGTCAGAAGGCCACTATGTACCTCTGCCAACATTTCTGCCTGTTCTAGATTTCTCTTTTCCCATATACTCTTTTTTTTTTTTGTGGTTAGAAATTTTTTTCATGAAAATCCCCTCTTAAAATTTACTACTTTGAATGCACTGCAGGATTAGAGTGGTGCTGTTGGAAGGTGAAGGGCCAAAGGATATCCTTTGCAGGATGGATTGGGCCTTGGAAGTGGGACGTGGATTGGCAGAGGATTGTAGTTATCCTGCTGAGAGACTGGACCTAGCTTTATGTGGAAAGGCAGAGGTGATAGTGGAGACACTACTCTGCATTTAGGGGATTGTTATTTAATAACTGTTACAATTGTGTGTCAGTGTAAAAGAAAGGTTCTAAGGGTGGGTGTGAAGACTATCCGTGGGTAAATGAGCCAAACTGGTTTTTATGACAGACTTTCTGTTGTTTATTCTGACTTCTGTTTTTCATGCTTCTGCATCTTTGCCCTGCTCTGAGCAGTTCATGTTGCGTATGAGAAGTGACTCCTAGGGAGTAAACCCTTGCACAGGGTATGTTCCAGTCAGTCATTAAAGAGTTTTGTGGGGGCACCAAGGTGGCTCAGTTGGTTAAGTGACTGTCTTTGGCTCAGGTCATGATCCTGAAGTCCTGGGATGGAGTCCCACATCAGGCTCCCTGCTCGGCAGGGAGTCTGCTTCTCCCACTGACCTCTCTCCTCTCCTGCTCTCTCTCTCTCTCTCTAATAAATAAATAGTCTTTTAAAAAGAGAGAAAAAAAAAGAGTTTCGTGAACATAGGCATATCACAACTGTCCTGTGACTCAGTGTGTCACCTGTAAAATGACAAGGCTGGACTAGATGATCTCCTAAGTCCGTACAAGCTGAAAAGGTAGTTCAGCAAAGAAAAGTTTAAAATCTCTGAAAATCAGTGTCCGGAGGATTGAATGGCCAACTTTGGGTTATGAACATCTTGGGAATCTTCCCAGAGGAGAAGATCAGCTTTGGAAGGGACAAAAGGTAGACTGGTAGGGAAGTGTGTCTTGAGAAAGTTCAAGGCCTCTTCAGAGGAGACCAGTTATTGTGGTAAAGTATATGTAGCATAAATTTTACCATTTTAACTATTTTTTTAAGTACAATTCAGTGACATTAACCCAATTCACACTGCTGTGTAACCATTACACTACCCATTTCTAGAACTTTTTCATCATGTCAGACTGAAACTCTGTGCCCATTAAATACCAACTCCCCATTCCCTGCTCCCCCGACCCTAGGTAACCATATCTGGGGTCAGTGGTCTACTTTTGGTCTTTAGGAATTTGACTAGTCTAGCAACCACATAGTCTTTGTCCTTTTGTGTCTGGCTTATTTCACATGGCACACGTCTTTAAGATTCATTCCTGTTGTGGCATGTGTCAGAATTTCCTTCCTTTTCAAGGCTGAGTAATAATCCATTGTATGCATCTACCATGTTTCATCCATTCATCCTTTGTTGGAGTTTTGGGTTGTTGCCATCTTTTGGCATTATAAACAATGTGGGTATGAACATGTGTGTACAAGTATCTGATTGAGTCTCTGTTCTCATTTCTTTTGGGTACATACCCAGAGGAAGAACTGCTAGATCATGTGATAACTCTATGGTTAACTTTTTGAAAAATTGCCAAACCATTTTCCATACCACACTCCCGCCGCATTGCAGGAAGTTTCCAGTTTCTCCAAGAGAAAGAGGAGTAGTTGTATATGCACATTATGAAGAAACTTGACTGGAGCCCATCTTTCTTATGAGGCAGGGGCAAGGCCTACAGTTAGGATAATAGATTGAGGCCATAGTATGGAGAGTCTTGAAGGCCTGGCCGTGGTGTGTTGGTACTTTATTCTCTAGATGCTAAGGAGCTGGTGAGGGAAAAGCAGGATTAGAATGGTGCTGTTGGAAGGTGAAGGGCCAAAGGATATCCTTTGCAGGATGGATTGGGCCTTGAAAGTGGGACGTGGATTAGCAGAGGGTTGTAGTTATCCTGCTGAGAGACCGGACTTAGGCTTTATGTGGAAAGGCAGAGATGATAGTGGAGACACTTTGGCGATCAGCAGGCAGCATTGGCCACAACCTGTGCACACTCATATTGAGTGAGGGTAAGTAAGAGTGTGAGGGTAAGGAGTGGTACCTCCTTGAAATTTGGCATCTTGATTTCTGAGGTCCTCTGTGGATGACAAGATGTAGAGAGGGGGCCCTGTGTCTGGTTCCTCGCCTGGTGAAGGAACAGACATTTGTAGCAGACCGTGGAGCTGTATCTTGGCTCCCTGGGGGTGTCCCCACCTAGTGGGTCATCCTAGAGTTAGCATAAGGTACCCTAGGATGCTTGCACAGGAAGTAGAAACACCAAACTCAAAGTGTCAAAGGAGAGAAAGAGGGCAGTTAGGGTATCTAACCCAAAATCTAAGCTAGCTCCAAAGTTTTAATTTTGATCTTTAATTTACATAATGCCTAAAAATGATGTTATCCCATGTAAAGCTGGTTTACATTTGCTGGTGTGCATGCCAGCATTGGCTGAAAGGCCATTTCTTTCTCAGAAGGCTTCTGCCTACCCCCTTTCTCTCAGGCTCTTTGTGTTTCCACCACTGAAGATTTCCAGGAGGCACAGGGATCCGCGGAGGTGTCATCCTTTGTGTTACAAGCAGACCAAGAGTGCCAGTGTGTAGGTGTGGGAGGGCGTGCCTGCGGGTGTGGTGGGTGGATGGCTGGGTGTGGGTTTCAGTGGACACAGGTTGCAAGAGAGTTTTAAATAACTCACTTGAAGTGGAATTAAGAGATCTAAATCAGATTTATAGGACATAATTAACTTAATTAGGTAGAGTATGGGGAAATATGCTAAAATGTTGATGCAGTAACTATTTCGAGGCATGGGATGTGGAAGATGGTGAGAAAGCAGCCGAAATTGTGGTGTGCAAGCTCGGCCTGGGCGCGGTGGCCTCCGCAGGGAGTGATGCCATGACTGGAGACCACGACCACAGCTGCCGCCTGTCCTGGTGGGCTGACCACAGAGGCAGCTCCTCTGCGTGCTTGTGAGGATCACCGTGATAAGAATTCTCACATTCCCTGGGCTTTCTCTGAGTAGATGCCCATCTCTTCAGATATGTTCGCGTATCTTTCTACCTATATTTTCAAATCTGTGGATTCAGATTTTTTAAAGTTAATGATTCTTAGCCTGGTGCTGAGAAAGAAAATAACTCAGTTTAAAAAACACTGTCCAGCCTATATATGTTTTTATCTGCACATGAAACTGTCAGCAGCCTTTCCCACATTGACTGCTGTGTGGAGAAGGTTTGCTTGCTGACACCAGACACCAGGAGCTTGACGAGGCCCAGCCACCAGGCCCTGGCAGGCCGCTCTCCGCTGTGTGGCCTCTGTTAGCAGAAGTGACTCTTTCCTCCCTCGTCCAGCCTTATTTGGACCCTGGAAGTTGATGGTGTCCCCAGCTGCTGCAGACAGTGTGAGAGGTGGCCCAGAGCCTCTTTCCTCAGTGAGTACTAATTGCCCGAAAGAACTAACAGACTTCGAAGGGAACCACTTCCCATTTTCAAAGAAGTCCTTTGAGCTTCCTAAGATGTGAACCTTCTTCTTTCTTCCATGAATGGCCCCCGCAGGGACTCTGAATTCTGTTTCAATGTGAACTCAGCACAACCTTTCTCAGCTTCCGTGACTCTGAGGGCTGCTGAGCAGTAGTTACCCCAGGGATCGACGGAGGCTTCAGAAGAGACCTCAGGCCTTGTCACTATGAGCTTGAGGCCTTAAATCACTGTGCTGGCTGCCAGTGGATTGCGCAGTTCAATTCTTGAGCCAGGCCCTTGGGACAGCTGTGAGGAACGAGACTGCTTGTGAATCCACAGTACCAGACTCCTCTCTCGGGCTCCTGAAGGAGATCCAAACTTTGAAGAGGATCAGAGAGGCAGTGAAGTAGGCTGTGAGCATGAAATGGTCCTATATGGTGCAGAGCGGAGCAGAGAGCCTGGCGGTGTTTGTGAGGGAGACCTGGAGTGCCCGCAGAAGCAGAGGGAGTGAGGAGGAGAGGAGAGCCGTGTATCAGGGCCCTTGAGAACTGTACCTCCCGTGGGCGGCCACTTCCCTGGAGATGCACTTTTAAAGCGACTCCAAGACAGGGGTGCTTCCCAGCTAACGTGGGGATCAGGAGGGGGAAGAGGGCTGTGATAGAAAACATGGTGAGTCAGAGGTAAAAGATGAAGGAGCTTGTCTGGAGATTTGTTGGATTCTTCCAGGAGTTTTTTGGACTGTAGCAAAAAACACCTACAATACCAGCAATGTCGAGAAGGCAGTGGGAACCTAGGCACTGGGAATTGTTTGCTTATTTGATAGAAAATTTCTGCCGGGTTGGGCCCTTGGGAGGCTCATCCTGAGAGTTGGCAGGTCACAGCTTCAACCTGACAGGCGTGACTGTGGCGTTTCAGTACCGGTGACGTGTGGTAGAACACAGTCTGGGGGGCCTTAAATAGATATCCCAGGTAGTCTGGCTCAGGATTCCTGAGCTGTGCTGCTTCTCAGAGGTAGGAAGGACAATATGGAATTAAAGAAGACGTGCACCTGCCACTGTGCTGGATATTTTATGTGTTGTGCCCTTTAACGCTTCCAGAAGCTTCCAGAGGGCCACCCTGAAATTCCCCGAATGGGTCGCTATGATCAGTCCTTCTGAAATAGCTGTAATTTCTAAGAGATAATTTTAACATTCTTTTACAATCAAGTGAGTACAGTAACTATAGTATTCATCTAATCGTATTGCAGAAAGTGTGGATAACAACAGAAAAGAAAAAAAGAAACAAAACTGCACAACCCCAGTCCTCATCGTAGCCAATTTTATTTTGGCATATTTCCTTACTGTCCTTTTTTGAATGCCTATGTACAGTATAAATACAGTTTTGTATCCAACATTACAGACTTCTCTCTGTGTTTATAGGACGTCTTCAAAACATGATTTTTAAATTGATGGTATTTTGATTTCTTTGAGGATTTTAAATGTGGGAGCATTTGGGTTTTCTAATACTTATTACATGTAGAGATTTAATCTTAATGTTTTAAAAGGCATTTTGTGCTAGATCTCAGGTATTAAAAAAATATTCAGCAGCCACAATTAATTTTTAACACTGTCTCTGTGTCTCCATTGACAGGGATCTACCGCACAGAGAAGGATAAAGGCACTCTGTATGAGCTCACGTTCAAAGGGGAGCAGAAGCACGAATTCAGACGACTCGTCTTGTTTCGACCGTTTGGCCCCATCATGAAAGTAAAACAAGAAAAGCTCAACATGGCCAATGCACTCATCAACGTTATCGTGCCACTGGCGAAGCGGGTAGACAAGTTCCGGCAGTTCATGCAGAATTTCAGGTTGGTTTGTTTGTACATGTTTACCTTCCTCTGTGGGGCGTGCTTTAAAATACTGGTATCATTTCCCATCATCTCCCTCATTTCCCCAGGCCAAGTACAAAGGCCCCTTTCTTTTCTTGTTCAGCTGTTTTCTTCATGTCAAGTTTACCATTTGCATTTGCCTTTCCCTAAAGCAATTAGAAAACTGCCAGGCAAGCAGGTTTACCTTCGGAAGGGGAAATTCTGAGGGGTGGCTTTTCATCAGGACCTGCAGAGATGGTCTAATGCCTCCTGTGTCCAGGTCTAGCTTGAGTCTGGGCTCAGGTCTGGGGACGACACGGGCCATGCTGTCTCATCAGTGGAGTGAGGCTTCTACCACACACTCGAAGGACGGGGACCTGCAGTGCCCGGGATGGACTGAATCAGAATCTATTTTTTAATTCTAATCTATATCTCCTCAGAGATTAAATTTAGAATTATACCCAGAAGTTTCCAAGCACTCACTTTTGTAGCTACTCAAGAAGAGTAAGCGGGGATTGGTTTTTAGAGGCAGTAATGTAGTTTTTACATACGTGTCTTGAAGCTCTTTATTGTGCAGTGTTGGTTCTTATAAGCTATCATGGCTAACATTTATATATTGGTTCACCTGTATTAGCTAACTTTCGCAGCCAGCTTACTGGATAGATGAAAGTTGTATGTGTCTAATGATAATTCTTGGAATATCTTATAAATAAATAAACTTATTTTTATTTATTAATTTTTTTAAAGATTTTATTTATTTGAGAGAGGGGGAGTGAGCATGAACGGGGGGAGGGGCAGAGGGAGATGGAGAAGGAGCAGACTTCCTGCTGATTAGGGGACCCAATGCAGAGCTGGGTCCTGAGCTGAAGACAGACACTTAACTGACTGAGTCACCCAGACGCCCCTCAAACTTATTTTTATTCGTTTATTTATTTTTTTAGGGAGAGAGTGGGGGGAGGGGCAGAGGGAGAGGAAGAGAGAATCTTAAGCAGGCTCCATGTCCGGGGGGAGCCCAATGCAGCTCCATCTCACAACCCTGAGATCATTCAAGAGCCAGACCTTTCACCTACTGAGCCACCCAGGTGCCCCTCCAACTTACTTTTAATCTTTTATCATTAAATTCACATTATTAAAAGCCAGTAATCTTCAGTGTAAGGGTGTGGTTGATACTTCTCAAAATTCTCGATAATGAATGCAGTCTTTTAAAAATTTTTACATTTGAAGGCTAACCCTTATCTAAATAAGTTTTATGGTCAGAATCCCATAGTCTTAAAAGAGGCCTTTGGAGGTCATCTGGTCGAGTCCTCCCTTAGTTCAGAATGCCTCCAGAGCATCCCCACCATTTGGTTCTCTGTGCAGCATGTGTGTCTGTGTGTGTATGCACATGTGCGTATGTACGTGTATGCACCTCCATCCCTGGGCAGGCTGTTCTGAGCTGAGCAGCTCCCGGTAGGAAGTTCGCCGTTATTTGGACCTGCCATCTGCCTCCCTGTGATTTCTACCCAGCGGGTCTAGTCTAGTCTCTGAGGAAGTGGTTGAACAAATCCATTTCCTCTTAGATATCAGAGCCTTTCAGATCTTTCAAGACAGCTGTCACAAGGCCCACTGTCTTTCTTTTCCAGGTTCAGGAGTTATGCCTTTAGTAGTGCCACCATGCAGAGGGACGTGGGCCGATCTTGTCATCTGTTCCCAATTTGTAGAGACCCCGTGGGCCCCATCCCCTGAGTGTTGTCAGTGCCCTCTGGCTCCAGTAGTGAAGTGAATGTGGAGCTTCGCTTCTGGCAGCCTTCCTTCGGTGTTTCTGTGCCGCCTGCCTTCTCACTGGGACGTCAGAGGGCTGCCGGTTGATTCAGCATGATTTCCCGAGAAGGACTAAACCCGTGGTTGGTGCTGGACATTAAGTCCAGTCATTTCTTCTGGTGGCTGGTGTGCCCATTTCTAGGATGAGTTGATAATAAATTTCCCTGGCTGGGAAGCTGCCCAGAGCGTGCCAGGTGAAGGGCCCCGAGATCTGCAGCTGCCCGTCCTGAAGGCCCATCACGGAGCGTGCTGGGCTTAGCGAGGCGGCATTCACACTAAAGCCACGTCTGCCCCATTCTCTGTGTAGGACTCTGGGCCCGGAGCCGCAGGATTCCCTTGGTTATATAGGATGGGCTCCGGCCTTCGTGTCACGAGGATTGCAAGTATTTAACGGCAGGACTGAAACTAGGAGGGAAATATTGTTGAAAAAGGTAAAATGACTAGCTTGCCAGTCCAGACTTGAGATGGGGAAATGAGTTGTAATTCTAGTTAATGTTTTAAAAACAAATAAAATGCCCGCTGTGGCACAGAGGCAGGAGCAGGTGGGTGGGAAGGCTTAGGGCTTGGGTAGGATATTTGGAAGGCCTGTGTGCGCTAGACACTCGACCAGATGCTGGGATAAGGAGATGAGTTCCTGGTGCGTACTTCATGAGGACCAGAAGCCACTCAAACGGAGCTAGGAGCTGCAGCAGAAACAGAGACAAGGGGCAGCGGGCCATGAGAAAGGCTTCCCAGGGCAGAGGAAGCTGAGTGGGGAGTTTGCTCTGTCCTCTAGGGGTTTCTGAATGTGTTGGGTCTCTGAAAAAAATGAGATAAGGAAGGCTACTCAAACCTGAGAGTATTTGATTCTGTGTCAGAACTTAGCATAGGTGCCATTTCAAATCAGCTAGCAGAGAACGGATTGTTCAGTATATGGCTTTAGGACAACTAATCAAATATTGCAGAAAATATTTAATTCTTATTGCATACCAAAACTCTGGTATGTAAACGCTGGTCAGTTAAATATTTAAATAGAAGTAATACAAACATTAAAGTATTAGAGAAATATAAGGAGCTGTTTATTAATATTTAACGTCTTTATGAAATCCGTTCTATCATAAGATTAGCAGATTATTAACTCTGGCTGGAACTGAAGATGGCATTATGAGTGACTTGTTTTCTTCCCTTGAATTCTGTTTTATAAATTTTTGTGTAGTTACCATGTGTTTGATGTTTTGTTTAAAAATTCAACAAAAAATTTTTGTGGCTGTTATAATTTGAACATGGTTTGGGGGCACCTGGGTGGCTCAGTCCTTAAGCATCTGCCTCAGGTCTTGATCCCAGGGTTCTGGGATCAAGTCGTACATCAGGCTCCCTCCTTGGCAGGAAGTCTGCTTCTCCCTCTTCCACTCCCCCTATTTGTAGTCCCTCTCTCTCCGTCTCGCTGTCAAATAAATAATAAATAAAAATCTTTAAAAAATGGATTTTTAGTTTGTAAAAGTGATATATAGCTATTATGAGATATTTAAATAATATAGAACACAAGTAATGAATTATTTAAAAATCCACTCCTGGCCCTGCTTCCCCAAATTAACCATTTTTAACATTATTGAACTCTGTTGTAGGTACTTTTATTTGCATATATGCGGATAGAAGAAACACTTGTTAGCTAGAAATAATTTAATACAGCATGAGATGTACTACATATTCTGTTTTTAATTAAAGAATTGCATTTTGCTTGACTCAATTTATAGAAGCGAATCCAAAGTATAAATTCAGAATCTGAGATATAATCTGAAGGAATTGCTGATCTTTAAGAAAATGTTTCTCTGCTGTGAGAGATATTATTAGCTCTGAAGAGATCCCTCTAAAATTACCTCTTTTTTTTTTTTTTTTTTTTTTGAGAGAGAGAATGGAGGAGAGAGCAGAGGGAGAGTGAGAGAGAAAAATCTTAAGCAGGCTCCACGCCCTCCATGGGGGTATCGAGCTCATGACCCGGAGATCACGAACTGAGCCTAAACCAAGAGTTGGACACTTAACCAACTGAGCCACCCAGGCACCACTGAGATGCCTATAAAATTTAAAGAAGAGAAAAAAAAGATTTTGCATAAAGAAAAGATTGGAATTATTATATTTTTTTTCTTGCATATTCTCACTTTAGAAGGGGTTGACTGAAAAATCACCATAAGTAGAGAAAATCAGCACAGTCCTACTTTCTCCCTTTCCTACATATCTTCTTCCAGTGCTGGCCATCTGTTATTTTCACCTTGTCGGGAGTGGCAGCCTTTGTGTTCTGTTTTGTAGTCACAAAGCCTGTGTGGACCCATAGCAGCCCTCTGACAACAGCAGCTGCAGTCCTGAGGTCTTGGTTGGCTAGATTTCATGGGTGAGACATTTTTTCAAAAAGTGTCCTAAGTGCTGAGTGGAATGTCTACTTACGGTCATTTCAGTTTAAGGATAACTTGGTTGGACTTAAAATTCTTGGGACACACTTTCTTTCCTCGGGAGTTTGTAGACATTCTTCTGGCATCTGATGATCCCACAGAGAAATGTCAGGACAACTTTATTTCATCTCTCCTGAGAATGACTTACTTTTGCCTGAGTGCCTGAAGAATTCCTTCTTGAATCTTGAATACCTTCATCAGGATATGTCTCATCTCAGTGTCTTTTTCTCACTCAAGTTTTCCTGTACTTAATTGAGTTTTCTTTGTCATTTTATGGATTTTTTCATGTCAGGAAATTTTTTTGGTGTTTAATTCTGTATTAGTTTCTATTTCTTAATGCCTCAGTCTTTTAGCTGCTTTCACATAAGGCTCTCCTCGAGATGAGCAATTTGATTTTCAGATGCATCCATTCTGTCCCTTGCTATGTTTAATTTATTACTTTTGTGTGTTTGGGCTGCCACCTTATTTTCTCAGCACAGAATGTGCCTTTTAATCTGTTGTTTTTATCATTTCTTCTTTGAACTTTTTTTTTAATTGAATTCACATTTTTATTTAAGAAAGTGTGAAACGCGTAAGATATTTTCTTCTGTTTGAATTGTATTTTCTTTTAGACTAGGTTTTTCATTTACTTTTTGAACGCTATTGCTTTCTTGTTTCTCTCTTTTTTTCTTCCTTTAATTTTGATACTATTCTTGAAACATGGTTGCTGGGAGGTGGCCTTTCACCTTCCTCCTGCCTGGCATGCAGGGGGCCACCTGGACTATTTGCTCTGACCATGTGGTGGGGGGCAGTTCTCCTTGGCTACCTCCCCATCTTGATGGAGAACTATTTGTGTCCCTCTCCTGGCTGTATTCCGAGGGCAGGGTATTTATTTTTCTATTCACTTTATTTGTAGCCTCCAAGAACAGGGGGAGGAGAGAAAACCCAGTGGAGGCTTTGTGCGGCCTTTGTTGGAGGTTTCCAACTCCTGTGGCTCTTCTGTGTCCTGGGGTGCGTGTGAGCTGTGCTAGGCTCACTCTGTCTAGTGGTGGATGGATTTTTGTCCTCAGGGGACGATGATTTGGCTCTCAGAATGGGACCTCAAAGGCGCCTGGGACATCAGCCCCATGAGTTTCCTTCTCATCTCCACCTGTTGTCATCAGCAGCTCTTTCCACCCCCACAAATTAGAAAGAGGAAAGAAGATAAAATTTGGGCCTTCTGTTTATGATTGGCACTGTGTGTGTGTGTGTGTGTGTGTGTGTGTGTTGTGGAGGGTGTATAAAAGATGCTTCATCTGACTGTCAGCATCTCCCATCCCTTCTTTTTCTGCTTTTGGGAAGGATCATGACTATAGTCATCTTTTTTCCGTTGCTTTCTGCCCACCTTTTTTGCAGGAGTTAGTTCACAAAGTGTAATGAAGATTGTCCTACTATCCTTTTCTACTTTCCATGCGAGGTGGAGAGACCGTGTATGCCACTGTGGCTCTTTCTTCACAGAGCCTGAATTGGGATTTGGGCCCCGTCCCTCCTTGGACCAGCCGTTCCCCTTGACCACCTTCTCCCCATCTGGCTGCCACTCCAGCTCTTCCGGAGAGAGTGGCTGGAGCCAGGAGCCAGGAGCCACAGGACAGGAACATCAAATCTTCAGTTTCTTCCACTGTCTTCTTGTCTTCTGTATGGAGATTATGTCCCGTTCATTGGTCATTGATTAGTAGCAAGACTTGCCATTAGCCACTATTTTTGGTACAGGGTTTGCAATGATCATTGTGAGATTAATGTATTTAAAACATTACTTTCCATGGCATGTCTTTTAAAATGTAGATATCCTTTGTTCTGACACCATTTGAATGAAGAATCTTATATAAGTAGCTTTATATATATCTGGCTTTACTATCTTCTGTAAAATCAAAGTACTGGTCCAGATGGGTCCCCTTGTAGCTCTGACACTGGTTATTACCGAGAGATTTAGGGTTTTGTTTTGTTTCTCACTTCAGCATCAGTTTGCTAACTATTCACCTAGAAATGAGCCAGAAGGCTAAAAACTATAAAAAAAAAAAAAAAAGACACCTTTGTAGACAGAAGAAATGAATATAGAACCTAGAAGTCACCCAGAGAAGAATGGCCCTTAGGGAAGACTGGGTCTGAGAAATCAGCTTACTTGGGGTGAAGGCCAGGCATTGGGTGCAGTCAGCTGGGAACCAAAGACCAAGTTTGCATGTTGCAGAACTGTGTTGGGCGTGGGCCTTCGGAACAAAATTGATTCCTGGGTGCATGGAGCATATGGACTAAAATATTTATTCTCATTACTATCTTATCCTCATTATTTTTTGAGTCATGTCAACTAATTCTAAAAACTATTTGTGTTTACAAAAATTACCAATTTAATAAAACCATTTTTATAGAGGTCATTAACAAAGACTGAATAACAGTGCGGGATGGAGGATAGGTGTGCCTGGAACCCAGGAATAGGGGAAAGAGTTGCAGATTGTCAAAAATGCTGGCTCTGAACTTTCTGTCAGACAAAGGGACAAGGGGGAAGCTAAAGCTAGTTTACTTCAGCCCTCAGTAGTTAATGAAAAGAAGGCTGCTATTTGTTGGGGGCGAAAAGCTTTCTCCTGGCACTAGACCCTAAAGGGCGTTATTGAAGAGGCGGTAAGCATTAAATGAGAGCTATTCCTGGGATTTACAAGAAATTACAAAGCTAAAGCTTCAGTATTGTCATCTCTGTGAGTAGGAATGCAGCTGGAAGGAGCAACATGGACCACTCTAATCTGGCTACTGGGGCTGCTTTGTGGCGCCATTGCTGTTCATGGAGATGAGATGGCTTCTTACTATGGCTGGTTGGTTCTCTGTTGCTGTTGTCATAGTCCTGGCCTGTGGGGGATCTTCACAGGCTCCAGGTGCTGTTTCCTGTCCCATGAATGCCCCAGATGACTCCCTTGGGGTCTGGAGGACTCCATCATTAATGCCCCACATGACTCCCTTGGAGTCTGGGGGACTTCATCATTAAGGACCCCTTTACCTGTGGCCAGAAATAGAGGGTGTGTACCCAGGAGAACTTGCTGCACATCTAGCCATGTTTTTATGTTTCCCCTTTGCCCAACCGTGTATTAACTTAAACCTACCTCCTCCTGCTCTTCTTCTTTTTTTAAAAAATCACCTGATTTGCTTTTGAATACTATTCTAGTATTTGCTTTGTGGCTCTTTAGTTTCTTTTGGCTTCTGGGTTATAGGTCTCAAGCTCAGTGATTTCAAGGTGTAGTTTGTGATAGCAGGAAGAAACTCATAATAACAAAGCTATAGATTGTCTTTGTATCCTTATCTCTGAGCCTCTGGGGGGGGGAGATTTTTATACAAATGATTTTTTTATGATTTCTAAAAATCTTTCCCAGTTCATTTCAAGTTTGCTTGATTTTTATTTTGACTACTTCCAGCTGGTCTGAGAACCCTTTTTCATGTTGCTATGATTCTCCTCAGACTTTGGTAGTTAATTTTGTTTTAACGTTCTTTCTTTCCCTCTTCTGACTCTTCTCTCATTGCTCTCAAAGCATTTATGATATTTTCAGGCAGTATCAGGGACATGTTTTACTTCAATTTTCTATAGTGGTATTTTAATCCCTTTTCTGCCTAGAACTGTGAAGTTGTTTCTGGAGATTTCTGGATCTTTAAAAAACAATGAGTATAGACTTTCCAGGCCAAAATGAGCCTTGAGGGTAGGGCTAGCTAAGCTGGTGTAATTTAGAGTGTAACAGAAAGGCTTCTGGTCATCATAACATTGCTGATTATGGTTGAGATAGGTCCCTTATCTTCTTTATTGTTCAGAAGGAAAACTAATGTAATTTCCATTATGGTATCATCCGTCCTCCCACTCCCTCCGCCTCTCCTGCAGGCTCTTTCTCTATTTCATACACCAGTGTTGCACCCAGGAAAGTTTTACGGTTCATGTGTTGGAGACACTTTAATTTACAACATTCACCTTATTTGGAGAAAAGTTTCTATTTTGGGACCTAACTGAAGTTGTTTCTTATTTCATTTGAGCCACAGAATATGTGAAAACATCTACCCAAGAGTAGAAAATGGTCAGTAGGAAACAATTCAATTTGCTCTTCTGAAATGGGCAAACAAGAAAGTGGGTCCTGATTGCTTGGTTGAGACTCAAAAATCAGGCTCATTTCTTTAACACTGATCAGACTACTCAAAAAATGGAATCCAGGAATTGTATATTAATGTAGCTTGGCATACGGGGTGGGGAGAGGACCCACCAAACCAAAAGAAGAATATTATTTTTTTAAAGCCAGATTTCAGGAGGCCCAGTTATTGTCTCTTCCCTCTTCAGGGTAGTACTTAGTCCTTTTTTCCAATGCCTTTTGGCTAAGCAGTTTCTTCCCATTGGCTGTGCAGACCATAAGTAGCATTTGGAGACTAATGAACTGTTATGTATTTATTATCTCATTTGCACAGGACATAATTAAAGGTAAATCATAGATTTTCTTTTCATACTTGATATATTTGAGTAGAAAATTGACTTAGAAAAGAATACTGATATAATTTCTTTGCAGCTGTGTCTCCTGAGCCAAGAAAACCCTTTCTCTCCTCCTTTCCACCTGCGTGGAGCCTGTCAGGAATCACCTTAAATTCTCCCTCTTCCTTGAGACCCCTTCTCCATCCCCCAAAAGAAATTAATCACATTCTTCTCAGTCTCTTGGCTCCTTATACCTCCAAACCATTGCTGTAGATAGTCCATCCTGCCTCATACTCATTAGCCATCCCTCCTCACACTTGTTAGCCATTCCTTCCTTCCAATACACTGTAAGGTCGTTGAGGCAGGTAGGGTGACCAGTTGTACCATTTTGCTTGGGACTGAGGCATTTGCCAGGACATAAGTGCTAAAACCTGGAGAATCCCAGGCACACCTGGGTGGTTGGTCCCCCTGCAAGGCACCATAAAAGATTACATTTTAAAATCTTATTCCAGTGAGAATAGTGCATTGCACTACAGTTACTCAGTGAATATTCTTGAATCCCTGTTTCCACAGGCCACTTAGCCTGAGGTTTAAAAACAACTACACCCAATTAGATAAAAACTCAATTTTCCTTCTCTCTCTCTGTCACCTTCTGTGGTAAGATGTCCAGCCTCGTGTGCCTTCCAGGCTTCCTGGGAGTCTGCAGGGATGTTTTGCATGTGCTCAACTGCGGTTTCAGCTTCCACAGACTGCTCAGGCGTCGGCTGCGTGACGCCAATGCGCGGCTTCTGACAACAGCCAAAGTTGCTGACACTTTTAATGCCACAGAAGCTGCTGGTGCACTGGGCCAACACTGCCACTTTAATTCCCCAGGAGTCCTGGCTGGAGCTCCCAACGCCCCCTCGTAATCGTATTTTCTGTAAAGAGAGCCTTTTGGCATTTCCTGCAGCTCCGTCTCTCTCTGGGACTTACCCAGGAGTCCACGGAGACCAGCTGGAGAGCAGGACAAACCCTGGGGACACACACTGTTTTCACAGCCGTGACAACTCCTGTGTTCAACTGAAACTGCTTCTTCCTTACCAGAGTGGTTCTGACCAAGGGGGGTATTTTGTACCTTCTACCCTGGCACATTCAGTAAAATCTGGAGATGTTTTTGGTTATCACAACTGAGGTGGGGGCTTGGGGGTGCTACTGACGCTCAGTGGTTAGAGGCCAGGGATGCTGCTAGACGTCTTACGATGCACAGGACAGCTCCTTCCACACTAGGGAATTCTTTGGTCCAAAATGTCGATGGTGTGAGGTTGAGAAGCCCTACTTCAGGATGCGTTTTCTCCCTAGGAGTACAGTGCTTCCTCCAAATAGACCTTGGGTTCCCCTGTCCCCCTTTCCACCAGATTGTGTAGTCATCTCTGACTGGCCCCAGCAGGAATGCAAGTTGAACAGTCATTCCTGTGGCCAGTTTACACTTGGAGTTTTGTTGAGACTTCTTCCAGTCTCCTGGCCCACAGACCCATTCTGCTTTGTGGCTGAGTCCTGAATGGGTCAGACCAAAGCTGTGAGATTTCAGAAGTACAGCCTTCATCCTGCTCAGGTCTTAAACACCAGGCTGGTCCTTAGGAAGGCTAGATTGCATGCCTGGCTTGAGCAGGTCACTGGAACTCCTTTCCTTATCTCTGTACAGAGGATGGAAATGATGATCAAGTAGTTCTCTCCCCAGTGCGTGGTTCAGATGAGTAACAGAACTCCAAGACCGTGATGTGCTTTCAGCCCCTTGAGAAATAAAAATATAGCTGTAAAGGTGACTGTGATACATGTTTTCTGATTGAAAATTTATCTTAATTAGTCCCTGTACTTCTATGGCACAATATCCTCAGGGAGAAGGAACTGTTGTTTTCCAGAAAAAAAAATATCTTAAAAAGACAAGGTCTTCGGGCGCCTGGGTGGCTCAGTGGGTTGAAGCCTCTGCCTTCAGCTCAGGTCATGATCCCAGGGTCCTGGGATCGAGCCCCACATCAGGCTCTCTGCTCGGTGGGGAGCCTGCTTCCTCCTCTGTCTCTCTGCCTGCCTCTCTGCCTACTTGTGATCTCTGTCAAATAAATTTAAAAAAAAAAAAAGGTCTTTGAGGGCTGCCTTTTTGTTTTGTTGATGTTCTCCTTTGCTGCACAAGAGCTTTTCATTTTGGTGTGGTCCCAATAGTTTCATTTTGCTTTTATTTCCGCTGCCTCAGGAGACATATCTAGAAAAATGTTTCTATGGTCAGTGTCAAAGAAATTACCACCTGTGTTTTCTACTGGGAGTTTTATGGTTTTACGGTTTCAGGTCTCACATCCTCAGGTCTTTCATCCATTTTGAGTTTATTATTTTTTATTTTTCAAAGATTTTATTTATTTATCAAAGAGAGGGAGTGCACGAGAGCACGTGCACAAGCAGGCAGAGTGGCAGGCAGAAGCGGAGAGAGAAGCAGGCTCCCTGCCGAGCAAGGAGTCTGATGCGGGACTAGATCCCAGGACCCTGGAATCATGACCTGAGCCAAAGGCAGTGGCTTAACCAACTGAGCCACCCAGGCGTCCCTTGAGTTTATTTTTATGTATGGTATAAGACAGTGATCCAGTTTCATTCATCTGCATGTTGCTGTCCAGTTTCTCCAACACCATTTGTTGAAGAGACTGTCTTTTTTCCATTGGATATCCTTTCCTACTTGGTTGAAGATTAACTGACCCTGTAGTTGTAGGTTCATTCTGGGCTCTATTCTGTTTCAGTGATCTGTGTGTCTGTTTTTGTGCCAGGACCACACAATTCTGATTACTACAGCTTTGAAGTATATCTTGAAATCTGGGACTGTTATACTTCCAGCTTTGTTCTTCTTTCTCGAGATTGCTTTGGCTATTTGTGTGGTTCTATCCATATTTTAATATCATTTGTTCTAGTGCTGTGGAAAACACTGCTGATGTTTTGATAGGGATTGCATTAAATATATAGATTGCTTTGGGTAGTATGGGCATTTTAAGAGTAGTGGTTCTTCCAATCAATGAGCATAGAATAACTCCATTTGTTTGTATCATGTTCAATTTCATCAGTGTTTTATAGTTTTGGGAGTACAGTTCTTTCACCATCTTGGTTAAGTTTATTCCTGGGTATTTAATTATTTTTGGTACAATTGTAAATGGGATTGTTAATTTCTCTTTCTGCTGCTTCATAATATTAATATATAATATATGGTAATATATAATATTATTACAGATTTCTGTATATTAACTTTGTATCCTATGGCTTTACTGAATTCATTTATTAGGAGATATTTGTCAAAGATGTAATTGATAAGGGCTTAATATCCAAAATATATAAGGAACTTTTGCAACTCAACACCAAACAACAACAACAACAGCAAAAACAACAAATAACCTGACCAAAAAAAATGGGCAGAGGACCTGAATAGACATTTTTGCCAAAGAAGACATCCAGATGGCCAACAGACACCTGAAAAGATGCTCAGCATCACTCATCATTAGGGAAATGTAAATCAAAAGCTCAATGATATAATCACCTTACAACTGTCAGAATGACTAGAATAAAAAACACAAGAAACAGGGGCACCTGTGTGGCTCAGTGGGTTAAGCCTCTGCCTTTGGCTCAGGTCATGATCTCAGGGTCCTAGGATCGAGCCCCACATCAGGCTCTCTGCTCAGCGGGGAGCCTGCTTCCCCCTCTCTCTCTGCCTGCCTCTCTGTCTACTTGTGATCTCTCTCTCTCTCTGTCAAATAAATAAACAAAATCTTAAAAAAAAAAAACAACCCATAAGAAACAATAAGTATCGGTGAGGGTGTGAAAAAAAGGAATCCTCGTACACTGTTGGTGGAAATGCAAGCTGGTGCAGCCACTGTGGGAACAGTATGGAGGTTCTTCTGAAAGTTAAAAGTAGAATTAACCATATGACATGGTAATTCCGCTTCTGGGTATTAACCCAAAGAAAATGAAAGCAATAATTCAAAAAGATATATGCACCCTTATGTTTATTGCAGCATGATTTATGATAGCCAAATGATGGAAGCAACCAAATGTCCATCCATAGGTGAATGGATAAAGAAGATGAGGTATATTTGTACAATGGAATATCACTCAGCCATTAAAAAAGAGTGAGATCTTGCCATTTGCAACAACACGGATGGACCTCAAGGGTATAATGCTAAGTGAAATAAGTCAGAGAAAGACAAATACCCTATGATTTCACTCATATGTGGAATAAACAAAAACAAATGAACAAAGAAGAATGAGACAAGCAAAAGAACCCCAGTGGACTCTTAAATACAGAGAACAAACTGGTGGTCACCAGAGGGGAGGTTGGGGAAGATGGGGGAGATAGGTGGAAGGGACTAAGAGTACACTTATCGGGGCGCCTGGCTAGCTCATTCGGTTAAGTGTATGCCTTCGGCTCAGGTCATGATCCCAGAGTCCCGAGACTGAGTCCCACATCAGGCTTCCTGCTCAGCAGAGAGCCTGCTTCTCCCTCTGCCCCTTACCCAACTTGTGCTCACGCTTTTTTTCTCTTTCTCTCTCCTGTCTCTCTCTCTCTCTCTCAAATAAAATTTTTTTAAAAAGTACATGTACCATGATGAGCACTGAGTATTGTACAGAATTGTTGAATCACTATATTATTGTACACTTGAAATTAATACAACACTGTATGCTAACTATACTTCAATTGAAAAAAGAAGAAAAAAAAAGACAAGGTCTTTGTGAAGAAGAAACAATTCTGAGGTTCTAGACTGAGACAGAAGAATGACCACCTAGGATTGTGGAGCTAATGTAATACAAAGCACCCATGTGAAATGCAGAGCTTTCCTGAAGGGCTCTTAGGAAGTTGGGGTGCCCTGAGATTCATTTCATGAGCCTCACCACAGCCCTGCTGTGAGAGGTGCTCTCAGGGGCACCTAAGTTAACTTGAAGGGTCCAGGCACAAATAATCACACCCAAACACAGACATCTCTGTGTGCATAGTCACCCACATGCGCACTCTTCTCCCACACACGTTGTTCCAGGGCATGGAGTCTAGTAAGACTTGTTCAGAAAATTAAAAATCACAAGATCCATCCAACAGATTGGTGGTGGTGTTTCCATAGTTCTTGTTCTCCCTCCCTCGTGGGGCATTTGTTTATTGCGTCTCGGGGAGTTTTAGTTACGTAGAGTGGACTGAGAAGTTCTCAAGAGCAGAACGGTTGAGGTCTTGGAGAGAGCATCTGGCACATAGTGTGTTGCTTGTGTGGTTATTGTTTGTTGAAGGAAAGAAGGAAGAAATGAGCATGAGGAGTGGAACCGTGGAAGAGAATCTCAGAACCGAGTCTGCTTTGCCTTTTTGGGAAACCTTGGCTGGGGAATGAAGGGTGAAGGTCCCAGGGATCTCTGTTTTAGTCCTTGAAAACAGAAAGTTCTCGGATGGATTTTAAAATGCCAGCAAAGATGTTACTAGAAACACAAGAATGCTTTTTACCCAGGCTCAGCGGTGACCCTCTCCTGATTCTGGGATACATTTTTTCCCAACTACACGTGCAATTTTAAAGCACCATTTTTGGGTGCTCGGTGCTGTGTGTGTGCTTTTATCCTACCCTGGCAAAGGAAGTTAAAGCATTGTCTGGCAGGTTTGCAAAAGAGCTCCTTTATGGGCAGAGAATTTTGTTGTCAGTGGGTGATGGTTCTGTCTGCAGGGACTGGGTCTGTGAGGGGGCTCTCGGTTTGAAGCACATTGTCCCACGCTGGTCTTCTGTTCCTGGTCTCTTGTCTGTGTCTAAGTGCTATACCATCAGACTGGATTTCAGAGGCAGCCCTTATCTTTCTTCGGTGGGAGAGAAACAGATTCTCAGAACCAAGACAGGATGACTCCTGCATGCCTGTAGCCTCGGGTCAATATCATCTTCCCTGATAGTTCTTAAATCTGGAATTCTCTTCTTCCTCCTCTCTTCCTCTCACCTTTCCATCCTTCAGGCCCTGGCCATTCCAGCTGATAGGATTTGCTGTGCTTTCTGAATTCTGTGTACTTGTTATCTATGCCACAAGGTGTCATGATTTTATTTGAGCTCATTTTATTTCCCAAGTTTTTTGAGCACAGGAAACATATCTCCTACATCTTCGGATTTCTCCCAGCAACCCCAGCTAGGTAGTCGCTCCTTTTGGATGGCATTATAAAAAGCATTGAATAAATGGGCCTCTGCGGTTAGAGCTCATGGACTTGCAGAAAGCGATGGTGTGTTTTTTGGAGGTTAAGGAAAGTAACGAATGGAGAGACAAAAGGAATAAAAAGAGGAAGGACATGCAAAATGTCAAAATATCACAAAATGTCACCCCACCAGTAGAATCTTTCATTAACTCGCTTCCAGAAAACTCCTGTTTAAACTGTGCACACACACACACACACACACGTATATACACATGTGCACACACAAACACATATGTACACACACATATATTTACATACATACACACATATCTATACAGAATTTACGTGCATATTACATGTGTATATGCAGTAAACCCTCAGCAGAATATTTTACCAGATTAGCTTAGGTGTTACCATTAGAGCATGGAACATGGACAAATAAATCAGCTTTTTTGGAGAAAGCGGGTCTGGCCCAGTCCAGAGCTGGAGGCCTGTCCCTTAGAGGGCTGTCGGGGCCCTAGAGCGTGTGGGACAATCAGTCACAGAGAGGAAAAAAGGGGAAGCCGTGAAGGTGATTGTGTCTGCATGGGAAGGGCGAGAAAGCCTAACTGGGCTTCTGCCTTGTCATTCCCTTCGGTGTTAAGAAGGGTTTGGGGAGCCCTACATGAAAGAATGTCTTTTCGCCTTTGTTCATTCAGTCTTTAAGACTGTTTGTGTTTGGCACACACAGGAAAAGTCAGACACAAGGATTCTAGTCACACCCTTTCTGGACTTTAGCTTTCTTATCTGTAAAATGGAATTTATGTCTTCTGTCCTTCATAGACTCCTTCTGGCAAAGAGGGGGAAGGACCCAGTGCCCGTCCCATGACACTAGGTGGCCCAATGGGCTGTGACAATTTGCACCATGGCCTTGTGCATCTGAGTTTTCATTCATCAGATCTGCATATTTACGTTTCATTGTTTTCTTGGGAGGATAAATACAAATGTAGGTAATTGTGATGACCAACCAGAAATATCCTGGTGTCCCATATCTGCTTTTTTGGCAGTTCACTCAGTTTACTTCAAGAACATTTTGCACTAGGGCACCTGGGTGGCTCAGTTGGTTAAGTGTTTGCCTTTGGCTCAGGTCATGATCTCCAGGTCCTGGGATAGAGCCCAACATTGGGCTCCCTGCTCGGCGGGGAGTCTGCCTCCCACTCTTCTTTTGCTCCTTCCTCCAGCTCGTGCATTTGAAAGAAAGAAAGAAAGAACGAACGAATGAACATTTTGTACTTGACAAAACAGGTATTTGTTTGGACCTTGCCTGTTATGTGAAAACAGACCAGACATACGTGTGTTTTGTTTCCTAGGGAGATGTGCATCCAACAGGATGGGAGAATTCATCTCACCGTTGTTTACTTTGGGAAGGAAGAAATGAATGAGGTCAAAGGAATACTTGAAAACACTTCCAAGTAAGTATGACTTGGAGTCGTACTAAGGATTCATAGCAACTGACATCAGGAGTCCAAGGCTGGAACTTCTGCTTCAGTTTTATTTTCCTTAACACCCTGGGTCAGCTGGGAGATGGACTGGTTGCTGGCTGTTCTGGGGGAATTTTGCACCTCCCGTCCCTGGGAGAGCACCCTAGCTGACACTGGTCCTCACTGTGTGGGGTTGTTGGCTTTGACAGTGATGAGATGAAGGGCCCTGAGCTGCAGGGATGGGGGGGCACTGGCTCCTTTGGACTTCTGTGTGACTGGGCATCGTCTCAGTGCTGCCGATTTGGGGACTTGGCGTCCCAGAGTGGGAATTAGGGACCACGCATCTGTGCACTGAGCTCCAGCTAAGCGATGTCCATCCTGGGATTTCCTTCCCTTAGCAAATGGTCTAACCCTTTTTACTTTCATTCATTATGCATTTTGAAAGATTAGGGGGAAGCCCAAAGTGATGGCTAGGATGGGATCCTGGGTGCAACTTACTCAGTTGAACAGAAATGATTTAACTGAAAACCTTAGACTTCGGGTTGTACATGTAGACATATACATATGTGTACAGGTCAGCTGTATGGGAGAGTACATGAAAGCAGCACAGACGGGTTTTCTCCCCTCCCCAGATAAATGAGTATTGATGTAATAAATATCTGTGGCATTTTCTACTAGTGAGGAAGCCAGAACGGTACCCCCACTACCGAGTTCTGGTTTTCCAGGGAGGTTTGCGGGCCTCCGCTTGAGTAATCGGGTGGGTGGTCTCTCCATAAGTGAAGGTTGGGGGCTTTGGTAGTACTCAGTGGCAGAAATAGCCTCACGAGGTCCATATGGTCTAAGTATAAACAGGGGCCCCCCTGTTTGCATTTCGTGTAAATAGTAATAGGATGAGAGTCAAAGGATAAGATTAGAAGAGTGAGTGTACCTTTTGTGTTTATGTTCACGCTTTGTTACTAATTTGGTATTAATGGGCACAAATCAGAATGCTTGTTCTAATTACTCAAATGTTCTAAAGCAGTGCACTGGTCTTATTTCCATAAAAAAAAAAAGTTGGATTGGAAGGCAGGGTTCCTCATTTATTTACATATTATTTATGGCTGCTTTTGTGCTGTAATAAGAGTTGAGTAGCTGTGACCAAAACTGTATGACTTGCAAAGCCTGAGCTCCCTACTCTCTGGTCCTTTACAGAAAAAGTTTGCTGACCTCTGTTCCAAAGCAATACGGAATTCAGAGTTTGAAACTAGTAACAGCTTAAAAGCTAGGCCCCATCGAAGGGAGATCAGAGAGAATAGAATAACTGAACAGCCTAATTGTCAGTGAACTAGAACCCTCTCGGCTCCAGCGCTCTGTGATATCCTTGTCGTCTCTGCTTGGGCATGGGGTGCAGGAATTATTAGAGCTCGTGTCCTCTGCCCAGTTTCAGCATCTCTGGCAGTTTCCATTGTTGGGCATGGATCTTTTTTTTTTTTTTTTTTTTTAAGCTTCCCAGCTGATTCTGACCTGCAGCCAGGATTGAGAGTCATTGTCTGAAAAAGCAGCGGTCCACCCCGGGAGCGGCCCGTGAGAGGCCTCCAGCGCAGCCGGCTGCCCCCTTCTAAGGTGTTTCTCAGTAGCTATCCAGGCGACTCTGAAGTGCAGTCAGGACTGAGAAATTCAGTCCTATTGGGTCTGGTACCCTCTGAGGACTTTAAAGGACATTTGCTGATAGATACATATAACCAACTTGACATGAGTCTGGTGGGTAAGGGGAAGGCCAGTTTCAATGTTGTTATGGGAAATATCCATTTTAGTGACTGGAAGGCTTAAGGGCTTTCACTATCAATACTTTCTTCTCTGTATCAAATGACCTGGCAAGATGAATTCTCAAGCAGAAGGTTGCTTGATGAGCAAAGAACAAATAGAATCCGAACAAGAGAAGTAGAATTATTTCAGTGGCAGGGATGGTTTACTTAAAATTTTGGAGAATTTCCAGAGATCAGCCTACCCATAACCGAGAACTTCGTGCCAGGGACTGAGCCCATCAGTGCTTTAAAAAGCACTTACAGCACTGTGGAAACTCTGGCGATGTGAATTGGAACCCCATTTTCCTGTGTCAGTGCTCTCCTTCTGTTAACTGGGGAAATCTGCAGTGTTAAGGTCTCTGATGCCTTGGGGGTGTCCTCCCCCTTCCCTGGTGTTGCTCTGACCAGACCACCTCCCGCAGGAATGCCCCGCCCTCTGCAGCCAGGCCTGAGCTGACCAAACACTGCAGCACTGCCTGCCACTCCGCCTTCCAGGTCAGTCTTCCTTGTCACCTGCTGCCGGAGTCTCCTACCCAGACCTGCTCTGACTTGTAACTTCACCTTGATGACTTCCTGTCTCCAACCACACTGGGAGGGTGTGGTCTGCCCCTTCGTCCTCACTCCCATTATCGTCTTCTACTTGGTGTTCTCTCCGTCCTCCTTTCTACGTTCTCAGACCACCACCCTTCCGTACCCTACCTCTCTTGAGTGTCCACCTCTGGAGCTCTTTCTGACCTCCAGTCCTCTCTCTCATCTCAGACTACTCCCTGCTCGCATCTCGTCTGCTTGGCACTTGGTGTATGATTCAGCTATTCCTAACTAGCTTATAGGCTGCTTAGTAAGTAGTACCATATCACGTGGCTCTTTGTAACTCCAGCTTAGTGCCTCATTCAGAAAACATCCAGTGTTTGCTCATCAAGAGAAGGATGGGGTGCCTGACTGTTGCAGTCGGTTAAGCATCCAACTCTTGGTTTTGGCTCGTCATGATCTCAGGGTCCTGGGATCGAACCCTATGTTGGGCTCCGTGCTCAACGTGGAGTCTGGTTGACATTCTCTCTCCCTCTTCCTCTGCCCCTCCTATTCATGCTGTATCTCTCTCTCTCTCTCAAATAAATAAAATCTTTTTAAAAAAAGAGAGAGAGGAAAATCCCACATACACAGTATATTTATACTCCTAGTAATCCATATGAACATTTATATAATAAACCCTATTCAAATGTCATTTTTTATTATCTTTTAAGGTAGCAAATCTTTTGTTCAGATGCATTCTTGAATAATAATAATAACCATGAATCATCTTATTGAATATTCACAGCAACTTATGAAATAGATTCTGTTATTAACCCCATTCATAGACGAAGAAACTGAGTCTCGGAGAGGTTGTTATTCAGGCTGTCGTCCCTACCACATGGGAGAGCCAGGATCTGAACCTCAGCTGTTAACTTGGGATAGTCGAGGTCTTCCCATGGCACCACATTTTCTCTTAGTATACTCCCTTGCTCCCTCCTGAAACTCATAATTGTCAGTTGAAAGTAATAAGATTTGAAATCAGCCTGAATGATATTTATTTCATTAGGATACCAGCATTGTGATTAAACTGTTCTAAATGCAGCTAAATGCATATGTGTTAGGAATAGCTTTTTAAAATCTAGTTTGGCTCATGAGCAGTGTGTTCCTCTCTCTGTCTCTAGATTTATGCTTACTCAGTTGAGCTGTACATTTCAGTTGATGGCTATAGATTAGTGCTTTGGAAATGGCAATTTGTGATTCATTAGAGGGTTGTGTAATAGCTTCAGTGGGTTCTGTCCAGTGTTTTTAAAACATAGAAATAGGATAAGATAGAAGATACCAGAGTGCATCACAAGTAGTAAGGGTAAATATTGTTTTGTAAAACTTTAGTGTGTGCGTGTGTGTATCTACTATGTCATGATGTAGAATATATTCCTTTGTATGGGTGGCAGTCAAAGTATTTAGCAACCACTGCCATGGATAATAGTACTAATCAGTTCTCAGTATCTGATTCTTATTCCATAGTTTTCCATATTAAGCTGCAGTTAATCTCAGATTAAAGCCTCGCTTGGTGATTCTCAGATATAAATGTGCTTGGGAATAACCTGGCATGCTTTCTAAAAAAATATTTTATTCATTTATTTGAGAGAGACAGAGATAGCGAGAGAGAGCACAAGTGGGAAGGAAGGGGAGAACAGACTCCCTGCTGAGAAGGGAGCCTGATGTGGGGCTCGATCCCAGGACCGTGGGATCATAACCTGAGCCAAAGGCAGAAGTTTAACTGACTGACCCACCCAGGTGCCCCCAGGGTGCTTTTTAAAATGCAGATTCTTGGTATCCAGCTCCAGAAATTCTGAGTCAGTAGGCCTGAGATGAAGAAGCTTGGTCACCAATACCTAGAACAAGTCCCACATGTGATGGTGACATGGGTGACCCACAGTGGAAAAGTGCTGGCCTAGGTAGACATTTGCTTGGAGCTATGTATTGGGAAATTTTAAAAAATTGTAACAGGTAGGCAGATTGGCGTGAGTTAACATTTACTACATTGCAACTTCATCTTTGTCCAATCATAAGGATACAAAGGTGTTATGCCCCAATAACGGGTCCGTGATTAAAGGAGCGAGACTGATACAAAGCGAAGGTCAAGCAAAGCTTTATTTCGCGCCAAGCATCAAGAATCTAACCGAACGTTCTGGGCCGCACCTCTTACAAGAGAGGGCGACCCTTCTCTGTTTCACAGTCTAGCTTTTAAGGGCAAAGGCCATGCGGTTGGGCCTGGCCACGCACAGGTGGCCAATGAGATTGTAACACACACAGGAAACTCCACAGTGATGTTAGGTGACCAATTGAATTATAATTTACCCTAGTAGACATTTGAATCAGCCTATTACATCTTGATTAGGATTGGCGCCAAAAGGGTTCCCAAAGGGTGGGGGCCCATACTCCTTGGTAGCTAGGGAGACAGTATGCAACCCCCTACTGATCGGATGTCTCCACCTGGCCTGACCCACCTTTGTATCTGGGCATTGTTACCTGGAGCTGGTTTCCCGGACCGCCTTTAAGTGAATCCCCTGGGGGAAGGGGAGCAAGGACAGTTCAAGGGCTAAACAACAAGGTTTTGTTTAACATCAATGAAAGCCTCTTGACAAAATATAAACATAAAATAGGTCCTTACAAAAGGCATCTTTCAGAGGTATTATCTTTGAGATCAAAGTACTAGAGATGAGACACTGCCCTGTCATTGCAAGTATGTGACCTAAGAGAGGGGTTTTTCTGTATGTCTTCTCGGGGACCTGCCTTGCTTGGGTGTGGGTCATCATTTCATGCCTCTTTGAAAGGTAAAAGACTTTATTTATTTATTTGAGAGGAACAGAGAAAGAGCACAAGCAGTGAGAGAGGCAGAAGGAAAGAGACACAGACTCCCCACTGAGCAGGGAGCCCAATGCAGGGCTCTATCCCAGAACCCTGGGATCATGGCCTGAACCAAAGGCAGACATTTAACCAACGGAGCCACCCAGGTGCCCCTGGAAGGATTTGTTTGATGTGTACCCTCAGAAAGATTTATCAGGACACCGCAGAAGAAAATTGGGGAGGAAGGTTTTATTCTGGTTTGCGATTTGTTTCTTAAATTTGAGCAGAATTGTTGCTTTGTTTTAATTTTTTTCTTAAGCAATTTTTAGATACTATCTCATTCACTGAAATCAAAAAATCAACACAGCAAATCCCTCCCAAGGAGGTAAGAAATCTTGGGCCCTGGGAGGCACCTCACAGATTAAGGCAGCATCTCAGGCCTGTGGCCATCCCACCTGGCATTTGCAAGAGGGGCTAAGTATGATTCTGCTTAGTGGAGATTCTCCTGTTTGTGGAGATGTGCCTATAGTCAGTATTCTAAATTGTTCTTTGGGGGCTTGGAACGTAGCATATAGATTATAGTATTGTAATAATTTTAAATTTCCTGAGTGTGATTATTATATTATTATAATGTTACATAGGAGAGTGCCCTGGTTCTTGGGAGATACTTCTCTTCAAGGGTAAAGTTGTCATGATGTGTGCAGCTAACTCTCAAATAGTTGAAAGCAGGCAGGCAGGGAGAACGTTAACACTTGCTAAATCTAAGTGAAAGATATATGGATACTTACATTATTCTTACATTTTTGAAGGTTTAAAATTTTTCCAGATAAAAATATTGGGAAAATATATTATGAAAAAAATGAAATGATTTGTTTATATAATGGAATATAATTCAACAGTTAAAGAAAGGTGATATCAGCAAAAATGGTAAAATAAAGACCTCTGTAAATACTCTTAATAAGGCAATGAGAAAATTGCTAAAAATGGTCAGAATCAACTTTTTTAAGAACTCTGGAAATTAAACAAAGCTTGCAATAATAAAATGTTTATCCAAGAAAAATGACTGAATTTTTGCGCAGCTTTAACCTGCCTTGTTCCCACCTTCTCCTTAGCGCTTCTGTAGCTTTGAAATCCAGTAGCCCATGAGCACAGCAAGAGCCACAGCCTGGCAGCAACCGGGGGCCAGCATGGGGCAGTAGCTCCTCTAAAGTGTCAGAAAAATGTTGTGATGTGACCTGTCTGGGGTTTTCTGGAAGACTCCACTCAGAAAGTTGTCTTTATTTAACTGACTCAGAGCTCTCCCAGTGGAAAAAGCCTTCCCTCTAAAAAACAATTATAGGAAGTCTGTAACTTTGTGGCTGCCTGATGTAGCAGATAAGAGGCAAACAATAGACTAACCAAAATGCTTAAAAAGTGAGGCTGAGGAGCGAGATCTCCACTGGGTTTTGAAAAGCTTGAATACCTTCCTGGGGATATAGAAAGCCGTGCTCACATTTAGGGCTATGGTCATCCTTAGGAAAAAGGTGAACAGGCCCTAACTTTTCACTTCTGGCTGACCTTGAGGCTTTGTGCAAGAAGTAAGTAAAGGCTAAGGTAAGCAGTCACCTGCCTGGTTGAGTGCTGATGGCAGGCCCCAACATGTATACAAAATCCCTTGACAAAGATTTGGAGACTTATTGGTTCTAGACACTTAAAGAAATCTCTTCTAATCGTTAACTTACCACTAAGTTGTCACACTCAACAAAGAATACAGATTTTACAGAATTAGTTAAAGAAAGTCACTCTGGGGGTGCCTGGGTGGCTCAGTGGGTTAAGCCTCTGCCTTCAGCTCAGGTCATGATCTCAGGGTCCTTGGATCGAACCCCGCATCAGGCTCTCTGCTTAGCAGGGAGCCTGCTTCCCCCTCTCTCTCTGCCTCTCTGCCTACTTGTGGTCTCTGTCTGTCAAATAAATAAATAAAATCTTAAAAAAAAAAAAAAAAAGGGAAGTCACTCTGAGAAACAAACTGAGGGTTTGGGAGGAGAGGAGGTGGGGGGATGGGTGAACCTGATAGTGGGTATTAAGGAGGGCACGTATTGCATGGAACACTGGGTGTGGTGCATGCATAAACAATGAATTCTGGAACACTGAAAAGAAATTTAAAAAAAAGAAAAAAAAAGTCACTAGATAAGCAAATAACAACAAAAAAGAGGAACAACAATAAACCCAGGGGTGGGGGGGAGTTGATTCTCATTTCTAGGATTGCCACATTATATTATTTAAAATGTCAAGTTTTAAACAACAAGTCAGAGATATACAAAGAAACAGAAAGTATGGCCCATGCACAGGAAACAAATCAATGATTAGAAATTGTCTCTGACAGCAGTGTCTGGGCAGCTGAGTCAGTTAAGTCATGATCCTAGAGTCATGGGATTGAGCCCTGCACTGGGCTTCCTGCTCAGCAGGGAGTCTGCTTCTCCCTCTCGCTCTTCTTCTCTTCGCACTTGTGCTCTCTTTCTCTTGCTCACTCTCTCCCAAAGAAGTAAATAAAATCTTAAAAAAAAATTGTCCCTGAGGAAGCCCAAGTGTTGAACTTACTAGACAAAGACTTTAAATCAACTGTATTAAATGTGTTGGAAGAATTAAAAGAAACCATGTTGAAAGAACTAATGAAAAGTATGAGAACCAAGTCTTGGCAAATAGGACCATGTCTTACCAAATAGAAACAGAAGTTATAAGAAAAGAGCCAAATGGAAATTCTGGGGTTGAAAAGTACAGTAACTAAAATGAAAAATTCACTAGGGTGTGCTGAATATCTGGTTTGAACCGGCAGAGGAAAGGATCTGTGAACTTTAAGGTAGGTCAATTGATGTGATGAGGTTTAAGAAACAAAAATGCATAAACATATGAATGCATGAACTATGAATCTTAGAACACTGAAAAAATAAGATAAAATTAAAAAAATAAATAAGAATGAAGAAAATGAACAAACCTCAGAGACTTGCAGGATAGCATCAAGCATGCCAATATAGACATTAGTGGGAGTTCCAGAGGAGAGGAGAGAAAGGGGCAGACAAAAATTTGAAAACATAATGGTTCCAAACTTCCCAAATTTGTTGAAAAGCCCGAATCTACACATCTAAAAAGCTCAACAAACTCTGAACAGGGAAATTCAAAGAAATCCACAGTAAACATGTGATAATCAAATAGTTGAAAGACAAAGACAAAGAAAGAATCTTGTGAGTGGTAGGAGCAAAGCACTCATTGGGTACAAGGGAATCTTAATAAAATCGGTAGCTGATTTCTCATCAGAAATAATGGAGGCCAGAAAGTAGGATGACATATTCAAAGTGCTGGAAGAAAAACATTCAACCAAGAATTCTATATTCAGCAAAACCATCCATCAGAAATGAAGGGGAAATTAAGACATGCCCAGATAAATAAGAACTGAGAGACTTCATCACTAACATGCCCGTCTCACAAGAAGTATGAAAAGAAGCTCTTGAGGCTGAAATGAAATGACACTAGACAAACTCAAATTCTTGTGAAGAAACCAACAGCTGAAATAAAAGTAAGTATTTCCCTATTTATAGGGTATAAATGTATTTTTTGTTTATAACTCTTTTTCTCTTACCTACTTGAAAAAATAACTGCATAAAACAAGGTTCATAAATTTGTATTGGTAGACACAATGCCTATAGATATCATTTTAATATGATAACAGCACAAAGGAGAGGAGAGGGAATGGAGGACCATATTTTGTGCACTGTCGAAAATAAGCATTTCTTCAAAAAGAAATGGAAAATCTGAGTAGATCTATAACAAGTAAATGGATGGAAACAGTAATCAGAAAACTTCCCCTAAAGAAAAGACCAGGCTCAAATGGCTTCACTGCTGATTTCTACCAGTCATTAAAGATGAATTAATGCCAATGCTTCATGAACTTTCACAATTTAGAAGAGGAGGGAATACTTCCCAACTCATTCTGTGAGGGCAGTATTATCCTGATACCTTAACCAGGTAAAGACTAAGAAAAGAAAACAGATGTAGAAATTAGAGATGTAGAAATCCTCAACAAAATACTAGCAAACTATCCAGCACCATGTAAAAATGATTTTATACCATGACTAAATGAAACTTATCCTAGGAATGCAGGGTTGACGAGATTCAGTCAATGTACTACACAAAACTGCATGACCATCTCTGTCCATGCAGAAAAAGCATTTGAAAAAAGAGGGGGTTTACTGTATTCTGGATATTTCAGATAAGTGGACTCATGTAAATATATGATGTTTTGTGTCTGGCTTCTTAACTTACAATAATGATTTCAAGGTCATCCACACTGTAATATGTGTTAGTCATTCACTACTTTTTATTTTATTGTTTTTGATATGACTGTAAATGGGATTCCTTTCTTAATTTCTCTTTCACTGTATGTAGAAACACAACTGATTTTACATGTTATTTTGTATTCTGACACTACTGAATTCATTTATTAGTTCTAACAGATTTTTGTTGAAGTCTTTAGTCTTTAGGTTCTCCTATATATAAGATCATTCCATCCAAAAAGATAATTTTACTTCTTTCTTTCTGATTTTGCCATATATGGCCTTTATTATATTGAGGTACATTCCTTCTATATCTGATTCATTAAGGGTTTTTATCATGAAAGGATGTTGAAGCTTGTCAAATGTTTTTTCTCTATCTTTTGAAATGATCATGTGATTTTCATCTTTCATTCTGTTAATGTTGTGTATCATGTTTATTAATTTGCAGCTGTTGAACCATCCTTGCATCTCAGGGATGAATCCCACTTGCTCATGGTGTGTGCTCCTTTTAATGTATTAAATTTGGTTTGCCAGTATTTTGTTGAGGATTTTTGCATCTGTGTTTGTCAGGGAGATTGGCCTATAGTTTTCTTTTCTTGTAGTGTCCTTATCTGGCTTCAGTATCAGATAATGCTGGCCTTGTAAAGTGAGTTTAGAACTATTCCTTTCTCTTCAATAGTTTGGCAGAGTTTGAGAAGGATTGGTATTAATTCATCTTTAGATGTTTGGTAGAATTCACTCACGAAGCTGTGTGGTCCTGAGGCTTTTATTTGTGGGAGAGGTTTGATTATGGATTCAGTGTCCTTGCTCATTATTTGTCTATTTAGATTTTCTATTATTTTATGATTTGGTCTTGGGAAGTTGTATATTTCTAGGAATTTATCCATTTCTTTTAAGTTATTCAATTTGTTGGCATATAATTGTTCATAGCAATCTCATGAGATTTTGTATTTCTGTGGTATTAGTTGTGATATCTCCTCTTTTGTTTATAATTTTATTAATTTGAGTAATATCTCTTAAACCTGTCTTAGGTAGTCTGGCTAAAATTTTACTCATTTTGTTTATCATTTCAAAAGAAACTTGCTGAAACTGAGTTGTATAAGCTGGCTTGTATAAGCTCAGAATCTAGAAAATTCTAAATTATTTAAGGTGCCATCTATGAAAAGCTGCCTGAGAATACATTTAATTTTAAATTCTTGACCCTATTCAAGTGTTTTCAGTAAGTAGAACTCATAAGCAATTTCAATATTTAGAGCTGTTAAAATTTTAAATTATACATTGAATGTAATACGGATTTGTATGTAAATTTTTAAAGTATTTTTTTAAATGAAGGATTATTGTGGGAAGTGCCACGTTAAGGGAATTTCCTTGTAATGGTGGAAAGAAGTCTGTATGAGAATAAATCACATTAGACAACAAGATCTTTTATCATTTTCAATTTGGCAATTCTGGGAAATAAAGTCAATTAGAGAAATTAAATCTCCAGTAGAAACAGTAGCTTTCTGAGGTCATTATAACCTCTAGCAGAATAATTGTATATAACTTGGAGGAGTCCCTATGCACCAGCCTTATTACATAAAAAAGGGGAATTGAATGAGAAACTTGAGAGTTTCATCAGTCAGTAACAATTCAAGAAGAAAAGAAGAAGAATAGTGAGTAATCATGGGGCCTTTTGGAACTACATATTCTGGAGTCATAGTTGGAAATTGCGTAGTATAGAATCTAGTGCCCTCATTCTACCATGAAGAAGGCCTGTTTTCCTTACCAGGCTGTTACTTTAGATGTGCCATTAAATGTTACAGTTCTTTGTATGGGATAAATTAAATATTTCAAACTAAATTGTATCTCTTTTCTTGGCTCTCATTTCTTCCGTTATTTCGTATTTGCCATCTTTCTAAAAGCGTGGGTTTGTGTCTATCCTTAGAATTCTGTTGGTTGGGGACTCTTTCTGCTGATGTATGGGGGGTTCCCCAGTACCCCCCTGAGGGAAGAAGGAGGAATCGTGGACAGTCCTCCCAACAGTGAAGGTCTGAGATACACCTCAGCTTTTCCTGTGGCTTTACCCTCCATTCATCCAATGCTTACCGATCACCCACTGTATCCCTGTGTGTGTCACTTACTATATATTGTGTCAGATAATCTCTGGAGATTACAAAAAGGGGGGAGTCACCCCTGCCCACCCAGGATTTATAGCCTGTAAGTCAGCCAGTACATATTTGTACAGGCAAAGGCACAAGAAGGCACTGGGCACGGGAGGACAGAGGGAGGACTGGGCAAAGTGCTAGGGACCCCAAATAGGCCCTTCAGTTTGCAGCAAGACCTAAGAGGTGGTGATACTTGTCTCAGGTTGTCAGAACTGAGTGGGGTTTTTGTGGGAGAGGATGGAGAAAGCATATTCCGGGAAGGGACCCTGGTGCCGTGGCAGGAGGCACACGGCATACCATCTGTGATCATCGCCTGGATGGTCCCTGGGGGTTGTCCAGGACAGAGGACAAAACAGGGTCCTTGCCTGGGCACCTCTGTGGCACATTCCCAAACCCACCACCGCACCCCCTTGGGGGCGAATCGGGGTTTTGTGTTGAAGCAGTCCTTGCTTTTGCATGGCTCTGCTGCCCCTTCCTCCACTGTTTCCTACACCGGGGAGCAGGGCTGCTCCGGCCAGTGAGGGAGTCCCCTGCCCAGTGAGTGAGCAGCATTTCTGAGTGAAGCCAGCGAACGTGTGGAGGGAGGGGCCCGGCCATCCTGCTGAAGCCAGTTTCTCTTCATACTGTTGTGCCCTGTGCTCCGGGGCTGGTGCTGATGAGTCTGAGGAGAGAGGAGGGTGTCCATTTGCCAGGCCCAGATGTTTGACAGTGTATTAATCTCTCTGTTCTGGAAAAGAGAGAAAGGGAAGTAGTTCCCATTCTTTTTCTGCTGTTTCCAGCTCAGCTCTCTGTCTTAGTAGAAAATACCTGTTAATTATCTGAGGCCCTTCCTGACAGCAGAGAGGAGAGCACAGGGTTCATTCAGAGACTGGTCAGTTCTAAGAAGTGCCTGGGCTGAGTGATCAAGAGGGAGGACAGTACTATTACCTATCTGTAGACGGACTCACAGCTGAGCCCGGGGACCTGGCAGGCACCCTGGGAACCACAGACGGATGACGAAGTTAGCCCTGGGCCTCCTCCAACACCTGTGAGTGGTGAATGGTGCCTCCCAGGCCAGCCATGACTCTGTTCCTGCCCCGCCTCTGCTGTGCCCTCACGTCCAGCTCTGTGAATCAGGCCTTCGGCGCAGAGCCGTCATATGTATGTCTGCTGGGAGGCCAGCAGGAGCAACGCATGTCTCCTGCTGGCCAGTGCTGGTCATGGTGGATGACCTGGGTGCGGGAGCCTTCTTTGCATGAGCCTAGCTGGGCAGACAGTGAGCAGACAGAGTTGGGTGCCCACCCTGCACCTTTCTGCATGGCCTGTGGGTGCCCTGAGAGGGGCCTGGAAGCGCCCATTCAGAGATTGGGTAGCGCCTGGATAGAACGCGGATTGTCTCATCCTTGTAGAGAGCTTCACTGAAGAGAGAGGAAGCAGATCGCCTTTCACATTAGGGCCATAGGGGGAGGGTCCGTCGGCGTCCGTTTTCCTGAATTCTCTTTCTCTAGAGGCAACATGTTGAAGCCTAGAAATGATGTTTCAAGATTTTCTAAAAAAGTTCTTCCAGATTAAGGTCATCTCAAGCACTAGGCACAGTGTTCTCCTCACTCCTTTCCTTTCCCTTGTGGCTCCGAGTGACGGACGAGCCCCGCCCCCCAGCTTCCTCCCTCCCCCTGCCCTTTGCTGCCAAAAAGCAGCTCAAGCCAGGGTTGGGGGAATTTAGAGACAGAACAAACTTGATTAACTTACATATTGGGTAAGTGTAGACATCAAATTACCACTGTCCCCTCTGAATTTGTAGTACTCAACTGTCTTTCCACCATTCACTCCATGGTCAACACCTACAGTCTTGTCATATCTCTAATGCTGTCACCTCAGTTTCTAGTGCTGCCTTGTGTTCTTAAGTATTCAACATGACTTAACTTTTGTAAAAATTTGATATATGTGCACAGAGGACCATAGGCTATTCCAGGAGGGAAACTGGGCTGTTCCTTTAAGAGGAACTGCATTCCTCTTCCTCTGGTGAAAGTTGCTTGCTATTGTTCAAATACAGAGCATTTTTATATTTGAACTCTCTAATGGTAGATCCTGGAAAACCTCTCGGTGGAGATGCCGGAATTATGAGTCAGTTACAACCTGAAGAAGGAAGGCCTTCCTGCTCTGCCAAATAGCTAATGCAGATATCCCTGCCTTGTAGGAGGGTCCCCAGAGCATATGAGCCTTGAGACAAGTCAAGAAAGAGACCCACGACTGGCTGTTAGAAAAAGATGAGCCCCAGGAATGTGGCTAAGTCCTGTGAGACCTGGCAGGAGGCTTCCTTAGATGAAGAAGGGAGAATCCAGGTGCCTCACAAGGGTGAAACTTTCCTGAAAACTGCCCAGACAGGGCAGGGAGAAGTGAGGCGAGCTTGACCTGCAGGAGCAGGGCTGTGGAAGCCTCCGGCAGGTGTGGACACGGCTGCAGGGGCCACACTCCACCTCACGTGTCTTTGCAGCAGGGAGGTGGCCTGGGCCTCATCAGGGCCAGGCCAGGCATGAGGAGGCCACAGAGCATGACTTCAGTGCCACTCACAGGAACTATGACCTGGGGGCCACCTCCCTGGGGCATGCAGGAAGGGGTGGATCCCTCCATGGGCAGAGCCCTGCCTAACCGAATGCAGAATCCCAGAGAAACAGAATTTGAGGGTGGAAAGGGCCCTTTGGACTCTGCCAGATTTGCAATGAGGAACCTGAGGCAAGAGAAGTGAAATGACTTTCCCCAAATAGATGAGAGAGCTGGGATGAGAGCCATTTGTCTGCTGACGTGTTTCCTCACAGACATCTGCTGAGCACCTAGTGGGTGTGGGCGTGGCTCTCGGCCCCGGATCCAGGTTTGCTGACGCAGACGCCCGTGCTCTCCCAGTCACCAGCCCTCCTGCCCTGATGTAAATCTGAAAAGTCTGTCCGGCACTAGATTCAGACAAGGTTGGGCCCACAGATTCCCAGGATAAAGAAAACCCACCCCAGTCCCAGATTTGCAAGAAGATGTCGCATCAGGAAAGGGGTAGCAGAGCTAGTTCCGCTCAGCTGATTAAATGACCAGCTACAAGCACAACCTCACATTTGAAAAGTTTCTGACTCTGTTTTTGTGTTGACCTTCACCCAGGAGAGTTCCTTGGCATACAAACTTTGAAACGGAAGTGGTTTTTTATATGTTTTGAATACCTCAAGATTAGGGAGGCATTAGGAATGGGCAGTGGGTGGAGGGGAGAGCCCAGGCTGTGGAAACAGAGGAGCCATGATGAAAAGACGGGGGCATGAGCCAGAAAAGGGGGTTTGTCAAAGGCCAAGGGGCCCTGCTGCACAGGCAGGGTTAGGAGCTGGACCAGGACTCAGAGTCGTTCCCTAGTTCTGTCTGGCAGAAGACAATTCCTGTACCACTCGGTACCACATGAATTTCTGGAACTTTTGCTCAAGACATGCCCCATTTCAGAAGGTTCTGGTGTCCCTGGGAAAGAAGAGCCAAATGAAGCAATGTCTTGCTTGGCTTTGCCACCACAGGCCTGGGAGTCCTTGCCGGGGCTGAGGACAGAGAGAGCTGATTCTTACAGACCACTTTATGCTCTTGGCAGCATTGACCTAACTAGTAACGCTGTGAGTAGTTAAGGAAGGTGTTATTGTTCCCATTTTGCAGATGAGGCAACTGAGCTTCTAGGAGATTACTGGGCTGGCCTAGATCACAGAGTTAATCTATAGGAGAGCCAGGTCTGGGACAGCCTTAGTGATATGAATCCAAGTTTGTCATTTTTTCCTCCCGTACTCTCTTGCTTTTCCTGAAGATGGGGAAGGAGTCCAGGCTTAGATGTGTTTGGGGATAGACATACATCAAGACTGTCATGCCTGATCTCGAGTCACATACAGATGAGAAGACACCAGGTGGGGCCATTCCGGTGTGATTTTGTTTCTTTGGCCCAGTGGTTTCATTCAGGTGGCTCGGGAGGCATGGAGATTGTCCTGGGTTCTGTTTACCCAGTCTCCAGTGGTTCAGGTTTCTCTATCACAGAGAATGTCCATTAGCTACAACAGTACACTTTTCACTGTGGGAAAATTGGTAGAGAAAGAAGAAATAAGTTGGTGCTAAAACTTCCCCGAGTGTTCTTGGTACCTTTAATCTCAGTGAGTTTCCAGTGAGTCTGGGTCATTCTGTATCTTCTTGGTAATCTCAGTGTCTTCACGGTTACAACACCTACGTGGCAAGATGTGGATGGGCCCTGGTCTTGTGTTTCCCAGGGGATTCTGTCTGCCTGGGCACGTGAGCACATGAGTGACTGTATCTGGTCTTCCCTTTCAGAGCTGCCAACTTCAGGAACTTTACCTTCATCCAACTGAATGGAGAGTTTTCTCGGGGAAAGGGCCTTGATGTGGGAGCCCGCTTCTGGAAAGGAAGCAACGTCCTTCTCTTTTTCTGTGATGTTGACATCTACTTCACCTCCGAATTCCTCAATACGTGCAGACTGAACACACAGCCAGGTAAGGGTCTCTGGATTTGGCGCTTCCCTTTCTCTCCCCCACGGTGGTGTTTAGCTCTGTCACACTCACATGCATTCCTTCATAGTTCCCTCAGCTGTCCTGCTTCTGCACTGGCGCCATTTTACCCCAAAGGGAAGGAAAATCATCTGGTTTGATTTCTCCTTTGATGTCAGTGTGGGCCTGTCTGAGGCTCTTCGTCCTAAGTTCAAGTCTGTAACCCATTTTCCATTTTCAGCAGGGAGGTCGGCCCACACAGGAGAGAGTGTGGGGGGAGGACAGGGGCTGGAAAGCTGTCTGAAACTAAAGGGAGAGGAGGGGCTGTAGGCATGCGCTAAGGGATATTAGAGAGTCTGTCTGTCTGGTCTAGGTGTGCAGAACTTCTAAGATGTGTTTTAGGGTTGAATGATAAGAAAAGGAAAAGTGGATGGAAATACCTGGGATATTTCCAAGGCTGAATAGAAGCCAACCAGCCTAATAGTTCTGTCTGTTGCTTTAGGGGAATGTTTGTTTCCTGGTTTGCAGGGAAGAAGGTATTTTATCCGGTCCTTTTCAGTCAGTACAATCCCGGCATAATATACGGCCATCAGGACGCAGTGCCTCCCTTAGAACAGCAGCTGGTGAGTAATTACCCGCAGGGGCCCTTGTGTGGCTCTGTGCCCTGTCTTTCATTACCAGGGGCACCTGACCATGATTAAAGGTGAGTGGAAATCTGTGGATTGATTCCCATAGTAATTTTTAAGTTTGGCACACGTTCTGGCCTTTGCTCCTAGCACCTTGTTCATTAAAAGTGCTTGCAATATTTAAAAGCGGAAAATAAATAGGAACAGTACCTCACGGAAAGGTAATTTCACACCTTCGTAGTTTTCTTATATGGTTTTTGGAAACTAGGATTATTGCATTATGGATGCAGCACATTTTCTCTTTGTTATTACAAACGCTCCCAGGTAAGGAAGGTGACGGATGGCAAACGGAAGCCAGAAGGGGGTGACTTGCCCCAGGTCACATGGTGAGTGAGTCAGTGGGGGAGTGAGGACCAGATCCAGTGCCCGTCCCTCATGCCACCATTCCCACAGATCACAGTCCCTCTGGGACTTGGTCACCAGCAAGGTGGCTCTTAAAGGAAGGCTGGAGGGGCTTCTCTGCTAAGATCGAAGCTGCACAGGTCACGGAGAGTGGAACCACATGGCCACCAAGGAGCTCTGTAGGCTGAGTGGTCTTGGTGGCAACGGTGGTGGCAGCAGTGAGCCCATTTAGCAGAGAAGCCGTGCGGGCTACAGGAGAGTCTCTTTGGAACGCATGTAGACATGCTCTGCTGAGACAAAATTCCCCATTACTGTGTGTCACCCCCAAGTCGGATGGTGACCTTTTCTGGCAGAGAGATGAGCTGAGTGTGTCTAAGGCTGCCTTCCAGCTCAGGCTGAGTATCAGGAGACCACTGACCTTGGGCTGTCTGTTCTTCATCGCCTTGAGTGTCTCTGTTTTCTCTGGAAGCAAAGCCGTGTCTCCTCCCACAAAGTGCATCTTAGGGTGGGAAAGGGAGATCTGCTGTGTGAACGTGAAGGTGGGAAGGAACCAAGTCTCTCATGCTTCTGTGCAATGGGAGAGTAAATTGATTTTCATTGAAAACATGCATTCTTTGAAATTCTTTTGGAGGACCAATTCTGTCCTGAAGCTTCCAGAGTAGCAAAACCTGGGGGCGCCTGGGGTGGCTCAGTGGGTTAAAGCCTCTGCTTTCGGCTCAGGTCATGATCTCAGGGTCCTGGGATTGAGCCCCGCATCAGGCTCTCTGCTCAGAGTAGCAAAACCTGTTCTCTCTAGCCCCACCCTCCAGTAAACCTCTGGCAGCTGTTACAGTGATCTTTTCCAGAAGGTTTCAGCTTGGGTGTTCCCTTAGGCTGGATGAGGTTTACTCCTCACCCATCCAGCATGGTTTCCCTTCAGGCCCATGTTGCGCAGCACGGTAATAATATGGTTCTGCCCCCCGCTCAGTGAAATTCCAACACTAGATACGCTGAGTATCTGTTGATGTAACTGTGTGTGTGTGTGCGCTGTATATGTCACCACGGTAAGTGTTTTCCATTCCCCAAGAATCAGTTTTTATCTGCTTGAGGGTGATATCGCTTCCTTTGAGACACGAACCTTCGTGTTTCCCTTCCGTGAGTTCTGAGCTTAAAATAGGGTTTCGGGGGGAAATGGGATACAGGATTTCTTTTCTGTCAACCTATTAGAATATAAATTCCTTTGGTTTTAAATAAAGTGCTTCTTTACGTTTGACATCAAATGTGATTAATGTTTTCAACTTCAAACTCATAAAGGTCTTATTTGCTTGCAAAGAATTCTTTTCATTTCACACTTTAAAAGCTTTATCCTTGTGTTAGCATTCCTGCAGAGAAGCAGGTGCTGCGGGAAATGAGAGGTGTGATACGGTTCAACTAGTTTCTCGGATCCCTAGAATTAATGGTCAAGCAGAGGCAGAACTCAGATTGCCGTGTCCATAGCTAGAGCCTCAGAATTATCCTGCAACTGGGGACCTTTACTTCCAAATAGACCTTAGAGCTTTCCTAGAGCACATATATCTGCTATGTTAGGATTCAGTGTTAGGATTCAGTGTTCATGAAGATTCAGTCCGGAGAAACACAGGGTTCTCCATCCGCAAAAGGAACGTGTTGATTATATTTGTTATTGGATGAGCCATTTCTGGAACCCTTGCTATCTGCAGAGAACTAGACTGGACATTCTGGAGGAGTCAGAGGAACCGAAACAGTTTCATGTGATTGGCAGTGACCGGAGAGGTCATTTTACTCTCTCATTTTCGTAGACTTGCCCAAGATCCCACAACCAGCTAGCAGCAGAACTCGGGCCCAGAGCAGGATCTCCTTACCCTAGTGCACTGAAAGCAGATTGACTTTGGATCTAGACGAGGGCTGAAATATGAAGGAAATGGGCTGACAAAAATTCCAAGGGAGAACATCAAGCTACAGAAATTCATTTAATAGAGACAGAATGTGTAGGTCCTGAGAAGGTATAAAATAAAAAGAGATGGTTAGGAATGGTGCATTACGAGAGACTTCCTAGCAAGGGTTCATTTTGTCTCAGTTGTGAAAGATCTGAGACCTATAGATACTCCGGAGAGCCACACTTGGAGTACATCCGTCTCAAGGTGGAGGGAGGATGCAGGTCCGGAAGGGAGCTATGACAAAAAGGTCTCACGATGCAAACACAAGACAAGTGCTCAAGCAGCCCTGTAAATGTGACCTCCTGAGTGCCCTGTGCTGGTCACTGCTGTTTGATAACACTTTGTCTTCAGACTAAAGCTGGAAGCCACATTCCTGGGGTGTGTGTGTGTGTGTGTGTGTGTGTGTGTGTGTGTATTCAGACTACTTGTTTCTTTACTTTTGAGTACAGACCATTAATAAATAGAAGTATGTGAAATCATGGGATTTTATGCTAACATTTAATTTCTTGAGTTGTAAACCTGAGATAAAACTTGCTCATGCTTTAATGAAGAAACAGCTCAGAGACTAAGGAATGACTCCGATTTAAATAATTATTAACTGTAGACATTCCACTTTCCCAGTTCAAGCCTTACTCACACTGAGGCCACCACCGGAGCCTCCTGCCACCTCCCCCTGTAGACCCTCTCCCACCCCTGTCAACCGGTCTTTCCTTCACCCTTTGCCAGAGATACATTTGCAAAACATGGATTAATCCCATTTTAAATCATCTTTTGTGGTCCAAAGCCAGTGGTGTGCTAGTAAATGTGTAACAACCCACTCCCGGAAAGAAGGGGGAGAAAAAGCCCTGATTCATCTTGTTGGCCATTTTCCGTGCCATCAGTGCCCCCACCGCAGCCTGGGGTGGGGGGGTCCCCAGAGTGACATCACTGAGTGCTGAGGCAGGCAGAGCCTCACAGTGTCCTTGGGAGCTGGGTGGGCCCGCACAGCACTGCGGCCTCGATGCCTTATGAGGACTAAGTGCTCCCCACGCTGACTCTGACACTGATGACCGAGGAAAAGGCTGCAAACCGCAGCAGCGGGTGCGTGGTGCCCCGCTTGACAGATGCCCCCCTCAGCTGCTCCGCCAGGCGAGCATCCCGCCCCGTGTCTCCGCACGCTGGCCTTCCTCCTCGGGGCCCTCTCCTCACCGAGAGACGTCCTCACCGAGAGAGTGCCAGAAGCCCCAGTCCGCCCTGCATCGTTGAAACCCAGAGACTTGGTGCTACTCTGTCTGGTGTGTGAGTGGCACTCCTGTCCTCTCCGATTCTGTCCCCTGCCTGTCTCCCCTCTTCTGAGAAGTATTTCACCACCAACCTGCTCAGATGTCTGAAGTTTGCTGACTGGCACAGTCCATGCTTTTAGTCTGTTTTTATATATTTGGGAAGTAGGCGCTCACTGAGGACCGAGACTAGTGTGAACAGATGCTATCCGCAGGCTTTCGGAAGCCAGCTCGGGGCCCTCTTTATTTCGTGGGATAGCCAGGAAGGTGAAGAGGCCTTATTTTGCTCACTTCTCCGAGGAAAACCTGCAGCTCAGAGGCATAAGTCGTTGCTTGGATTGCTGAGTGGGAGGTTCGAACTCGAGGCATGCCCTGTGTGATGGGGATGGGACTGAGGGTGCTGAGTGGCCTTGCTTCCAGAAGGGCATAGCCTAGCTTTCGGTGTAGATTCCTAGACCAGAGAACCTGGAGGATTCCTTATCCAGCACGATACCCTTCAGAAGACACTTTCTTCTTTTCAAGCAGGCACCAATAAAAGAAGACTTGTGGGGAAATGTGGGTTAATACAAATCTTGGAGGAGGTGGCCTTTGAGTCCATCCTTAAACCCGTTCTGTGAAAGCTGTGCCTCCAGAACATTGTATTTCTCAAGAAATGGAAATGCTCCCAGCAGTCCTGGTGTTGGTCTGGGCTCAGCCACCATTGGCTGACTTAGCTCGGACAGGCCATCCTACCTCCACACTGTAAGGCCCACGCGTGCCCCATGCCGTCTCTCTCTGGGCCCACATAATGAGGAATGTACGGGGCGGGGGCGGGGGACACCCAACCCAGCCCCTGAAGCTCGGGGTGCCTGCTGCTCACAGGCAGGACAGGCTGTGTAATCGGCGTGGCCCAGTGCATAGTGAAAGTGCAGGGCCCTGGCTCGGGACTTAGCAAGAATTTCCAGAGCACGAAAGCAGGCAGGACGCCCTTTGAGCGCGGGGCCTGCGGGCTGCAACGGGGTGTGTACCACGGGCACTGCACGTGAATGCGAGCCTGGGCAAACACGGCCTCGGTGCTTCGGAGGCTCTCTTTGATTTAGAGGAAATACTCAGCCTGAGTATTTGTTATTTATTTTATTTCAGGGCCCAGATTGCTTCGCGGGCAGTTGTCCAAGTCAGCACCATTAAACCAACAGGCGCGGACTGCCTCCCAGCTCCCCGCGCAGCTGTGGGATGCCGCCTTCCCACATCTCTGGGGAGAGACACCGATTTGTGCTTTGTGCTCTGGTCCCCATAGAAAATAATCACCCCCGTCACGTGAATTGCCCACAGAGCTGCGGGTCTGGAAGCTTCCTGTGGGAGAGCGGGCTTGACAACTGTCCTTTGTGGTGTGTTCCTGCCCTGCAGTGCTCTGCTGAGATCTAAGGTGGGGGGAGAAAGGGGGCTGCAGGGAGTTGAGAGGAAGCCAGCCCTCGAGAGATATTTTTTAAGTGAGGATAGAACTTGAAAACCGATAGGCGAAATTCGGGAGGGATGTTTTTCTTTTAACATACAATCTTTATCTGAGGGTTTCTTCCTCCTCTGTTGTAGTAAACATCATTGGTGTCTGTCTTTTCAAAGTTCGAACAGAGCAGGGGAGCTTCTTGTGCCTGGGGTCGAGGCTCTAAGCATGAGAGCCGTCTGTTCAGAGCCCAGGAAGGTGAAAACGTTTTAGTCTGTTCCTCCAAAGCCCCCCAGTTCTTTTCCCACTGGAATTCCTAAGCCTTTGCTGACCTGCTAAAGAATTCTCTGCTTGGGGCGCCTGGGTGGCTCAGTGGGTTAAAGCCTCTGCCTTCGGCTCAGGTCATGATCCCAGGGTCCTGGGATCGAGCCCCGCATCGGGCTCTCTGCTCAGCGGGGAGCCTGCTTCCTCCTCTCTCTGCCTGCTTCTCTGCGATCTCCGTCTGTCAAATAAATAAATAAAATCTTTAAAAAAAAAAAAAAAGAATTCTCTGCTGGAACCTTGTCTGTTTCCACTGGCATGGAGCCCTCTCTGCCCTAGGAGTGTTCCTCATTCTCTCATTGGAGGAGCATTTATAGAGCACCTCTGTGTGCTGGACCTTGATCTGGGGGCTGTGAAGGAGTCCAAGGCCCTGGGCTTACCTTCACCAGCAGTGGTAGGTGAAGACAGAAAAGAGAGGAACAAATGCCTCAGCAGGATAATTTCAGAGAGCTATAAGTGTTACAGAGAAAAGAAACCAGGTGACAGGTTAGAGAGAGACATGGTGGTGACAGGTGTGGGGGAGTGTGCTGACACTGGCTGGGAGGGTCAGGATGACTGCTCTAGGCAAGTGACATTGGAGCAGAGCCCAGTGGTGAGCAGGGAAAAGGTGACCCAGGCCAGAGTCTCCAAGTGTCTGGCACTGGGGACCTGGGAGCCTGGTATATTCGAGGGGTGGACTAGGAGGAGATTCTGCACGAGGGGGCGAGGTGGACGAGGCAGGCGGGTGTCGGGTTACGTAGGACCCTCGCAGGCTAGAGGTTTTCTCTGGGTTTTATTCTAATTGCATTAGGGAGAAGGCAATTAAAGCGCCTTAGGGTTTTAAATTGGAGCGTGCTGTGATCCAATACATGTTTGAAAGGACTCACTCCCAGCAAGGCTGCAGGTCACGGGCAAGGTGCCAGGGACTCGGCACAGCTGTGTGTCATAGAGCCTGTCAGAAGCGAACCCCCTCTCGCCCTGATGCCTTAGACCATGGGTAGGGTGTGAGCCAACCCGTGTCCACCAAGGGCTCAGCTTCAAGGAGCATTTCAGATAGTGGCTTTTTCTGGCTTGCTAACTTTAAAGCCAACATTAGTAAGTGTTTATAGAGTCCATTCCCCAGCTCATAAATCAGTTTGTGTCTGTCCCACGGTCCCCAGGTGTGAGGGTCCCTCTCGACCTTGTTCAGCCTTGCCTGGCATCGCATGCACAGCCCATGTCTGGGGTGACCACCTCTTGCAATCCTTCTTGTTTTTCCTTCCAAGCCCTGGCCCATTGTTCTTCCTGTTTGGGGCGTCTCTGCTTGGAGTCCAGGTACACCTCAGCCAAATGCTTGATGTTTGGTTACTGGCCCTTGTCTTTGACTCCATTTTTATCCAGAAGGTTAGAGGACTCGTCTTGTGTCCTTGCCAGCAGAAAGGATATTAAGTCATTAGCTGCACCAGAAACCGTGTACCTGGTATGAAACAGAAACTGTTTTTTAAAAAATGACTCAGTGGAGATTTTCCCAAACTTTCCTTCCCTGCAAAATCTTTCCAGTTGATACTAATGAAATTGCCTTGTCACTTGGGAGATATTGCATAACGGGCCTTTGTTCCAGTTGGAGCACATCTGCGGGGACCACACTGACGGACAAAACCTCTCTCGGTCCTTCCTTCCCCCCGGCAGCCCTGACGCGTGTGTGTTTCCTCAGCCCAGGCCATGTCTATGCGGAGGCTGTAGCGGAGATAAGATGGTTTCATGGATCACAGAGCCAAGGAATTTTCGAGTTCACAGTCCTTCCACGAGCCATATATGGAATATAATTGAGGCTTTGGTGGAGGGGCAGTGAGGATAGATGTTTGGATGGTGGAGCTGGAAGAGACCTTAGCAGAGATTTAGCTCAACCTCCTATTTTATTTTATTTTATTTCATTTCATTTTAAAAGATTTTATTTATTTGAGAGAAAGAGAGAAATAGCGAGAGATCACAAGCGGGGGGAGGGACAGAGGGAGAGGGAGCAGCAGGCTCCCCGCTGAGCCTGGAGCCTGATGTGTGGGACTCGATTCCAGGACTTTGGAATCATGACCTGAGCTGAAGGCAGATGCTTAACCAACTGAGCCACCCAGGCGCCCCTTATTTATTTTTTTATTTTGGGGGTGGCGCAGAAGGAAGGAGAGAATCTTAGGCAGGCTCCATGCCCAGCACGGAGCCCCATGTGGGGCTTAATCCCAGGACCCTGAGATCATGACCTGAGGTAAAATCAGGAGCTGGATGCTTAACAGACTGAGCCACCCAGGCACCCCTCAACCTCCTCATTTATAGGAAAGGAAATAGAGGCTCAAAGAAGTGAGGGACCTGCCTGAGGCAGAGAAGCTAGCCAGTGGTCACGCTGGAAGGAGACACTGGGTCTCCTCCCCTGCTGTACACTGTCTCTGATGAGCAGCGAAGGGAGCCAGACTCCAGGCGGGCAGAAAATGCAGAAATCCCAGTGGAGGGGGACCTGGTTCGGCCTGACCTCCCTTTCCCTTCCCCAGGAGGGGACTTTCTCCCCTAAGCACCTATGTTAGCCTCAAGAATGGAAAAGAACTACTAAGATCTCAAAACAAGCCCTGGAATTACCTCAGCCAAAAATTTAAACCAACGTTTTAAAAAGTCTTGCTGCTTTAGCAAATACACTGGAAATTTCCTTGCAGAGTGAGAGACTGAGTGAGACCTGGTCCTGCTCTTTGGAGACGGTCACCGCTTGGATGGCCTCTCGGCAGCCCTGCTGCTTGGCACTGCCACAGATGTTTTGGGAGCAGTTTGGTTTTAAAATAGTTTAAAGATGAATGGACAGAGTCTCTCTTCAGAACCTGGACTCTTGGTGCCCTTTACCTCGGCAGGGGAGAGTTAGCAGAGCTGAAGCAACCCAGTGCCTTCTCGGGTTTTCTTTTTATTCCCCGAGGGAGTCCGGTGTGTGCCAGAGCGGCTGAATTCCGAGTTGTTCTCTCTCCCTTTTCTCCACTTCCTGAGCCCTTTGCTGGCTCCCTGCCCGGCCCTGTGTGAGGGGCCGAGGCCTCCAGTTCTCTCTGGCACTGGTGTTGGGCCAGACACGTAGGTGGCTTTTCCATGGCACTGCTCAAAAACTGGCTCTCCTGGTTTGTTTTTGAGAGAGAGAGAGAGAAAGAGTATGTGTGTGTTTTCATGCCTACACCCTAGAAACATTCCAGCCAGAGGTGCCAAAAATCACAAGGCCCATTTGGGAACCCGTGAGTTCTGTGTATCCCTAACCATCCGCAGGGACTCAGCTGCATCTGCACTTCCCACATGAGGTTGTGGGGCAGCTTCTCGTCAGGTGGGCTGGGCTCCCTGTTGAACTGTGCTTACGCTAGTGTGGGACGGCTCTCTACCTCTATCCACTCGGTCCTCCCCTCTCAAATGACAGTGCTCTCCCTGCAGGTCATAAAGAAGGAGACTGGATTTTGGAGAGACTTTGGATTTGGGATGACCTGTCAGTACCGGTCAGACTTCATCAATATAGGTAAGAGGCACCGACTGGAGGCAAGTCTGGCCTCTGCTGCCACCCAGAGGCCACGAGCAGCCCGGGAGGGAGTCGGGGCAGCTCCCCAGGACTCTGAGGGCAGAGGTAGTGCCATTTCTTACGAAGTGGCCCTTCCTCCTGTCAGGGCCTTGGAGGCTGGACCAGGACGAGGCTTGGGCGTGTGTCGACACACGAACCCCTCTGATCTCCACTAGACCCTCTCGGTTATCCCACATGTGGCACACAGTCTGAGGAAAAAGGCCGTTGTCGCAGAAAGGTGGCTTCAAAGCAAGTCTCCCCACCCTCCCCGCCCCCTGGCTCAAAGAAGCACAAGCGGGGGAGGGGCAGAGGGAGAGGGAGCAGCAGGCTCCCTCAGGACCCCCAATGCCTCCTTCCCACCTGGTTCTGGCTCTGGTCCTTCTCAAGCAGAACATTCTGGGGGCGCCTGGGTGGTTCAGTAGGTTAAAGCCTCTGCCTTCGGCTCAGGTCATGATCCCAGGGTCCTGGGATCGAGCCCCGCATTGGGCTCCCTGCTTAGCGGTGAGCCTGCTTCCTCCTCTCTCTCTGCCTGCCTCTCTGCCTACTTGTGATCTCTGTCAGATAAATAAATAAAATCTTTAAAAAAAAAAAAAAGAAAAGAAAAAAAAAAGAACATTCTGGGCCTCCACGGTAGTAGCGGGATCCACTGAAGAAAAATAAGGACAACACGGGGAATTTGGGAAAATCACATACCAGAAAGGTTTCAAATTTCTCTCTGCTGAACCTTCGAAAATTCTAGGTACTACTTCAAGCTCCAAATGAGTGTATAGTCCCTGTTAACACACACACACACACACACACACACACACACACACACACACAGGTTCCCAGAGCATTGAGAGGAAAGGCCCTTAGGTTGCAGTTGAAGAGGGCAAAGGGACCACACAGCAAGTGATGGACGTAGGATGAGAACAGAGTGTTTCCTGTCCCCCTTGGAAATACTACCCCACTTCCCACAGTGGTACCTACTCATGTGCCCCAAAACAGAACAAAATTATGGATCATACATGACTAGGATATGAATGAACAAGGGAGAAACTTTGATCTTGTGCTCAGGGGGTCAGAGTGGACCCTGGCTTGGGGTCAGGGAAGCCCTGCCCTCACAGAGCATGGATATTTCCATCCCCAACCCCCACCGCCATATTCCCTTTCTAAAGCAGGTTTCCATTTTGAGAAACTCTGTGTTTCCTGGTTCTATGTACAGGGAAAGATTATTTTGTGATGATGTATGTTTATCAAATTTGAATTTATAATAAATTGGATTTTCCTAAAAATGGGGCGCAGCTGCCATTGAAACATGTGGGAATGGTAGCCTGGTGAGGACGCTCTTCCTCCGTGAGCCACTGATGTGACCTCAGAATCTCTGGGTCACATCTGGACCCCGGTCTTTCTTTGCCATCTTGTATTTATTTGCAAGCATCTTACTTTTGCACCTTCTATTTAATAAGTTATGATGATGCCGATGATAATAAATCAGTTACAGCTAAGCAAGCACTGTCCCTCACATGACTATGTCATTTGGTTATGACATCTAGTTCCATTTCAGGATAAAGGAACCACAACTCAAGAGAGGTGAAGTGGCCAACCCCAGGCTCAAATTCCAGACCCCTGAGTCAGTATCGTACACCTGCCCACCATGGGGGTACACAGATCACTTGCATACAGAGCCCAGCCGTGGGCAGGCTGCATGTTTCCCCCATGGATGACCCTTCCGGGCCCAGGGATGGCCTTGATCAGAACAGCGCAGCTTGGGGGCTGCATGGTGGCTCTGATGAAAGGTGTTGAGGATGATGTCACTGTTTCTCATAGGAGTTAAATAAATCTCCTACGTGAGAAAGGAACAATGACAAAAAGGGTCAAGTCTTCTCTGGTTCTCTTTGGTTCGCGGTGGGCTTCAGGTTAAGAAAAGACATGGGGCATCTCTGTTTACAAAGATGAGCGTGGAGGGGACCATTACTCACTTTGATGGAGTCCACTCTGAAGCGAGGCCAGATTTTCAGAGTAGAAACTCTGCACAGCAAGGCCAGTTCCTTAAACATGACTCACATCACTGGCCTGGGGCGGACAGACAGCTTTTGGGACCATTTCGGTCCATGAAAGGCAGAGTGTTTTGTGGGACATCATTTTGTTCACTTAGATCCCCCTACCCTTTCAGGGGGTGAGCCCCTGCTTCCCTGTCTGAATGGCAGGAGGCCACATGCAAACAGAAACCAGAATTTTCATCGGAAGGTTTCAAGTAGAAAAGGCGGGCGGCTGCCGTTCTTCATGGGGCGGCTCAGGGGGGGCTCGTTCGAGAAAGCAGGCAGGTGCTGGGAATGAATGCCCTTTGCAGTGTTGGGAGCTCCGGGAGCTGGTGCTCGTGGCCGCCACTGCCGCGAGTCCTGCGTTCAGGATTTCTGAATCCTCTTTCCCCGACGGCCCCTCTCCGCATTCGGAGGGGCAGGCAGCGAGACGTCTCCCCTAAATCATGCTTCTCTCCACGGGAAGTGCACGCTGGTGCAGAGGAGGGTGGCAAATCTAGATGGGGAGGGGCTGTGCGGCTTGCTTCAGCGCTCTGCTTTCTCCCGACAGGCGGGTTTGATTTGGACATCAAAGGCTGGGGCGGAGAGGACGTGCACCTTTACCGCAAGTATCTCCACAGCAACCTCATCGTGGTGCGGACGCCGGTGCGCGGGCTCTTCCACCTGTGGCACGAGAAGCACTGTGCGGACGAGCTGACCCCCGAGCAGTACAAGATGTGCATGCAGTCCAAGGCCATGAACGAGGCATCCCACGGGCAGCTGGGCATGCTGGTGTTCAGGCACGAGATCGAGGCTCACCTTCGCAAACAGAAACAGAAGACGAGCAGCAAAAAAACATGAACTCCCAGGCCTAGACCTGGGGAGACGCTTTCATTTTTCCCTTTCAAGATGACCAAACACGGGGCTGTGACAAGGAAGAGGTTTCCCTAAAGGGGAAAAAAAAAAAAAAAAAAAGAATTTGACTGATTAGTAAAACAGAGGAGGGGAGAGAGCCTCTGATTTCTCTCTGCTTATTTGGCTGGACTTAACAGGAATTAAAATCTCCCACTTTGCCTGCAAAAGTGGCCCAAAAGCATCCCGTTCCAGTGTCAGACAAAGGCAGAGTGATTGTGAGGTTATGAGCCCAAAGGCGTGGAGGTTTTGATTGTGTTTACAACAGTGAGAGCTGTTGTCTTTTGTGCTCATTGAAACAGTCACGAACTAAGAACAGTTTTATAAAAAAGTTCTTTGGAATGAGAGGCAAGCACGTGTCTCCCCATAGGAATGACGACAGGGGTAGGGCTCTAGGGCCCGGGAATGCTGGTGAGATTCGGAGATACACTCATGGCGGTCCTTGTGAGTGTATTAAGCAAAACCAAATGGACTCAAAAAGAAAAAAAAAAACAAAAAACTATTGCATCATTTCCATCCAAGATTAACCAAAAATAATCTGCTCATCCTTTTTATTATAGTTTTAACCATCCCCATTTCTTAATTTTATTTAAAAAATGCACTTTTTTGGCTTATGAGTTATATTCTGCTTATTTAATTAGCAATTTTCAAGCCTTACTAAGAGAGCACAAGTTAACATACATTTTTATATCTTTTAAGAAGATGCTTGTAGGTGTATTATGAGAACTTCTAGTTCAGATCCAGCTTCATATCCAAGGACACGCCGAATGCTGATCCCGTCAGACACTGAATGTCAGACCTCTGGTTGTGTGGAAGTCACGGTGTGGGGCTACTGGTACATTGAGACAGAGATACGTTATCCGAAGACTGTTTCCCAAGAGGAGCAACTGAACACTGGAGGGAAAGAAAGATATACTTCTTACCTTAACAGAAAAGGAAACTCATTCAGACTGGTAATATCTTGATTTATTCAGAAGTCGGAAAACACATTTTCTCCTCAGGAGAACTGGGGACCACTTTCTTACCTGTTTAAATAAACCAAAGTATACTGTGTGAGCCAAACTATCTTTTTTCAAAGCAGGGTGCTCTTCCTGGCGGCTGGCTTTTATGAAAAGAAATGCAGAAAAACGTATTTTGTGAAAGATCACTCCATCTGCCAGAGTCAAGTGGGATGGAAGATTTTGCTACAAGTTCACCCACCCCAGTCTAGGGGAAAGTAACTTAACTATTTTTTAAATGAAACAGTTCTACTTAGTCGCCAAGATGCTTCTGAAAATGGCATTTTATTACAGTTTCCAACTATTAAAAAATACAGTTAATAACATTGAGTGGTTTCTATGTTCATGTGAAAATTATTTATTTATTAGCCAGCACCAGATGCATGAGCTAATTATCTGTGATTCCTTGCCTTCTGTTTGCCCACAGTCAACTCATTGTTTAAAAGCTTCAAGAACATTCAAGCTGTTGGTGTGTAAAAAAAAAAAAAAAAAAAAAGCATTGTATTGATTTGCACTGGTAGTTAATAAAATTTAATTAAAACACAGGACATGAATGGAAGGTGGCATTGGACAGCTAATAAAATATGATTTGTGGATATGATTCCTTCTTGGAGCAAGAATGCCATGGCTTTAGTTTGGGGGAAAACTTTTTTATTGTGCAAAGACCAGGGTTTCTGCTATAGACATTTTGGGCTAGATCATTCTTTGTTGGGGACGGGGGCTGTCCTGTGCACTGTAGGATATTTAGCGACACCTTTGGCCTTCACCCACTGGGACCAGGGTGTCTGCTACAGACATTTTGGGCTAGATCATTCTTTGTTGTTGGGTGGGGTGGGGGAGGCTGTCCTGTGCACTGTAGGATGTTTAACGACACCTTTGGCTTTCACCCACTGGATCCCAGGAGCATCTCTCACCTCAGTTGACAACCGAAATGTCTCCAGTCATTGCCAAATGTCCCCTGGAGGGAGGGTACCAAACCACCCCCCTGCTGAGGACCACTGGTCTAGGAGGACAGAACCAGGAGGAAAAATCTGGCTCTTAATACATTTTGCTTGTCCTTTCTGTTAAGAAGAAATTGAGAAATGATTTCTAACTGGGTCTCATATTTTCCCAGGCAGTGGCGGTACTAGACATTTGGGGCCCCATGCAGCCTCTCTTGCCAGCGGTTCTGATGGCTGTGAGGGTCTGACCGCGCCCTCCTGCCTGTCTTCTCCCGGGTAGGAGGATGCACCTGCATTGAGGCTGGCAGCAGGGAGCAAGTGTTGTGACCATGGAGATAGGCAGGTCTAAGCGTCCTGCAGACTGTAGGGTCCCCGCTGCACCCTGTGGGCTAACCAGCCATCTGCGCGTGTTTCAGTGGCAAATCCCAGATGCCTGAGGCCGTGACAAAGACTGGAGTTTTAGCGGTTGGTGAAGAACTGCTGTGGGTAGCTGAAGAGGAACAGAAACAGCATCAGATTAAACTATCTCTCTTTTTGGAACTTAGGTAAAGCAGTTTTATCAAAAAGGGGGAGCCCTCTTCAAGCGCACATTAGAGGGGAATCTGTTTTCGTTTGGGGTGCTGGGTGGCTTAAACAGCGAGGGGATGATTCAGGTCAGGAAGGCTGAGAATTCCAGGATCAAGGCGTGGGCAGATGCAGTGTCTGGTGAGGCCCCATCTGCTGGTATCATCACAGGGTGGAGACCAGGCTGAGGGCTAGCGCTCTTCCTGTCTCAAAAGGACGCTAATCCCGTCATGGAGGCTCCCCACCTCAGAACCTAATTACCTCCCCAAGGCCTCACTTCCAGACACCACTGCGTGAGGGTTTCAACATGGGAATTTTGTGGGGACACAAACATTCAGCCTGAAGTGGGACCTATCCTATCCTATATACAGAAGAAGGGTTGGTGAAGGCCCCACCAAAACAGGACACAGAGGGGCTTGGAACTTAACCTCAGACAGCAAAGGGAGGCAGTAATGAACTCTGGCTCCAAGGGCCCTGTCGCATGATGTCTTCTAAAGGAAGGATTCTGTCAAGGAAGCACCGAGTCTTGGTCTTGTAGCCATCTCCCCGGAGCTGTGGTCTCTGACACAGACCGGGGTCTTCTCCGAGCTGCGGTGAGCCGACGCAGCCAGGGGAGGGGCTCGTTTGCATCTCTTGCCCCTCCTCGCAGGATAGCAGCTCGAAGTCCACCAGGACGGCAGCATTTACACCATGGAGATGGGCAGTCGGCTGAGGCTACCAACCAGGACTCCTTTTCCCCTCCTGCTGTACCACCACGCCCCTTCCCAGCTCGTTGTTAATTATGGACCAGCACACCCGTGCCCCCAACTGACACACCTGTTCTCGTCACCTGCTTTGTAGTCTTTTGTAGTCATCCGTGTGACCAACTGGCTTCTCTCCACACATCACTGAGGAGAGAATCAGGCCTAGGAATTTGCAACAGGTAAACAGAACTTCACACGGCCCTTCTCTGAAGATTTTGTCCGACTCAAGTAGGCACTGTTAGGGTCCGTGATCAAAGGAGCGAGACTGATACAAAGCAAAGGTCAAGCAAAGCTTTATTTCGCGCCAAGCATCAAGAATCAAACTGACCGTTTGGGGCCGCCTCTTACAGAGACAGCGACGACCCCCAGCCTCACAGACTAACTTTTATAGAGCAAAGGCCATGTGGTTGAGCCCGGCCACACACAGGTGGCCAATGAGATTGCAACACACAGAGAAAGCTGCACAGTCATGCTGGGTCACACGCAGGTGGCCAAATGAATTACAATTCACCCCATAGTAGCTATTTGAACTAGCCTATCACCTTGGTCAGAATTGGCGCCCAAAAGGCACCCAAAAGGCGGGGCCCACACTCCTTGGTAGCTAGGGAGACAGTATGCACGCTCCACTGATTGGATGTCTCCACCTGGCCCAACTCATCCCTGCATCCAGGCTCTGTTGTCTCCACCTGACCTGACCCGCCCTTGTATTGGGGCTCTGTTACCAGGGACTGGTTGACCACATTTTACTGGTTTCCTGGACTTGCTTTTAAGTACCCCTGGGGAGGGGGGGGCATGGTCAGTTTAAGTTTTACTGCATAAACAACAAAATCACTGTTTAACTGAGATGAAATCGCTCTGGCTAAATAGGCCCTTACATTCCCCCCTTTTCTTTGGAGATTAGTCAAATCCTTGACTTTTCAGCCAGTTCTATGTCCTCTTTTTAATGGCTGCCAGACTGTTTTTATGACTCCAGTGTGATTTACCCAGAAACAGCATTCCTTTCCTAGGGCTATGCAGAGCCCCCCTTTTTCTAGAAATAGTATGTCAAGCCCTAATTGCCTTATTTCCCACCTATACTTTAACAATAGGAGCAACAATGAACTCAATGACCTCATTGTTGGGTTTTTTTTTTTTTTTTTTTTGAGTCTTCGCTTTAGTCTATGATTGTCAGGGTCCATCGGCAGTGGCATTCATCTCTGGGGGGTGTCCTCCTCCTCAGCTTGTTTGGTGTGACCTGTGTGAATCTAGGCCCTGATGCCTTCTATTTTTATTGCATGGGGGTGGTCAGGATGACAATAAAAGGTCCCTTCCAGTGAGGCTCCAAGTTTCCCAATTGATGGTGACATATCCAAACCAAGTCCCCGGTTTGGTAAGGATATGGTTCCACCTCCATCTCCGTCTCAGTGTGGGCAGTTTGGATCCCTGTGTGGGCTCTTTTTAAGACAGACTGTAATGCCTGCAGTGACTGGAGTCCAGACTGATCCGTCATTTCTGCTAGGGCAACCTCTTGTAGCCAAGGGCAGAGTGGGGGGGGGGGAAGGAGGGTATCTCCTGAACATTGTTTCAAATGGGGTCACCTTGTTTAAGTAGGGTGTACATCATGCCCTGAGGAGGGTGAAAGGAAGGAGATCCACCCATCCACTGCCAGTCTCCAGAATTAGCTTTGTCAAGGTCTCTTTAAGAGTCCAGTTCATTCTCTCTACTTACCTTAGAGGTCTGGGGCCGGTAGGCACAATGTAGTTTCCAGTTAGTACCCAGGGCCTTGGCCAATGCCTATGAGACTGAACTCACAAATGCAGGGCCATTGTCTGACCCAATTGTGAGAGGTAACCCAAACCTCTAGTAGCTCTTTGGCTACCACTCCTGCCATCTCATGTTTGGCAGAAGAAGCCTCTACCCAGCCTACCATCCGTATAGATGTTGGCGGTCTTACTCTTGGCCATCTGCAGTGCCTTGGTGAGTGCAATCAGCTCTGATTTTGTGCTGAGGTTCCATGTGGCCGGGCTGCCATCCAGAGTTCCTGCTCAGGAAAAACCACTACAGCTCCCACACACCTCGTTCCATTGACCATGTAGCTACTCCCGTCTATGCACAGTCATCTCTGCATCCGGGAGGGGAGTGTCTCTAAGATCTGGCCTTATTCCTGTGAACTGAGTTAGGACCTCCCCACAGTCGTGTGGGTGGTCAGCCAGCTCCTCTGGCAGCAACGTGGCTGGATTTAGCACTGCCGGGGGCCGGAAAGTCACTTTTGGTTCATTGAGGAGGAGGGCCTGATACCCCGTCACTTGGGCATTTGTTATCCACCAGTCTGGTGGAGTCCGGAGAAGGCCCTCAATAGCGTGAGTGGTGGTCAAGATGAGATGTTGACCCAAAGTCAATTTACTTGCATCCTTGACCAGGAGGGCTGTGGCAGCAGTTATGTGGAGGTAAGGGGGGAACCCAGCCGCTACTGGATCTAGTTCCTTGCTAAGATAGGCTACTGGCCTTTGCCAAGGCCCCAGAGTCTGAGTCAAAACTCCTTTGGCCACCCCTGCCTTTTTATCCACATATAAGTGGAAGGGCTTGGTAACATCTGGGATGACCAATGCTGGGGCACTCAGTAAGGCTGTTTGTAATTCCCTAAATGCTCCTCCTGCCTCAGCTGTCCACTCTACCATAGTGAGTCCTCCCTTAGTTTGTAGAGAGGTCGGGCAATCTCCTCGAACCACGGTATCCACAGCCTATAGTGGCCCACCGTCCCAAGAAACTCTCTCACTTGTCAGGGTGTGGTGGGGCAGGGGTATTGGGTGATCACCTGTTTCCTGGACTCAGTGAACGCACTCCCTTGTGGAGATCAAAGCCTAAATAAGTGGCGTGGCTCTGACAAAACTGTGCTTTCTTTGCTGATACCCGATACCATTTTTCCTGCAGAGTCTGTAAGAGAGCTCTCGTCCCCTGTAAGCATGACTCATAGTCCTCAGCAGCTATTTCTGCTATTCCCACTAACTCAGTCAGATTCTTCCCTTAAATCCTTCAATTTTCTGAAGTTCCCTCCTTATATCTGGGGCTGACTGACTGGCAAAGGCAGAATCATCTAAACAAGCTATCGTGCAACTTCTCTGAAGTTTACCTCAAGTTGTCTAGCTTAGGCAAACATTTAAAGACAACCAAATCTAGAATTTAACATCCATAAAGGTGTGTTATTAAAACATAATTTTTCTCTCTAAAATAACCCTCATTTCCAGAGATAGCAAATCAGGACTAATTTATTTGAAAAACAAGTCCAGTTTCAAGAAACTTGGCCTAATTATTTACATAAGCTCAGCAAGAACAGTGAGTGATCATATAGATCTTTTAGAATCTGCTTTGTTGGAACTTCTTATAAGGAATCTGTAGGTTGAACTTTTAAGTAGCCTCTCCAGGCCAGAAACCAAGCCACGTACTTGCCATCAGACATGCCTGCAATACCTGTTGATTTGGGCAAATTCCTCTTCCTGAGGTCTCCAAAGTAGCCTGAGGTTCCTGCACATGCAAGGAAGTGACATTCTTTAGTCACATGGTGAGGCTGCTGGGAACTCTGTAAGCAAGGTATCAGGCCAACAGTTCCAAAGGGCTTTACGGCTCCAGGTTTTATAAAGTCAACCTTAGTTCCTTTAAGCTGTCTGGTCATATATGAGTCTTTTTCAAATATGACATTTCAGTCAAAGCTTTGGTAAAATAACCCATGTTTCCAATGGTGTCCTGTTACAAGGAGAACAGATTCTTATTAAACTTATGCAAGTGACTGATTGCCATGGAAGAAAGAATACTTGCTGAGACCTTTTGAGTTTCAGAGGGTTCAGATAGAAAAGTTGAATGCCTTGATTTGTTTACAAATGAATACTTTACATCTCTGTAAGTTACAGATAACTTAAGAAAAAGTTTCCCTAGTCTGGAAGAGCAAACATTACAGAACAATTAATGTTTAAAATAAGACAAAACATCAAGAGACACAACATTACAATCTTTCAGTTCATCTAGTCCCATGTTACTAATTCTGGTTTACTCCGAATGCAGCTCTTACTTCTGGAAATTCTTACCCATTTCAGTTCCAGGATTTCAACATATCAAAGACCTGTATTTGTCCTGAAAGTTTCCCATATGAATTTCCTTCAAGGCAGAGTTCATCTTACAAGAGAATTAAAACAATTACAAATGACAAAAACTCAGAATAGATATGGTTAAATATCAAGTGATGACCCTATCAAAACATTAAAACTTTAGGAAATGTAAAGAACCTCTAAAGTAGTTACAGCATTTACCCAAATGTAACCCAAGGTTTATCATTGGTTTAGTAGTACTTCCTGAGTAACTTAGCATATCAAGGAAAAGTCTTATGAGTCAAAGAGATCTCATTTACAATTCCGGGCAAGCAAAGAGAAAACCATTTACATTTTCTTCTTAACAGCAGATCAACCAATCCAAGAAAACTCTGTCCTTCTTGAACAGAGAGAACTTCAGTCTTAGAGTTAGCAGAATTTTGTACTCCGAGAAACATCTTAATCTCTAGTGAAGACTAAATATTAACCAATTGTGAACCGTTACAACAGAATTCTTAGAAGGCAAATTTATGAATCAGTTAAGCACAAAACATGTTTACCAACAGATTTCAAAAGCACAAACCTAGTTCTAGCAACCAGCGCTTTAGCATTTTATCCCATTTGGTTAAGACCTAGATGTCCAACAAATTTAATTCCATTTGTCATCCAAGCAAACCTTTAAAGTTTCAGGTTACTGAAGACTTTGAAAGCTACTTTAACAATTACCCATTAAAACTTCGAGGCAGACAATTAACCATCAGTTTTAGTCATCTCTTTGCTAACAGATTTCAACAAATAACATGAGCTTATTTGACCCTCAGTAAACTTTGATTGATGTTTCAAATTTACTGCTGTTAACTCAAAAGACATGTTCATCCTGGGGCGCCTGGGTGGCTCAGTGGGTTAAGCCACTGCCTTCGGCTCAGGTCATGATCTCAGGGTCCTGGGATCGAGTCCCACATTGGGCTCTCTGCTCAGCAGGGAGCCTGCTTCCCTCTCTCCCTCTCTCTCTGCCTGCCTCTCTGTCTACTGTGATCTCTCTCTGTCAAATAAATAAAATCTTTTAAAAAAAAAAAAGACATGTTCATCCTAATTAAACCAACAAACTTAACTTAGTTCAAATACTGATTTACGTTCCACCTGGGCCCACTCCACTTCAAATGTTTACCTGAGACACGGGTGGGAAGATCCGGAGAGGGGGGTGTTAGGTCCAGGGCATGCTCTTCTTGTTTCCAGACAGTGAAGAGAGAAGGAGCCATGGTGCAGGAAGCACTGAGGATGGTCTAAAGGCCAGTTATGCAGGCCGCACTGAGGTTGGTGCAGAAACAGAACGGGGAGACAGAAGAACAAAGTGCTGCCAGAAGGCAGAGAAAGGGTTCCCAGTTTTAGAGCTCATCAGCTCCAACAGAGGAGCAGATGCCATGCCTTCCCGCCACCAAGGCGGGGGGCAGGTGGCGGGTGGCTAGGCATTCCACGTCGGGCCAGAGAAGGCAAGGAATTTCCCCAAAACAAAGGGAGTTTCAGCAGCTGCTTGGGAATATTCCTTAAAGTCTCTGTCTCGAGTTACACTAACCCCACTTGGCTCCAGTTATAGCCATTAACATGGGAAATGAGTGAGGGAGAAGCCCCACATCTATTAGGAGGAACGGAGAGATGAAAGTCAGAGTCCCCTTACTCTCTGCTTGCCCCATTTCTTCAAACACAACAAACAACACAACAGACATCAAAAAGACAAAACAAAGACAACCGCAGACCCAGCGGTCCTAACCCGAACCTGCCGCTGGTGGAGATTTTCTCGGTCCCCTACAAACATAACAAGCAACACAATAGACAACAAAAAGACAAAACAAAGACAACCGCAGACCCAGCGGCCGGTGGGGATTTTCTCAGTCCCCTGCAAACACCTGCTGGTGGGGATTTTCTTGGTCCCCTGACCGCCTAGGGGGACTCAAACCCACTGGCGATCTACCAGAAGAGGGATGGGGCGTCCCTGCATCCACTCCAGCCCTGGGGAGCAATGCTGCATCCAGCTTCTCCCCGGTGGGCTATACGCTGGAGCTCTGAAACCAGACAGACCAGATCTCACAGAATAAAATCTCGAGATCTTACCTCTGGAGGCTTTTCCCAGAAACTCTGATGCTGGCTCAGTTCTCGTCGTTTGATCCCGGACAAGCCCCCATGTGTTAGGGTCCGTGATCAAAGGAGCGAGACTGATACAAAGCAAAGGTCAAGCAAAGCTTTATTTTGCGCCAAGCATCAAGAATCAAACTGACCGTTTGGGGCCGCCTCTTACAGAGACAGCGACGACCCCCAGCCTCACAGACTAACTTTTATAGAGCAAAGGCCATGTGGTTGAGCCCGGCCACACACAGGTGGCCAATGAGATTGCAACACACAGAGAAAGCTGCACAGTCATGCTGGGTCACACGCAGGTGGCCAAATGAATTACAATTCACCCCATAGTAGCTATTTGAACTAGCCTATCACCTTGGTCAGAATTGGCGCCCAAAAGGCACCCAAAAGGCGGGGCCCACACTCCTTGGTAGCTAGGGAGACAGTATGCACGCTCCACTGATTGGATGTCTCCACCTGGCCCAACTCATCCCTGCATCCAGGCTCTGTTGTCTCCACCTGACCTGACCCGCCCTTGTATTGGGGCTCTGTTACCAGGGACTGGTTGACCACATTTTACTGGTTTCCCAGACTTGCTTTTAAGTAAGTTCCCCTGGGGAAGGGGGGCATGGTCAGTTTAAGTTTTACTGCATAAACAACAAAATCATTGTTTAACTGAGATGAAATCGCTCTGGCTAAATGGGCCCTTACAGGCACCATACACAATTCTGAAAATTAAGAAAACAGCTTCTCAGAACCTAATTTTTAAAGATTTATTTATTTATTTATTTGACAGAGATCACAAGTAGGCAGAGAGGCAGGCAGAGAGAGAGAGGAAGGGAAGCAGGCTCCTTGCTCCTTGCAGGCTCCGAGCCGGATGCAGGGTTCGAACCCAGGACCCTGGGATCATGACCTGAGCTGAAGGCAGAGGCTTTAACCCACTGAGCCACCCAGGCACCCCAGAACCTAGTTTTAATACATTTTGTTTCAGGGGAAAATCTTCTAATGTCGTCTAATTGTATCTAATCTTATCAGTCAGTGGTCAGTGTGGTATGGTAGTTAATCGCAAGACTTCCCCAGCCAGAGGGCCCGGGCTCAAATTCCAGCTCTTTCACTGGCCATCTCTATGATCTTAAGCCAGGCACTCGGCAGCTCTGTATCCCCTTTTCCTTGTTCAGGGTCATGAATGAAGTCACATCTACCATGTCCTAGGTGTAAGGGCCTATTTATTCAGAGCGATTCCATCTTGGATTAAACAGTCATTTTGTTGTTTTTGCAGTAAAACTTAAACTGTCCCTGCCCCCCTTCCCCCCAGGGGACTTACTTAAAAACAAGCCCAGGAAACCAGTCCCAGGTAACAAAGCCCAAATACAAGGGTGGGTCAGGCCAAGTGTGGGTATCCATCAGTGGGGGCACATACTGTCTCCCTAGCTACCAAGGAGTATGGGCCTCACCTTTTGGGCGCCAATTCTGATCAAGGTGATAGGCTAGTTCAAATGTCTACTACAGGGTAAATTGTAATTCAATTGGTCACTTATGTGTGACCTAGCATGACTGTGTAGCTTTCTCTGTGTGTTACAATCTCATTGGCCACCTGTGCGTGGCCAGGCCCAACCACATGGCCTTTGCCCTTAAAGGCTAGTCTGTGGGGCAGAGAGGGGTTGCCCCCTCTGTAAGAGGCGTGGCCCCGAACGTTCGGTTTGATTCTTGATGCTTGGCGCGGAATAAAGCTTTGCTTGACCTTCGCTTTGTATCAGTCTCGCTCCTTTAATCACAGACCCATTATTGGGGGACCTTTCACTAGGCATGTAGTTTTGGAATGTTGGTGAGGTCCAGAGCGAACAGCCAAGCCATCTTTGGTGCAAAAAAAGGTGGTTTTATTAAAGCACAGGGACAGGACCCATGGGCAGAAAGAGCTGCTGCCCTGGGATTGTAAGGGGCAACTGATTATATACTTTGGGATTGGGGGAAGTAAAGATTAGGGAATTCCAATAAAACCTAGTGATGTAGTATGTTGGCTAATTGAATTTAAATTAAATAAAATTAAAAAAAAAAATAAGGCTCACGGGATCCCAGGACCTGCTATTGTCAAGCCAAGGCTGTTTTTCCCTCTAGCAAGGCATTACCATTAAGACAGCTGGGAGCTTCCTGGGGGAATGTTACACTCTGCGTGCCCCAAGGGTTTGTCAATGGGCTGCAGGTTATAAGGACATTTAATCTGCATTTCCTTCTGCCTTTGTATCCACATCCCTTAGTTAGGATTCACCACCAGGTCCACACTCACAGCTTTCTGTGATGCTTCCCAGCACACCCAAACCTCCTGGGCCGAAGTGCGCTGCATATTAGAGATCATGAGCCCATCACATGGGCATGGCTGTCCTTTATTTCTGTCATTCTGAAAACAAGTTCAGTCTATTTGAATGAGGATAACTAGGAATGTAAAATATAATGGATAATTTCTTCCTTAAATTCTGTGCTCAGGAATTTGGTGTCGGTGACCCCCTAGGCAGCTGAGGAGCGTTAGAGATTCCTGAGGTAAGGGGCAGAGCCGGGCACCTTCTATATGGAACGCCATCCTGCTGAAGCAGGTAATATCTTTTTCCAGGTGCAGAAACTGTGAGGGGCTTGCTCAGAGGGCGGGGACAGACCGCGGCTGGCTTTAGACTCTCCCGTTCTCACCGCCAGCTCCGGAGGGCTTGAAGGTCATGGGGTGGGGGTAGAGAAGGGAGTTTGGCCTCCAGCAAGTCCAGAGTCTTCTCTTGTGCCTCGATTTCCCACCATTGTTCTGCCCTTCAGCCCACCTGAGAATCCCCTGGTGGTGAATGAAAACACCGTGATCCAGGAACTCGGAAAGCACAGAACAGCCTCCCTCTAGCTGCTCTGTAAGCCCCTGAGGGTTTTCCGGGGCTCTGCAGCCTCAGAAGCAGCCCTCCAGCCCTCTGTTTGCCCTCTGTATGCCCAAGGCCTTGGACTGAAAGGCTGCCTTGAATGGGACAGGAGAGCAGGTGGGAATACTTGCCTTTTGAAAAAGATTTGACATTGTTTCCGAGAATTGCAGATCAGAGATAATGCCCTTGGGCGGTCCCTGAAAGGGTGGGTGTGTTTTACTCCCAACACCCATCAAAGAGCCGGCAGCTTTGTGTGATGCATATTCCGATTAGCCTTCTATTTGAATTCAAAGCTGTTTCTCCTGGCAGGAGCCAGTCAGTGCTGCCAGAAACTGTGGCGACTGTGCCAGCTGCTGGGGGGGGGGGGGTGGGTGGTTTTTTTCAACACACAGAAAATGTCCTCTCAGCAGAGGTGCCTTTCAGAATGCCTCTGGGGTACTGATCCTTTGCACGTGCCCTCTGCAGTGGCACCCCCTGTGCCCTGTGGCTGTGTCTGCCTTGACTGCTCTTCCAAAGGAGGGCACAAGGGACAGCCTGGGGACAGAAGCAGGCATGGCCTCTGGGCTGTCTCTACCCATCACCCAGTCACCCAGAGGCTCAGGGAGGGCCAGGCCACCTTCAGTGACCTGTGCCCAAGACTCTCCAAATGTCCTTTGGTGGCTGACGGTAGCCTGCCCCCTACATGCAGCACCCAAGCGGGGCTGGACTGGGCTTACTCCTCAGGGACCTGAGCCGCAAGACCTCAGCTGGCTCCTCCCTCCTCCCCAGCTGTTAACACCCCAACTCCGTTTCAAACCCCACCCCAATCTGCTCCCAGACAACCCCCCTCCAACCCCAGTGTTGAAAGAACTGCAACATTCACCATCGCCTGGACTGCTAACTTGCGAAACCCCATTTGAAACAGTTAAGAAAAATAAATAAATAAAATGGAAAACAAACAGCAAAACCCTCAAGTTACATTCAAAGGAAGGCTGAAGGGAGAATGTATTTAAGTACTTGTTCTTTCTTCCAGTCATTAGTTCAAAGAGAGCGGGGTAGAAGTCACCCCTACAGCATGGGGGGCTGTCCCGAACAGCAGAGTGGTGGGTTTGGGAAGCCCTGTCCAGAGCTCCACCACACCACCCAGAGCTCCTGCACGAGATAAGGTACAGCACGTGCTGTTGGGTGTGGTTGTTGAGGGGCCCTGTGGTGTTGCCTACCAGCATCTTGACTTAGCTGGAAGGAACATCCTTTTAGCTGAAGGAAAAGAAAAGCTGATTTAGACTGACCGGAGAGCAGGGGCTAAACGCCACCTCCCCCACATAAATCTGGGTTAGCACTGGCAGGAGCCAGTGCCAGCCATTTGGGACACAATGCAGTTAATCCCAGAGGGATTTGGGTTTGTGGTAAATCCTCTGGTCAAAAAGGCAGGTGAATACTTGGGGATTTGTGATCAGGAATTCCCGAACAACTGAATCAATTTGTCAATGACCAATTTTGGGTAAAGACGGATCACTGCTAACTTTGGGGTTGTCAAAATTCGACATTAAGAGAATGCCCTCTCTCTGCCATTTCTAATCCAGACTAAGGTAGCTGTCTCTCTGCAAGCCATTTCAACTGGCTAATCTACTGTGTGATTCCCTAGTATAACCCTTACTCTACATGCTTCCCTTCCCCCCTGAAGATTCATCCCAGAAGATCTAGCAAATGGGCCATTGGTATACACAGCCCCTGGGTTATACAAGCTGAGCTCATGACAGGAGCACAGAGTGCACGAATCCTGGCTTTGTTGGACCCAAGAGACTTTATGTGTTTCTTTTCTAAGCCTTGGAATCCAATCCTGTTTGAGAGCTGAAGCTCAGACAAGCTTAGTATTGTTTTTCTTTTAAGATTCCACACAGCTAGGGGGCACCTGGGTGGCTCAGTCAGTTAAACGTCTGCCTTCAGCTCCAGTCAGTGATCCTGGGGTCCTGGGATGGAGCCCTTCGTGGATAACCTTGCTCAGCAGGGAGTCTGCTTCTCCCTCTCCCTCTGACTCATGCTCTCTCTCTGAAATGAATAAATAAATAAACTTAAAAAAAAAATAACTACATGCTGCTTAGTGATATAGCCAGAATCCAAACCCAGACCTGCTAGACTTTCTACTACACTGAGCTCACTCATGACCCAACAGTGTGTTTTTACCACACAATAAAAAGCACTATTGTCCTGTAAGGCTCCAGAGCATTTTCAATCTGGGGCAGCGGTAGGAAGCGTGAGGATGAGGCAGAGGACAGAAGGAAGCATGGCAAGTACACTGGAAATAGAACGCTCATGTCCACAGTGGGGGCAGTGAGAGAAGAATTAACACAGCAGAATGTCGAGTCTGTGGTGCGGAAGGGAAGGCGATGAGAAGCTCTCGGAGAATACAGGAAGGGAGGGAGAGAGGAAAAGGGTGGGGAGGAGATCACACAAGCGGAAAGCAGAGGGGAGACGTGCAAGTCAGATTTGTGGCCACTCCTGAGGAAGGGAAAGCGCAAGTCGTCGTGATGAAGTTCTAGCACTTAGGTGAGGTTCGGTGGGGTGAGGTCCGGAGCTGATGACCAAGAAAGAATTCTTGAGACAACTTTGGTGCAAAATGGTGGTTTATTAAAGCACAGGGACAGGACCCGTGGGCAGGAAGAGCTGCTGCCCTGGGGTTGTGAGGGATGGCAGGTTATGTACCCTGCGGTTGGGGGAAGGTGAGGGAAAGGGAGGTTTCAACGGAGCTTTCATAGGCTAAAGAAGGCCTACAAGGTGCCGGTACAGGAGGTCTTGTGGCTTGATCAATGTTGTCTTTTCCCTCTCGGCAAGCCATTAACATCAAGATAGTTGGGAGATTCCTAAAGAATGTCACATTTGTCCCACCCTGGAGTGGTGGGGGTGAGGGGGAGATTGCGAGCTGTCAGCCTTTTGCTTTGTCCTCAGCCAGCCTTTGGCTCCCTCATCAGTCGGACAGGTGTCTTCTTTAAAGACGCAATTGTAGAAACTTGCCTTCTGAAAGAGAGACCTCCAGGGTGCAGTGTGAACCTTCTCACCACATTCTTGGCAAGAAGGAAAGCCCAGAGACTGTGTCTAATAGCTGAGCTAGGATGAGAATTCAGGCTTACTCAACCCCATTTGGTTTTAATCACTTTCTGAATTCTGTACCATTTTCCCTCCCTAAGAATTTCAGGTAGCACTGCTGGCCATCATATCAAACAATACAGAACTCAGATCTGCTCCCCCTTGTTAATTCAGTCAGGTCTTTTCCTGCTTACTAAGTCATCCTACAGTAGGATGTTACTTAGTGTCATTACATCTGGATAGGACTGTACTTACTTCCTCCAAAATCATTTTAGGTAGAGGGAGATGCTGGAATCATACGTCTTCATAATGATGAGTGACTCTAGGGTCCTTTTCTATTTATTTCAGAACCTTAAGATTTCAGAACTGGATGAAATTAATAAAAATCAGCTAGTAAAAGCACCTTCTTTTAATTAAAATAGAACTACCGTGTGACCCGGCAACTCTCCTTTCCAAAGAAAACGGAAATACCAATTCAAAGAGATACATGCACCCCTAGGTCCACTGCAGCATTATTTACAGTAGCCAAGATGACGGAAGCCACCTCAGTGTCCATCAGTAGATGAGCAGATAAAAAGAGGTGGTGTGTGTACACGATGGAATATTACTCGGCCATAGAAAAGAATGAGATCTTGCCATTTGCAACACAGATGGACCTTGATGGTGTTATGCTAAGTGAAATAAGTCAGAGAGAGGCAAGTACCCTATGGTTTCACTTATATGTGCAATTGAAACAATAAATGGATACGGAGAACAGATTGGTGATTGCCAGAGGGAAGGGGGGTTGGGGTGGGGGACTAAGTGGGTGAAGGGAGTTAAGAGGTACAGACTTCCAGTTATAAAATCAATAAGTCATGGGTATGTACAGCATGATAACTACAGTGGATAACGTTAGAATGCATACTCAAAAGTTGCTAAGAAAGCAGAGCTTAAAAGTTATTACAAGAAAAAAGGTCTCGTGACTTTGTAAGGTGGTGGATGATCATTAGACTTACAATGGTGATCATTTCACAGTCAGACAGTTCACACGTCAAGTCGTTATGTTGGACCTGAAACTAATTTAAGGTTAAATGTCAAGGACACCTCAATTAGAAAAAAATACCTTTTTTATTAGAAGTGAAAACTGAAGCTCAGAGAGGGAATGGTGGGAAGATGTGGGTCCTGTGTGGTCTTTGCAATTCTAAAATGTCATGGCTGTTGAATCACATTTAGAAATGACAGCTGAAGACAGGTCCTCTTGGACAAATATCTCATTGACAGGTGTCTTTCAGACTACAGAAACACACGGGATGTTTCAGGAATCACTTCACCATGATGGGTGTTTAAAAACTCTCTCATGAAAGCGCACACACGCACCCATACACACTCCCACATACACATACGTACACCGCCCTCTTCTCCTGTTACGTTTTACACAGCCTGCGAGGGCTACACAACCAGCAACCTCGTGAACAAACTGCTACAACGTCTGCTTCCTTTGAAAAACAGCTGCGGCAGGGAGTAGGCCAGAGTACAAGCGAACCTCCACCTTCCCAGAAGACGACTCTGGGGCTCACAGCACCCTGGGTCACTGCCCACAGGCGACCCCCTGGCTGGGCCGCCCCAAGAGTTGCTGGGAGTTGGCGGTGCAGATGCAGAGGACATAGGATTCCTGACCGAGCAAACCTGCATCCCAGAGCGGAACAGAGCCGGTGGGAGCTTACTCTCCTCTCTCCTCTTCCTTTATTCTCAGGACTGCCGGCTGTGCAGCCACAAACAGTATGTAACACCCATCAGGTTCTGTAAGGATCCTCTGTGTGAGTTTCCGAGGGCCGCTGTAACAAATTACCATAAACTCAGTGGCTTAAGACAACAGACATTTATTCTCTTACAGATCTGGAGGCTCGAGGTCTGAAACCAAGGTGTCAGCAAGGCCACATCCCCCTTTAAGGCTCCAGGGAGGATCCTGGTTTGTGGGGGCGGCCAGCACGCCTTGGCTTTCCCTGGCTCGAAGCCGCATCACCAGTCTCTGCCTCTGTGGTCCCACGGCCGCCTCACCCCTGGCTCCCAATCCCACTCTCCTCGTTAAGGACGCCAGATGCTGGAGGAGCGTCCGCCTGATCCAGCCTGATCCAGCAGGAGCTCACCTTCACTTGGTCACGTTGGCAAAGACCCTACTCCCAACGAAGGTCACATTCGCAGGTACCAGGGTTGGGGACTTCAGCCTGTCTTCCTGGGGACACCATCCACCCCAGAACAAGGTGGGCATAGGTGGGAACCTATGGGGGTCAGGTGGCTTCTGAGTCCGGTAGGACCCTTTACAGGTGTCCTGTGCTGGGGCGTGAGCACTGATGGACAGCACCTCGGGTGTGCGCGGGCTTCACCTCGTGGTGCGCTCCCGGAGCCAGAGTACACAAGGCGAGCACTGTCCTGCTCTCCAGAATGAGGAGACTCGAAAACGTGCTCACTCCCCTAGAGTCCGCAGTATTTCTTGACACGTGAAGCCTCTCCTCCTACACTTTTAACTCCTCGTTCAATTTGCATTCCCAATTTTTGTTTTTCTATGCCTCTTCCTTACATCCTGGCTCCAACATGCATGATAAATGAAGTGTGTTTGCAGGCCACCAGTGAAGGCTTTTCTGCCAGCTCCCCAAAGCCAACATGGAACTTAATATAAACATAGTCCTGAGACATTTCGAAATGATGCAAAGAGGGAATGTAGAGGTCATAAAATAGCTCACGGGAGGTATTGGTTGTTGAAGAATGTCTTAATTCCTAAAAGGTTTCAATTTCTCCTTTGTTCATTTTATAAACATCATTAAGGTTGTATCCTTCACGTTAGGTAGTTGCTGAAATTGGGGATCATCTCCCTTTACTTTTGGAGTGAATATGCTGCAGAGGTAATTTTCTCTTAACGTTAAACTCCAGCATCTGCACAGGAGAGCGATTTCCACGGGGCTCCAAGGACACTTGCCCGGTGGTCAGTGCTGGCTCAGCTGCAGGCTGACTTTGGCCTCACACACACAGGTCTGTTTGAGCAGTGTTAGCCCAGAGGAAAGCCCAGCTGGAGGGCGCAGGACACCAGGGGGGACGCTGTCACTCGAAGAGCTCCAGGTAGTCCGGCGGCTCGCCCTGCTGACCACAGGGGTAGAGGAGGAGCTCCTTCCCCAGGGAGGTTATGGGCTCCACCTGTGAATCAGAAGGCAGAGATCAGGCTGCGCTGTGGTGGGCAGGTTGTCAAGACAATAGAAATAAGAAGGTCATGCCCTTCCCTGCCTCCTTGGAGTACACAACTTCTTGTTTGCCCTTGATTTACACGAAGCTTTAACAGTTTATGGCAATCTTAGAAGAGATTTTCTCATCTACAAATTGCCATGCACCCTCTTTCCCTCCCAGGCTTGAGTTCTAAGTGTGGCCTCGGTTGCAATCAGCGTGTGCACAGGCTTTTAGCATCTACTCCATTCTCGGCCCCAGCGCATTCTCCCTGAGTATCTGAGGAAGGACTAGGTTCAACGATAAAGGAATTGCAATTAAGAATCCTGATTATCCGGAAGAATTATCAGAAACTAATCCCCCATTACTCGTCTCAATCTCTTTTCTTATAATTGCCTTTCACTGCTAGAGCTGCTGTGGGACAACAATTCACAGAGCAAGTCAAGCCTGTACATCGGGTCACCTTGTGGTAGTCCACCAACGCGGCCAGGGTGGCGTGCTGCAGCCGGTCCACGCCCAGGAAGCTGTAGGAGTCCGTGGAGGCATCTATGAGGAAATGCTTACAGCCGTCCTCGGACAGATAGGACAGGGCATAGCCTTTGATCCTTTCACTGACACGGACCAGAAAACTGCCCGGCACGCAAGTGCTCAGAAGCTCATTTGCTCTTTTTAATGTCAGGATCCCTGTGGGGAAGAAAAGCAGGTATTTTAGCCGAATCATTTCCAGAACTGTCTTCAGTTAATATAGCTGCATGCATAAAGTTTAGGAAAAAGTAAGAGCAACTTCAAGTCCATTTTGGACTTCTTAAGGATATACTACAGCATCATTCATCTCCTGGTATTCGGTAACTGGGCGAGCAGGGCGGCTGACAGCGGCCAATGGATAACATAAATGAGAGCGTCAAGATTTAACCTTCAGAATACGTTCCCACCTATGCCCCTGGTTATAACACCACAGGTGTTGGTGGCTTCTGAGTCTGGTAGGACCCTTTATAGGTGTCCCGGAAGCATTCCATCTGGAAGGGGACTGGAAGGTGTCTTCCTTGGCTTATTTCTGGGGACTCTGTGGCCTGGAGCATCTTCCTATATGGTCTTAGATGGTGGTTCTCCACCAGGACAACGTCTGGAAATGTCTGAGAAACATTTTTGGTTGTCACGGACAGAGGAGGCTACAGGCACCCAGAGAGGCCAGGGATGCTGCTAAACATCCAATAGTGCAAGGACAGCTTCACTTACAAAGAATCTTTCAACCCAAATATCAGTTGTGCTGAGCTGAGGAGCCTGGTCTAGGAGTCAGCAAGTTAGTAACAGAACCAGGAGGGACGCAGGTCTACAAGTCTTTCTACTTGGATTACTTTCCACTGGGTTACTCCTAAATGATGCTTCAGTGGCATTTAAAGGAATAAAAATATGTACACGTATATATATATGGATATACATGTGCTCATATATTTATATCTTCATATGTGTTTGTCTTCATATATATTCAAAATGAAACTCTTCATTTACATGAAGTTTTGTATATGTGTGTGTGTGTGTGTGTGTGTGTGTGTGTGTATACGCACTTTAGAAGCCTCATGAATTTACACTAATTCAGACCAGCCTTACCCCCCAACTAGTCCAAGCTCATGAGGTTTCACCCCACCCCGGTTTCCCTTCTTAGTCCTGTTGCGGTTCATCAGATGAGTCAGTGATGTGGTGAGACCTACAGAGAGTGCACAAACACATCTTGGAGAGATGGTGAAGTCATTCACTTAATCAGCGGGTTCGGATATGGGAGGAGGAGCAGAATTCTCCCCATGAACCCTTTCACCACGGCAGATAGAAGCTCTTACTTCTGTTTCGGGGTTAGCTCCATATTGATACTCTGTATCTTAGTAAAAGAACCTCCTGGTGAAAAGGCAATGGATGGACTATTATAGCCCTTTAGTCTTGTTATTAGTAAAGTTAATTGAGAATTGAACCCTAATTATCCAGAGTATGACATCAGATGAAAGCATCGCTGCTTTCTGGGGCAGCTGGGTGATGTAGTCAGTTGAGCATCTGATTCTTGATCTTGGTTCAGGTCATGATTTCAGGATCACAAGATCAAGCCCCACACTGGGCTCTGTGCTTAGTGTGGAGTTTAAGATTCTCTCTCCCTCTCCCCTTCCCCTGCTCTCATACCTGCTCTCCCTCTCTCTCTCTCTCTCTCAATACATTTTAAAAAAAAAAATCTCTATTTTCTTTTTTCTAAGTAGACCTTTAATAAAGAGGGGATTAAAAAAATCACTCGATCTCTCCGAGCCAAGACCTACCAACCAGCTCTTCTGCCTTCTCTTCTCCCAGGTGCATTTCAGGAGGCCCCAGGGCCTGCACCTCAAACCCAACTCTGTGACGCTCAACTCCAGTGAAACACAGGGATGAGAACTCGGGGTGTTGCACAGATAGGGAATATCCCTGAAACAGAAGAGCCATGACCTCTCTTCTAGGGCCTCCGGGTCTACCGATCCAAGCCCAGCAAGGTTACCATGATGCCAATGCATTATCTCCACCACCACCTGCTACCTTTCTGCCCTTTCCCTGATGAGACTCGAGCCAGTGGAAACTGCAGGCACCACTGATAGTGAGTGAGTGAGCCTCTTGGGTCAGCTGCTGTACCGTCCACTTCAGGTGCTCAGATGATGCCCATCTAAGATCCAACAGATACAGAACACTGCTTCTGTTGGCCCATTTTGCCTTTCTAATCACACCTGGCCCTATTGATAAATGACAGATGACAACCATAATCTGAAGCAAGGCAACAGGTAAGCAGCCTACCCAGGGACTAAACGTGACTGAAGTTTCAAGACTCTGTATTTGTCTATAAAGGCAGGGATATTTTTCACTGACACTGAAAACTGCCCTTCAGAGGTGAGTGAAGGAGCAGCAGCATTCTGGAAGAAAGATTTCTCTCTTCTTCCAGACTCACTGACAGCCTAGCTCTGAAATTCCAAGTTACTTCAACAGATGGGGGTAGATGTTATAACCTTAGCATGTTATCCAGATGGATTTAGATTCCTAAAATGAAAGCTATTCTGGAAAATTATAACCAAACCTGGGTTGTTAGGTTAAATTCTTCCTAAAATCAGATCAGACAGTAGCTATAAATCAAACTTCCTGAAAGCATCTCAAACTGTAAATATTACCCATTACACATAGATCTGGGCACTGCATAATTTCCAGAGACACCAGAACACAATAAAATGATTTTGTGGCAAATCGTAAGTCCTAATGGAGGCTCGAATACTGTGGTTCTGACGGCAGGTTCAGAGGTGAAGTGCTGTGGAGACCACGCTTCGCTCTTTCTGCTTTACAACAGGATTATCATTCCTGAAGAGAATGCTCGTTTGGCTCATCTGATACTTGTCCACATACAACCACGATTCCATTGAAAGCAGGGAGGCTTGGCTATGATTGCTGCCAAGCAGTGAGCTTTGTCTGCCTGCAAAGAGAGTTCTTGACCGCAAAGCCAAAATCCAGTGTGAAATATTAATCGCTGCGCACTTGAGCAGTCTCCTTACCCTGGTGCGTGACTCTAAGAATTCTGAAGCAGCGGCCTTCATCCAGCCCCCTAAAGGCAGTGGCGCCTCCAGGCAACTTCCCTCTGACCAGCTCTCTTCACGCATATTCTAAGAACCAAGCCTCTGTGAGTTCACAGGAGGATTTCTCTGCCAGTGATGAAGGGTAAATAAAAAGTTTTCTTTCACTTCATTTCATTTCAATTACTTTGAAAAGACAGATCTTCCCCCAGCACTGCTCCATTTGAATCTGGGCAGGGGGTGCCAGAACCACCCCAGTCCAGAAGAAAGCAGATGTCGCTGCACGAGGTCTTACCGGGCAGCTTCTGACTCTTGAAGAGCCTGGACAGAGCTGCCTACCACCCCTGAGAGCCTGAGCACCCAGCCGGGAGGTTCCCAACAGCAGGAGCTGGGAGGGAGCAGACAGAAATGTCCCACTCCTTTCTCTGTGTGATGCCAGGGCACACTCCAGGACAGTGCTATTCAACAAATTTCTGTTGCAATGCAATGCCTGTGCTGGCCCTGCGGTACTGAGGACCTGAAATGTAGCTAATGTGATAGAGGGACTCGACCCTTAATTTTATTTAATTTTAATTAATTTTGGTGTAAAGAGCCACATATGTGGCGTGGCTGCCGTGTTGGACAGCAGAGCTTTAAATCTCACTGCAGTGAAGAGAGAGCTGCATGATAGGCAATACGTTTTACACAAAAGAGGGTGAATAAATCCCAAGAGACTTGAAATAACTCAGAAACCCTACCATGGCCCTTGTTGGAGATCCACCTGGCAGCAACCACCTTACAGAAGGTGGGAAGCCCTTCTCCACAGCTTCCTTCTGGAAAATGCCCACACATTCTCTAAGATGCAACTTAATAGCATGAAGCTTTCTGACTTCTCCCTGAGCAGTAAGTCAAGGTTCTTCTGCACCTGCTGAGCACCTGTTCCCACCTCCACCTGAGACTCCCCTGGTCTATCCAGGGTCCCCTCTGGTTCTCCCTCCCTCCTACCATGTACTATCTACAGCTCCATTGGAGTACTCACAGCACATTCTACTGTCTCTCCCTGCCCCACATCCTTGTGATCTCCTAGAGGCCAACCGCCACATCTATTTTCACACTCTCAGCACCTGCCACTTACAAGATGCCCAGAAAAGGTCTAATGAGTAATTCTGTCTTATAATCAGGCCAGAAACTTTTTCCTCTGGGACGCTTCTCTGCAGCCACTGCCTCGAGTCTGATCACTGTTATGCACAGGGACAAGGGATGCATTTCAGGTTTTTCTGAAGTACTACTAACTTTGTTTATACATCTGTAGGGCCTGTGTCCAGAGTCTGGAAAATGTGTTTAAAAACCAAATGAAAGGTAACCAAATAATAGTAGCATACAGAGTCCTTCATGTTTGCCTGGCACTCCTCAAATGGCGCCTTACTTCATTTAATCCTCAAAGCAGCATGACAAACAGGCACTATTCCTTCTCTCAAATCTCAGATGAGCAAAACCTGCATCAGAGAGAGTTCCTAATGTGCTGCAGGTCATGTGGTTAGGCCAGGGGAAGCACTGGTCTTGAACCCGGGCAGTCTGACTGCAGAGTCCAGGCTCTCACCCAAACTAGAATACTACCCCTGAGCTAGCAGTTCACATTGCTCAACGTGCCTTCGTGTGTTATTTCACTTAATTCCCAAACAACTCAAAACAAACAGAACTGGTATTATTACCATCACCATACAAATGGGAAAACTGAAGAACAGATATATGCCCCAGGTTATAGGATTAGATAGTGATGGTTTCAGGTCAGTTGTCTCTCACTCAAGTATTTTGCTTTTTACCCCCCACCTAGGCTCATGAAATTTTCCTGAAACTGGCTGAAAATAAACTATGAATATTTATTTCACAAAGAGGTGTTCATTTCTAAGATGGGCAACATAGAGTCGGGGGGCACTGGGGGGAGAAAGAGAACCCCCAAGCATACTCCCAGGTGAGTATAGAGCCTGATGCAGGGCTCGAATCTAGGACCCCAAGATCGTGACATGAGCTGAGATCATGACCTGAGATGAAATCAAGTGTTGGATGCTCGACCGACTGAGTCACACAGGTGCCTCTGACCCAAGCAATGTAAAGAAGATGCATTTGTCGTGAAGACTTACATACAGTCACTTGGATGTAGAATTGAGGCATTAGTGACCTCTGCCACCTTCCCTAAGCTCAGGATTCCTATTGCCAGGGACTGAAAAGCCCCAAAGCACGGCAGGCTTCAGCATTCCCCTTGACCCACGTTGGGTCTGCTGAGAGCTGCCTCAGGGCTACCCTTCCAGAGCTCTGCCAAGAAGCTCTCATTCCTTCTTTTATCACCTGTCCTGGTTCTCTGCTTCTTGGGCTGCCCAGAATACCCTGCGGGGAGGAGATGGCACCAAGATAACTTTCATGAAGGAACTCATCTCTGCTGTTAAGGTGACCTCAAAGTCCCACACTGCAAAGTGCCTAGAATAGGGGTGAATAAAAGAAAAAACTGAGTTTTAGAAGAACTTCTTCCCAAGTAGCAACCATGCCAAATGCAAACTGCACACGTTATCTATAGGAGGTCTTAAACTTGGACGAGAGCTCTATATTTTCCCACTGTAGCTTCCTTCTACTTTATGCTTTCTTTAACCGGGTCAGTATTTAAAGGAAGTACTTTTGAAGGGGCTCTGGGACCGGCCCTACATCCTCTGTCTAGAGGGAGATACACTGTGATACCAAGCTCTCACCCTTCACGTCTCTGGCCCCTTGGGATAAGGAAGACTAGAGCTCTCAAAATATTATTCTTAACGTTTCTATAATAATTCAAGAATTAAAATCACATCATTTGTTCTTTCTTCACTACCATAATGGCTAACACTTAATTAGGGCTTCCTTTGTGTCACATTCAGCGCTAAGTACTTCACATATAGTAACTCGTGAATCTTTCAAAAGATTCTGTGAGACAGGTAATGTCAGTGTCTGCATTATACAGATGAGAGACAGAAGTTCAGAACTCATGTGACCTGCCTAAGGCCACACAGCTTGTTGTTGGAGGCTGGGATTTGGCCCCAGAGACATGCTCTTAACCACTACACTCTACTGCCTCCTTTGCCAACATAAAGAAGGAGTGTCCAAATTTTATAATCAGACCATGCAATGACAAAGAAAACTCTGGTGATGAAAGCACAGATTAAAAGTTCTTCTCTAAATATCAAAATCCCTCTTTCCATAAAAAATCTGAAGTAGAACCCCCAAAGCAGGTCACTCTCTTTTGCCCCTCACCCACCCAGGCTCCCCTTCCCTTGCCTGCAAGGTCCTTCTAGGTCTCTCCAAGAACACAGCGTAAACTACAAGACTCAAGCCCAGGGCACCAGTAATGGCAATCATGGGGCTCCCAGGCACATGTGGGCCATGACACTCAGTGACTTGCAGCATTAGGGGGAAGACTCAAGTGCATCCATTGAAAAACTCAAGTAAGCAAGGCCTTTGGGGTTAATGGACTATTCCCAACATTAGTGGAAATACATACATTTTTGCAGCCAGTTTGCTGCACAGGGTAGTTTATTGGAAAAGTCAGAGTCTTCAAAAAAACCCCACAATAATGCATGGTGCGTGCTGCAGAAAAGCTAGCTCCTCTCAAGACTGAATACATAGATGGACACAGCTTCACCCTCTTTATGTCTCCTCTTCAGTTACTCCGGCCGTCTGAACTAATACTAGGCAGTCAGACGGGAGAACTCCAGAGAATAATTCAAAGTGCTTTGATGCTTAGTGTCGATGAAGGCTTCATGCCAAAATGCAGGTGAAGTCCCAGGGCTTGGGGCTAATGCTGGGCTGGTCCATCTTCAGGGTGGGACAGTGACTGCCAGGGGAGGCACTTGTGGTGGTCCTTCCCTGCCACACGCAGAAATGACAGATTCTTGCTGTTGGCCACAGCCTACCCCACTCCACCAAGAATATGAATCATATATGTCAATGAGGCAGGATGTGCTTAGTAAAGATGGAAGTTTGAAAGTCTCTCTGGGAGAGGGGGGCGGAAGTCTGATGGCCCCACAATGAAGAAATCACCGCTTCTCAGCAAAATAGTTGAAGGGCACATTGTCACTTATGAGGGCTGATTCCCAGGTTCATTAAGGTTTTAGCCTGAAAGAAATCTTGGGCAGGCTCCGTGAGACTGTCTGTGGGATCCCTCCCATTGTGAGCATGCAGCCTCAGGGACTGTGGGGCAGGGGCTGTGGGCTTGCACGTGCCTGAGGAGTGGGACGCAGGACTCTACCTGGATGCTCGGCTCTGGGGACCTGAAGTCCCAGGGAGCAGCTGCATCCAGAGAAACGGATGGGACTTGCTCTCCAAGCAGAAGGGAACTTTGGAGGCATGTGTCAAAAATGGAAGCAATCAAAATAGCTGCAGCGTGAACTGTACTGAAATCCCACAGATGTGAAAGGGATTTGCTTTTTAAGTAGCTTAAAATATTGGGACTAAAGCATTGAGAGGCAGGTTCAATTATAAACCATGACAGCAAAAGACATCCAGAAGAAACCGATCAGGATGGAAACATCTCACCAGCAGGCTAATTATATCCATATTTGAATAAGGACATGTGCGTTGCATTTCAGAGGCATAATGATCAGCTCTTGATGCGTAAGCAAATATATGAATTCTCTAACAGAAGCAGTCAGAAAATTCCTAAATCAGAAATTTGTTTATACACTTATTGTTAGCCTTCCCCCACCGTCCTACTCCCAGTCCCTGCTGAATTCTGAGCTCCTGAACACTGTCGCATATTAACAGGAGACGGGATATGCCAATGGAGAGAATGAAGAAAGGAGTCTGGGGGTTTCTGAACAGACTTTCAAACTTCAGTTTTATTTATTTGTTGACCCTCTCCTTGAAGAGGAGTTAGTCAGTGAGTATAGCTAATTATATATCTACACACTTTGGATACTAGATATCAGGAACCAGAATAAATAAAATGACTTTGCAGGATGTTACATTTACCCAGGAGGGCTCTCCAACACTAATCTCCAACTTTATAAACATTCTAGACCATAGTGTGTGTCTTAAAGACTGCTATAATGTGGTGACCAGATGCAAGAAGAAAATGAATAAAAACAAGGACTATGTTTCAGGGTCAAGACAGTCCGACAGGATGAGAGGAGGGTGATAAAGAGGAAACAAAACCAAACAGAGCTGATTACAGTATTCAGAAGATTTTAAATCTAGAAAATAAAATATTATTTTAGCAAATCTAGGAGTCATTCCCATCTTGCCACACCTTTCCTCCCAACCCCACGCTCAACCTCAACTGGCAATATTCTGCTCAACTTTTCCAAGCAACTTTACTCCCTGTTTTGCCAGTTGTCCTTCTGTCCTTCCAAATTCCTGTTGCCTTCCGGGGTGACCTCCTGGGTTCTGGGATTTTTAAGGACAGACCCTAAATAAATATTTATCAAATAGCATAGGACAGTTTAGTAGTAATTAAGATCTATTTTACTGAAATCCTGCTTATCCCTCATATATGATGCTGTCACAGCAACAGTTTGTGGCAAGATTAGGATTATAATGAAGAGGAAGGCAGAGAGGACAGGACTGGCGCATTTACTTTTAAGCTCTTTGGTTCTGGCAGCCATGATAACAGAAACACTACGTGTCAGGCACTGTTCTAAGTATGTTACATATATTAGATGATACACTTAAAAAAAAAAAACTACTCTACAGTGTAGATATTACTAAGCCCATTTTAAAGAGGAGAAGAACATAACTCAAACCTAGGTTATCTGGTCTTGGAGTCTTGAGCCAAGCCTACACTATACAGTTGACCCTCAAACAACACAGGTTTGAACTGCATACGTCCACTTATATGTGGATTTTTTTCGATAAATGTGGTACTATAAATGTATTTTCTCTCTCTTATGACTTTCTTAATAATGTTTTCTTTTATCTATTAAAAGATTACAGTACATAATAGATATAACATACAAGATATGTGTTAATCAACTGTTTTTATGATCAGTAAGTCTTTGGTCAACAGTAGTCAGTTCATAGTTAAGTTTCTGGGAAGTCCAGATTTATCCGTGGATTTTCAACTGTGCAAGGGGTTGGCACCCCAACCCCTGCATTGTTCAAGGGCCAACTGCACTATCTTTCCATGCTAAGAAAACTCTGTGCTTCTTGGACTTCACATTTTTTAAAAAGCAGCTTGAGATATAATTTATATACAATAAAATTCACCAATTTTAAGTACACAAATGATTGATTTTGACAAATGTATATAGTTAGATAACCACTACCACAAAATACATAGATTCCATTTCTATTACTCTAACTCTTGCAGTCTTGGGGCATTGTATGGGGATGGGGCAAAACTTATGCTGAATGAAGGTTCCTTGACACTTTTACTTCACCACTGACTGTGAGATTTAGTGAACTCATTCATGTATTGGAGAAACAAATCTCTGTGGTATTACTGTTCGCTGATTTAAATTTCCAACTTATATAAAAAGCATGGGCGTTCCCACTTGTATTAGTGCTCAGATATGCTGTGACTTAGAAGTTAAGTAGACCTGGCTCTGAATATTGCCACTGATGGTAGAAGCCTGAAAAGAACTTAACATCTTCGTTCCTAGGTTCTTACTCTATAAAGTGGGAATAAAATTTACTTCCTTCAAAGTGCTCACTGCAATGCTTGGAACATATTAGACCCTCAAAAAATTACAGCTCCAACAGAATATAATCTGTATCTTATAACATACTGCATAACAGGTAAAACGAACAAGCCAAAGAAAAATCTAGATGATATAATGTTGGGAGAAAACTCAAGCTGCAGAAAAATACCTATAACATGATACCACGTAAATATTAAACACAATATTGCATGTTTTATAGAAACATATATATATATGTGTATAAATATATGTTTTATATATATCAATATAGTTTATAAAAATGCAAGCACATATACATATATAATGAGAATATAAAAATATGGATGAAAAGGACAACTTCAAAGACTGGTTTACCTATGGGAGAGAAGTAAATAAATAGAGTCAATAAGGGAGTAAAAGAGAGGGCCTTAATTCTCTCAGGCTTTATTTCTTAATAAGAGAAACAGATATGAGGTAAATATGGCATCTAACATTCTTTGTATCCTAGAAAGTAGATACAACATTTATTACATCATTGGTGTTACTTACAGTTTTCTTTGTTTGTTCAAAATATTTCCTAATAAAAAAAAAAGTAATTTTTAAATGAGGGAAGGGAGAAAATCCTCCGTAATATGGGTGGGCCTCATCCAATCAGTTGAAGGCATCAAAAGAGCAAAAACCTTCCCTGAGCAAGAAGGGATTCTGCCAGTGGACTTTGGACTTAAGCTGCCAGTCTTCCCTGAGTCTCTAGCCTGTTAGTCTACCCAGCAGATTTGAGGGGCCCATCAAGCCTCCAATCAGGTGAGCCAGCTCCTTAAGATGTTGGCCATAGAGGGATCTTCAGGAAGAACAACTGCAAAGGCCCTAGGAAAGGGGTAAGTGTGGTGTGTGCCGGGAAACATGTGGTGGAAAGTCATGATCAAGGCAGGGTTCTGTGAGGAACGTGGTTTGAGATGGAGCTGGAGGGATAATCAGATCAAGCTTGGAAGTTGAGACCCCATGGCCTCTGTGAGAAAAGCTTGCTGAGAGAGGAGCAGAAGTGGGGAGACTACATATCTACATGTGCTTGAGATCATCAAAAGATGCTCACAAAGTGGAGTTCAGTACTGTATTTCTGGATCTCTCTTGCATTTGGGATTTTCCAAGTTCTTACATCTAGGAGATCAGAGGCAATACCCTACTTTACTGCCCATGGCCAGATATCTGCCTCATCACGACGCTGAGTGGGAAAGGAAACCTGAGACAAAGATGCGGGGCCTCTGCTCCTCTCTGCCATCGCACTGAGTATTAGTGCTCTCTGGGGTCTCGTCCTTGGTCTTCTCTTATCTTTCTTCTCAGTTCACTCCTGGAAAATGTCATCTCCCCTCCCCTGCTTTTCTTTGTGTGCTGAGGACTCCGATCCATTACCATCGCTAGCACTGATCTGTTAATCCAATTACCAAATGGATATTTTCACATGACTGTCCCAAAGACATTTCAAACTCATCATATCCCAAATAAATTCATTTCACCCCTCTTTTTTAATCCTGGTAATCTCCGGATCCTCCTGTAGTCCTTCTCCCAACTGAGAGCATGAGTTTCCACGCAGTTCCACAAGCCGGAGATCCACTGGTCTTCATTTCCCTGTCCTCTCCTACCCACTTCCATCCTGTCTAAAGCCAACGAAAAGAAAGGGTGGAAGTGCGAACTTCTATGGGGAAAAATTAGCTGACCAAAACAGTAATATAAGAAAGGCAACTTGTGGAGTATATGATAACAAAAGGAAGATGGTAAACCAGTACAGGAGAGCTACCATCCCATTATTTCAAACAGGGCTCATGATCAATAACCAATTATATTTCAAAAGTATAAGATATGATCCATCTCTTTATCATAGAAATGTGAAATTTTTCTTCTTTAAACAGAAGAAAATAGCTTACACTGAGGACATGACTGTGTATTATTTCATTATATTTTATCATATTATTTATTTTGCTTATGACTATGATAAATACCTATATAAGTGAAATTAAATGCATAACAGTAGCAACTAATAAGTTATTTATACAAAACTCAAAAACTTATTTTTTTAACCAAAGCTCCAACTGGATTTTTAGTCCCACTTTATCTTCCTAGCTTTTAGCAACTATTTCAAGTGGAATTGCGTTAAGGTACCACAATTTTTAAACATTAACCAACACTTCCAATTTCTTATTTCCTGTTATTAATATGAACTACCACCCTTGTAATCAGGAATGACACCATCTGCCCAATGACACAGAAACTATAAAGTACTGATTTCGTCAGTGCTTATCTTAAAAAGAAAAAAAAAGGCAACATGAAACATTCATCTTTTGATACTGATGTCACTATTTCTTCCAATGTCTTCTGAACAGAATGGAAAGGACGTAGGCTTATGACCCAGTCCTAAGAGGGAGAGGAGCTCCTCAGGGAATGGACAATTACTAAAGCCTGAATCACCAAAGAATATGTATTTTCCAAGGAAAGCTAGATGGTTCCATAATGATCTCACTGTGAAAGCAGCCCTTTAGCAGAAGGCCTACAAAAAATAATTTATTTATTTATATTTTTTACTTTAAAAAATTTTTTAAAAGATTTTGTTTATTTATTTGATAGTGATCACAAGTAGGCAGAGAGGCAGACAGAGAGAGAGGGAGAAGCAGACTCCCTGCTGAGCAGAGAGCCTGATGTGGGGGCTTGATCCCAGAACCCTGGGATCATGAGCCAAGCCAAAGGCAGAGGCTTTAACCTAGTGAGCCACCCAGGCGCCCCTAATTTTTTTCTTTTTAGAAGTTCACGTTTTAATTTGAATCTCCCTGATGGTTAGTGATGATGAACATTTTTTCATGTGTCTGATAGCCATTTGTATGTCTTCATTGGAGAAGTGTCTGTTCATATCTTCTGCCCATTTTTTTATATGATTGTCTGTTTTGTGTGCATTGAGTTTGAGGAGTTCTTTATAGATCCTGGATATCAACCTTTTGTCTGTACTGTCATTTGCAAATATCTTCTCCCATTCCGTGGGTTACCTCTTTGTTTTGTTGACTGTTTCCTTTGCTGTGCAGAAGCTTTTGATCTTGATGAAGTCCCAAAAGTTCATTTTCGCTTTTGTTTCCTTTGCCTTTGGAGACATATCTTGAAAGAAGTTGCTGTGGCTGATATCGAAGAGGTTACTGCTTATGTTCTCCTCTAGGATTCTGATGGATTCCTGTCTCACGTTGAGGTCTTTTATCCATTTCGAGTTGATCTTTGTGTACGGTGTAAGAAAATGGTTGAGTTTCATTCTTCTACATATAGCTGTCCAGTTTTCCCAGCACCATTTATTGAAGAGACTGTCTTTTTTCCACTGGATAGTTTTTCCTGTTTTGTCAAAGATCATTTGACCATAGAGTTGCGGGTCCATATCTGGGCTCTCTACTCTGTTCCACTGGTCTATGTGTCTGTTTTTATGCCAGTACCATGCGGTCTTGGTGATCACAGCTTCCACCTTACACCAGTTAGAATGGCCAAAATTAGCAAGACAGGAAACAACATGTGTTAGAGAGGATGTGGAGAAAGGGGAACCCTCTTACACTGTTGGTGGGAATGCAAGTTGGTGCAGCCACTTTGGAGAACAGTGTGGATATTCCTCAAGAAATTAAAAATAGAGCTTCTCTATGACCCTGAAATTGCACTACTGGGTATTTACCCCAAAGATACAGATGGAGTGAAAAGAAGGACCATCTGTACCCCAGTGTTTATATAGCAGCAATGGCCACAGTCGCCAAACTGTGGAAAGAACCAAGATGCCCTTCAATGGACGAATGGATAAGGAAGATGTAGTCCATATACACTATGGAGTATTATGCCTCCATCAGAAAGGATGAATACCCAACTTTTGTAGCAACATGGATAGGACTGGAAGAGATTATGCTGAGTGAAATAAGTCAAGCAGAGGGAGTCAAGTATCATATGGTTTCACTTATTGGTGGAGCACAACAAATAACACGGAGGACAAGGGGAGAAGGAGAGGAGAAGGGAGTTGAGGGAAATTGGAAGGGGAGGTGAACCATGAGAGACTATGGACTCTGAAAAGCAACCTGAAGGTTTTGGAGGGGCAGAGGGTGGGAGGTTGGGGGAACCAGGTGGTGGGTATTAGGGAGGGCATAGATTGCATGGAGCACTGGGTGTGGTGCAAAAACAATGAATACTGTTACGCTGAAAAGAAATAAAAAATTAAAAAAAAAGAGAAGTTCACCATGTTATTTGTTTGGGACCCTATTTTTGTGGATATATTTGTGTGTGACATGTTGCTAATTAAAAGAGAGAAGCCTTTGGAGCACCTGGGTGGCTCAGTTGGTTAAGCATCTGCCTTCAGCTCTGGTCATGATCCCAGGGCCCTGGGATTCAGCCTGGCCTTGAGCCTTGCACTGGGCTCCCTGAGTCTGCTCCTCCCTCTGCCCCTCCCCCCTGCTCAGGCTCGTGCACGCTCTCTCTCTCTCTCTTAAATGAAATCTTTAAAAACCTTTTAAAAATAAAAAAGACTTCAACATGATTCAAACCAAGGTTTTGTCCTTTAGGACAAGCATGCTCTGTGAGAGAACCTTATTTTTTTAAGCACTTCTGTTGTACATAGAGCCAATAAATCCAGTTCCACCACTGACCCTAAAGAAACCAACTGAGGCAAGAAACCACTTCTTTTCCTGAAGTCCAAGAAACTGAGAGGACAGTGAAATATGTGCTGGCTAGACAGAAGGCTTGAATTAATCAAGTTTCTAGGGTCAAATTAAGAAATGGTTTATTAGGTAATATCTGCTTTGGTCTAACAAACCCACCTGGCAGCTTCAACTACTTAATGGAAATACAGATCAAAGTAACAGAATTTTCAGGTTAAAGATCATGAAGTTCAACTCCTTCATTAAATAGGTGAGGAAAATGTGGCTCAGATAACTTGATTTGTTACAGAGAAAGATGGTTTGCTCAGTCACTCAACTGTTAATGGAGAGCTGACTATCTGACTGCTACACCAATGCCCTACGCACCACACCCAAGGGCATACTGGACTCTCCCCACTGTGCAAGGTGGATGAAAGGCATTGCCATTTGAAGGAAATCACAGTCAAGTGCCCTAAGGTAGGCGAGCAGGAGCCATCGCTTTCCCCACCCACCCAGCGGTGTTTTATTTGTGGTGACAAATGAATGCGCACAGCACCTGCAGAGGCCCCAACTGCTGACTGTTTTCTAAATCTGTCCATGAGCAACTCACCGAGAAACCTTTGAAAAAACTGCTGTGTGAAAATAATTTCAAAGACTCTTCTTGGACAGCACAAATAAAAGGAAGCCTTTATTCTTTCTGCCCTCCTGGTAGATTAACAGATGAACACAGCCTCATCTGTCATCAGATGAGGCTCTGTCGAGGGCAGCTGTGTACTCACCGTGGAACCAGGGAGCTATGGTGTCTGAGGTTGTCTGGTAGCCTGCTCGCAGTGGTAGCTGCTCCTCTTTAAACCACCGAATGATGTCCTCCTGGGCAGAGTTGGATGCTGTCCTCGTCACTCCCTGGTTTCTGAGATTTAGAGAACAGTTCTTCAAGTTAGATTTAACTAAATTGAAAACAATGCCTTCGAAAATCATATATATCCTATATATATAAATCATGTATAAAGGGAGAGAGAATTATATATATTTGGAGATTTAATTACATGGGCTGAGCTAATGGGAAGTTGGACCCCTAATTACTGCCATTATACACCTAAGTCCTCAAGGGTTAGTCAAAAAAATAGGAAGGAACATAAATCTGTCACTTGTCCTTCCAGTCCTATAGGGCTAGTCATGGATATGAGCTACTGCTGTGTTAATACAAAGATTTTAATTCATTTTTAATATGAACAAAAGCTCCATTAACTTCCAATTAAAATTTGACAAAATAAGCATTAAAAAGTGAAATACACCCCCAACACCATTTTCCTTGGGAGCATGTTTTTGCAAATAAAACAAATGCAATAAAAAAAAATCTCTTTCCTAACATTTTCAGTATTAAATTTTCTCTTCTTTTTGTTTCCAACATCCCTGACTTGCTTTCTTCTCTCCCATACTTTGAAGAGGTTTGGTTCTGCTAAAGACAGTCTCAGAAATATGAAGTCAAAGAAAGAAGAGTGTTTGAAGATTGATAAGAAAAAGATACAAACGGTAGAATCATTTTGAAATATATTCAGTCGCAGAACTAAAGTTCTGGGATGTAAGTCAATTTCCACTACAAAAAGTAACCCTGAAATGTAATAAACATATTTCCAAGTCTCACACAATAACCCACTAATTTTGAGCAGAACTCAGTGTAAAGACAATGATGAGTTTGGATGAACTGCCAGGATGCCTGTCATGTAAATTAACTTATGACACTTTCTGTGTTCTATGGTAACGTGTCCCCACAAGTTACATGTGACATGTATGCCAGATGTACATGTAAGTATGTACATATTCATATGCATGCATACATAGCGTTTTGGAGAAGATTGACTATAATATTTGACTTTCTTGGGAATCAGAACCTATACACACACGAGATTATATGATGAGTTCTCTTACTAGCTTTCAAATTAGGTTCTTTTTCTTTGGAAAGTCTTTGGAGGTTAAGCAAAAACTCTAAGGACAGCCAATCTCTGTCTTTTCTTGGGCTGGCTCCTAGCTGACCTTGGTCATACACTGGTGTCCCAGCCCAAAAACCATCCAGTCTGGCTGCCTCACAAGAAGCATTTCATGCAAATGTGTTAAGTTGGAAAAACTTAGCTCAACTGAGCACAGCTCGAAACAAGGATTGCCCTTATTAAGGCCACCTCCACTGCTGTCAATCACATACACTGTGCACTAAAAATAGTGTGGGACAGGGCATGTTACACGTCATAGTCACCACCTTGGAAGAGCCTGGAGAACAAGGGCAGGTACACAAACAGCCCTGCTGGGGATCTGGGGCCAATGCACAGACCAGCTCAGGCACTGAAGAGGACCCTGGGCAGGAGCTCACACCTTTGTGACGTGTTCACAAAACTGCGAGGATCCCTGTTTCTGATTACTTTTCTTAGGTTTTTGTCCGTAAGAAAAAAAAATCACTCCCCAAACTGTCACTTTATAGAACATGATCTTTTAGTTCTGGCCCCCACATCCCAAAATGGAACCTTTCAGTTGAGTAAGTAGAAATAATTATAGTAAAGGAAAAGGCCCACCTTCCTGTTTCCTCTGAGGTCATAATCCCCATTAGGAAAGGCCTTGAAGATCAGTACTGACTCCAAGCAAAGAAAGACTGGTTTGCTTTCTATTTCTCCATACTTGGAACAGAGAATTATTTTTGGTTTTCATTTCAGAAGGCAAGGCTTCTGTTTCGTTTAATGACTATTTAATTCTTCTGGTATATTTTACATAATGTCTTCCTACATATTAGAATATGAAAAAACCCTAATATCCAGGAGAAAATAATTTTATGAACAGTTAAGTAACATAAGGGAAAGGGGGTTTCTGCTACGATACCATCATATTTCTCTTCAGGGAGTTTACAAAACAAACTGTTCTACCTAAGTTCCTATAGCTGACAAGGCAAAGGCACCATCATGATCAAAAAAGTGTTCATTCAAAGAAGGAACAGTTCCAGACTCAACATATGAACTTGGCTCTGTGTCCCAGAATGAGGATTACTGTCAAATCTTCAATCCTGAGCAATGAAAAACTCAACTCTATGAAGCTGTCAAAGTCAGCAAGCCCTTAGGTTTCTCCTTTGATATCGTTTCCTACTAACAGCGATATTGAGCACTGATGAGACCCCAATGTTTCTGCTTCTCCCCTCACTGGCCCGCTTACCACCACTAGGTGGGGGTGGGGTGGGGTGCGCTAGTGGCGCAGGAAGGCACTGAACTCAATGCACATCATCTCTAAGTTACTGGGAATCTTATTTTTTTTTTTTAAAGATTTTATTTATTTATTTGACAGACAGATCACAAGTAGGCAGAGAGGCAGGCAGAGAGAGAGAGGGGGAAGCAGGCTCCCCGCTGAGCAGAGAGCCCGATGCGGGGCTTGATCCCAGGACCCTGGGATCATGACCTGAGCCGAAGGCAGTGGCTCTAACCCACTGAGCCACCCAGGTGCCCACTGGGAATCTTCTTATAACAAACTATGGATATTTTATAGATAAGAAGAGGATGAATCCAGACCAGGTATCTTGGGAAGACGGGCTTAGTGGTGAGGCTGAACTGAATTACACAGGCAGCCAGCTGGTCTTCCCCTCCCAACGGCCCTCACACTATTTGTCTTTAATCAGCCAGTTTCAACCGTTATGCTTAGAGCCATCTGTGTGGCTTCTTACCTAAGAGGCTTTGGAGGGTATCCCGCCGGGTTTAGGAAGTGAGGCTTGGGTGGAAGGGGGGGTCTTTTCGGTTTCTGTGGAACTCCTGGGGGGCTTTGTGGTCCCTCACCACTTCCTTTTTCGGCCGCAAGTGACAACCTCTTATAGTCTTCCCGCGCTTGTTTAGCCAAAGAGCGTCTCTTCTCATCAGCGGCTTTGGATTTTCGCACTAGAAAAACAAGGGGGTTTGAGAAAGGCCCTGGTCAGCCCACAGAGATGGTGAGAGGAGTCAGCTGGTGATGTGCGCCGTCTCTCGGGAGATTCTGTCATCTGCTGATAATAACGAACAATCACTATCAGCGCCTAGGACTCACATAGCTCAGGCCTGCACATTCACAGCTGCCCAGCGCTCCCCGCAGAATTCCTGCCTTTCTAAGGGGGTTTTAGGACATCCTAAGAGGGAGGAGGAGGAGAAAGAGGAAGGAAGGAGACAGAAATGGAGAACCACGTGTTCGAGAATTTCCTGCATTTGGCAAGACTAAGAGATGAGTCGCAGCCTGAGTTCAAATTCCATCTGGCCAGGAGCCTCTGAATAAGAAGAGGTGGTATCATCCCTCCCATGCTCAGCTCAGGACATCACTAGCAAAGATCAGGCTCTCAGGAACTCCTCAGTGAAGCGGCTGGGGACGGGGTGAGAGATCGGTGAGGCTGGCCACAGGTCACACTCAGAGCCCCTGGAGAGCTGAACCAAGTGTGAACGGGCCTGCTAGACCAAAAACACAAAATGATTCTCTCCACAATCAGAGAATGTGCTGGTACACATTAAAAGTACCCCAAGGCCACCTTTTAATGTTGCTTTGTAAAATAGAGTGTTTTTTGGTTTTGTTTTGTTTTGTTTTAGCAACACAGCAGTAAAGGGCTCTAATGCAGGATGCTAAGACTAATTTTCATTGAGTGTGTTTGCACTTCCGGTGTTCTCGGTCAAGCCCTGTTATATCTGACTTCAAAGAGAAGCCAAAAATGTTACATTACACTAGAACTTCACTGCATGGAAGTGACTGGATCTTGCAAATATTTTTGTTTCACAAAACTGTCATGTTAATAGTGTTCGTTGTAATGGAACTGAAGACCAGATTCTCCGCATCCGGCAAACACTGTCACTCCCATTCTCCTGTTTCTCCCTCAAGTGGCCTCACAGGGATAACCTGGCTGGTAAACCTTTCTGAGTCAGCTGGAAACCCTCTTCATGTCTCAAACCTGCAATTTCCCCTAGCATTGCTGAGCACGCTTGGCTCTGGCTTAGCCTGCACCGACCTCTTCCTGAGAGGATTTATCTCTGGCACTGCTAACTCAAAAAGGAGTCAGGGTCAGGTCATAGGTATGGGAGGGTGCTGATATATCCAACTGGTTATTCCTGGGTTCTTCTATTAAAAAGTTAAGGTGAGTCACTGTTGAAAATTTAGAAAAGTACAGAATAACAAGGAGAAGAATTTCAAATAAAGCTCAAATCCCATCCCTCCAAATAAAAAAAAAATTAATGTTAACATGTTAATAACCTTCCAGTTTTTTTACTTCAGATACTAAGGCATTTTAAAATAGGAATATTTTTCATACTATTTTATAAACACATCTCAATGTCATTAAACCCTCTTCCAAAACATGTTTTTTCAGAGCTATATACCATTCCATCAAAGAGCTATATCACAACTGTGATGGTACAAAGATGAGTGGAGAACCTTTCTACTCTTCTACTATTCAAGAAGTGACTCCTATTCTCAACAACCATTTTAAGCACTTCTTAGATGGAGTAAGAGAAGGAACTGGCCTGGAGAGTCTAAGGTGTTGCGGAGGCCTCTGGGTACTCACGAGATGCCTGCCACTCTGAATCTTCTTTCCAGCTTTTATAAATCTGCTTGGCTTTCTCCTCATCTATTTGTTTTAGTTCTTCATCTTGTGTTTTCTTCACAGGCTCTTTCTTCTGTTTAAAATAAAAAAATACCCACACACAAAACCAGAAACAAACACTAGTAACTCTGGCAGTTTTCTGCCAAGAGGAAGAAGAGTGGGGAGCGGAGGAGTCAGGGGCACCGAGGAGCCGGTTTCTATGTAACTCCCTCTGGCCCCCTGGCTAGGGAATTTGTTGTTATGGGAAAAGCTTGGAGTGGGTGAGACCTGAAGCTAACTTTATCATGGCCTAGCTGTGCAACCATGTGGCCCGTTACCAAACCTCTCTTAGGCTGTCTTTGCTTAAGTAGAATTAGAAAACTACAAATATTTCGTAGGGTTACAGTCAGGGTTAACCCATATTTAAAAAGTGTCTCCCATAGTCTGTAACACATAGTTAAACTCCATAAATATCCATTTTCCTCAAACATCACTTAACTGTTTTAAATTGAAATCCCTCAAATAGTGTGTAAACACAGTTTCATGGCACCAGTGTAAACACTGCAGTATCCGACAGGCTCCATAAAAATAACAGTACATTTCTAGAGCAATCTCAGCCGTACCTCCATGTGCCCTCAAACCAGTGTCTAAAAATGTGGTACTGGGGGCACCTGGGTGGCTCAGTTGGTTAAGGGTCTACCTTTGGCTCAGGTCATGATCCCGGGTCCTGGGATCGAGCCCCCACATCGGGCTCCACGCTCATCGGGGAGTCTGCTTCTCCCTCTGCCTTTGCTCCTCCCCACTGCTCATACTCCTGCTCTCTCTCTCTCAAATAAATAAAATCTTTAAAAGAATTATTTAAAAATATGCTACTTACACATTTTAGGTGATCCAAAAAGGAATATTTTTTGTTTTTGTTTTTTAAATTTTTACAAAGCGTCCTCTTAGAGAAAATATAAAATAAGAAACACAAGTCTTCCTTAAAAAGGGAATTTGTTTCTCAAATTGTAAATATACAGAACACAAAAGTTATCATTTTAACCTTTTTAAACATTGTGGAAGAATACACATAACATAAAAACCATGTTAGCCATTTTGAAGTGAACAGCTCTGTGGCATTAAGTACACTTAAGGGAATTAGTTTTAAACTAAAGAAAAACTAACACCAAATCACTTAGACCTAAAAAAGTACTTTATTTGGGTATTGCCTTCTAAGGGCTTACTAGAAAACTGAATTTAGTACTTGGTGAACCAAATAAAAGCCGCGGTCACCCATAATAACGAAGGAAGCTGAGAGGGTCAGAAAAGACTGACCATGCTTCCTTTTGCATCTCAGAATCGACAGGTAATTTTTTTGTGTGTGTTTTCCTATAGAAAGATAAAGACATTCTGTTAAATTATTTCACCCCAACTAAAATATAAACCTTGATGTTGTGAAACCCATTTTTAATCACTGTGGGAAGTCATAAATCACAATTAATATAGGAGGTGATCATTCATTCACTCTTTCATTTCAGATATAACTAAACTTTCATGTATTTATTGTTTTCATTTTTTTTCTTACTTTCTTTTCCTGCCTAGCACTAGGCCCCCTTTGTTTCCTCTTATTATAAAAAACAAACAAAAAACCCACAAAAAACCCACCAGCTTTTGGTGTTTTAAATGACTGTTAAAATTTGTTATCACCTTACTGAAGCCATGTATAAACCTGAATAACCTTCCAGGATAAGGAAGCTGAGGAATGCTGGGAGGGTGGGGACTGACTTTTTATAGAGATGGTCAGAGAAGGCTACTCTGACCATAAAAAGTACATAAAAAGTACTGCTAACAATTTGTAAACTTAAATAGAAAAAAAAAAAAACCTTGAAAGTGGAGCTTTGTTCATCTTCCACATGCATATTTTAAAATGATTTCAAATGATTAGAAAAGAGCTATAACATTAAACCATGATAGTGGATATGGGTGCTTAGGAAAAGCAAAAAGTTTACAAAGTAAGTCTACTGAAGGAGAAATATTCACTAATAATGCAGGTGGTATGTGGTTGATGACAATCAAATGTTGGCGAGTGGTATAGCTAGTAATTCATGTTTCTCTTTAACTTGTAGCATCACTATGTTTGGGGCACAGAGGGAAAGACAAATTAACGAGTTTTGCAGAGTAGTGGATGAGATGAGCCCCGACCACTCTATTCATTCCAAAGCAGCTAGAAAACTTAAGGACTTGTCCTGATTCTCTAAGAATTCTCTCAGAAAATTTACTTTTAGCAAAATCTTTACAGGTTGGTCTTTATGTCCTCTACTTAGGAAACCAAGCCATTATTCCATTTTTAGAAGTTTTTGCAAGAAGCATGTAGGTCCAGGATGGGGATGGTGAGCCAAGCATGGGAAAGTCAGGTAGAGGCTGAGGGGTGAAGGGGCAACAGGGGTGAGGCTGGACACTGGTCCAAACCCCCACAGGCTGAGGTTTATATACATGAGGACGGGCAGTTCAATGTCAAAATATCTCCCACAGAAAGCCTCTCATCCCAGCTTGTTAATGGAAATACTTCCCACCAGTTTCCTCATTAGACCCTCTCCATTGCCTCCTAAGTCGAAAAGCTCTGTTTTATTATCTTTGTTCTCCAGAGAAGCCGGGTAAGTGATCTATCTGCTCACTCATTCTCTTGAGTTCCCATATAATTTCTTAAGTTAGAGAAGGAATGCATTGGCCCATGGCTCTGTGCGTTCTCACGAGAGGGTGTGAAGACTGAAAATCTGGCTGTCTCACATCTAAAAATGCTTGAGAACCATCTAGCCTACCCTCCTTATTTTGGAGCCAAGAAAGCTTAGCACTCTCTTTTCCATCTAGACTCACCCTCTAGATGGTCTCATCTTTCATCATGGCTTGATGTAAACCAAGATACCAGATTCCTTACAAGAGTCTACATGTTTCTCAACCCTAATCCCCTTCTCACTCACTGACCTTTCTGCTGTTCTTGACTATGTCAAGTGCGCTCTTGCCTTTGTGCCTTCATACTTGGTGTTGCCTCTGCCTGGGACGCAATTTCCCCCAGTCTCCACATGGCTCCCTCCCTCATTACTTCAGGTCTCTATTCCAGTAGTGCCTTCTCAGAGTAGCCTTCTCTGACCATCTCTGTAAAAGTCAGTCCCCACCCTCCCAGCATTCCTCAGCTCCCTTATCCTGCATTATTTTTCTCCACAGAACTTAGGACTTCATAGATGTGTTTGTCGTCTGTCTCCCTCATCCAGAATATAAGCTTCCTGAGGGCAGGGATTTTATCTGTTTTGCTTATAGTGCTTTCAATGCCTGTAACAGAACCTAGCACACAGAGAAACTCCACAGACATTGGTTAAATAAATACAAAGATCCTTTGTTTTTCTATCATTTAAAATGAAACAGTGTAATCCAGGCAGTGTTACCGAAATTTTCCTTTAGATGCTCTATTGCTACTGTTTTAGAAAAGTACATATTATACAAACAAGATGCACACTGGGACTACACTGCAAAAATTCATCATAGTTTCTTAAAGGCCAAATGCGAGCTATCCCAGTTCACACATGTCCCTGCAGATCGCACTGTCCACTGGAATGAGGGCCTCCACCATGGCCCCGCCTCAGGCCTGTGGTCACACAGAACCTTCTCTCTACAGCTTTACATCTTACATTACTTTTTCAAACTTTCCACAGGTCAGATCTACTATGGTTTCCAACTGCCCATCTATGCTCCATTTTTTGTGAGGAATGTATGATGGGATACTATCTAACACAGTGGAGGAAAGAGGCTCTGCCTATAGGGAGAATCACATCTGGATGGGCGTGTGAGAGATCTGAGTGCCCAAAGGAGCTCCTGGCACAGTGGGCATGGATGGTTCATCGAACAGGATCCAGCTCACAGAAACAAGGAACACATAAGGAACCTAATCTGAATTCATGACTTCTGCCAAGTTAAATGCTTCATTTATCGCTCCCTGAGATCAGTCTTCCCTCAGTGTTTGCTGCAGCCCAGGATGTTGTCTCTGCGTTAGATCTTCCGTGAGGAGTTTAGCAGATATGCCTTGGCATCTATTCTTTCCGTGATACTCAAGACTTTCCCAACTCCAGATAAACAGGTAAAAATGAAGAGTTATGTTCACAAGCTTTTAAAGACAGATTTCACATCTGCCGCTTTCATTTCTGCATGAGACTAATATACCAATTTGTGAAACATTAGTGGCAATGGCTATGCATTTAGCCCCCTGAAGACAGAACGTTAAGTCTTTACCTGGTGAAATCCACATGCCTTCATACGATTGATAGAATCTGCCAACATTTGTTGAATATTTCTTGAGGAACTGGAGAGTGACTAAAAATTAAATGAAACACGTTTTTATACCATTTAGAACTACAATGCAATTTCAGCAGATAATCTGTTCATGCTTCCCTTGTTTCAATGTCCCCTAACGTGCTGCACCCCCATAGGTGGATGCACCAAAGCTTCCCACCAGCACCTGAGTTCCTGAGCCAATAATGACTGAGGCAGCAGGTATGCAAAGCTTTAGCCTCCCCACTCAGTAGGGCTTAGAAATGAATTATGGCTCAAGATCCTGGAGCTGGTGGTTTACTCATGACAAGCGAGCTTCTGTATTTTGTTCCCAGCTGGCCCCAGGGCCCCTGAATGACTTCTAGACATCACCATTATTCCTTAATTTAAATTCTCTTCTTCTCTTAACCCCTGCTCTACCTCATCCCCTGTTTTTGGTTAGACCAGAAAAATGCTTAGTCTCTGCCATTTAACTGCATGTGCCTTGCTCTCTCTCTAGGCAGGAGCAGAAGCAGGAATGGAATATAGTTCCATGCCTGGGAGCCCTGCCACTTTCCCTGCCTGATCGCATTCCCTTCCCACCTCTCCAACCCCTGTTACCCAGCCCAGTGTCTGGGTTTATGCCATTCTAGACAGATTTCCCAGGAGGCAACTCCTGCCAATGGGGTTCCCAGATCCATTGCCTGGATTCCCTGGTGTCACTCCTACCTGCCACATGTCAACTGCTCAGGCATCATGACTGAGCTGGCATATCACACTGAGTGCCTCTTTAGACCAGGTCAGTTACACAGGCCCCTGTCACCGGGTCCCTGGCCTGAATGCAGAGTCTGGACCAAGTCCCAGCATGAAAAGCCACACATCCTTTACAGCTTAATAGAGCCACCTGCAGCCCATATTACTAGGATATATGTGTCTTGTGCCTGAGGATTCACTCCTGAATTTTGATATTGATCAGAAATTGTCAGTAAATTTTCAGAAAAACGTTGGTACCAAAATTCAGTGTGGAGCACAGGGGATACTTCGGGGTCATTACTAAGCCGTGTAATAAACCAGTGTGGCTACTCAATTTTGCCCCCTTCTTAACAGTAGCTACACTGAATTTCCCAGCTGCCCTAGCAGTTAGGTGTGCCCGTGGGAATAAGCCATCTCCACTATAATGCAGGTGATAACTGGTATCTGCCACTTCTAGTCTAGTCCTTAAAGTCTCCTTCCCACATGCCTCTAGGCCACTTCCCCCTTCCTATGCTTACTGCTAAAAACTGGAGAACCATCAAAAGCCTGAGTCCCTAACTGACTGGGCGGACCTGGGCCCTCCTGAATCAGAACCCATCCTGGATGTTTTAAGAGAGAAAGAGGAACTTCTGTTATGTTTTGACCATTGCATTTTTGGTCTGTTTGTTACAAAAGTTTCATCTATGTTAGTTGATAAAACTGGCCATGGCAGTTGCTGGTGGCACTCTTCAAGCCTCCTGCTGGGATTTTTTTACGAATAATGGGGAGTGCTATTAGGGTTAATTCCACGGTGGCTACTAGTCATGGAAGGACCATTATGACCAGGCACGGTGACTTAGTCCGTCTTATTTTTATTACTCACAGCACCTCTAGTGGATGGGCAACACAATGCCCAATTATCAGAGGAAGAAACTGAGTTGCAGAGGAGTTGTGTACCTTGCTGGCATCACACAGCTGACTTGTGCCAGAGTTTATAGTTTTTCCACTATGTTGACACTGTAACAACAGGAAATAAGCTCTAGGTCAAAAGTTTCTTTATGCTTGTTACTTGGCAAAAAATGAATCCTATAGGTTTCAAAATTACTACCTACTTACAATATTCTGTAGTTTTTTATTTTAATATTATAAAAGGATACATAACTTTTTTGCATCCAAAATAGCACAGTAACCAGTTCTTATTTATGAACAGGTTAGGACTGTTCCAGCAGGTTTTGTGTATGTCTGCTCAAAAGTCTATAGCAATTTTGAAGGGTTTGGGCTTGCAGTCTCTAAATAAATGTCTACCACAAGGAATGTGAGTTTTAAAAACAGGCTCACTCTCCCTTTCTTCAATGTGGTAAGATCTGTGGGGCATCATTTTGCAAAAAGGATTAGTTTCTCTATGTTGAAAATTAGGAGGCAGGTAACCACCCTCCCTTGCCTCTTCATGCACAGTAGATAAGGTTCCAGCTTCAGTGTCTACACCCCTGGCCTCCCCACTGGTTTGTCACAGGGCCTGGACGGATGCAGCCAGCACAGCTTTGGACCCAGGATTTGTCAGTGGCACCTCCACCATGCTCAGCCTTTAAGCTCTCCAACAAACTCTCAATTGTTTCCTGAATTAGCATCAGGCTAACAGGCATCTGACATGTCTCTTTTAACATATATTCTACTTTGTCAAACAGTTTTTGCCCCATCACTTGCCAATTACTGTTATGGGTATAATACCTTAAGCATACTGTGTGAGTTATTCTTTGTCCTTTAGAATTATTTGTTCAACTGAATGATTCATCTTATATACACATACAACACTGTTTTTTCAACACTTGCTTTTTGCTTTATTATCTTAATTTTTTCCCATCATCTATCTATCACCAAAGGCAAACTACCCCAAGATGGACCACTTTGGCATGCAGTTAAAGATTGTTCTTTAACTAAAAGAGCAATCAAAACACAGCACATTCAGGAAAATCTCTTTACCTCCCCACCTCAACTGCCTAAAAGAATTTAGATAAAGGACCTGCTCCAGGAAGAGAACTATGCTATAGATAACTACATTATACTATGAACTAGATACGGCAAGGCCTGTCTGATCAAAGTCCTCTATGTCCCATTCTTTCTGAGTGACCAGGCAAACATTTGTTCACCAAACATTTACTCCTCTTCATCTTCCTGTGAATTACATTCATTCCCTTTAAGTCCCAGACCCTTAGCCTCTTTCTCCTTAGTTCAGGATGATATATATACCTCATTTTGCTTGACTCTCTTTGGAATTTCCAGGTCTGTGTGGCGTTCCCATACAAATGAAATTAAATTTGATTTTCTCCTGTTAATCTGTCTCATGTCAACCTGATTCTTAGTCTGGCCAGAAGGACCTTGACAGGCAGAGGAAATTCTTCCTCCCTGACACCGGCATTTCGACACTCTCACTGCTTTTGCGCTTATCGGAAATGATGAGGTTATTCATATTCTTAAGATAATTCAAAACTAAGCACAGACACAAGAACCAGACAATGGAACGTTTTGTGATGCTGGGGATTGAAGGGCTGAGTGTGACCATCAGCACCATCTGCTGGAGCCAGTCAGAGTTGCCGGCCTTTCTTTGTCAGAAGGTTTAGGTTGTATCTTCAGTGTACCAAAGCTCAAAGTTGGTTCTTGAGTAGGAGTCTGAGCATAAATAATTTTCATTACTTTAACAACCACCCAGTTAACAACTACACAATACTTCTACTGAAGTACTTCTTTATGCCTAAAATATACTGTAAACTCCAAAACTATTCACATATACTAAGAACCACATGTGTAAAAATTCTGATTTTCAATGTGAACCAAGATTTGCCACTATTCCAAAGTGCTAAAATAATATGAAGAACTAATCAAGACTTGTGTTCAGCACATTCGTTCAGATACACTTACATGTTCTACAAATCCATGGAATACAAGTTCAATGAAATAGACTAAAAATAATATGATCCAAAAGAGATTTCCTTTATTAAAAAACAAAACCAGATTACTGGCTCAAAGGTGATGATTAATGATGCTAACACCAGAGAGACACAATCTTAGGAATACCGCTGCCGCTCTGAGCATTCTCAGAGTGAAGATAAAGGGGCTTCTTAGAGAGGGAACCACCCCTCTGAAGCTTCCGTATGATGCTGTGTTCCAGGGATATACTCTTTAGTTATTCCTATTTGTAACACAAGAAAGAGATGAAAGCTACCACCTACCTGCATAATTTTTCTTTCAAAGCACTTTCAAGTCCAATACATCATTTGACCTTCATTATCAACCCCAAAAGGGTGTCAAAGCAGGTACTGTCCCTTTACCAAAGAGGTAAACTGACCTGTTAATAGGTAGGAAAGCAGAGACAGAAACCCATGTCCTCTCGATGACTATAGCTTGCTCCTTCCATGGGGTGTCCCAGAGAGAACATATGTTTGTTCTCATGCATGCAAGGAAGCCTCTGCAGCCCCCTCCCATTTGCTGCATTAAAGATGTGTCTGCAGCTGCTGAAACTATGGGCAGAGTTAAAGCAATCTTCATATTTCCTTTATTTAAAAAAAAAAACCAAACTGCCACTGAATATTTATGCAAAAGCTCCACAAAATAAAGTGAAAACTTGAAAGCTAGTGACATCAGAAGCTAGACCAAGTCAGAATGGTCCTCTCTAGCCAGTGCAGGCCCGATTAGATCTGGGAGTGGAGCCCATCTGTACTGACCAAAGGGTGGCATGAATGTGTGTGTGTATGTATATCTTGACTTTATTAAACTTAAAAGCATGGGAATTCAAATCTATATAATTTGAATTATAGCAATTGGATTATCAATTGCTATATTATCAAAAGATGCTATAGCAACATCAATATTACATGGTTACAAATTATATTTCCCCCAGAAATTATGTGTCTTATGAGGATTATTCTAATTATATTCACTTTTAAAATGTGATCTGAAAAATAGTTCATTCTGGTTTTTAACCTAACATTCACTCCTTTTAAAAGTAGGGTTATGCAATTTATTAACTCCACATAAACCAGAAGACTCCAGTAAACAGAAAATTTTTAGCATTCAACTTTCATGGTGAAGATGAAAATGATGAGTTAACAGGCTAAAACCAAGAGTTTACTTTTGAAAACAAACTACTCGTTTAAATATTTAGCTATCTTGTTCTTACACCTCTTGAATCCATGGTATTCCTCATGGACCACAGGTTAGAATAATAACCTCCATGAAGGCAAAAGACCATATCTGCTTAATTCACTGTTATCTGGGGGCCCAGCAAACAGAACAGTGACTGGCACTTAGTAAAGTCCTCAGTAAGTATTTGGTGCATGAATGAACTCACAATAAATTCTGAAATACTTTCTTAATCATTAAAAAATATTCAGTCTAGTTTTAATATTAATCAAAAGAGACAATTTAAAAAATTCTCTGAAAGTTGATGGCCTGTAACTCACCTAGTTTGCTAACCAGGTTACTGGAATAATCAGATCATCCTATTACCAGCCATTTTAAATAAAACTTCCCAATGATGACTATAATAGGAAGCATTTGAGCATACTGGGATTTAGCTTTTTGCTTTCTAAAATAACAAGAGAGGCAGAATAATGAAACTGCCTTGATAAAGTTACAAAGGAGAATAATGTAGGGTGGAGATACCTTCCAAAGACCAATTAGACTAACAAGATGAAAAATGGGACAATCAATTTTACTCGTGAAAATATGGTACACGGTCCCTATGGGATGATTTTTCTGAAACATGAATGAGGACAACAGAGACCCTAGGGAATCTTTCTCATACTTTGCTAACATTGTACCTAATAAAATCTATGCAGGGGGACTACTGGATGGCTTTACTTAAAAGTACAGCAGACTCTAATATGGTGTGTAGTTTTATGGCGCATCTTTAAATAACACACTGAGTTTATTTTGCACATATTAGAGCCTCAGACTGTCATCGTGGATGAACATCTGTCCATTTCCATTGCACCCTCCTCCTACAACCCTCAAAGCAATGTGCAAACAGCAGAACTGGGCAGGGATATGTTCAGAAAATACAATAATGCAGAACTGGTAAGGGCTGTTAGGGCAAAGCATTTCAGATATGAAAGAGTTCCAAAGGCCACTCTCACCATCCCACCAAGGACACACATGATATATGTTCCATGAAAAATGAAAAGAAGACAAGCAAGGGAAATAAAGTAATTATTAAATATAAAGTATAAAAGATAAAGTTAAGTAATAAAGGATAGTTAAGAGAATAGACAGAGTCTTAAAAGCATGATGGCTATGGGAAGTCTTGACACAGTGGAATATAGGAACCGAACTATAAATGATAGAAAATAATATTTATGTCATACACAATACTATAAAAAACACTTCAGTATAAAGGACCTCATGTTTCCAGACTCGGTATTCCATAATTTCTTCCTGGCACCCTACTTTTAGTGAGTTAGATAAGCGAATTACTGTAAATATTATGCAAAATAAAGTTGTGTTACCAACTTCATAATGTGTAATTCTCAAGACTAGAAATGTTTTTCTCTTTCGTCATTTACTTTATAGTAAGCATTTTATACAACAAACTGCTTTTAAAAACACAGCATCTTAAATGGTTTCTAAGGCCCTAGGATTTTGTAGTTCTACTTTATATAAAATGTTATTCTACAGACTACCATGAAATGCTATTACAGTTACATGGAAACTACTTGGGTAATTGTGTAACTTTCTGATTATGGCTCTACTTTTTAATTAATAAAATGAGAATGAATCCCTTGTCTGTTTTTGCCTAGTTCATCCAACACTTTATCTCTCACAAAAACAATACTGAAATGCTTCCTGCAGGTGTACTAGAAGGGAATATATATCAAGGCAAATAGTTACTGTTTGGGGATTATCCCTCTTTTTTCTTCACATCTGTTGAAAAGAAATCTACAGGCCCCAAATGGTGGCACTTAGGCTGAAGCTCCAAATCAGTAAACCAAGACTTAATACCTAACCTAACTGCAGTTTCAACCCCCAGAAACTGACCTTTCAGCAGTCAACACGGGAATTTCCTGGTCAGCACTAGGAATTTTACTGATAGACCCCTTCCGTTCCCTTAGGAGGGTGACCTTGCCTAAAACAATGGATTCTTTGTTAATAATTTCCTTTTCTCCACTCCCTCTCTACTCTTCCTTCTCTGTAGCCCGTTGGAGCTCCCCTCTACTCGCTAGACAGATGCTGCCCAAATTCATGAACCGATTAATAAGCCAGTTAGATCTTTAAAATTTGCTCATATTTAATTTTTGTTATTTAACACACTCAATTTAGTCCTCAAAATTCTAGCCTGCATTTCAGGAATACCTTTTCCCATTCTGTTGACATTGGGGTTCCTTATTATAAATGTGAACCCAGCTCCCTTCAGGGCTTGATGATATAACTGTGTGCAGATAAGAGTCAGACACTGCCAGCGAGGTTCCACCACACCCAGGTACAAGGGCATCTACTCCAGGTGGGGTGCAGACTTCGTTCACCCTGCCTACTCACCAAGCTTTAGCACTCCTCTCCAAGGCACCATGATCTAAGACTACTTTACTAATACACTAATTTACACTCTTTACAAAAAGCACAAACCACATATAACCCAAAACTTTGGTTGCTCTACAAGTAGCACCTGGAGAAAATAAGGGTCCAAAAAACCCAATTCTTTTCTATTCTTTCAAAGAAGTGGTCCTCCTCTTAGTATCTTGCTTTGGAATCTCTCCTTTATAAAGGCAAACAACCAAAATGCAGGTTTAGACAACTGCTGGTTTCTGAGCAGAGTGCAAGCTTAACTTTTTGGTTCGGAAGGGATGTATGGAAGAAGGAAAACCCAAGTGGAAGTCCTTCGTCGTGTCTGAAAATAGTTTCACAGGGTGCTCCTTCACTGCTGTCTACTGATGGGAACACAAAGCTATGAGTTAGAATAGCACTTAAAAATATAACTGGGGGCGCCTGTGTGGCTCAGTGGGTTAAGCCTCTGCCTTCAGCTCAGGTCATGATCTCAGGGTTCTGGGATCGAGCCCCTCATCAGGCTCTCTGCTCAGTGGGAGCCTGCTTCCCCCTCTCTCTCTGCCTGCCTCTCTGCCTTGTGATCTCTGTCAAATACATAAATAAAATCTTTAAAAAAAAAAACCTGAATACCACCATGGTGTCAAGGTCAAGGTTACAATAAAAATTTACAGTTTAGTAGCTTTTTTTTTTTTAATCATTCTGTTATAGTAAAATGACAGATTTAAAAACATACCAGAGCCTTGGGACAGTGCATGCAAACACATGCATGTGCACAAAGTAGGGTTAGAGACGTGTCATCTCTAACTCTCGTTCTTTAAAGATATGAAGAGTAGGACTCTTGCTCAAGGCGTTTTAATCTAAGAGCCTCAAGGTTTTTTTGTTTGTTTGTTTTGTTTTTTTAAGAATGCTTTGAATCCTGGATGTTTGTGTTCTAATTTTTTTAGTCTTCTGTTTTGCAGTATGGTCCACTCTGAAGGCCATTTGTACAAAAATAACAAGTAATTCTCTGGAGATAAAAATCTACAAGTGGACAGATCTAGTTTTATTCAAGGTCCCCTTTGGGGCAAGGACAATCAGTCTACTGATTAATGAGTTCCCAGCCTACAGATTACATATAAACAGAGAAACACAAAGGGGCTTAGCTTTGAATTAGCATGCTCTGCTTGTCTCCCAAGCACACTGAGAACTGTTCTGTTCTCCCCCAAATTCTCTGGCACAAGAGTGGGGAAAACACTGACAGCATCCAGAGGACTGTCCACACCCAGGTCCCTAAGATCTCCACTTAGCTGTGGGGGATACCCAAACACCCAAACTCCCCAGGAGGGGATGCTTCACACAGGGCATCACCTGTCATTTTCTCTGGCTCTTATTAACTCCCCCTTGCACACGCCTTTGCCTGGGAATGGCGTCTGCTTCCCGACCTGCAGGTCTCAGAACCTGGCTGGGTGACAGCTAAATCCTGGTATTTACCATGACCTCCGGTTCAGTGACAGCACCCAGGATCACTAAGTGTTCAACCGTGATCCACTGAGAACCACAACACTCCCACTAAATGTTAAGCTGAGCATCATTTCTGAGTTCTCCATGTACTATCATCACTGCCAAAAACAAGGACAGGGCAGGTATTTTGCAGAGGGCAATAGCTTTTCAGAATAAGAACCATTCTCTCAGCTCTAAGCCAGGCATCACCTCAGCCTCCGACTCAGACTGCACAAACCATGGAGTCTACGGCCCTTCCAGCTCTTCATCTGAACAGTGAAAAGGACCAAGGTTGGGCTCATGATAACAACAGCATCTTATAACTGAAGAACTTCAGGGAATAATTCTTGTGGTTTCTGTCAGATGATACTGGGCAAGCACCCTCATGTTTCTAAATTTCCTCAGCTTCCTTTGTAAAGAAACAGTGTTGCAAACTTAATCCCTATATTATAAAAGGAATTGATTCCTTACAGGATACTGCCTGGAGTCACAGAGCTGCCTGGGAGGACTGAAGCCTCCATTCCCAGACAAGAGGTCTTGCCCTTGGTCAATGGTACGGTTTTACAGTATCTGGTACTTAATTGGGGAGTCTTACCTTTGGCTATCTATTTGTTAAAATGAAAATTTTAAATCACCGTAAGTATATTCTTTAAAAAGTTTTTCATAAAGATTATCTTTGTGAAGAAAATTGTTCTGAGACTGGACCCCAAGTTTTCTAAACCCTGAAGTGGGGATCCAACAACTCTTCTCAAAACTCCTCGATTTGGGGCGCCTGGGTGGCTCAGTGGGTTAAGCCTCGTCCTTCGGCTCGGGTCATGATCTCAGGGTCCTGGGATCGAGCCTGCTTCCCCCTCTCTCTGCCTGCCTCTCTGTCTACTTGTGATCTGTCTCTCTCTGTCAAATAAATCAAAATAAACGAAATCTTAAAACAAACAAACAAACAAAAAAACCCCAACTCCTCGATTTGCTTCCTATGGCTCTAAGGGTAAAACAGAAATTCTTCAACCTTAGACTTGGGGCAAATCTTTCATTATTCTACAATAGATCTCCTTGGATGAATTCATCTGCTAATGAAGATACAAAATAAATCATTATTATATCGGTATAAAATAATCCAAAGGCAAACCTATAGATTGGGCCATTTAGTGTTCACGTCCTGTTAGGTGTTGGACAGTTTGGTAGTCAGGGCTGGGGTCCCCAACAAGAAGATACGGAGTCAGGACAGCTAACACAAAACACCACTGACATCCCATTTTGCAGCTTAGACAGGACCACACTAGCATTCTGCTTTGAAGTCTTTGCAGAAGTGACTTTTGTAAAATATCCTAAAGTAAAAGAATTAACCACAAAGCATTTGTCACCACCATGGGCAAGGGCAGTTAAGACACAAGCCCCCAGATGTCAGCAAAATAGACCACCCACACATGGACATTAACCTAAATACGTAGACAGATATGTGACCAGAGCCCTGATTGGCAGAACTCTGCACACCCTGACTGCTGAAGATGGTTCTGCAAAACAGCTCACAAAAATCCCTAAACTTAGAAACTCCAAGGGCAACTCTCTTGGGCCCCCTCCCTCTCTGGGAGCTTTATACTCTTGCTCAATAAACTGCTTTGTTGCCCACCACTGTTTGGTCTACCTCTTCATTCTTCAAAGAGGCCAAAGTGACCAAAACCTGCAGGCACTAAAGACAGAAAATCCTGCAATAGTTCCGTGGAGGGAAGGGTACAACTCTCTACATTTTTTATATGTGAGAAGATTAGCTCTTTCCCAGGTGGGCCAAAAGATACAGTTTGGAGTCTGGGGTGGAAGGCTGTGGAAAAAAGCTCAGAACAGGACTGCTGATTAACTGAGAAATACAATGTGTACTTTATTTCCAGAAATGAGACTGGGGTCACCTCAGTCTTGTACTACTGGCCTCGAACCTCCCATCTTTGCCTAAATTCTGCTTGAAGATGAAAGTGCAGACCTCACAGTGAGGCCTATCCATTGAAACTACAGAAACTCTCCTTTACAGCTATAGTGATGTGAAAAATATTCAACTTCGGGTCATACCTATGGATGTTGTTTTAGGGTCATGAACGTTTAGAGCTGGCAAAACGTATGAGGAATCATCCCAGCAAACATCCCATCTCAACAGCTGACTGAATAACTGAATAACTGTGAACAGGATTCTTTCCAAAGCTTGCAGGTAAGACCCCGCCTCAGCCAGAACCTTGATTTCTGCCTCCTGAGACCTCAAACAGAGGACCCAGCCAAGCCTCGTCAGAATTCTGACCAAAGGAGCTGTCGTTATTTGGTCCATTGGTTTACAATAATTTGCTGTGGCGACAATAGAAAACATACATGAGACAAGGCCAGCTCTTTGGGTCATGTGGCCTCTCAGCTCCTCAAATGTGCCCTCCAGGTCTCAACCAAAGTACTTTCTCCAGTCAGGCTGCTCTCTGCCCTGCAGCCCCACACATGACACTTTCCTTTTTCTCACAGACATTCTGTGCTTTTTCTTCACAGACATTCTGTGGCTCCAGGCCTTCCCCCATCCCTTTCTTCCACAAACCGGGTGAGCCCTGGCCACTCTCCAGCTGGAACTCCTGCCTTACTTAGTACTAAGTGCCTCTCATCTTCTAACTCCTGAAGGGTGAAGACCTTGTCCGGTGGCTCCACTGTGGCTCCATAACAAACTCTAAGTCAGCTTGTATATAATTTATTATCATGTGTAAAATCAACCTATATCTACCACCTAAAGTGGCATGCAGAATCCTTGGTATCTCTAAACTAGACTCTGTTCCTTTAAAACTAGCTTCTCCCCCAGAGGTTCCTGTTCATGCTCATAGCATCCACATCATCCCAGGCATCTAAGCTTAGAAACTTGGGTTGTGCTAGAAAGCTTGCCCTCCACCCACTCTGATCCATGAATAATCAGTTCAAATTTAAAATTTTCAAAAAATAAATCTGACCAGGTCAAACCTTTGTTCAAAAATCTTTGGCAATAACCAGTTGTTCTTAAAAAAAGAGGCCAAAACACAAAGTTGTCCCCAAGACCCTGTCCTGTCTGGCCTTGCCCACCTTCTCACTCAATTGTGGGCTCTCCTCTGTCCCTTCTGCATTCCAGCCACACAGCCTACTTTGGGCTTTCCAAAGCCCGCTGTTCTTCTAGCTACACAGCCTTTGTCCATGCTGTCCCTTTGCTGGAACCACTGGCCCCGGTCATCCTCTGTCATCATCTCCAGCTCCAAGTCCTCTGCAAAGCCACCCTGTACTTCCTGCCATTGCTCAAATTCTAGTGTAATAGGGGTGCATAGAAACATATCCTTTTCTTGAGATCACTCATTATCTTTTGAAATGACGGGTTATATGAAGTCTCTCTCTGCTTTCTAAACTATAAAGTTCATTCAGCAGTTCTTTCCTTCAGTTTATTCTGAAGTTCAGCAGTGATTCTGTTCTTACTCCTACCCTATAATCTCAATGGCTAGCACATAATGGGTACTTTTTAAATGAATGAGTAAATCGGCCAATCTTGAGATCTTCTCCTCTCACTGTGTGTGTTTGTGTGTGTGTGTGTGTGTGTGTATTATATGTGCGTGTGTATAAAATATAATTCCTATAATACTTATGGTATAGTAGAACAATAATAGCCATGGTATTTAACTTCAATTTTAATCTTCTGTCCTGCTTTTGGAAAAAAACTTTTTTCGATGAAACTACTGTAATTCAAGCACAAAGATAAGCATGCATACATAACGCTTTGAAGAAGGTTTTTTTTGTTCTTGCTGTTGTTATTCTTCATTTTAGGGGTGCTAGAAAAGGAGTCTGCTATTTGGAGGGTGCTTGGTATTAAATGTGGAATACAAAGCAGCCCTGGGAGGGACTGAATGCTTTACTGCACATGTGAGGAAAGGACCCAGGTCTGACCCTGGTATATAAACCAAATTTTAGAATTTTGTACCCGTAAATATTTTGAGCCTTATATTTGCAGCTCTTTATAAAGCTTCTTTGCATCCCTCATATTAATAAGACAATCAAATGCAATGGTTAAGGAATGACCCAGGGGTTCTACAGACCCCTGTTTCTGTTTGAATCCTGAGTCAGTCTTTTGTCAACTCTAAGTCCTTGGGCAGATCAAATACCCGTATCGAACCTCAGTTTCCTTACCTGTAAAATGGACAAATACAGAAACAGTCCCTAGGTCATAAAGTCATTGTAAGAACGATATGAGACATTCAGAAGTGTGCTTTGCCCCATCATAACCCCATGAAGCGAGCAGGATAGATAACCATAACCCCGTATGACTGCCTCAAATAGGTCAAGAGCACACGCAACTAGTGTCACAAAGCTAGGGACCTGAGCCAAAGTCAAACAATTGCAAATCCTCTGTTAATTCTCAGTTTAATTAAATTCCTGGCAGAAGAAGGTACTTCATAATATAGTTTTATTGTTCTTCCAAACTATAATCTAAGCAGCAAATGATGTCTGAGCTCTTTAAACCAACTGAAACATGAGACAGTGCATACCAATTCTGATTATAAAATTCTATTGTGTTGAGGAAATCATGGTCCCCGCAGGCACAGGCAGAATTTATGAAGCCAAAGAGGCACGGAGGTGTAGTCCTCAACAAAACAGGGAAGACTCCACAGAACATAATCTACATCACAGATACGCCAGCGTCTTAGGACTAGGGTCCATCAGCGGCAGCCTCGGTGCCAAAGCAGGCTCTGTCTTGGTAAGTAAGGGTTTACCGTGCCAGAGCCACACCTGTTCATTTGAGTGCAGTTGTGACAGTGTGTGGTCCACGAAGCCTCAAGTACTTACCATCAGGCCCCTCACAAAAACAGTTACCAACCTCTGTTATAGAAGACATACAAAGGGGGAAATAAACCCTGAAAATATCTTAAAATGCACAACTCTATCCTAGTTCTTTCTTCACCCCTTCGGTCCCATGAAAAAGGAGTGTTTTACCCTTTTTTGTGAAGTAGCAGGTGACCCAAATTCCCCCAAATGAAATGAACATTAGCGCCTTCAAGTTCGGAGGGATTTTTCCCAGAAAAGTTTGTGATCCTGATGTTTGACTACATTCATCTCATTGTTCCCAATTCTTTAATTTCCCTAGTTATTAAATTCTGCGTATTTATACATATGAAAGACTCACTGGAATTTTCTCTTCTTCAGGGAGTGGTGCTGGTCTAGAGACTTTCCCCAGTTCTTCCTCTTCTGTTGCTGCTTTCTTGCAGATATTCTGAGTCTCCTGGGTATCTGGTGCTTGCAGATCATAATATTGTGATTTCATTTTCAAGTTATTGGCGAATTCTTTGGACTGAGTTTTTCTGAAGAGAAACAAATGTGGAATTATCAAAAATATTCTCCAACATGGATAGCTTTTCCAAAGCAGATGCCTACATTCAAATTATGTGAAAAACAGTAACAGATACCATTTACTGAGTTCTTACAATATGCTAAGCCCTGTGCAAGTATTTAAAGACATTAACTTAGGGACACCTGGGTGGCTCAGTTGGCTAAGCATCTGTCTCTTGGTTTCAACTCCTCTTGTGAGATTGAGCCCAGCGCTGGGCTCCGTGCTCAGTGCAGAGTCCGCTTATCCCTCTTCCTTCCCCTGCTTGTGCACACTCTCTTGCTCTCGCTCTCAAATTAATAAAATCTTAAAAAAAAGAAAAGACATTGGGGCGCCTGGGTGGCTCAGTGGGTTAAAGCCTCTGCCTTTGGGTCAGGTCATGATCTCAGGGTCCTGGGATCGAGCCCCGCATGGGGCTCTCTGCTCAGCAGGGAGCTTGCTTCCCTTCCTCTCTCTCTCTCTCTCTCTCTCTGCCTGCCTCTCTGCCTACTTGTGATCTCTATCTGAAAAATAAAATCTTAAAAAAAAAAAAAAAGAAAAGACATTAACTTATTCCTCATCTCAACCCTATAAGAAGGGCTTGTTATCCTTGCTTACTTGCAAGAGGCTCAAAATAGTTATATTATTTATCCAAGGCCACACTGTGGCACAGCTAGGATTTGAACCCAGGTCTGCCCAACTCCCGTTCAGAAGCTAAACTGCCGGAGCACACTGCCTTCCTAGGATGCGCAGCACACACTTCCTTTATCTCTGCGTGTTCATTTATAGTTTTAGTTACCGGGGGTGGTTACAGGAGCATCAGCAGCCCTCGGGACCTGAATCCAGGTCCACATGTCTGCTTCCATCTCATCAGCTCAGATAGGGCTGTCACTACTCACGGGGTGACAGCCTTCACAGAAGTCACCCTGCGCTCCCAAGAGAGGGGATCCATCACCTGCCTCACTGCTACCAGCCAAATTACCTTCCTAGTTTTGCAGGCGATCATGTCACTTCCTTATTCAAACCTCTAGTGTCCACAGATCAAGGTCCAAAGTCCTAAATCTGGCTTTCAAGGCACTTTAGAGCACGGCCCCTCTCTCCTTCTACTTGCCCACGTGTACCTGGAACATTCAGAAGTCATCATCACCCAAAGAACAAGACATATTCGGAACTAGGGGTCTTGATTATGCCCTCTGCCTGCAATTTCCTTCCTGTTATCCTGCAGCTGGAAAACTCTACTTATCTTTCAAGGTTCAATTCAGATTTTACCTCTTTTCTGGATCGGAATATTGGGCTCAGTTAATGCTCTGTTTATAACTTAGCTGTAGCCTGTATCACAGCCTCGATCAGCAGAAGTTAGTTGTGTACCTGCCTGTTTCTCCTCCTCCTCGAAGCTCCTTGTTCATCTTTGAATTCCCACCACCTAGCGCAGTGGAAGCCCCTGGAAGGCCTGCTCACTCAGCGGCCCCCCTGTAAGCAATCTTGCTGGAAGGCCTAAAGCTTAAACAGTCATTGCATTTCTCACTTACATTCCTGATGCTCAGTTGTGCCAGTTTCGGTGCTTTGGCACGACTCTAGGAAAGCCAGGCATCACACAGGAAACCTCATCCAGACCAAATCAGATGACAAGTGGAAGTGAAACAGCTGATCTGATCACATTGCAGGAAGGAAGGGAACCCCAAAAGTGTAAAGAAACTTGCTGGAGAGATCTACAGTGACTTTTTTAACTCTCAGATCCACCCCACTCTCCCTCCAGATACTCTGAAAAAGAGGCATCTTTGCAACATTTTATAATCCGGCCAGCCTCTCACTGGCTTGCAGATGGCATACCTGAGCTCTTCCGCTTCCCGTTCGGCTTTCAGCTGGGCCCTCTCAGCAATAATCTCATTACAGAGCACGTCGTAGGGTTTATCAAGATGGTGTTCGCCCATCACCCAGACCCAGACTTCCTTATCGGCTCCCAGTTTCCAGTGAACAGATTTGCCGTTCTCTGTAAGCAAAACAGAATTTGGATTGGACAAATATCTTCAGTCATGGGTTATGATGTTTGCCATCATTAAAGTATTTAGGGTCTTCAAGAAAAAAAGATTAGATGAGACAAAGCACTTCCAGTCTCCTCAGGAACAAGCAGCAGTCCCAGGGAGCAATGGAGGTGGTAGCAGAGGATGGTGGCTACAGCAATGTTTGTTTTAAAATATAAATATGAGGGCGCCTGGGTGGCCGAGCGTCTGCCTTCAGCTCAGGTCATGATTCCAGGGACTGAGCCCCTTGTCGGGTTCCCTGTTCAGCGGGGAGTCTGCTTCTCTGTCTCCCTCTCTCTCTGCCCCTCTCCCCGACCGTGCACTCTCTCTCTCTCTCTCACTCATGCTCTCTCTCTCAAGTAAATAAAATCTTTAAAAAATATGAATATGGTTTTTGAATGTGTCCATTTTGTAATTAAAGTAGAAGAGATGGGGAGAAATCATGCAGTTTGTGCTAACATCTGATATCAGAATCTCTAAGGTCTGAGAATCTTCTTGAACCCCAGAAGTACACAGCTTCTCCAGGGTTTGGTACTTCCATTTTAGAATTGGACTGGCTTTAGTTTAAATCCTAGTCCCACCACTTACTAGCTGTGTGACTTGGACAAATTATTTAATTTTTCTGAGCCTCAGTTTCCTCATCTGCAAAATGGGAATATGGCCGACCACCAACAATGCAGGACTGCCATCGGGAGCAGGCTACACCTGCTCTTTCCCCCAGTGCCTGCCACATAATAGGCGTTCACGAGAGGTTAAGTGCTACCATCACCCTATTTACTTCTAGGGCTCCTCAGACATTCACACCAACTTGTGAGAAGATGATACTCCTGGTAGTGTGATACTTAGTGAAGCTACTTAAATGATCCTTGTTTACAATTGGTCACAGGGGTTGTATTACATTCTAGTTCCTGGACTCCAGAGACGCAGCCACACAGGTCATGCTCCCTGAACCCAGGGTTATGAGGAACACACCCAGGAGAAGCCAAGAGGGGCAGTCCCTAAATCTAAAAGCCCCCAGGCAGATCTACCGAGGGCCATTATGGTTCATATTGTGGTCAAGATCCCTGGGCCCTAAGAACCCCAGACTGGCCAGTAGTGTTGAGTGTGACTAAGAGGGCACCTGATGGAACACATGTGCTTAGAGGTTAGAAATCCACACTGGGATTGTGTCTCGTCTTTGTACATTAAGTAGAAGGTTTCCAATTAAAGCATCTTCTGTCCAGTGAATTGTTAACCTACTTCCTACTGTCGCCCCAGGATACATTAAAAAACAGGCTGCTCAAACTCAGATGTGTTCTTTGGTTTGGCACTTTGCACCCTTCTTGGGGCAATGAAGACTTCCTACAGCGTGAGAAAATTCTAACTAGGATACTGGGGCAGCGGGAAGTTGGGGGGGGCACAGAATCTTCACTCTAAGAGGAGTCAAATGTATCATTGAGAAAGCAGCTGACCTCGCACTGTTTTCCCAAACAGAGAAACAGTGAAAGTGGCATCAGGTATGAAGAGAAGATCAATCCCAAGCATGCCCTAGTGGGGATGGGCCCTGGCCAGCTCTGGCTCGTGTGAGGAGATGCCAAATGGCTCATTAACCGTAGAAAGCTGTCATACCTCATCAAACTCCCTTTATTATACTCTCTCAGGGCAACTAATAGTATTTTTTACTATGTCCATCTCTCAACCTTCACCTAAGTAACTCTCTACCAATATTTTTGATAGCAGGAGAAAGTCGCCCTGACAGGAGAGTGGCGGAGGGCCGGGGTGGGGTGGGGTGGAGAGGGAGGACCCAGGGAGCCTGCAGCATTGCTGTGTGGCAGGACACATTCTGGGAGCCCTGCGGGCTGCAGGCCGGGGTGTCACTCTTAGGGGAAGAAGGTGCTGCCTTGAAGGGTGAGGTGGGAGAGAACCCCAGGATCGTCTGTGAACGGAGGAGGGTGCTACGAGTAGAAAAGACTGCCAAAGGAGAGGACTAGAGCCTTGACATTTTAGAAGCAAGGGAGTGGTGAGAATATGGTGGAGGTAAAGAAACCATGGTTTGGAGGCAAGAAAAAAAGAGAAGTGTCACATTCAGCCAGATGCCGAAAGAAGGGTTCTTGGCAGAATGGCACTGACGATAATGTCTGTGCTGAGCGCTTCTCACCTTCAGGAGCTCTTCAGTGTACCCAAGAGCAAAGAAATTGGAGGGTCTTCAAGGGCTCCCCCCACAATGCCCTAAAACCTTAGCGGAGGCTGCTGGAGAAGTTCTTCTAGTAAAACGAGTGTTAGCTCCGACACCCTCAATTTTACACCAAGACGGGGGAAGACTATTCAGGCCTGTTTAGTTCATGCCACAAAAACGTACTGAGTTTCTAACTCTGAGCACGATGCAGACGAGCTAAATGCTGCAGGTGCTACAGAGATCAAACAGATGTAGCCATTGTCCTGCAAGTCACCAAGCATCTTCGGAGAAAGAACAAGGCGTTAGGCTGCTTATTTAAAGAACTGTATTGCACATCTACTATGTGTGAGGCACTGAGGTAGACGTCCATCAGCACTTATGAACAAGACAGACCAGCTCCTGCCCTCGGGGAACTTATATCCTAGTTGGAGATAGGAATCGAACACGTAATTAATTATAAAAGTAATACGACTTGGGGAAGGGGATGTGAGAGGGTGCTAAGGGAATGCGTAAGAAGAACAACTAATCGATTTGAAGGACCAGGGGAACATACACCAAAACCACAACAGATTTTAAGTTCAGTGAGGATTTGATGGATGGAGAAATCATTTTGGAAGCACACAGAAGAAAAAAAGAAGTTCTTTGTATTGAGTTTTGGAGGGTGTAAGTTTGGTGACCTGCACAAAGATGGTGTGATCGAAGATCAGAGAAGGCAATCAGGGAAGGGCTGTGGGGAATCGGGTTCTTGGTGAGAGCTAAAGAGAGCTTTGGATGTCATCTGGCTGTGCACTGAGGATCATGCAGGGGGTGGAGGGCACAGGGCACAAGGCACAATTTCCAGACACCTGGCTAAATGATTTAAACTTAGGTCCTGCACTGCATAAAGCCAAAAAGTGGTGTTAAAATCCCAGGGTTTCCACCAACTCTTTATGTGACCACGTATAGGATACCTTACCTCTCTGAGCCTGAGCTCCCTCTCTGATAAAACAGAGGTAGTAAGTCGGACCTCACAAGCCTGTCATGTGATAAATGCTCAAAAATATTAGTTCCATGTTTCTTGATTAAATGACCAGTGAAGAGTCCATGACTGTCACTGTGCAGATGGTGTCAGGGTCAGAGAAGGGATTTAGGAAGTGCTCTGCCACATCAGCATGTGGGGTGGGTCAGGGAAGTAGGAGAGGCTGTCCAGTGGCTGAGTGAGGACAGAATTGGGGAGAGGTGAGGGGTGAAAGACCAGGAGTGAGGTACCTGGGGCCGAATGAGGAAAAGGTCAGTTAAGATTCCAGTGGCTGGAAAGGAAGGACTCAAAGATGATGCCAATATTTTGAGTCTTACTAATGGAGAGGATGGCGGCATAATAAGCAGAAACAGTAATATCAAGAAAATAAATTTGTCTGAGCTGTTTTGGAAATGAAGAATAAATTTTTAATTTTACTAACAATCTACACGGAGAGCTTCCATAAATACCTGAACTATGGCACTAGAGTTCAGAAATGCTGTCGAGACTGACAGTGTGAATTTGGGAATTACTTTATAGTTGCCATTGTTGAAGTCACTGGTGTAGAAAAATTGCAAAGGGAATGAAGCCTAGTGAGAACCTTGGAAAAGCATGTGCTCCATTTGGGAGGCAAAAGGGAAGAAAAAGATCATTCAGATTTAAATAGCCAAAAAAAAAAAAAAAAGAATTTCCGATTTCTGATTCCTAAACATGACATAACATAGGAGCCTGGGGAGAATGCACTGCCATGCGGCCAAGAGAGAGGGTGCTTCCATGCCCTGGAGACACAGAAAGGGGGATGGGGAGCCTTGAGGGGGGTCTCAGCAGTCTCTGACTTTGGAGAGTATTTTTAGGGAGACAGGTGGGGGACAGGCTACAAAAGCAGGACAGAAAGGATGGTAAAATGTGGAGGTTGTAAGTAAGTATGTGCTCTGGGGAAGTTTATTAGCAAGGAAGTAAAAGAGGATTCAGTTATTTGTTCAACAAATATTTACTGAGCATCTGCTATGTTCCAGGCACTATATTTAATAGGCCTTTGAGACAGAAAGGGCAGCTTAGGAGTAAGGATGGTTGAAAGATTTCTTTAAATAGAAGAAACAGGGACAAGTTTGACACTTAGGGTTTTGGGAGGGGAGAGCAGAAGGATACCAGGGACCAGGCCAGGGGAATGATGGCAGGAGGAGTGTGCAAAGAACAGGTAAGGAAGAAAATGTTGACAAGAAGAGAAGAAAAGCTCCTGTCTGCCAAGAGCTGGAAACCGATAGACTTACCCACATTTCTGGCCCCAGTGTCCTTCATCAAGGTAAATGTATACACTTAAGAGATCCTACTTGGGCAGGCACTGCATCTTATTATAACTTAATGCTATCCGCACATTCTGGATTTTTTTGTCTACTTCACCTTGACATTATATGCGCTCTTTAGTCAGAGGACAGTGAGAGAGGGACCTTTTCATAGCACTTCCATTTAATTATAAGGTTTGCTCCCACAGTACTTGAATCATGTTTGTGTGCTGTAGCATTCTTCATATTTGCTAGCTGAGGGATTCTTGAGAACTTCAAAAACCAACTTTTCTAGGACAGTAGAGCAGTCCTGCTTCATACCACACCACAAAGCAGTTCTTAAGCAGGTATGGACTCTCATCCATACCTCGTTCACCATATACAGTTTCTAACGAGGCAATGTTGTGAAATATCACATAAAAATGGGGCGACATTTGGCATGGGAATGGCCAGGCTTATCAGCCTTTCATTAGTTTGTGACACTGCTCACATCATCGTGTCTGACTTCTCCTCACATGGTGGGCCCAGCAGACGTGTGGCAGGAGAGACTAGAAGTGTCCGTGTGGATCATCTCGGGTTCAGGTCAGTGCAAACCCCAGGGCTCTCCCCAAACTAAGACTCATTCAGAGGGTCGGCAACTGGTCTCCACTCCAACTAGATCCAACTCAGAAGGACAGCCATAGTAACAGGCGAGGATGAGAAATGGAGAGAGAAGAAGTATACACCATGTCCCTACAAACAGAAGACCAAAAACCGAACAGAAGTCAGAGCATCAACACCAGGGGCCTCCTAACAAATTTACATATTAAACACATTGGGAGTATCATCAGGATTGACAGCAGCACCTACCAATACCCAGGTTGCTGAAATATGACATACTTGCCTAAACTCTCAACCTCTCAACTATTTCCCGCCACTCTGGCCTCTCCTCTAGGGACCCCCACCCCCACATCCAGAAACCAAAAGATCCAGTCTGGTGGGCACCTCTAGGGTGCAAGCGGTATAGCCATGTCCCTTCTAACTGATGGCCATGCCATGTCTGCCATTAAATATTTAGAGTATCACCCAAAGCCATCTAACCCCATCTTATAATGAGGAAGCTGAGGTTCAGGGAGGGTATTTAACTTGCCCAAGATCACAGAGTTAGTGAAATTGGAACCAGAATTCCAAGCCAGTCCGTGAGATTGCAAAACCTGTGTTTAAGACAGCCTCATAATGCATCATTCAAACTGAAACACTTCTGAGAGCAAAAGGGAAACCCACCCAAAGGTACGCCAGGACAATGAATGTAGATAGGGCTCTGACACGCAAGCTCGGGCATGGGGCCTCGATCACGTTTCCTCCTGGCCCTGAAGAGCAGGACAGCCAGGAGAAGGTGAGACCCAGCCCCAGGTGTTCGCAGAGTCCCATAGGGACTTCCTGAAATTACTTACAACTGCTGCTTTCCCCATTACTTACAACTTACAACTGTTGCTTGCTTTTCCCAAGTTGCTTTGCTAGACTTGTTAACCTGGGTTCATAATCTTTTTTTTTTTGTTGTTGTTGTTGTTCTTTATAGACCTTTTATTTATTTATTTATTTTAATAAACATATAATGTATTTTTATCCCCAGGGGTACAGGTCTGTGAATCACCAGGTTTACACATTTCACAGCACTCATCATAGCACATCTGGGTTCATAATCTTATAGTTGCTAATACTAAAGTCCATCTTTAAAATTTTAAATAATTGTTATGCTTATTTTAGAGACAAAAGGACAGAAAGGAAGTTGGAGAACCTGCATGGTGCTTGGGCTATAGCCCAGGAAAGCAGGTGGTGCTGCAGACAAGTGAGAACTTGAGTCAGGAGAGGACACCAGCTTACAGGGGCTCAGGAAGGTGAACAGGAAGAAGAGATCCATAATTATCCACATGCAGGTGCTCACCAGGGAAGAAGATAAGCCCAGGTAAACTATCAAGCTCAGAGTTAGGGGAGGGCAGGAGACAAGGCCAGAACCAGTGGTTCAGAACAGACTTGGAGTAGATCTGGACCTGGGTTCAAATAACAGTAACCGTACAAATGACTTTCCCTGTTTGTTTCCTTATTTATAAGGAAAAAGGCGACAACACGTACCATCCCAGATTCTTGTGAGGTTTAAATGAAATAGCATAAATATAATGCTTATGTCTGGCACATCCTAACAGACCAGAACCTTGGTAAGGGAAAAGCTCTAGGCAAAGGAACAAATGACATAAAATCTATGGGTTTGGTGACTAGCTGTGTGGCTTCCAGGTTTCTGGCTGTAGTGACAAGGGGAAAAAAGCAGTGCCACTGATTATAACACAGAATGAGAGGCAGTGTCAGGCCTGGGGGTGGTGAGGAGGACTGAGGTGACACTGACGAGCTTATGGGTCATACGAATGGGAACACTCATTAACGGAATGGACACTGAGGCCGAAGCAGGTGAGAGGCCTGGCTTGGCAGTATGGCTTTGAGCATGGCTGGCATATAGGTGGTGTTTAACTCTAAAAAGTAGAAGCGGAGGCCTCCGGGCTGGCTCAGTGGGTTGGGCGTCTGACTCTTGATGTTGGCTCAGGTGGTGATCTCAGGGTCATGGTCATAGTAATTGTGTCTGGGTCCACACTGAGCATAGAGCTTGCTTGGGATTCTCTCTCATCTTCTTCCTCTGTCCATTGCAACCCACATCCCCTGCTGCCCACCACCACTCGTGCTCTCTCTAAAAAACAAAACAAAACAAAACAAAAAACGTAGAAGTGGTACCGCAGGGAGATAACAGAGGGACCTTAACCTAGGATCTGCGAACCTGAGAGTCTGTGAACAAGATTTAGGGAGACGGTGAACACTGTAAAACTATACACAAGATGTTGTCAGTGTAGTGTGCATTTTCCCTGATCCAAGCTCTCGCTAAATTTTCAAAGGAGTCTCTGAGCCTCTCAACCCCACCTCCAGGTTACAAACCAGCAGTGCAGAGTGAGGCACCCTGGGGGAATATGGACATTTGGGGGTTAGGCGGAGGTGAAAGAGAGACTCAGAGAGGCCACTCCAGAGTCCGATGATGCTGAGGAATTGACGAGATCAGAACTGAGTCCTTCCGCGGGGTCACTGCCCTGGCTTTAGCAGAGAAGGGAGGGAGAAGCGCCACTGCAGGTGGCACACCGGTGGTTTACGGCCATTTCACGAGAAAGGGGAGGCTCTGCATAAGGAAACTGTTCACCTAGTAGCAACGAGAATGCAGCAAATGAAGTTTCATGAATCCAAGTCCATTTCAAGGGCACACAGAGCCCCTCCCACACCACACACAGCGACCAGATCCCAGCCTCCTGCTTAGGTTTCTGTCGGCTTGGAGGCCCCATGAAACAAGTGCTGGGCAGTCCTCTACTGAGTGAAGGCCTTTACTGTTCATGTTACCAGAAAGAAATCACACAGAACAAAGGCAGGGCCCTGACGCAAGCACCCATCTTGGATGTGTGTGAGGCACTTGCTGACAAGAGCAGTGTCTTTAAGCTCCAGCTAAGCTGGAGATGTAGCAGATTTGTCAACAGCGCCCGTTTTGGGAGAGTCAGACTAAGGTCTGTGGCAGCTCTGCACTTACTAGCTGTTGCCCTGGGCAAGCTAGTTAATGTCCCAGCCGCACTTTCTTCCATCTGTAAAACGTGAACGGTAATTCAGCTTCAGGCGTGGCTGTGATGATTTAATGAGATAATAAATTTAAGACTGAGCTCAGGTCTGATACATCATCAGCTCAGTGGTGCTACTTTTTAGAGCAGCACTGTCCAAATGTGAGCTACCTCTGTAATTACACATTTTCTAGCAGCCCCTTTACCAGAGCAAAAGAAATAGTACAAAATCATTAATGTGATTATTTTATATCATTCTTCCAATCGAGTCTTTGAAATCTGGTAATTTTATACTTTTACCAATCCAGACTATTCTCATCTCACCATGCTCAGTAGCCACACACGGCTAGGGGATGCCCTCCCAGACACCAAGCTCTAGACCTCCGGGTATGTGTCCTCCAGCAGCCAGAGGAGATACAGAATTCTTCCCCTCTCTAAAAATCACATTTCCCCATTACATTTTGAAATGATTTTTCTGCTCTATTACTAAGTTAAATCCATACTTCTAATTGCTTTTCAGACCTTTTACTGTAGCCGTAAGACTGCTAAAATGTTCCTGGTATACACAATACGCAAACATTTTAGTGATGCTCTTTGAAAACTCACCATAGTGGACGGTATAGAGAAGAAAGTGAGCAGGTGACAATGAAAGAACTACCAAGTGATGAGCTAAAATGGCGCAAAGGAATGAGGGGGAGGAAGGGCATAAGATATATTTAAAGAGCCAAGAAAAGGACAATCTCTAAAGCTGCGGCCTGGCTAAGAACTGCTATGAAAGAGCAGCACCAAAGTCAGCTGGGTACAAGCTGAGTGGGGTGGGAGAGGCCGGGAGCAAAGGCCCAAAAGGAGCAGACGCACACAGTAGGTTCGCAGTACAGATACACTCCTGGGGAGCACCAGCCATAACACTGCCTCGTACTATCTGTGGCTTTATCTTCAAAGGCAGAAGAAGATGAAAGATGGAAAAGTGCTGTCTTTTAGGGAAAGTTGGGAAAGAATCTCAAAACTTTTCTTTTTCTGTAGTCATAAGAGAGAACTAATTTAGTGTAAAATGTATTTTTCCAAGTGTTAAGTTTAAAGGAGTAATAAACTTTTGGCATGAAATTCAGACAGAATGTTCACTGCATATACTAACATACTTTTTAATTGATCATTTAATAAAATAATATGGATTTTCTAAGAGGTAGAGTCAAACTCTTCAAAAAGATAATTCAAGCAAAGAAATGAAATTGCTGTCTTAAGTAGTCACAAGGAGACCACTTCAGCAAATGTGAGAACCCCAAAGTCTTACAAAGTGTTTGGGCCACTGACATTAGGGGCAAGAACCCTTCAGCTCTCACCAGTCCCAAAGTTACCCAACACATCAGTGTATTCTCTTCACAATGAACAATGGTGTCCAGAGAGGTCCAGCTCTCTCTGATAAACTCTGGCTCAACAATGCAGGGAGATGTATAAGCCAGTTAAGAAAGATAAAAGGGCTGTGCTTCAGTTTGGACATGTTACTTACTGAAGTAAAAATTCTATTTCAGGTCTGTGAAATCCAATAAATCTGGGTACCTACCGGTGGTGTGACTTGGCATATATTACTTAACTTCTCTAAGTTTCACCACTTATAAAACAGACAATACCAACTTTGCAGAAGTTTTGTGAAGATAAGACCTACTGTATATAAAAGTGCTTTGCATAGTGTCTGACAAAACACGTTTCTAATAAATAGCTACTATTGATAACAATAAATGCAATAGTCATATTTATTTCCATATCATTATAAAGGCTTAATTGAAAAGGTTTCAAATAAAGGGAGTATAAGGTAAAGGTCACTAAACTGACTTCCTTTTTGAGTCTGTATATACCAGCATGCAAGTGAGATTCATTTTCTCCATCTCTGAAGCCCTGAATGGTTTTATCACATTTTATTTTTCCTGGCTTAATAAAAAATGAGGAGAAATTAGTCTTGAATGCCTCTGCAAGTGACCCTGAAAAACTGTTTTTTTTAAAACACCTTAGGTGTTCATCCATGACAGAATTTGTGCTAGGGGAGGGCGAAGAGCAGAGGTGGTTATTGTGTGCTTTTCTACGTCTGTGTGTATATATGCTTAAAGTCTTGATGTACAAGAATTCCTCGCTCATGGTCTCAAAAGGATCTCTCAAGCTACCAGGGGTTCCTTGGGTCAGGAAGAAAGACAGCTGAAAAATTAACTCACATTAAAAAATGTGTAGTATGGAGGTGCCTGGCTGGCCCAGTCAGTGGAGCATGTGACTCTTGACGCCGGACCACGAGTTTGAGCCCCATGCTGGGCAAAGAGATTACTTAAAAAAAAATGTGTAGTATGACTCCCCCTCCCCCACAGCAGTATTTACATTTTAAGAGGGAGTTTTCCTGAAAAAAGATAACGCAAAGAAAAATCTCTTAAAGTCTAAGAAATGTAAACATAATTGCTATAAGAATCCTGATATAGGGGCGCCTGTGTGGCTCAGTGGGTTAAAGCCTCTGCCTTTGGCTCAGGTCATGATCCCGGGGTCATGGGATCAAGCCCGGCGTCAGGCTCTCTGCTCAGCGGGGCGCCTACTTCCCTTCCTCTCTCTCTGCCTGCCTCTCTGCCTGCTTGATCTCTGTCAAAGAAATAAATAAAATCTAAAAAAAAAAAAAAAAAATAAGAATCCTGATATAATGCCTTCGTATGCTGCTAATAGGATACAGACCCCAGTGACAATAAGTGGGAGAGAAGCCCTTCCTTAGGACCCCTCAAATCAAACCGTACAGGTGACTTTTTACTTCAGCTTAAGGTCAGTCTGGTTTCAAGTAGGAGATCTGCTTACAGCTACACAAGTTCATGGCTAATGCTGTGCACGTGTGGGTATGTGCACGTAAGTATAAACTTTAAGCTGATAAATTACACTGTTAGAACCTCAACAACATTTAGGGTCCATCTACCAAACTGGAACTTGCCCCTGACTTGTTTCTGACGAGTGAGAACTGTTAAAACAAGCCAGGAGCCACGTTACTAACACATTCACGGAAGAGACTCAGGTAAGTTTACCTTTCTTTGGCCTGGATGTCACTGGCAAGGACTCCTTTCTTTCCATTGCCGCTTCTCTTTCTTTCCATCGGCGGATCTGTTCCTCCCTCATCTTGAAGAACAGGATCTGTTTCTGTTCTTCGCTGAGCTCTGCCAGCAGATCGGGATCTATGTACATCTCTGATAGTATCTGTTTCAGCATCTTTGCAGGCCTGGAGTCTTTTACACCTGTGGCAAAAGTTCTTAAAAATGGCTTCCAGGGGAAGGACGCACCCACAGACCTTCCCAGAGACTCGCAGCAATCCTAGTGACTGGGACGACAATTCCGCGAACTGGCTCTTGGTTCCTGGCACCAAAGATACTGTTCACAATGCTGTTCGTGAACCTGCAAAGGGCAACCGGCAAAAAGCAGGCAGCGTTAAAATGTGTAGACTCCAGGCAGGGGCAGGCTCGTGAACTAAGCTTGGAGGAAATACAGTATCGCTTTTCATTTCAGGTGAAAGGAGAAGAAAGCTGAGGCACGCTTTGTTAAGAGTTTGTGTAACCCCTACCCCATAATTTCCAGACACTTTATCAACAAAACAAAACAAACCCTAACTTTTACAGGTCAATCTCAGGGAAACAAAAAAAATTAACAGAGGTTTGGCCTTCTCCCAACTAAGCAAACATATTATTACCTCAGAGCCTAACCACCAACTGTATGGCTGAGAAAAGAATAAAAGAAAAAAGAGGCACAGGAAGAAATTAAAAGGTTCTCTCCAAACAACTTATTTCAAAAGAAAATACTGTTTTTGAGATTTCACAGAATTACCTACCCCAAACCAAACCAAAATGGGGCCATCCTCAAGGAAGGAAAAAGAAGAAATAGAAATTAGACCACAAGGCAGTTTTCCCATTTCCCCTTATAAGCAGCACTAAATAAACACAATCATGTACTTCATCTTCACAGAAGGACAAGGAAATTTCCAGATGACCTACCAGAACCACGAAAACAGAGTAGGTGCAGGAGATAACATCCGTGTACACTCTGGAAAGTCACTGGGTTTTAAATGTACCTGTTCTATCTATCTAATTTAATAAAAACTAAGTTTATGCACCAGAAAAACTGGGGTAATAAAGAAGCAACTAGGTTCGTTACAAAGGATCCTTGCTTTACAAAGGAGTTCCTTAGAGGACCCCTTTAACAAGAAGCCACAGACTCATGCACTCACAAGCGGGTTCACAGTGGTTGGGGGAGGGGGACAATCCCACTGGGGTTTCCTCTAATTCGCGCATTCTGTTTGGTTGATTTGGTTGATCTGTTTTAAAACTTTTAATTTTTTTTCAATACTCAAAAAAGCTTGCTTACTGAGACTTTTCAGGATCACATATGTTTAAGAAGTTGACTAGTAAATTGGTGCTCACATGCCTCAAATAATCTTACCACCTGGCCATACCTCTCAAATACCTGTTTGGCCAAGCTCAGTGCAAACACTCATAAACTTGAGACTATCACTCAGTCATACCATGGCTGCTTTTAGTTCCTTCACCTTGTCATTCCCATGGGTCAGATGGTAAAGCTCCCTGGGAGTCAGCTTCCCCCCTTCTTCTTCCCTGCAAAGCTGTCCCTTCATTTACACAAGCACGTTGAATAGCTGGGGTACCCCAGAATGTCTGCATACACAGCACATAGTTAAACTCACTATCCATCGTGTAGCTGGGACCTTTACTGAGGCTACAACTATTCTTACTAATTGCATCCTATAATCTCCCGCAGCATTCAAACTACTGGAACTCAAATGGAACACAGTATTTAGAGAAAAATTTTAGGGGTGCCTGGGTGGCTCTGTTGGTTAAGTGTTGGACTCTTGATTTCTGCTCAGGTCATGATCTCAGAATTGTGAGATCGAGCCCCAAATAGGGCTCCGCATTGAGAATGGAGCCTGCTTAAGTTTCTCTCTCTCCCTTTCCCTTTGTCCCTCCCCAATCTAAAAGAAAAAAAGAGAAACGTTTTAAAAACAATTAAAAGCAGTATTTGACTCTAACTCAGTCATGTCCCTCCTAGACTCCCTTCCTACTTTTATATTTGAAAGATGACCCTCAAAGCCTATACCAGCCAAAGAACTGATGTCCTGTAATGCTTTTTTTTGACTCCTGGGTTCCAGCAAGCTTCTTGAGGGGCAGGGCCGACTAAATCGACACTAAAGGAGAGTCTGCCAGACTCTTGTCTTCCCAGGAACCACAGCGAGGATGGGGTTCCTCTGCACACTAGACTCCAGTGCTCTGAGATGAAGCGGTAAAAAACCAAGGTGGATGACTCCTTGATGTGCCAGTAAATGTCCTTATGTTGGCACATTCCATGCCTCCAGTGATTGACTCGAACAAAAATAAAACATGGTAGAAAAGGAGGAACTCAGTGAAGCCTGAGGCTTTGTGTTCTGTTCCCCATTTTGAGTGGGGTGAATCTTAGCAACAGCGATGGTGTGGCCTAAACACTGAAAGCCCGAGAGTGCCAAATTCCCATTGTTCCCCTTTCCTCCACCCTGAGTACTGACAAGGAGAGCTTACACACGCTGTGCCGGCCACTGCCTTCAGCACCTTGCGTGTTTTAACTCATTTACTTTTCACCATCCCTCTTAGGATTCAGTTCCTCCCTCCCCCCGTCTCACAGAAGACGACGACGGAAAGTGGCTGAGCTGGGCAGTCTGGCTCTAAGTCGGCTCTCCTGTACTCCACTAGCACAGGGATGTTTCCTTGTAAGCCCGGAATCAGCACGTCGTCAGGATGCGGTACCACAAGGGAAATTTCAGAAAGAAGACCTGCAAATTTTGGCAGCAACATCAATGCTGACTGGAAGGTGCATGACATAATGCCTCTGAGCGGCAGAAGCCTCATCCAGGGAACTGCATGAAAGCTGAGGGGAGGCCAGGTCATTGAGAAAACCTCCCCCAGGAAGGGCAGCAGGGAACCGTCATGGCGGCCCAGGCATGGATGTCGTTTGCCCACTTTATTCACCAGGCACTTCGAGTTCTCAGTTTCCCTTCTCAGAGCTGCTAGGAGTTGCACGAATGGTACAGCCTCTCATAGGTGTGAAGGGTTCCATGGTACCGCTGTGATGAGATACTCAAGCTCGTTCACAATTGTAATTTGGGTTTGTGTTGTCTTTTCAACAAACATGGATTTTTAGCATTACCTTAACTACCGGATCTTGAAGGAAAGACACTGGCTTCCCTGTGTCCTCAGAGAGTACCTGGGGGCTCAGCCGGCAACTGCTTGGAGGTCAGGTGGCTGAATAGTGTGCATGCCATTCTAAGGCTGTTGATTCCCAGCGGGTGTGAATTAACTCCTTCCTCAGGCTCTCAGACAGAAAACTGAAACAGCACAGAGTGCTGCTCACAGAACACCCAGCAAGGACCCAGCGCGGGCTTCTCAAGAGCTGTATGACTTTCAGCTGTCATTTCACTACTCTGTTTTCTTGTCTGTGACATGAGGGACTGCACTGTACATCTTTGTAATTTGGAGACTATGTCATATAGCCTTTGTGAAGGTGCAGAGACGAGTGCAGCAAGGGTAGAGGAAATAGAAATAAGGAAACGAACTTGGGTTTTTCACACTTTCACTCCCTGACAGGACAGCTGCTGACCCCGACTCAAACTTGGAATGACTTTTCCCGTCTAACAAACTTCCAGTTATTCAAGATCCAAAACAAAGAAAAGCTAAGCTAACTCGGTTTTCTTGTTGTATACAGCACCTTACTCGAAAAAGAGAAATGATGAGCAACAAGCCCACATCTGCTATTTATTCCAAAAATAAATTTCTAACGGGTGCTAGGATCCGTTGTTTTCCAGGATACCATAGATTTGGCCCGACTCTCACATCTTCCATAGCCCTATTCAACAAAATAAAAATTGTGCTTTTAATGATTCTGAGAGCTTGGACGGGGGAGCCTGAAATAAAGCCTAAATCATAGCAGTAACGTAATATGGACAGTAAGACTTTAATGTTAAGAATATAGTTTGGGGATGCTTGGGTGCCTCAGTTGGTTAAGCATTCCGCTCTTGGTTTGGCTCAGGTCAGGATCTCAAGGTGGTGGGATGCAGCCCTGCCTCTGGCTCCTCACTGACCTTGGAGTCTGCTTGTCCCCCTCCATCTGCTCTTTACCCCCACTGGCTTGCTCTCTCTCAAATAAACAAATAAATAAATAAATAATCTTAAAAAAGAAAACGAATATAGTTTGAATCCTACTTCCTTTAAAATGGCCAGCTATTTTCAGACTTTCAGTTATCTTGTTCAACTTTACCTTATAAAGTTTATCTGCAAAAGGACTACTTTTGAGGACAAAATGAATTACCAGAAGTGACAGCAATTTGGTACTCAGTTTTGTACATATATACGATTCTTCAGAAACTTGAAGTTACTGCACATACGGATTTATCTAGAAAACTCCACTCATGTGCCAAATCTATGCCCACATATGACTTTCACTTATTTAAATCCACTAAATGATTATTCACTTTTAAAAGCTCCAATTCGTTTCTATTAAGCAGGCAATCAAAAGCCTTTTAGAGGGGTGCCTGGCCGGCCCAGTCCATAGAGCACTCAACTCTTGATCTCTCTGTCCTGAATTCAAGCGAATCGGGGGTAGAGTTTTACTTAAAAAACAAAACAAAACAAAACAAAACAGGGACGCCTGGGTGGCTCAGTTGGTTAAGCAACTGCCTTCGGCTCAGGTCATGATCGCAGACTGCCAGGATCCAGTCCCGCCTGGGGCTCCCAGCTCCGTGGGGAGTCTGCTTCTCTCTCTGACCTTCTCCCCTCTCATGCTCTCTCTCTCTCAAAGAAATAAATAAAATCTTTAAAACAAAACAAAAAAATTTTCAGGAGCCGAGGAGCCCAAGTTTAGAGAGAGGTGCCACTGCTTCTTCCCTGTGACCCCTGAGAAGGGAATGAGAACCGAGAAAACCGACGAACCGGCATCTCCACGCCCACCCCTTCAGGCGCCCGCGTGAACCCCGAGGGCAGGAGCGGGCAGGGATGCCCACTTGGCTGAAGAAGACCGTCGGCGGGTGGCCTGGGGCTACCGTCTGTGTCCGCAGTCCAGGGGGCGGGCGGGCGGCGACGCGCGGCCCTGAAGCCCGGCGCCCGAACCCCACAGGGCAGCCCTGGTGCCCGCGCGCTGGGAAACCGGTTCCCCGGCCTCCCCGGCAGGTCTGGGGCGAGGGGGGTCCGCACGGCCCTACCCCACGTGTGTGCGAGCGCCGGTCCGCGGGTGCAGTCGCTGCGGGGCGCCGGCGGGAGGGCAGGCGTGCGGGAGCCGGAGGCCGCGACAGACGCGAGACCCGCGGGGCGCCGGGGCCGTCCCGCCGGAGCTCAGAAGTCCTGGGCCAGCCCGACCGTCCCACGCGGCCACTCCCGGCCCGCCCCGGCTCAGCGACGCGCGCGCGCGCACCCCTCAGGCTCACGGAGGCCCGCCCGGCGCCCCAGGATCGCCCCCGGACATCCCGAGTGCGCCGCGGCCTGCGCTCCGGGGACCCCCCGCCTCTCGCCCGCCGGCGGCTCAGACACCGGACACCGACACCGGACACCCGCCGCCCGCCCGGGCCGCGGCGCAGGGGGCCCTGGCGGGGGCGCGTGCAGACCGGGCCCGGGCTCGTGGCGGGCCTCCCCCAGCTCCCCTCACCGCCGCGCCTTCCGCGCGCGCCCTCGAGCCCCACCCCCGACGCCCGGTTTTCTTGCCCCCCCCTTTCCGGCCCCCCTTCCCCTCCCCAGGCACCTACCCTTGCAGGGCCCTGCGCTCACCTCGGAGGGTGACCGAAGCGACACCACGTCCACTTGGGCCGCCAGAAGCTGTCGGGTGAAGGGCGGGCGGGCGGGCAGGGCAGAGGCGCCGGCGAGCGGCACGGGCCGGCCGGACAAACACCCCCGCCGAGATGTTGGCCAACAGTGTCCCTCAGCCGCGGCCCGCCCGCGCCGCCCCGCCCGCGGCCCGCATGCCGGAGCGACTGACTGGGCGCTCACGGCCCCACCCGGGCACCTGGAGACGCTCCAGCGCCAGACGGCGGCGAGGCGGTGCGGCCTGCTGCGTCCCGCCGCGACCCGGCCGGGCTGTCCGAGCGCCCGCCGCCCCGGGCCTCGGGTGGTCTGAGGCCGCGAGGCCACTGCCCCGTCTGCAGTTTGGGAAGGCCTGTCGCGCCATCTCGGGGCCTGCGGCGCTTATTAATATCAGCGGCCCGGCCCCTTCGCTTGAGAGCTCCAGGTATCCTGCAAGGTGGAGCCCGCGGAGGCGGGGAGGCCCTTCTCGGTTACACTGAGTCCCCGCGCGCCGAGTCAGCTCACCTCTCGGGTATCTGGAGCTCACTTCTTTTTCTTTTGTTGACATTAATTTAGCAGGCACTCGGGCACTTGTCAGTACAGGTGTGGCTTTGTAGGACAGGACCTAGGAGGCAACAGGCTGGAAAGATGGAGACTGAGAACAACAGAGACCGAGGGAAAAATGAAAAGAAAGGAAGGTAAAGGGATCTTGTGACTTGCAGCAAGAACAGGTTGGGGTGGTGCCTGAAGGGAGTTGCTGACCGAGAAGCAGAGTAGAAACATTGGAGGGTATTTTCCGTTGTGGAGGAACATTCAGAATGTGTGCAGAAAAACAGCCTGCTCTGGGGAACCCCCAGGTTGCACATGTTGGGGAGAAATGTGATAAAGAGTGAGCATTCGGTATTGCTCTCCAGTCTGCTTCATAAATTCAGGGGTCTGATTTGCTTCCTTCAAGAATGAAACTTTCTTATTCTTAACCTCCCCAGACTGCACAAGCAACTCAAAAGTTAGAAAGAGCCTTGGGGGCAGAGATGAGTCCCTGAGACCAAGCTATTTAGGAACCATTCTAGGGATCCTATCAGGGGAGAATTTCTGGTTTAGGTTGTTCCCAGTGCTTATTAAATGAATGGCCTCTGGTACATTTGGCTGGATTGTCATTTCCCCTGGGTAGCTGCTGTGGCCCCCTGATAATGCATCCTAACACTGCATGGATTGAGCTCATTGGAGAACTATAAAGGGTGGTTCATCAGCCAGTAAAATTTCCATATGACACTGGTCACAGCCAATTACCTTCCCCCACACTCAAATTCTGTTCATGTCCTGGTAAGTCATTTATAGCAGTGTTCCCAGTTTGCTGCTAACCGCTTGTACTTCAGTTTTCCCTTCTGGATAATAACAATGAAATTGTTTTGAGGATTAAATGAGATAATACATGTAAAGTGCTGAGAATAATTCCTGGATGTGGTGAGTGTTCAAACATATTAGCTTTGGGCACCTGGGTGGCTCAGTGGGTTAAGCCTCTGCCTTTGGCTCAGGTCATGATCTCAGGGTCCTGGGATGGAGTCCTACATCGGGCTCTCTGCTCAGCGGGGAGCCTGCTTCCCCCCTCTCTCTCTGCCTGCCTCTCTGCCTACTTGTGATCTCTCTGTGTCAAATAAATAAATAAAATATTTAAAAAAACATATCAGCTTATATTATTTCACATTACATACTGTGATTCCAAGTTACAACTTCACACTCAGACCTTGGGTTTTGCTTTCTATGGCACCTAGACTCCAAATAAACTTCAGTGATTCATCCCTACCTCCTCATATGTCACTTCCGAGATTAGATTATAAAAGACCTGTAAATGCATGCCAGGCTGGGCCTCTAGCACAGGTCTTTGAGGCACTACTGGGGGACCACCAGCCTCAAACTTGCAGTACGGGTTGCCTGGGTGACGGCTAAATGTTCTCCAGTAGGCAGTGGGCAGAGCTGTTGACCGTGTGAGCAAAATGGGAGATGCTGAAGCAGGCAAAGGATCTTTATTTAAAAATGTGCTCAGTGCCACACAGTGGGAAAAAGTGGAAAACACAGGACTGGTCCAAATCTCTGGGGTCTTTCTGGGTGAAAAATAGGACAAACACCAGGATTTTCTTATCCTATGATAACAAAAACAAAGGTGGTGTCTGGGGAGAGGAAACCAAAGAACTTCTTTTGGAAATTTCCAACGTAACCAAAGAATTTCTCTCGGAGAACCCAAAGAAATATATTCCTGGTCTTTGCTGGCCTTAAAAAAAAAAAAGAAGAGTGAGAGAGGGATGCCTGGGTGGCATAGTCAGTTAATCAACTCCCTTCAGCTCAGGTCATGATCCCAGCTTCCTGGGATCCAGTCCCATCGAGTTCTGAATTTGGCTCCTTGCTCCGCAGGGAGTCTGCAGCTCCCTCTACTTGTGTGACCTCTCTCTCTCTCTCCAATAAATAAATAAAATCTTAAGGAAAAAAAGAGCGAGAGAGAAGATCTTATTCAATATTTGAAATAGTCAACATCTTCATGAAATGTTTTTGCAACTTAAAAAATACTAATTTTAAACCAGAATTTTCTAATTTCAAAAATTGCATGTTTAAAGAAATCATACTTGATCTTTCTTGATCAGTCTGTAGTAAGTTTTACATTTAAAAATAAAAGTTGATTATGCACCACCACCAGGCTTACCCAACACCCCACCTCCCTCCCCTCCAAAACCCTCAGTTTGTTTCTCAGAGTCCACAGTCTCTCATGGTTCATCTCCCCCTCCAATTTCCCCCAACTCACTTCTCCTCTCCATCTCCCAATGTCCTCTGTGTTATTCCTTATGCTCCACAAGTGAGTGAAACCATATAATAACTGACTCTTTCTGCTTGATTTATTTCACTCAGCATAATCTCTTCCAGTCCCGTCCATGTTGATACAAAAGTTGGGTATTCATCCCTTTCTGATGGAGACATAATACTCCATAGTATATATGAACCACATCTTTCTTATCCATTCATCCGTTGAAAGGTATCTTGGTTCTTTCCACAGTTTGGTGACTGTGGCCATTGCTGCTATGAACATTGGGATACAGATGGCCCTTCTTTTCACTACATCAGTATCTTTGGGGTAAATACCCACTAGTGCAATTGCAGGGTCATAGGGTAGCTCTATTTTTACTTTCTTTCTTTTAAAAAAAAATTATTTGACAGACAGATATCACAAGCAGGCAGAGAGGCAGGCAGAAAGAGAGGAAGCAGACTCCCCACTGAGCAGAGAGCCCAATGTGGGGCTCCATCCCAGGACCTTGGGATCATGACCTGAGCTGAAGGCAGAGCCTTTAACCCACTGAGCCACCCAGGCACCCCTGTTTTTCCTTTCTTAAGGAATCTCCACACTGTTTTCCAAAGTGACTGCACCAACTTGATTCCCACCAACAGTGTAAGAGGGTTCCTCTTTCTCCACATCCCCTTTCTCCATATCCTCTCCAACACTTGTTTCTTGCCTTGTTAATTTTGGCCATTCTAACTGGTGTAAGGTGCTATCTCAATGTGGTTTTGATTTGAATCTCTCCGATGGCTAATGATGATGAACATTTTTTTATGTGTCTGTTAGCCATTTGTATGTCTTCTTTGGAGATGTGTCTGTTCATGTCTTCTGTCCATTTTTTGGGCGTGATTATCTTTTTTCTGAGGGTTGAGTTTGAGGAGTTCTTTATAGATCTTGGATATCAGGCCTTTGTCTGTATTGTCATTTGTGAGTATCTTCTCCCGTTCTGTGGGTTTCCTCTTTGTTTTGTTGACTGTTTCCTTTGCTGTGCAGAAGCTTTTGATCTTGATGAAATCCCAAAAGTTCATTTTTGGTTTTGTTTCCTTTGCCTTTGGAGACATGTCTTGAAAGAAGTTGCTGCGGCCAGTGTCGAAGAGGTTACTGCCTATGTTCTCTTCTAGGATTTTGATAGATTCCTGCCTCACATTGAGGTCTTTTATCCATTTCAAATGCTGAAACACTGAAAAGAAATAAAATAAAATAAAATAAAATGGAAAAAAATTAAAGTTGAAATTTAAAAAACAAAATGAAATAATAATTTTTAAAAAGACCTTTTGGCTTGTTTTTGTTTGTCTGTCTGTCTTTCTCTCTCTCTCTCTCGGAACTTTCACTCTGAAGCAAGCCAACTGCTACATCATGAGCAAACCTTTGGGGAGGAGCTGAGGACTCCTGCCAACAAGCACAGAATGAATTTGGAAGTGAATCCTCCCGCCCTAGTCAAGCCTTTGGATGACTGCTGCATTGGCTTATAGCTTCAGTGCAAATTCATGCAACCACCTAATTAAGCCACTCTCCAATCTTTGACCTACAACATTGAGATACTAAATGTGTGTTGCATTAAGCTACTAAATTTGAAGAAATCTGTTACATGGCAATGGATAACTAATATACCTCCTCATTGGTCTTGTCTCCAAGCCAGTTTTAGATAGCTTTTGTGTACAGAAAATTTCACGTACTGGATAACTTATTTCATGTTGCTCCAGGACCTCACCCCAGAGCTGGGGAATGTAATGTCCGTGAGGCCCAGGCAGTAAACACTCCAAATGATTAGATCAAAGATGGGGTTACAGATCATGCTTTCAGAAATTCTGCTCCAGGCTCTCCAACTCAGACATTTCTGAATACAGTTGCCAAATTCATCTGTTTTAAACATTAACTCTAACCCTTCATATTTGGTTGCTAAAAATTCTCTTTCTTGTCTCAAGTAAGACTAAACCTCTTGTCAACTTTCAAGGACCAGGACAATCTAGCATTAATCTTCCCCAGCTTTATCATCTTCCTAATACAAACCCTGCATTCAGACAATCTGGCATTTTCCAGTCTTTTAAAACTACACAGGCTCTGCAGCTTCACATTGTGGACTTTGTCTAAAATGTCTTGCCCAAGGGGCACCAGAGTGGCTCAGTGGGTTAAGCATTCAACTCTTGATTTCACCTTGGGTCTTCATCTCATGGTCATGAGTTCAAGCCTTGTATTGGGTTCCATTGCTGGGTGTGGAGCCTATTTAAATTGATTAATTAATTAATTGATTAATTAATTGATTAATTAAAATGTCTTGCCCTATAACGTGGCTTATAAAAATCCTACCTATTCTTTAGGAATGCTTTCCTGTCTACTCTCTCCTCAGCCAGAAGCAATCCCTGTCTCTTCTATGTTTATAGCACTTATATCACAAGTTAGAATTTAACACATCCAAGAACCAGGTAACGAACACTCGTTAAGTGCTGGGCCCTGTGGCAGGGGGTTGGGGGATGGCAGAGAGCAGACAGCCAGGCCTCCTGTTGCCATCCTTGGCATACATAGCTGTATGTATGTTTTATGCTTCTTTGAAATCATAAATGTCTTGATTGCAAGGAGTAATCCCATGTGGGTTTGAATCTTACCCAACACCCAGGCACATGATAGGTATTCAGTGCATGTTAGTGCAAGGATGTTTTGACAGCCCAAATGAATGTTGATTGCACACAAATACTGTAATTGTTCACTCAGTATGGGGCCCAACATCTCTTCTTTTTTCTCTCCTTGTTTCCCTCCCCATCCCTCTTGTCCTGTGCCCCTTTCCTATATTTGTAAATATCTCCCTTCCCCTTCCCTATTTCTGTAGTTCTTTTTCCATCTTTACTGTGTCCCCCTTATCCTTTAGCACCTTCCTTTTTGTTTCCTCTCTCCTATTTCCCAGTATTTTGTCTTTCAATTGACATAATCTGAAGCAGAAAATGTATTACTTCCCTTAATTTTTTTAAAAAAGATTTTATTTATTTGACAGAGTGAGCACACAAACGGGGGGAGCAGCAGGCTGAGGTAGAGGGAGAGGGAGAAACAGGTTCCCTGCTGAGCAGGGAGCCCACTGCGGGGCTCAGTTCCAGGACCCTGGTATCATGACCCAAGCCAAAGGCAGACACTTAACTGACTGAGCCACCCAGGTGCCCCCTGCCTTAATTTCAAAAGTAGACAATTAAAATGTTTCAGATTGCTCAAAAAACATCATGTGGCTCTGTTATTTACTCATGAGGCCCTCAATTACTTTTACCCTTCTTTTAGACCAGTGCTCTGAATAAAAACATTTCCCCCATTCAGTGACCTTGGATGCACTATGGGGAGGACTGCTACCTTCGTGTGCAGGCAACACTCCTGGTAGATGGGAGGTCTGGACGACCAGGCCTTGGCAGGGGACGGGTGCTGAGCATCTACTGCTGGCTGGCCATTGGCACGTCAGAGACATGCACTGTGCATGTCCCCAGCACATGGTTAAGGAATGTCCCGAGGCCCATCCATGGCCAGTGTTCCAAGAGACATGTTAAATATCTATTTACTATATGCTAATTTTTAAAATTTGTCATTTATTTGTAGTAATGGATACTATGAAACAAAGAGCCTACATTTTAATAGCCATTAACTGGCATTCCTTCATGAACCCTGCTACCCAGGTGTGGCACCGTACCACTGGAGGGGTGCCAAGGAGAGACTACGAAGTGTGAGGCACCCCTTGGAGATGTGCAACACAGCCTTCCTGGTGCTGCCAGAAAGACGTTTCACTTTCCATAAGTAAAGGTCAATTTAGGTTCCACAGAAATGGAAGTTACCTTCAGATATTTTCTTTGTAAAAATAAAATAGGTTAAATACCAATAACAATTTTCCTGTCATATTTTATCATCAACATCAGAAACCCCAACCACATTTTAAAAAAGATATTTATTTATTTATTTATTCGACAGAGAAAGAGAGAGAGAGCGCAGGCAGGGGAAGAAGCAGGCAGAGGGAGAGGAAGAGGAAAAAGCCAGCTCCTGGCTGAACAGGACCCTGGGATCATGACCCAGAGCCAAAGGCAGATGCCTAATAGACTGAGACACTCAGGCCCCCCTTCCCGACCATGTTTTTAATTCTTTTTTTTTTAAATTTAATTTCTTTCCAGTGTAACAGATTTCATTGTTCCATGTTTTTAATTCATAAAGAAGTTATACATTTGTCCTGTGAAGGGCATGTGAAGTATATGTGAAAGAAAAAGACTAAAATGGCTGAACTTTACTAAAAATTGATCACATCTCAAAATAAATCTTGGTTAAGTGATCAATCATAAAGAAATGTGTTGAAGGTATACTGTGATTTCAGTTTTCTGCTAGAAGTTAGGTTTGGTTTTGAACTATTTTCATTTCTTTATGACTTTATGTGGATTTTGTTTTTTCATTCTCATAAATATCAAGATAAATTATTGGTCTTTACACTCATCTTTTTTTTTTTTAATTTGACAGAGAGAGAGAATCACAAGTAGGCAGAGAGAGAGGGGGAAGCAGACTTACTGCTGAGCAGAGAGCCTGATGCAGGGCTCGATCCCAGGACCCTGGGATCATGACCTGAGCTGAAGGCAGAGGCTTAACCCACTGAGCCACCCAGGCGCCCCTACATTCATCTTTGAAATATTCTAATTTTAGTGTTTTTCCCTGAATTACCTTTTATGAACGTGTTTCCTCAAAATCCATGTTCTGAGTTGATGATAAGACATTCTGTTTCTTATATTTCTGTAATGCTGTGGTAAGCAGCCTTACAGTGGCCCAGAGGAACGGCTGATCGGAGGCTTGTGGATGGAATTGAATAACTTCTATCCCAAGTAATAGGGGACATCTGTGAACAGTTTATGTTAACCAGAGCTTCCATCCGCCCCCCAGCGCCCCCCCCCCCCCCCCCGCCCAGCTTGAAGTTCTGAGAAAGGAGCAGAAATAAGCTTTTGCTAGTACTGTAGCATTCCTGGACCTTCCCAGGTAGCTCTGAGTAGGTCTCTTAATCCTAACAGAACCAGATTCCTCCTTGGAGATCTCCTCCTTGGACCAGATTCAGATCAGATTTTGATTTCCTAACAGTTGTCTTCCTGCAATCTTTGCAAAAAGTATATAAATTTGCTTTAGTTTTATAGGGGTTCACTGCCAGTGAGCATAGAAGGAGTCTCAAACACATATGAAAATAACCTGGGGAGACTGACTATTTGTCCCTTTGCCCCCTCTCCCAAGTGGTTCCTAAATGATTGGAATGGGATGGCACACAGACATCAACAGTTTTCTCAAAGCATCCCAGGGCTATGGTTGAGAACGACTAAAATATATGGAAACAAAATTAATTGGTTATGGATTTTGAAGGAGTAGGAATGGCAATCCCTAGACTTTCCTAAAACAAACATGAAGATAGATATTCATCTGTCAGATTCTGATCCTAAAGTAAGTCCTACAACTTGTCCGAAAATGGATGGTCCACCAAACCCAGCTTGATATTTAAGTGCGATGCAACAGGTTTCACAGTCTGGCTCCTTGTGGCTGCCTCAATATATCTAACTTTCACTTCTTTCCTTCCTTTCACAGTTTCCTGGTTATGAAACCCAGAGGTTGCCTCCTGCCATCTTGTTGAGGAAAGCACTTCCCTCTCTAGTCCAAAGACTCCTCCTCACACGAGACTCCAGGTGTTCTCAGTCACTTCCTTATCTTTCCTGGAGAGAGCTTGAGTTCTGCCCCCTAGCAAGTCTTGGCCTCTCCACCTAACGATTTCCCTCCATTATACTGTTTGCCTGAAGACTGTTCTCTAATTGGAAAGTGGAGATCATTCTACCAGTGGGTAAGGGGACACACTTTGCCTCTTCCTAAAGGGGATGTTTAGATAAGAGCCAGCTTATGGCCACAGCGGTGACTGCCATTGTTTAGTTTATGACCGAAAGTTGGTTTTTATTGGCATGTTAGTATTTTAATGACAAGGAAATTTGTACAACATCTAGTATAGCAGAAAATTATGGCCAATAAATGACAGATCATGCTATACAAATAGAGATATGTGAAAGGGGGCAGACTTTCCCTTGTGGAGTCTATACCCATATAGAATGTGTATAACCACATATGCCAACCCTCATTGGGATTAAACACTACATCTTTGTAAGTTCTCATTGAAAGACAATAAATCATACAATGTCCAGAACTAGAAGGAATCTGGATAATATCTGGACCCATTCTGCAGCTGAAAGAAGTGAGGCAAAAATAAGGTTAAAAAACACAGAGCTAGCTAATCAGTGGCATATTCCGAATTAAAAAAAAAAAATTTCTGACACATAATCTTTAGAGTTATTAAACCATGTTGAATTACCTAGCCATTTTCCTAACTAAATTCAGGAAAGCGTGAAGGGAACCACCATCTGTGTGGTTCTTTCCTAACATAAAGCACCTTTCTGCCTTGATGAAGAGATATATAGGAACTGCCCTCAAGGCTGTACTACCTTGGGGCCAGCTATTGGTGTAAAGGACACCACTCCAGTCTCTACAGCCGTGGGCTCACAGTACAAGACCTGCAGAAACCACATTAAACCTTCAAGCCCCCTCTGGAGGAAACAAAGCTGAGGTTGAGACCCTCTTAAGTATAATAAGGAGGTATTGATGAAACAACAAATCCATTCTGAGGGTTAGGTTCTGACCAAGGGAGGAGGTATAAGGAGAAGAAACAATGAGAAGGAATAAAGGAATCAATACCAGAAGAATAAAGTGAGTGTAGATGAACTTAAAAATGAGTACATAACTTAATTGATTTCTTAAGCGAGCTTTCCTTTGGCGCTTTCCTGTGGAGCCTCAAATCCACACTCCTTCCTTGTAGGGGAGTGGTGCACACGGCAGGGGAAGGAAGAGTGCATCTGGCATCCAGACATGATTTTGAAGAGTGTTTAATGAAGGAAGAAGAATTTCTGGCCAGTACTGGATGATGTGTATGTGTGTGTGTGTGCGCGTGCGTGTGTGTGTATCTGGCATTTATTGAGTGCTTTTCATGGCCTGATTATGTTTTTAATTGAAGTATAATTGACATGTAACATTATATTTGTTTCAGATACACAACATAATGATTCAACACATGTATACATTATAAAGTAATCCTCCTAAATCTAGTTTCCATCCAGCCTTATATAAAGTTACACAAACTTTTTTTCTTATGGTAAAAACTGTCAAGGTTACTCCTGGCAACCTCCAAATATGTGATACAATATTATTGACTAGTCATCACACTGTACATTCCATTTCCATGACTTTGTTTTATAATTGGAAGTTTGTACTCCTTGATCTCCTTCACCTGTTTTACCCACCTCCCCAAATCTCCTTCCCTCTGGCAACCACCAATCAGTTCTCTGTATCTTTGAGTTTTGTTTTAATAGATTCCACATATAAGTGAAATCATATGGTATTTATCTATCTCTATATGACTTGTTTTGCTTAGCGTAATACCCTCAAAGTCCTTCCATGTTTCAAAAGGCAAGATTTTAATCTTTTTCATGGCTGAGTAGTATTCCACTGTGGATAGACAGAGAGATAAACAGACCAACCACAATTTCTTTATCCATTCATCCATTGGTGGACACTTACATTGTTTTTGTAACCTGGCTATTATAAATAATGCTGCGAAGAACATGGAGGTGCAGATATGTTTTTGACCTAGTGTTTTTATTTTTTTTAGATAAATACCCAGAAGTGGAATTGCTGAATCATATGGCAGTCAATTTTTAATTTTTTGAGGAAGTTCCATATTGTTTTCCATAGTGATTTCACCAATTCACATTCCCACTGAGAGTACACAAGAGTACCCCCTTTCTCCATGTCCTCGATACTTGTTATTTCTTATCTTTTTGATAATAGCTATTCTGACAGGTGTGAGATAGTCATGGTTTTAATTTACATTTCTCTGATAATTAGTGAAGTTGAGCATCTCTTCATGTGCCTGTTGGCCATTTGTATATCTTCTTTGGAAAATGTCTATTTGGATCCTCTGCTCATTTTTTTAGTTGAAATGTTTTTGTTGTTGTTATTGAGTTGTATTTGTTCTTATTATATTTGGATTTTAACCCTTTGTCAGATATATGATTTACAAGATCTCCCATTTGGTAGATTGCCCTTTAACTTTGTTGATAATTTCTTTCACTGTGCAGAAGTTTTTTAATTTGATGTAGTCCCGTTTATTTATTTTTGTTTTTGTTGCCATTGTCTTTGGAGTCAGATTAAAAAAAAATGTTGCCAAGAGTCATGTCAGAGAGCTTACTATTTGTTTTCTTCTAGGAGTTTTATGGTTTCTGGTCTTTTATTCAGATTTTTAATCTATATTGAGTTAATTTTTGTTTATGATATAAGAAAGTGATCAATTCTTTTGCACGTGGCTGTCCAGTTTTCCCAATACCATTTATTGAAGAGACTCTCCTTTCCCTCAGTGTATATTCTTAGCCTCCTATGCATAATTTAATTGACCATATACGTATGGGCTCTCTATTTCGTTGATCAGTGTGTCTGTTTTTATGCCAATACCATATTGCTTTCATTATTATAGCTTTGTAATGCAGTTTGAGATCCAGGAATGTAATGTCTCATGCTTTATTCTTCTTTCTCAAGATGAGTTGGTTATTCAGGATCTTTTTTTGTTCCATACAAATTTTAGAATTATTCTATTTCTGTAAAAAATGACATTGGAATTTTATTAGAATTTCCAACCAATTTGTAGATTGTTTTGCTTAATATGGAGATTTTAACAATATTGATTTAAACATTATTGATTCTTCTAATTCATGGAATATCTATTTATGTCTTCTTCAGTTTCTTTCATCAGTGTCTTACATTTTTCAGTGTACAGGTCTTTTGACTTCCTTGGCTAAATTTATCTGTAGGTATTTTATTCTTATGATAGAATTGTTAATGAGATTGTTTTCTTAATTTCTCTTTCTGAGGGATGCCTGGGTGGCTCAGTCTAAGTGTCTGCCTTCGGCTCAGGTTATGATCCCAGGGTCCTGGGATAGAGTCCTGCATAGGGCTCCTTGCTCAGTGGGTAGGGATTCTGCTTCTCCCTTTGCATGCCACTCCCCTTGCCTGTGCTCTCTTTCTCTCTCTCTCTGACACACAAATAAAATCTAAAAAAAAAAATGTTCTCTTTCTGGTAGTTCATTGTTAGTGTATAAAAACACAACAGATTTTCATATAAGCATACTTCATAGATATTACAGACCAGTTCCAGACCACACAATAAAATAAATATCAAATAAAGCAATCCAATTTTTTTTTGTTTTCTAGTGCATATATAAAGTTCTATTTACACTATACTATACTCTATTAAGTTTGCAATAACATCATGCCTAAAAAAAGCAATGTATACACCTTAATCAAAAATACTTTATTGAGGGGCACCTGAGTGGCTCAGTGGGGTAAAGCCTCTGCCTTCGGCTCAGGTCATGATCTCAGGGTCCTGGGATCGAGCCCCGTATCGGGCTCTCTGCTTGGCAGGGAGCCTGCTTCCTCCTCTCTCTCTGCCTGCCTCTCTGCCTACTTGTGATCTCTGTCAAATAAATAAATTAAAAAAAAATACTTTATTGATAAAATATGCTATCATTTGAACTTTCAGTGAATTGAAATCTTTTTGATGATAGAAGGTTTTGCCTTGATGTTGATGGCTCCTGCATGATCAGGGTGGTCGTTGCTAAAGGTTGGGGTGGCGATGCCAATTGAAAATAAGACAACAATATAGTTTGCCACATGATTGATTCTTCCTTTCACTTGAACATTTAGAGGCCATTCTAGGGTTATTAATTGGCCTAATTTCGGTATTGTTGTGCCTCTGGGAATAGAGGCACAAGGAAAGAGAGAGAGGCAGAACAGCCAGTTGATGAAGCAGTCAGAACACACATTTATTGATTAAGTTTGCTGTTTTATATAGGTGTGGTTCATAGTGCTCCTGAATAATTACAATAGTAATATCAAATATCACTGATCACAGATCACCACAACAAATATAATAAATATGATGAAGTTTGGAATATTGTAAGAATTACCAAAGTGTGACAGAGATAGGAAATGAGCAAATGCTGTTAAAAGATGGTGCCAATAGACTTGCTTGATATAGGCCTGCCACAAAACTTAGGCTTGTACAAAACACAATGTATCTGTGAAGTACAATAAAACAAGGTATGCCTGTATATTGATTTTATACTCTGTGAATTTACTGAATTTGTTTGTTAGTTCTAGCAGTGTTTTGGTAAATCTTTAGGATTTTCTCTATATAAAACCATATCCATGAATAGTGACATTTACACTTCTTTCTTCCCAATTTGGATAACTATTATTTCATTTTCCTGCCTAATTTCTCAGGCTTGGAATTCCAGTACTATGTTGAATAAAATTGGCTAGTGTGGGCATCCTTATCTTATTCCTGATCTTACAGAAACACTTTCAGCTTTTTGCTATTGAATATGATGTTGACTGAAGGCTTCCCCATAGATGGCCTTTATTATGTTGAGGTACATTCTTTCTATACCCACTTTGCTGAGAGTTCTTACACGTGTATGTTGAATTTTGTCAAATGCTTTTTCTGCATATGCTGAGACGATTATATGATTTTGAATCTTCATTTCATTAATGTGGTATATCATGTTGATTGACATATAATTGTCTATTTTAAGTTGACAGCAAGTAAAATTTGTAAACATTCCAAAGCTTTGCTCTTTTTTTCTGGGGTGTTATCATGTTTTTTTCATTTGGAACATATTCCTCTGTCTCCTTGTTTTGCTGACTACCTGTGCTTGTTTCTATGTATTAAGTGAAACAGCTATCTCTGTTAGTCTTGAAGGAGTAGCCCTGTGTAGGAGAGGAACCTTATCTTAACCTTGCCCTAGCTCTTGATTGTCTCTCAAAAGGTCTCTCTAATTGTTTCAGACCTGCTGAGTCAAGCAGCAGCTACGGGAACAATAGGCTATGGCAGGGCACCAGCCCGTGGAGGAGCAGGACACTTGCTCAGCAGGTCATACAGTGGGTTGGGGCCAGCTAGGTAGAGATAAAGTATAAAGATGCTGCCTGTCTTTGTTGGCATTGAAGGTAGAAGGAGAGTGCCAAAAATAGCATCTACTAGAGAGTCCCTACAGGCTTTTGGCCTGTTGGCAGATGTCTTAATGTTAGCAAATGAATCTTCCTCACATATGATCTAGGTGCTTTTCAATCTGCTACTTCTGTGCTGGGTCCTGGATCAAAAGAGTCTGTGTATGAGCCCTCTAAGAACAGAATTTCCATCTCCTATAACCCTACGTTTCTCTTGGATGTAAGCTTTATTGGTTTTTGGAGCTAGATGTTCTGGGATCTTATCTCTCAGGTTAGGACCCAAGGAATGGGGTGCTGAGTGTGGGGCACAACCCTTTTGTTTCTCAGAGAGAAGCTCTGTGTGTAGGAGATTCCTCCCAACTCCTCCTGGTGTGGGTCACATGTTGTTGGTGGGGTTTTTGGAGAGACTGTGTCTCTGTTTTTCTTACCCATCTGGATGTGGCCTTTTAATTCCTGGTTATAGAAGACCTGTTGACCTAGTTTTTAGGGGTTTTTTAGAGGGAACTGTTGTATATGTAGCTATATGCTTGTTTTATCCGTGGGAGGAGCTAAGTTTAGGATTTTCCTAAGCTGCCAACTTGAAATGCCTCCTCTAAAAGCATAAAGGTTATTGTTTGTTTTGCTACATGGTGAGCAGCTCTCCTAAATTGACTGAATAAAAAGTCTAGTTAAATGCCCAGGAACAAAAGACTCAAATCATCTGTTTTTTAAAATAGTATTTCCTAGGTACACTTCAGGAGGTAACACATGCCACTAAAGAGATGACACTTAACAGATAGAAATAGTTTTTAGTCCTCTGTGTGTGCTATAAATGGTAATGGCATCATAAATCTGTAGAGATTAACATGTCAGAACACTTTCAAACTATTTCATTCAGTTCTCACAACATGTTTGGTGAGATAGGCCTTTGATCTTAATTGACAAATGACGACACTTAGTTACAGGCCAGTTCAATGATTTGCCTAGTTTACACAGTAAACACAGTTCACTGTACCGTTATATAGTTAAGTGGTAGTGGTGGGGCAAAGGCTGGGATTCAGGACCTTCTAACATTCAGTCCAAGGCTCTTTCCCCTATGCTCTACTGTCTCCGTCATTTCCCCTGCATGATGGTAAAGCTGGAACTTTGTCTTCTTATATTTACATCCCCAGAGTCTATCTAGCCCAGTACATGATATGGGGTAGGTCCTCAATACATGTTTGTTGAATAAATGAATGAATCTAAATTTGGGTTTGCCCAGGAAAAATTAGTACGCCTCTGAATAGTCAGGGTAAGCTCAATTTAGGCTTTGTAGCCTAAGAAATTATCAACATATTTTATGGAATAAAATATGACTGGCTCATTTAACTTGAATGTTTTGATACGAGATACTATTCTGTACGAAAGGAGGGGATAATTTATGGGGATTATATTATTTGTCCTGCCAGAGAATAATATACCTCTATATTTATTTTCCCTTGAATTTTTATTATTTTTCAAATGTTCTTTCATTACATGCAATGATATAAATCTTTTATCCTTAGGATGTGAATGACACACATATGAGTAACTAGTGTATTTAAATACATAGCATTTCTAGGACTCTGGCCCAGAAGGATTATTATTATGCTCGGTATTGTAATTTTAGTCATGTACCATCTCGAATTATTATTCAATAGTTTTATTGTCGTTGGTTGTCCAACTAGATTATAAACTCCTTTGGATCAACTCATGCATTTTATTCATTTCGTATCTCCCTCCTGCCTAATAAAAGAACTGAAGGCACAACAAAGTTGGATTTCTGAGCCCACAAATCAAGGCAAAGAATGTAGTACTCTCCTGAGAGAGCTCTTAGTGAGGTCTGAAAACATTGTGAGAAAAAACTTGTTTTTTTTTTTTTTAAATTTTCATCTTGATCCAACTTAACAGATATTGTAGTTAGAATGGAATTCTGTTCTATTAAACTCCTCACAGTATTTCCTAAGAGTATATATTTTTTATAATGGAATTTTTTGTTAGTAGGGCAAAATATATAGACAGAATCGGGAAGGCTACTACTAGGGTATTTGAAAGAAAAGAAGCCACACATGGCTCTCCTTCTCTTCTTTCGTTTCCTTCTCTTCCTGCCTTTCCTTCTTTTCCTACTCACTTAACATGTTTAAAATCTGCAGGTGTATACTTTCCATTGCTCAAGTGAAAGGGAAATGATTGATTTCTTCTGCTTATTCGTCAAACATGTAGTAAATGCCAATTATTGCTGGGGAGGGAGGTAACAAGAAACAGTCTCTGATGGCAATAAGCATGATATCTAAAAAGGAGAAATGCTATAAATAAAAACAATTGTAATAACTTTAATAGAGGGGAAGAAAGAATAAATACCACAAAGACCACAGAGACAAAGCCGTGAGCATTCAGAAGACAGAGTACCTCAACCTGGAAGGATCTACAGCTTGTGTATGGCAAACTGATGGTCATTGATGGGGTAGGGGTCCTCCAAATGTACAACTTTGGCATATTGACTTTTAAAAATTAAAGTTACTTAAGTAACAGCTACTGCAAAAAGAACACTTATCCTCCTTTGTACTCCTGAAAGCAGAAAACAAATCTCGCATGTGAAGGGCACCCTCCCTGTACCAGGAAGTAAAGAGAGAATTTAGGGCTGAAAAGACTATCTAAACAAGTCTTGTTACTTCACTAATGTACTATCCTAAGCTCAAAATTCTCTATCCTCTCAATTCTTCACAAATTTATTGTTTCTAAAAGATATAAAAGCTGCCTACTTTGGTCACTTCTTTGAATATTATATTTTGATGAGCATATGAAATTAAATTTATTTTTCTCCTGTTAATCTATCTTATGTCAATTTAATTATTAGACCATCCAAGAAACCTGAAGTGAAGAAAAGTTTTCCTCCTTTACATTATCATAAAGTTTATCTTACATTCCCTCCCTCTTTTTTATAGTTTGTTGGTAAAGGATTGGTAAGAATTCGTGGGGCAGTCACAGAGGCAGTTGGGGTTCTCAGTGAGGCTGAACACACAGGATTTTAAGGCTCTAGGATTTTCGGAACGTTTTCTTCATTAGAAGCTTTTAGTTTTCTGGTTTGATCTTTCCAGTTTGTATCAGTTATCTTTAATGACAGGCTGGAACCCCTGGACCTATCCCTGCCTGTAGCCTCTCACTTTCAAGGAGTCTTCACGTGGCAGTAGTAGCATTCCATGGGGCCAAGTCCCAGTGTGCTGGAGCACACGTGCCGACCACACTCTTGGCTGAGGAAGGCCACAGGGCCACATCCAGAGTCAACACTGGAGGAGCTGCACAAGGGAAGGGACACTGGGGGGTGTGGCTCACTGGAACCATTAGGGTAAGGATCTACCCCACAGTCTAATACAGAACTCTCCGGAATATGAACAGTATGCCTGAAGGAGCCCAGAGTTGTCTAGGAATGTATTCTATGGTATTCTGGGTTGGTTTATTTCTGCAGATTTCTGATGTAGAGTGACTAGACAACTCATAAATTATAATAAACCACTGTAGTACTTCCTATAAGGGCCCTTCCTCCTCCTTCCCTCCTTCAATGCCCCTCACTTCCTTCCTTCCCTCCCTCCTACCTCTCTTTCCTTCCCTCCCTCCCTCCCACTCTAGCTTTTATCCTTCCTCCCAGGAGGGCGATTACTTACTTATGCTAAATTAGGGAGCTAAACACTAGATCTCCATCTAATGATCTCAGTACAACCTTCCTCCCCATCTGTCTGCTGTGGATATGCAGTCTTCAGTTTCATTTACTCTAACTATATGTTGGAGGACTTCTTGTCTAACATTTTATGTGATTTTCAAAGTTTATAATTAATGTATTTGGTATTTCTTTTACTTTTTAATGCCAAGAATGACCCTTATTTACTTCATAATTAATTTATCATTAATTTTGTTTTTACGATGTTTAACATTAACTAGTAGAGCCAGTAAAAGAGGAATGGCCCCAAACCAGATCTTATAGCACTGAACCCTACATTCCCCAACTATATTTCCTCCTTTTTATTATTAATGTTGATTTACCTCCTTTTAGCTGGTAATCTGACTACGAGGCCATGGTCTGATATATGATAACTTGGGTTGCTTTTCAGAAAAGAGGTGATCATTCCACATCAAACAAACTGAGATTTGTAACTCAGTGAATTCAAAGTATATCTTAAAATAGATTTTAGTTTTCATTAAGCCTAAAGATATAATTTAACAAACAATAGAGTGTCAGATTGGAGCAGGATGTTGAATACTCCTTTCTGTGGTGTCTTTTGTATGTCAGAATTTCCCAGTTTGTAAGGCCATTATGTGGGGGATAAGTGAGGCCCCTCTAGAAGCCACATGACCACTCTGAGCTTGCACTACCTGATTTAAACCAGGAAGTAACCTGGGTATTAGAACTGCAGGTCCTTGAGCAACTCATATTCTTTGTCTTATATATAAGGTTCAGGTTAAACAAACAAACAAAACAAAACCCATTCATTGTCAACGTCATGAGTGCTAATGTGAGTTCTGTGAGATCTCCATCACCCATGGATTGCCCTGAGTTTCATCATTTTATCATTATCATTATTACTCATATTGTTCTCCTTACTTGTCATCAATGAGCAAATTTTTGTTCAGGCATGTGTTCATTTGAAAGAAGTGAAGAAAGGAAGGGAAGCAACAAAGAAAATGTCAGGGTCTTTCTTTGGCTCAGTGAAGCAATTTTAGGGTGTACGGAGAAAAGGTTAGATAGTTGCACCCTGTTCTCCTCTGTTTAGATTACCTTTAGAATATTTGTTTGGTATTGAGATAAAATCAATCACAACTAAGTGCAATTTTCCAGAGAAGAATGCATATGTTAAGTGAAGGATAGTTAAAGGAATTGGGGATAGTTAGCCTGAATAAAAGAAGACTTGGGGGTGTATGGAAACATCTTCAAATATCCGAAGGAGTCCCGTGTGGTTTCAGTTGTGGCTTAGTTATTTCTAGGGATAGAAATGCTTTGGATGAAATCAGGGCATTTGAAATTTGAGATCAGCTATTGCTTGCCAGACATCTCATCTCTTCTGATAATCATCATTTACCAAATGAAGGACAACCAGAACTTACCGCTGTATTCAACCTCTCCTGGTCCATTTTCTTATGTATTGATACACTGGGTTTCATAATCCTTTGTTCTGGCTCTGACTTCTTTCTAAATATTTTCACCCTCTACTACTGTTTCTAGTTTATCACATTTCTTATATTAAAACTCATTCCATGGTTTAGAAAATCACAGGCCCAAAATGGCATCGCTTAGATTAAGTCCCCAAATTAGTCAACCAAGACTTAATAACTAACTTAACTGCAGTTTCAACCCTGGGGAATATAAACTTTGAGCAGTCAACATATATTTCCTGGTCAAACCAAGGAAAATTACTGATAGACCCCTTCCATTCCCCTCAGGAGGGTAACCTTTCCTAAACAATCATTCCTTGTTAATGTCTTCTTTCCTTTTTCTCTTCATGCTCTCTCTCTCTCTGTTTTTAATTTATTTATTTATTTATGTGAGACGGTGGGGCGGGGGGGGGCAGTGTAGGGGGAGTGACAACTAGAGGGAGAGAGAGAATCCCGAGCTGGCTCCATACCCAGTACAGACCCCTATGTGGGGCTCAATCTAATGACCCTGAGATCATGACTGGACGCTTAACCTACTGAGCCACCCAGGTACCCCACTAATATATTCTTTTCTTCCTTTTTTTAATTTCCCCTTTTGCTTTTGAAAACTTCTGCTTTGTTTTAGCTCAGTGGAGCTTCCCTCTACCTGACAGATAATATGCTGCTTGATTCACAAATCATTTGATAAAACCAATTAGATCTTCAAACTTACTTGGTTGCATTTTGTTTTTTTAACAGATTTGGAGACAGTGTTAGGATCTGAAATGAACTTCTGGCGGCATTTGGGGAAAATGAGAAGCACAGGAATGATGTCCCATGAAGCCCTTTGAGCAGTTTCCTGGGGCTGTTGATAAGTTCCTCTAGTTTTGAGCTTTGCTCTTTTTGTGTTTGAGCTACTGACCTTAAGTGGCTTTCTAGTCCAGGGTTAATGGGTCAGTCTAGACTGACAGGAGGCTTTAACAGAGTACCAGTTCTCAGTCCTTGGTTCAGTCTGTGCTTTCACATGGGAGTCCTTTCCCAATTTCCAGTCCACAGTCCCTGTTTACTGTAGTTTGCTGGTTTGGTCCTTTACCCATTTCCCATCCCGGTCTCCATTTACTGATTTAAATTGCTGAGGGTACACATGGCCTTTTCTTGGCCAGTCCACAGTAACTTCTTTTGTTTACTGCTGGTTTGTGAAGGTGCACAAATTCACTTGTCTTATTTTGTATACATAAAACTTAGCTAATAGGATGCTTAAAATCCAAAGTAGTAATAGCATCAACATCTGGCACACCTGCTTATCTAAAGGCTAAAAACTATGGTGCTAGGAGCTGTGAGTATCTACAGAAATGGCAAAATTCTAGAATTCCAATGGCCATTGTAGGGAATGTTTCAATTAGATAAGATCATTTGAGAAGTGCACTTGACAGTAAGGATTCCCAAATTAAACAGAATGGGAAACAGGCAATTAAAACAGGCAATCAGAAGACTCTGAAAAGGTTTCAAAATCCCCAAATAATTTCACTGAAAGGTTCATTGCAAAAGCTAAAGAAAAATTGAAGATTTAAGAGGTATCTAAGACAAGAACTTTAAGACTGATATTGAGCCAAGGAAATTAAAGGGATCCTATGAAAAAAAGTGTTTTTTTTCCTTGCTCCTTCTGCTTCTCTTCTGCTAGGATTTGAACCCCCACCTTACACATACCTTAACGTGTGTCCTCCTCATACAGATCAAGGAGTTAATGATTTCTTTGGAGACTTCCAGCTCACTAGATAATATCTAAAGAGTAACTACTGAAGTTGTCATATATGTTTTCCAAGACCACTGACTCATCAACTCCCCTGGCTCCAGGGCATAAGCAATTTAGGCAGAACACCTTACACCTGCTCTTGTCCAACCAGCTCCTGGATGCCTGCAAGGACATGTACACCAGACCACCATCCTCGGTAAAAACTACAGATCCCAAGCAAAGATGAGACTCTTGCTCCTTTTCTTTTCTGAGTCTCCCAGATGCTCTGTCTGTAACTGCTCTCTTCATGTGTTCAATAAACTTTGTTCTTACTTCCTCTCAGCTCCTGTTTAATTTCCATCTTGTACAAAGCCAAGGGCTCCTTTGGCTGGTCCTATAGGAACCACTCTGGGTCCTTGGACCCAGCCTCCCTGCATCAGTATCACTCCTACTGCTCCCTTTTATCCTCCTTTGAGTAATCATTCTATTAATGAAGCCCATCTGAATCGTTTTTCCATTCTGAAAAGATGACACAACCAAAAACAAAAGTCCACCAAGTTAGTGGCCTTACAGACACTCTCATATCTATCTTCAAAGGAAGGCTCCCAAATGGGCCCCTCCCAGAGTTGACAAAACTGAGGGATTTTCTGGTAAATTGCTACATTATTCACTTAAACAGCTAAGGGGAAACTCTGATAGCTACCAGATCTGCAGAGGGGATCCTATAAAAAACAGCAGAAGAAAGCAAAGGGTAAAAATTCTTACAAGAATAATTTCTTCTAAATCTCTGTTTGTAATGTTCACTTGAGATTGAAAAATAAAATTTCACCTTGCCATCTCCTTTACAAATCCAAACTCGTTGTTTATTGATCCTTTCTCTCCCAGAAATTACCATTTCCTTCTTACTTGTCTCATTTTGCATAACTGGGTTTGCCTTTCTGACTGTCTGGGACATTCAGGTTGTTGGCCCTTTCTTTTGGTTATTTTTGGGAGTGACTCTGGATTTGGGAAAGACAATATCCTTTCACCCTCTTTGGTAGCCCATCTTATACACAAGAGGGGTTATTCAATACTGCCAGAAATATTTAAGACTGTGTACCTAGAGGGAAAGAAGAGTATGCAGGATAATATAGTTTGGTATATAGATCAGCCTATGAAGTCATTTAAGTTATAGCCTAATTCTTTGAGGAATTGAGAACAACAGTCTGTCTTAAAAATCTTTTGCAAAGCAAAAGTCAGCTCTGGAGGCAATTCAGTTTACCCATTCCTTTATCAATCTGTTTATCTCAAAAGGCTTGTAAATTATTGGTTTTAGAAAACCCAAATCCTTCTTGAACAAATTTACATTCTTTCTCTGTCTCTTAAAGCGATATATATTATCATGTCTTTGGAAGGTAAACACAGCTTACAGTGTACCTGAGACTAAAGGGAAAAAGAGAGGGAAAAGAAGGCTTATTAAAATACAAACTGCTAAAAAGACTCTTGTGCCTCAAAAAATTAAATCCAGGGACAAATACTAATCTTAAAAATCCTCTCCACAAAGACCCCAAATAGCCAAAGCAATCTTGAGAATGATTGACAAAGCTAGAGATACCACAATTCTGTGTTTCAAGATATATTATAAAGCTGTAATAATGAAAACAGAATAGCACTGGCACAAAAATACACATAGAGACATAAAGACCCATGAAAGAGAATAGAAAGCCCAGAAACAAGCCCATGCTTATATGGTCAATTATATGTCATAGAGGAATATCTATGACAAGAAGGCAAAAATATACAATGGAGAAGACAGTCTCTTCCACAAATAGTGCTGGGAAAACTGGACAGCTATATGAAAAGAATAAAACTAGAACACTTTCTTATACCATACAATATATAAACTCAAAATTGATTAAAGACTTAAATGTGAGACTTGAAACCATTAAACCCCTAGAAAAAAACATAGACAGTAATTTCTTTGACATTAGACATAGAAATATTTTTCTAGATATGTCTCCTAAGGCAAGGGATACAAAAATAAAATTGAACTATTGGGACTACACTGAAATAAAAAAGTTTTTGCATAGTGAAGGAAACCATCAACAAAATGACCAGGCAATCTACTAAATAGGAGAAGTTATTTGTAAATGATATATCCATGAGGAGTTAATATAAAAAATATGTGAAGAACTTAGAACAAAATAATCCAATTAAAAAAATAGGCAGAGGACCTGAACAAATATTTTTCTAAAGAAGACATCCAGATGGCCAACAAACACATGAAAGGATGCTCAACATCACTCATTATCAGGAAAATGCAAATGAAAACTGCAATGAGCTAACACCTCACACCTGTCAGAATGGGTAGGATTGAAAGGACAAGAAATAATACATGTTGGTGAAGCTGTGGAGAAAAAGGAATCTTTGTGCACTGTTGGTGGGAAAGCAAATCGGTGCAGCCAAGGAGGTTCCTCAAAAAATTAAAAATAGAATTACCATATGATCCAGTATTCCACTACTGGTTATCTACCCAAAGAAAATGAAAACACTAATTCGAAAAGATACATGTACCCCTATATTTGTTGCAGCACTATTTACAATAGCCAAGATATGGAAGTAACCCAAGTGTCCATAAATAGTTGAATAGATAAAGAAGATCTGTACATACATACTGTATACACAGACACACGCACATCATATACGGTGGAATATTACTCAGCCATAAACAAGCACGAGCTTGCCATTTGTGTCAACATGGTGGATTAGAGGGTATAAAGCTAAGTGAAATAAGTCAGACAGAGAAAGACAAATACCATATAATTTCATTCATATGTGTAAGTGAAGAAACAGAACAAATGTACAAACAAAGAAAAATTAGATAAACAAAAACCCAAACCCATGTACAGAGAACAAACTGGTAGTTACCAGAAGGAAGGTGGGGGAGGGATGGGTGAGATAGATAAAGGGAATTAAGGACACACTTATGATAAGCAATGAGTAATATATAGAATTGTTGAATCATTATATTATATACCTACAATTAATATAATATTGTATGTTAATTATGTTTCCATAAAAAATAAATGAAAGTGAAATAAAGTATTTTAAAAATCTGGATAAGAACTGGGAAACCTCAGTTACTAGTTTCACCATTCAAATACACCTGAAATCCCAGATTGAAGTCATTCTTATAAAAGAAGTTTTTGTTCATTTTTCTGTTCTCGTGATACCCTTCCTCCTTTGAAAAACATAAAATAATTTCACTAATTTTTTTCAGCCAAATAAATTTTGTAAGCATGTGCTCAGTTTTGGTTAACATGAAATATCTAATTTTTTGAAGAAAATCCTCTTCACAAATATTAGTAACTATAAGGTATTTGCATCTATCTGTGTGTGCCCCTATATAGGTGGTACACATGATATATTTTTCTATCTCTGGGTGGTATTGCTAAAATAATTTGTAAAAGAGCTCAACTGGTTTAAAGGAAGTACTTGTAAGGACTGGGCATTCTACTGCTCTTAGAAAGATAGAAACTAACCCGAATGTTTTTCCAAGTCCATATGATCTGGGAAAATATTTGATATAAAAGTTAGTTTAAAGTTGTTGTTTTAATTAAAATAGACATATCTTAAGAGTTATCAGCAGTAAAATTGAAAATTTTTTTTCTGCGTGACTTCACTTTAAGTCAAATAAATGGATGTTATCTGTCATAAAAATGTTTTTAAGTAGGGGCGCCTGGGTGGCTCAGTGGGTTAAGTCTCTGCCTTTGGCTCAGGTCATGAACTCACGGTCCTGGGATCGAGCCCCGCATCTGGGTCTCTGCTCAGCGGGGAGCCTGTTTCCTCCTCTCTGTCTGCCTCTTTGCCTACTTGTGATCTCACGCTCTGTGTCAAATAAATAAATAAAATATTTAAAAAAAATGTTTTTAAGTAGCTTGGGAGATTGACTGACTTTGACGTCCCATTAAGTTTTTATGGGCAATCTCAGCATAATTGTTAAGAGCAAATACATTGAATAGATGTCAATAATTTTTTTAAATTAGGTAGATTTTTAAAATAGAGTCCCAAAGGGCACCTGGATGACTCAGCCAGTTAGGTGTCCAACTTGATTTCAGCTCAGGTCATGATCTCAGAGTCGTGAGACTGACCCCCGGGTAGGGCTCCCCAATGAGTGTAGAGCCTGCTTAGTAGTCTCCTTCTCTCTTTCTCTCTCTCTCTCCCTCTGCCCTTACCCCTCCACTCTCTCTCTTCAATTAAAATAATAATTTTAAATAAATAAATAAATAAATAGTCTCCTAAATCTTTCTGATAACCTAAAAACTTAAAGCTTTGCTGAGTTAGGTGAAATGATGAATTCAGTTAAATTTATTTAAAATTCAGATCATTTCCAAATAAGACAAAATATTAAAACACTACTAAACAGGTTTATCTACTTTCAGCTTCATATTACAAAAAAACCAAAATATATTTAAGAGTGTTAATGCTACACTGAAAAATTTTAAAAGGCATATGTTTTTTAAAACTATGAAATGTATTCATAAATTTGCAAATCTGAAGTATGCTGGGGCGCCTGCGTGGCTCAATCAGTTAATCATCCAGCACTTGATTTCAGCTCAGGTCATGATCTCAGACTTGTGAGAACAAGCCCCAAGTTGGACTCGCACGGGTGTGGAACCTGCTAAGATTCTTTCTCTCCCTCTCCCTCTGCCGCTTTCCTGCTCCTCTCTCTCCCTCTCTAAATGAAAAAACAAAACAAACAAACAAAAATAATGCTGGTGTAACAGTTCACAATTGCTTGCTATTTAATTTTACTTAGTTAAGGTTGCTAAGGATTAAACATTCTACTTAATATACGCAACTAAACTACTGGAAATAATAAGGGAAAACATCCATAGGCCAGGAAAGTAGTATGTGTTTTCTATGACAGAAGGGTTAAGAAATGGAGATATATTTTTTGTTGAGGAAAAAGAAAATAATTTTGGGGGCGCCTGGGTGGTTCAGTAGGTTGAAGCCTCTGCCTGTGGCTCGGGTCATGATCCCAGGGTCCTGGGATCGAGCCCTGCATCGAGCTCTCTGCTCAGCGAGGAGCCTGCTTCCTCCTCTCTCTCTGCCTGCCTCTCTGCCTACTTGTGATCTTTGTCTATCAAATAAATAACAATCTTTAAAAAAATAATAATAATTTTGTCCTAAAGTAAGGCTGGCTGTTTAAAGAAAAACAAACAAACAAACAAACAAACAAATACCAGAATATAAAAAGGAAAGTTACAGAAGGTTTATGAAAAGGAAATCTTAAGCAGGCTCCATGCCCAGTGTGGAGCTTGACTTGGGCTCGATCTCACAATCCTGAGATCATGACCTTAGCCTAAATTAAGAGTTGGATACTGGGGTACCTGGGTGGCTCAGTGGGTTAAGCCTCTGCCTTCAACTCAGGTCATGATCTCAGGGTTCTGGGATCGAGTCCCACATTGGGCTCTCTGCTCAGTGGGGAGCCTGCTTCCCCCTCTCTCTCTGCCTGCTTGTGATCTCTCTCTCTCTGTCAAATAAATAAATAAAATCTTAAAAAAAAAGAGAGAGAGAGTTGGATACTTTAACCGACTGAGCCACTCAGGTGCCCCAAAAAGGGAATCTTTGAAAGCACATTTTAATGGGTGGCCAAGTTGACTAAGATTAAAATGAATTTATTTAAAAATCAGTTTTAATATCAAAAGTAAGCTGGAGCAAAATTAGAATTTGGCTTTCTTTTAGTTAAAAGGACATTGTTTTTTTGACTTTTGATCTGCTTAAGTCTTTTTAACTTGGAACATTCCAAAAGATTTGCTAAACTACTAAGCTTATTTGCTCTGTTAAATTATATGGGAAGCATTGTTAAATAAGAAGTAGTACTAAGCCTTCTTTATGTTATAGTTGTAAGACTGTGGTACAGGTGGATAGAGTCCATTCTGTCTCCACAGAAATGGCCCCTTATTGCCAGAGTTTTGCCATCCTGACGTCCTTGCAACATGGCCACAGTCTGCTCCTAAATAAAAACATTAATTAACACTGACTGTAAATCAAGCAAATGGGGTTTTAGAAAACCCCAAACAGCTACTTGGTTCTTCCATGCTTCCTGACAAGCCCCATTTTTAAAAAATTTCTGCATTCCTTCATCGACCATAGTGCATTTAAGATGACTTTTAATATTATATAGATATTAGTGGGAAAACTTCTATAAAATTACAAAAACAGTCTATCAGCAATGTCTGACTTGTCAGATCCACCATTCTGGAAAAACAGTTTTAGCTGCCCAGAGGCCTCAGGGCTCTTCTCCCTACATCCTTTGAGTACTTGCTGATGGACTGCATTCACCTGCTGCTTAGTATGGATGACCAGTATGTTCCTGTAATTGTATGTATGTTAGATGACTTAAAGCCTTTCCTTGTTGCGAGACTGATGCCCTCAAAGTAGCAAAGAAACTGTTGGAAAGTGTTTTACCCATTTGAAGTATACATTCCACAATCTTCAGTGATTAAAGCACCCACTTCACTGGACCAATCACATGAGCCTTATACAAAAACCTTGCAAACTTCTTGGAATTCTATTGCATACAATCTTCTGCCAATCCCTTGTTGACTTCATGCTAGTGTGACCAGTTGCTGTAAGTCTCTAATGTCTTATGTTCAAGCCTGTCATCAACAGATTAAAAGAGCCTTTCTAGATCCCAATTCAAAGGATAGTGCCGGTCACAGTTTACAGCCTGGTGATTAAATATTTTGAAAACATCATCAGAGAAAAGCCGCTCTTGAGCCCCGTTTGGAAAGGACTTTAGCAAATGATTCTGACCACTGACATGGCTATAAAACTAAAAGGTATTAAGCCTCAGGTACACATCACACAGCTAGAAAAATGGCTCCACATGACCTCTGGTCTTGTGCAGATGTTGGGGACCTCCAAATCAAAGTGACAAGAAAGAGAAGGAGCTGATATCAACTAGACTGCTCTCACCCAAGACAACAAATCAAGACTTCATGCTTTATTCGACCATAAGGCCCTTTCTTCTTCCCTTTCCTTATTCTGGCACACGCTTATCTTTATCTCCCAGACCATTGCTAAGGGGAGTAACCTTTGGAATTTAGAACAAACTTCTGTTTCAGGCTAGGAAAAAATCTAACCATGCCCTTAATGTTTCATAAATGAAATAAGACATCTCTCAATTCCCGTAAATTTACATTGTGAGGTTAGAAAGGATGTAACAAGAGGCTTTCATGATTCTGGATTTACTCTTTTTGACAGATCCCTATTTCCCTAGTTAGAAATAAATGTAATAAGTCTAACATCTTTTCTTTCTTTCTTTTTTCTTTTCTTTTTTTTTTTTTTTTTTTTTTGAGACAGAGAAAGAGAAGGGAGAGAGGGAGAGGGATGGGGAGAGGAAGGGGCAAAGAGAGAGGGAGAGAAAGAATCTTAACCTGGCTCCACACCCTGCACAGAGCCCAACAGGGGATCTCACAACCTTGGGATCATGACCTCAGCCGAAATCAGGAGTTGGATGCTTAACCGACTGAGCCATGAGTTAATTAAAAATTAACTTCTTAATTTTTAAAATTATTACAGGATCTGCTATTAAAGCAATAACTGCGCAGATCTGCAGAAGATCGTTAGACTTCCTGGCCAAAGTTTTTCTTGATAATAAAGTAGCTCTTGATTATCTTTTACGTGGGCAGAGCCATGCCTATGTTATGACCGACACCACCTGCTGTACCTGGATTAACACTTATGGGGATGTTAACACTTGATTACATAAGATCACAAAACTAGCCCCTTGCCTTAAAAAGTGACTCCTTCCATGGGGTGTTTCTTTGACTTACTTGACTTTTATTGGTTTGGGTTTGGGGACCATGGATCTTGAAGTGTGCTCCAAACATTGGGAATTATTCTGTGTATAGTAATCATAATAACTTCCCTGGTGCATTATATTTGTGTGGTGAGCATGGCATGCTGTATAAACCTGTCAAATCACTAAGCTGTACACCTGACACTAATGTAACATTGTGTATCAACTATACTCAAAGGTTCTTAAAAGCTTTAAATGAGTGTTCATTTAGCCACTAATCACCACACAAATGATGTCACTAAGACTGGAATGTGAGAAAAGGAACAAAGAGGATAACTGACATAAAGAATGTAAAACTACAGTCATAACTTATAAATATCACAGAGATAAAGAAAAAATATCATGTCCTGACCACATATTAATCCCTAACTCACATGTGGCTTTGACCGTGGAGATGTCTCCTCCTTCTCGAAACCTGCTATTCCTTTGGCTTCTGTGAATGCTCCTGGTCTTCCTTGTCTTTGTAATCAACCCTTCTCTCCTGCTTCAAGAGCTGTTCACCGTCCCGTGTAAATGTGAAGGTTCCTTAGTCAACAACTCCTCTGAATCTAACAACTCTAACGGACTCTGCTTGCATGATTTCATCTACTTGCATTTTTTGAGCCTACTCTAAGTGGATGCCTCCTAAATCTGTACTGGAGCCTGGACATCTTTCCTGAAATTTAGACTTGGATAATATGATGCCTGATGGACATGTCTACTTGAACATCATCCCTGAATGCCAAGTCAATAAAGCACAAACAGAATGAACATTTTCTTCTTTATTTAATCTTTTTTAGTTGGTTATGTCAATCAGTCCCTCAAGTTATTCTTGGCTTTTCCCTTTTCTTTACTAGTCCTCCTCCCACGTTAATTCTAATCTGGCTACTATCAATTCTAATGCTTAAATATTTCTCAAATTCATCACAGGCTTTTCAGTTGTGCTATCACTGGCCCAGCGTTTCATCCTATCTTTTTGAATTTCTAACTGATCTAAACTCCTAACCTGTCTCCCTTCTTCCCATTTTGTTCTCTCCAAATCCATTTTCTATACAGCAACAAAAAAGAACATACATTTTTTTAAAAAGATTTTATTTATTTATTTGACAGAGAGAGATCACAGTAGACAGAGAGGCAGGCAGAGAGAGAGGGAGAGAGGGAAGCAGGCTCCCTGCTGAGCAGAGAGCCTGATGCAGGACTCCATCCCAGGACCCTGAGATCATGACCTGAGCCGAAGGCAGCGGCTTAACCCACTGAGCCACCCAGGCGCCCAAGAACATAAATTTTAAACCAACTCTATTATTACATCTCAAAATCCATCACCGAGAGGGTAGAGCCAAAGCTCGCTACCCCCGAGGTGGGCTCCTGCCTCCCTCTTTGGTTGCAACCCTTACACTATCTGTCTCACATGTTTGACCGCAACAACACAATAATTTATCTAGTTTCTTGCACCGCCATGCTATTTTTGGCTTCTCCATCTTTGTATATGCCGTCTCCTTTTCTGGAATGCTCCTCCCTTTCTTCCCTCTATATTGACTCCAACCTACTCCCCTCCACCAAAACAAGACAAAGCAGTCCCCTCCCCCCACAAACCTGGTTAACTCATCCTCATCCTTGCGGGCTCCTCCACAAAGCCTACCCTGACCTCTTGTCTCCTCCACTACAGAGTGAGGTACCCCTTTTGACCTCTGGCTGAGGCAACTCCTTGGTGAGGATCCAAAGACCGGGGAAACCAGCTGAACTGACCTTACCTGAAAAGATGAGGGATTTCCCCTTTTGCCCTTTGGAGGGATCCTTTCCACCCTCTCCTTTCTTTTAGCTTTTCTGCAGCCTAAACTTAGAATTTCCCAGACAACTGAAGATCTCTGACCAGAGCAGCTCCCTCGTGTGGTCTGAAGGTCTGAGAGCAAACAGGTCAGACTGTCCGTGCCTGTGAGGGTGAAGGACCCCTTTCCTCTGCTTTCTCACTCCATCCCCCAAGGTACTGTTCACACCACTCCCCACGGTGTGGTGTGGCTGGCTCGACCAGGGTGAATCCACACGTGTATGGGTTCTATTGGGACCTTTCTTGTTGCTGGCTGACTTTCAGCTGCCTTACTTCTTTTGGCTCCCTTCTCTTTTTCCTTTGTTTCCATAGATCCAGACGCCATCTTAGTAAACACGTTCCTATGCGTCTGAGTGGTGAGTCCTACCCCGATTTTTCTGACCTGGTTCAGTTGCCCAGTGCCTGGCTCTCCCTGTTGGAGGCGACACCCAATAGAAAGTACCACCACTATTTGCTGTGCCCCTCTTCTTAGTGACATGCCCTTAAAGAGTTAATCATCCCATATGAGGTCCAGTCCTTTTTCAGGTCAGTGGGATGCCCTGACTGAAATCGTGACCACTCATCAGAGATCCAACCCTTTTGGTGGGATTCCCCTTTGGGAACTGGCAGCTAGTCTTCAAACCCCCTCTATTCCTTTGGACTCACTCTTGGGGAGGGGGTTGTATTCTTAAAAACTGGAACAAATCAACCCTCGAGGCCTGAGGAAAAAAATGTCTCATCTTTTTATGTAATGTTTCCTGGCCTCAGTACAAACCCCCAGATCAAGAGGTATAGGCTCTCCTCAGGACTCTTTCTTATAATATTATTTTCTAGCTTGACCTCTTTTGCCACAACTCCCCCAAATGATCAGACTTCTCATATGTGCAAGACTTTATGACATTGTCCCAAAACACCGGCCTCCTTAAAAACTGTAGAACGAGTGTTGCTCAGTTTCATGGCCCATCTGATCCTATGAATAGCTATTAAACCTCAAACTCTGAAGTTTTGCTAAGTTAAATGATAGGTTGGATTGAATTCATTGGATATTGAAGTTTTTTCCAAATAAGATAAAATACTGAAACATAAATGACTAAACATAAGGTTTGTCCGCTTTAAGCTTCTTATTGCCGAGAAACTAAAGATACTTCGGTCTATTGGAAAACATGCTTTGTGCTTAATTGATCAATAAATTTGTCATCTAAAGAATTCTAGTGTAACAGTTCACAATTGGTTACACTTAGTTTTCACTAGAGACTAAGTGTTAAAATGCTGTTAAATGTGACAAAGACTGATGGGCATAAGGAAAGCAGCTCTGCGTGTGGGAAAGCAGGAGATGTGTAAGAAAAATACAAGGAACGGGAATATATTTTTGTTGAAGGAAAAAGAAAGTAATTTTATCCTAAGAGATTGGTTGTTTGGAGAGAAAGTCTTCGAACAAAATCTCAATGTAAAAGAAAATTGTAGAAGATTTGTGAAAACTTTAATGTGGCCAGGATGGACTAAGGTTGAAAGGAATGGTTTTGAAACCACACTGATATAAGATCCACTCTGTTAAAAGACAAGGTTTTCGTGATTTTTGGTCTGTTCTTGATTTTAAAAAAAATTGTAAACAAAAGGTTATTTTTCTCTTTTGTCTGTCCAGAAGACCAAAGTTTCTGTTTTGTTTTTATCAGGTCTTTGATGATCCCTAATCCTGTTTAGGCACATGCTCCATAAATTTCTGAGGTTTTAACAAAATTCTCTGAGATTTGAATTGTAAATGAAGTCTTTTTGACTAATTAGGGCTTTTTTTTTTTTAATTAAATTTTTTATTTATTTTCAGCGTAACAGTATTCATTGTTTTTTCGCCACACCCAGTGCTCCATGCGATCTGTGCCCTCCCCAATACCCACCACCTGGTTCCCCCACCCTCCCGCCCCCCGCCCCTTCAAAACCCTCAGGTTGTTTTTATTTAGTTTGTTCAGTTACTCTGGAAGCACTGTTTAGCAAATAATGTTATGCCTTAGGTTGTGTTGTTTGGGTAAATGTTATAGCAATTCTAAAGACTATGTGCAATTCCTAAAGCTTTCATATGTTTTGGTAACGCTCATATCAGATTTTAACCATGTCAAATTTTTTTTAGTCTTCTGTCATCTATAGCTATTGTTCTCTTGCAAAATGAGTTTCATCTTCAAGGAGATCCATAAAAAGGACTTTTGACAATTACAAGCATATGATATCTTTAAGACCATAAAACTAAAATAGGTGAGAACTTCCAGAAGTAACTAAAAGCTGTATTCAAACTGAACAAGAAAATTAGTAACACAGGATTAAATGAATGAAAGATGAGTATAGTTTTTGTGTTCTTCTTTGAAACATTACTGGTTCTCTAATGTATGTCCTTCCAGATTAAGGAAACTTTCTCTTAAGATATCCATGATATACAGAAATATGATTAAATATTTCTTTGTGAACAAATTGAAGCATTTAACTTTTCTCTCTACCTGAACCCTCCAGAATTCAAAAAAGTCTCAATGACTATTCTTTCCTTCATGGCAATTATAGTTATATGCATAAGTTTAATAAGAATCTGTTTTCCTTATAACAAGACACCATTGGAAACACTGATTATATTACCAAGGCTTTGACTGGAATGTCATATTTGAGAGACTTGCATAGACTCGAGATGTGATGAGACAGCTTATAGGAACTAAGGCTGACTTTATGAAACCTGGAGCCATAAAGCCCCTTGGAAATGTTGGCCTGATACCTTGCTTGCCTCATTACCAGGTGAATAAAGAACGTCACTTCCTGGCAGGTGCAGGAACCTCAGGATACTTTGGGAACCTCAAGAAGAATTTGCCCAAACCTACAGGTATTGCAGGCATATCTGATGGCAAGTACTTGGCTTGGCTTCTGGCCTAAAGATGCTAATAAAAGTTCAACCTAGAGATTCCTTATAAAAAGTTCCAGCAAAGCAGATGCTGAAAGATCTATATGATCAATCACTATCCTTGTTGAGCTTATGTAAACAACTAGGCCAAGTTTGTTAAAAATGGATTTTTAAACAAATTAGTCTTGATTTGGCTATCTTTGATAAAAATGAGGGCAATTATAGAGACAATGTTTCACTAACAGCTTTGCAGATATTAGATTTTTATACTATTTATCATAAACTAGACTAGATTCTGAATTCTTCTAGTTTCCCCAAATATCTAGCTATGGCTTTCCAAACCAAGGTTTCCAATCTTCTTCCTTCTCTCAAAGTCACTGCAAACTAAAACTGCCCTTGTGCCTGGACTGACCATTGTACTTCTATAGAACATTACCTGAGGTTATTACAATAACTAGAGGTTATTGATCTTATTTATTTAGCAGATCAGACTTAAAAGATTCTCCTATTGATACGGCAGATGACCGTGGGTTTATCGATAGCAATAGTTTCATGGAAAAGGAGATAAGAAAAGCTGGGTACGTTATAGTCAAACTCAGACTATTTAGGCCACAGCCCTCCCAGCAAATATGTCTGCCAAAAGTGGAGTTAATATTCATAAATTTCTAAATAGATATGCAGACCATATTCTCCCTAAGCCTTATCTGACAGTTACTAGCAACATACCCCATATAAATCCGGGACACATGGTTTTTTTAAAGGTGTGGAAGTCTAATACAGCAGGGGATTTGATTTAACACCCAAATGGAAGGGCCACCACCGGGTCATATTATGTACTCCCATGGCCATAAATTTGGGACATTCCTCATGGACTCATACATCAAGAATTCAACTTGTATCTTCCCTACAGGAATCCAGGGCGCCTGTTAAGGCATCTTCTTACTCCTGTGAACCTGTGAAAGACCTCAAACTTCTTCAAGTCACAATGATGGCTGTACATTTCTTTTTCATTCTCTTTTCCCCAATTTATACTGACATTTCTTTTTCATTCTCTTTTCCCCAATTTATACTGACATTTCTTTTTCATTCTCTTTTCCACAGTTTATTCTTACAATGGGTACGACATTATGCTGAACTTCAAAATCCAACAGCTTGCTAGAATTCTGCCCCTCTCAAGCGCATCTGGTCTGCCTTGATGGGTCTCCCTATTTCAGGGCAGAGATTGGCATTCCTTATGTAACTATGCCTTAGATATGACCTATGACCCAAATACTGCTCTATTTTGTGATATTTACTTTTTTTAAAGATTTTATTTATTTATTTGACAGAGAGAGATCATAAGCAGGCAGAGAGAGAGGCAGAGAGAGAGGGGGAAGCAGGCTTTCCGCTGAGCGGAGAGCCCGATGCGGGGCTCGATCCCAGGACCCTGAGATCATGACCTGAGCCGAAGGCAGAGGCTTTAACCCACTGAGCCACCCAGGCGCCCCCTGTGAGAGATTCTTAATGACAGGAAACAAACTGAGGGTTGCTAGAGGGGAGGTGGGTGGAGGGATGGGGTAATTGGGTGATGGGCATTAAGGGGAGCACATGATGTAATGATTATTGGGTTTTACATGCAACTGATAAATTGGTGAACGCTACCTCTGAGACTAATGATGTACTATATGTTGGCTAATTGAGTTTAAAAAAGAAAAAAGAAAAGAAAAGAAAGCAACTCTAATACTGACCTGTGGCTCACTGGATGATCAGAGAATGTCCAAGATAAGAAGGAAGACTAAACCACATGAAAGTGAAGTATCCAACATGTTGCAATCTTTGGGATGAAATTAGAGCAGGTGAGAATTGAAAAGACCGGTTGTTAAACTACAGGATAGATGAGTCATGAGAAAGAGAGCATGCAATAGAAGTACGGTGTGGTAAAACTGTGTGGTTTAAACACTCAAAAAAGAAAGGCGTTCTTAACACATGCAATTGCAATGGCTCAACTTTCAAAGGTTTTTTAGGTTTCCCGAAATCATATGCTCCATCCTTAAGTGGCCTAACCCTTATTCAAGGCTATTTTGAAATTCTCCTCAGGGCAATCACGAAGCAGAGCTAAAGACCACTTTATAAGTTGCCAGAATGCTAGTCTACAAGTAGGATTCACAGGGTCTGAAATACTCCATCCCTCTCTGTGAAAATGGAACAATAAAAACCACTTCACTTAACCAATGTGCAAAATGATGTTGGACCTTTGGAACGGCCAAATACCTAAAAAGACAAATTTTAGAAATATTTCTTTTCATGTTTCATTTTAATTAAAGAAAATATTGAATTTTTTATTTTCATTAATCATCTGTATTAATATGGGTACTTAGAGGAAATAACTCTATTGGTGAAATCTGGGCTCTCAGAACAAATGTGAGCAGATAAAAAGACTTTTTCTTTTTTCTTAATAAACTGCTTCCTTCTATAGGGCTATATAGCCTGTACATATTATAGTATAATGAAGATGGCAAAATGTGTTATAGTGTCATCATGTAATGTTTTTAGATATGAATGTTGTATTTGAATTGCCAATTGGCTTTTGCCAAGGTAACTTGAAAAGATTGGTGGGTGGGCATCTGCATGGCTCAGTCGGCTCAGTGTTCTGCCTTCAGCGGGGGTCATGGTCTTGGGGTCCTGGGATCCAGCCAGGTGTTGGGCTCTCTGCTCAGCAGGGAGTCTGCTTGTCCTTCTCCCTCTGCCCCTCTACCTGCTCTTGCTCACTCTCTTCCTTTCTCTCTATCAAATAAATAAATAAAAAATATTTTTAAAGATTTTATTTACTTATTTGAGAGAGAGGGTGAGCAAGCAAGTGAGAGCATGAGCAGGAGGGAGGGGTAGATAAAGCCCAAGTAAATAAAATCTAAAAAAAAAAAAAAAAAAAGAAAGAGAGAGAGAAAGGATTGGTGGGCTGATTTTATCCAGGAGCTGTATGGCTCATGCTTAATTGGTCATTCTCAATGAGAGCCATGACAATTAGCCTCATGATTGTTGGAGTCCTTTCGTCTTTCTTAGCCTGTGGAATGACATATACTCTGGTTCCCATTGCTCTGGGATTAAACTCTGGTATCCCCAGCAGAACCACTTCCTTCTTCTCCCTGGGGATATGCCCGCTGTTGGACTTAGGCCACTGTCTCCTCCCTCCTACACTGGCACCACGTGCTACCCTCTGCCTAGAATGGTGGAAGTTGTATTCATTGCAGCTAGGAGTGTCTCCTTATCCAAATGCATATCAGTGTGACAATAAATAGCACTGGCCGGCTTCGGTTTTCCCACATCTAAGTGTGTTTATGCTCTTTGGCAGGGAACTACTTTCACTAGAGGACAAAAGGAACTTTTTGCAGTTCCACTTTTGGAAGCAGTGAGTTAGCTATTAGCTAAAACACCTATGCTTCTGGAAATGAGTCCCTACAACCTGAACACTACTTGTTTGTAGAAATAGCCTATGGTTGAAAGAGAGATGATCGTTTGGAGTGGAATAAAGACCAAATGAAGAATGGAAAGACGAGTGGGGATATCTGGAGGCTTATCTTGGCTCCTACAGAACAAATAAGGGGAATAAGGGGTCCAGGGCTCAGCCACTCCTCCCTCCAACCTCAGTTTTCCTAAGTTTGTAATGAAGGATTTAGAAAGAGAGGACTCTAAAAGTTTAAAACTCTGTAGTTTTATAAATCTTAAGAAGTAGACAACTAATGTGAGTTAAATGTAATTAAGGGCATATGCAATCTATTTGCAAGTTTCTATCACTATTCTATACATATTGTCATAAAGAATAAATAGAGAAGATTTTGAAAATGCCAATAGTCTGTTTTTTTTCCCAGCCCATGACAAGATCTCTCCAGTTGTCAATTTCTTTTTCCTTTCAAAAATCAGTCAACTAGTGGTTTGAGATTTAAATATGGAATGACTCAAGACTAGAAATTCTGGTTGCATCAATAGAAAAGAGATGTGTTCCTATAGCCATTCAACTTTTTTTTTTTTTCATTCTTAAAGATCAACCTGAAATCCAAAACTAGGCCAGTTAAATTTAGTGTTGATGTGTCAAACATTTATCCACAATGGCAGTTTGCTAGAGCTTCTCTGCAAGGGTCTGGGGGGATATAAATGTCCTTCCAGTGTTTCTTTTACGGTGCACTTAGATGGATTTCAAAACTACTTTGCCATCTGCCAAAGGTCATGTGATGTCAGATCTGGACCCTGTCATATAATGATTAGTGAGTGGCTAGTGACATATAAGGCTTTGGAGACTAGACCCCCTGTTAGGTTTCTAACGCTTGAATATTTCCCAGCATGTCCCTCTGCACTTGCAAAGGGAGTGGTGCAAATGCATGGTCGCCCATGTGGAGCTGAACTGTTTGAATTACTCTCAGTGACAAGTTTCCAGGATCTGATCCAACAGTCAGAAAATATGTGCTGAGTGCCAGTATGTTCTAAGCACAGTGCTAGGTGGGAGAGTATGTGGAAGAAAAAAAAAAAAGCAAGATAGATAAGGCTTTTGCCCTCAGGTTTTCAGTCCAGTAGGAAAGGGTAACATTCCTCAGATTGACGTAATAAATATTTCAAGTAGATTTCTACCAGATTCCTGTGGCAGAAGACCAGGATTATTTGGGCAAAAATACCACTCAAACTTTAAATGTCCTGATCACCACCTACACAACTAAAAGGCCCATTGGCCACAGAAATGTCACAGGACTGATTTAAGTACTCAAAACACTGATAAGGAAGAATCTTTCCTTATCTCTCTAGGAGAATTATTTTGTTCATGCTTCTGTATTCCCTCTTCTCTCTTTGTCTAGCTCTATTTTTGTCCTCTGCCTAATGTATACTTAAGAATGGAAAGATTAATCAAATGACCTCAGTTTACTACCTCAGTCCTGGAGCCTATTAACCTTGAGAGTTGCACAGTTCTAGATCACATAGCATGGATAGACAACAGAATGTCTGCACACATGCAGACATAAATGATATGTAAAGTGGATGCAGGAAATTTCCCAAGGACTTTGTCATTCCTCACCTCTTCTGTTCCCCAGGTGATTTATACAACAGGATGTTGTCCTGAGGAGAAGTGTCCAGAGAACCCTGCCCTCTGTGGACTGGTGTATTGTTTAAGAAATAATTCAAAGAGTCTTCAGTTAAAACAAAAACAAACTTACATTATTTACCATGTGCCAGGCAGCACGAGTTTTCCATGCTTTAATTCATTTAACCATCACAGTAAACCTTTCATTACCTCCATGTTACAGATGAGTAAACTGAGGTAGAGAAATTACTTATCCAAGTAACCAAGAATGGTAGAGCTGGGATACCAACCCAGACTGTTGGACTCCCAAGTTTGTGTCTGTAACTAGTACACATTCTCTCATCCTAGAGTGAAAAACTGATTGGGCATCTTCTCTGTCACATTTCCCATTCCTCTGAATTTGTGTCAACCCAGTGGCAATCGTAAAGTATGCCTGGCATCCACAGAAGCTAATCTATCTTTCGTGCTGGCCTCCCCCACCACAAGACAGCAAGCATGTTCCTGAGTCACTCATGGCGTGAGCATGGGGTTGGCGCTTACGCCTTCTGAACCAGCATGCCTATCTGGAAGTGAAGTTGTCTAGCTGGCTTTTCCACTGACATCACACAGGGAAACACATTATTAAGGCATCTCTGTACTTCTCTAACTTCCTTGGAAATGGTGTTATTTAAGTGGTTATGAAACATGCCTTGAAACGATTCTCTTTGGTTTAAATAGTTAAAGATGTACTTAAGGAAGTATGTCCATTTTTAGAGTCATTGCATAATGTCTTTCCCCTTAAGTGTGCTTCATAATTTTGATGGTTGAGTAGTCAGTTGGGTATAATGCTTTTGAAAGGGAAACCATTCTCTGAAAATCATAAACATATTTATATACTCATCTCCTGCTTTCTGACCTCCATGGGGTGCAAATCTATTCTGGCTTATGATATTATTTAAACTGTTTTATATGTGTAAGACTTGCCTTTACATTTAGTTATTAAACTCCTTAAAGACACATCAAGACATCTGGGGACACAGTAAGTACAATACCTAATAAATATAGCTGCTGAACTGAAGTGAAAATGCATTAGGTATAAAAATTAGGTATAAAAATCAAGCCATAGATAACAAATAAAACTTCAGAATTAATTTTGAAAACTAAAGGTCTCCTTTATTCCACAAGGGATTGCAAGTCTCCTTTTTTATTTCTGTTTTAAAGTTAAAATTAAATGGCCCATCTCTGTGAATATAATGGAGTAGTTATTGTAAAAAGGTTGTTTTAAAAAAAAAATCAAAGATTAATGTGAGTTTCTGAAAGATGTTAAATCCCATAATCAAATATGCTAGCTTTTCTCACAGCAGAATTTAAAATTAATAAAACATTCAGAAATTCTATTCTATTCTGTTCTGTTCTAATCTTTACAAGGAGGACAGTTTCTCTTCCCATTCACGCTGCACCCTGGCTTCCCAGCCTCCTAAGCATTGGCAGCATTGAGAGTGGCCAGTAAAGGAAGGCTGTGTGAACACAATCCAGTTCCTTGTCCGTGGCTTTACAAAGAAGCAGAGTTGAGCTGGTAGGGACAGCTCTTACCGTCTCTTGTTATGGAAACAAGAACTTGGGTTTTAACTCTTTGGGCTGGTAAAACATGCAAATTACTGATGGAGTCTTGTTATTAAATAGTGCTTTTTGCATTACTGGATCTCCACTTAGAAGCTAGTAAACGGATGGCCTGGATGGATGACCAGTGATGGATGACTGCGCAGAGAGGAGGGGAAGAAGGCCCTAAAGACAGCCTCTCATGAAACATGGCCGTGCAGTTTTGGAGAGGAGGGAGCTGGAACATACTTTGCATATGGTAAGGAGTGCATTTTCCCCTTATACAAGCACAGGCACGGGGCAGGGACAGGCAAGTGGGATACGGGTGTGCAAGGGGACAACAAAAAGGTGAATGACAAGCTAGTGGAAGAAAAAAGAACAGACATGCGCAAAAAGGCCTGAAGGAAGGTATTTCCAGACTTCAAGTTTTCTTATCTTTAGAATGAGAAGATTGAATTTTGTCTTGCTTTGATAGCCATTCATAGAAGCTAACTCTAGCTGGCTAATGCAAAAGCAAGAATATACTGGAAAGATGCTGGGGTGGTATGCAAAGAAGAGCTAATACCCAGGCCCCAGAAACAACAGGCACCGGAAACCTAGGTGGATTAGTGAATTTTCTTTCTAGAATGTTGCTTTGCACATGATTCAATAATGAAGGCTCTCTCCCCAACGCCCTCCTTCCCCTGAAAAAGCTCTGTGTCTCTCAACTCAAAAGTCCCAATTTTTGGAAGAGACATCCAATTAGCTCAGGTTGGGTCAGTGGTTCACACCTGGATTATTCATCAATGACTAGGGAGATAGGATCCTAACAGTACAAACATAGCCGTAGGATCCCACTCCAGAGGGAAGTAATTTCTGGAGAATGGTGAATAGATGAGAGCTGAGGGACCATACTATACCCTTCGGTTCCCCCTGAAGCTCTACATAAAAGACCATAACTCACAAGAATATGTAAATAAAAAAAATCTTTAATGATGCAATTAAAGCTGGGTAGGATTGATCAGGAAGGAGTTCTTAGAAAGGAGACAGTTTGAATGGCGCTTTCAAAGGGGCTGGTTTGGTGAGGCCTATTTCAGAGAGTGAGCAGAGCATGCACAGAGGCTCAAGACAAGCGTAGAGAAGCCATGTTTCAGGAAGAAGAGCTTGACTAGTCAAAGAAAAATTAAAGACCAAAGTTAAAGGGCATTTAAGCAAATTAGGTTAAAGGTCAGGAGCATGGGGTTGGGAGAGAGCCTGGAGGAGAGGAAAAGGAACATGTCATCATGGAAAGAGCCAGAGTGGGAGCCTGGGAGCCGGCTTCTGCCACGAATCAGCATTTTCTCTGTGGGTAATGAGGTTCTCTTGGCCTTAGTGGACTCACCTATAAAGGGAGTCTACGATTCTACCACTGGCAATTGGGTTTTACTTATTTATTCAAAAAATATTTATTGAGGGGCGCCTGGGTGGCTCAGTGGGTTAAAGCCTCTGCCTTGGGCTCAGGTCATGATCCCAGGGTCCTGGGATCGAGCCTGGCATTGGGCTCTCTGCTCAGAGGGGAGCCTGCTTCCCCCTCTCTCTCTGCCTACTTGTGATCTCTGTTTGTCAAATAAATAAATAAATAATCTTAAAAAAAAAAAAAACTTGCTATTTAAAAAAAAATATTTATTGAGGAACTACTGTATTCTAGGAAGAACTTTAAGTGCTGATGGTTCAGCAATGAACAAGACAAAGTGTCTTCCGTGTTGGAGCTACATACCCAACTGATAAAGCAACCATCAAAACAGTGTTTGATTCAGACTTGTAATGATGATAAGCTTTGCAATGTTTCCTTGCTCCTGCATTTCCTGCACATACTTCCTTCCCAGAGCCCCTTCTTGGGGTTAGTTACATTGTTCTTTTGCTAGCTCTCCCTGCCATATCAGATGGTATTGTCATTATCACAAAATACTTGCCAGACTTACAAATGGAGTGTTTGAAGAGTCCTAACAATAACCCTACTCTTTCCTTTTCCAAGTTGTGAACCATTTAAGAAATAAGACAAGAGTAAAGCAGATGGGAGTCCTATGTGACTCCTTAGTTACTGGCAAATGCTAGGGCATGGTTTATATTTGCTGTGAAGAAATCCTTTTGACAGGAAGCCCCAGAATTAGACACATTGGGTCAGTTCAGGCCCTCCTCCTGGTGGCCTGCCCTGTGTGGTTACTGACAGCTGGTTCCCAGACAATGAGAAAGGCTGACTTACACATATCCAGTTCCTCTCCCAACTCATAGCCAGTAAGTTGCTCCTCCTCCATGAACTTACTGATTGATATATTGTTATCTATTTTCTGACTTCTTTTCTATCTGGATAAAGGAAGAAAATTTTATTCCACCTCCCCATCAGAAACAGGGAGGGGACAGGGAGCCCATGAAACATTCTTTGTGTGGCACTGTCACACCCACGCCTGACTACAGGTAGTCCTGGGGTCCCCTGTTTAACACTCGTAACTACTATTGTACGGCCCACTTTGGCAAGTTGTCTAGGCTCTTTGTATACAGTTTTTGTAAGGCCTGGGGGTCTCTTGTGAGTTTCCTACCAAACACTTGGAAATTAGGAAGATTGCTACCATAAGAGATCAGATACAGGCATATCATTTGAAAGACAAAAAATTACCAAACCAGCAGTACTTGCTGACTGAGTACTGACTGAGTAAGTGGCTAGGCCTGGGCTGTCAAATATGAGATGACTATATGCGGTGATTTCAATTTAAATTAATGAAAATGAAATAAAATAAACAATTCCATTCCTCAGTCTCATCAGTCACTTTTCAAGTGCTCAACAGACAATGTGGTTAATGGCTATCATGTTGGACAGTGCAGATGGAGGACACTGTATCATCACAGAGAGCTTTACTGCATAGGATTCATCTAGAAAAGCCCCATTAGTTGATTGAAGAGTTAGTCGGTCCTTGATTAACCTTTGAAGTGCAGACAATGGAGAGCCGTCCAGTCAAACTTGGGTGGTGAGATTACATCAGTCGGGGTCCTGGGAGAAGACAGATGGCACACTTAAAGGGTTAATTGAAGAGAGTTCAATAAACAGACCTTTTACAAAGTTGTGGATTGGGCTGCGTGAACCAACAGAAGATGGTGACGCATCTGGAAGCTTTGCGCAGGGAGGAGCTGTTGACCGCCCCGGTGATGAAAGGTCTGAGAGGAATGACATCCCTGCACCTGACGGGCACTGCCGAACCGACGGCCCTCCGGTGGGCTGCTGGGGAACCGCCCTGACCCTTTCTCTTCCCGTTCTTCAGCTGTCCTGCGGGTGTCTCCGCTGGCCTCCAACTGGAAGGGCAAAGAGCGCTTGGGGATGCAGGCTGCCAAGACAGACAGGAGACACAGAGCAGGACAGACAGGGAAAACGGAAACAGAGAGACAAAGGAGAGGATCAGTTCACCTTGCAATTGTTGCCCAGTACAGAGGGAGATTTGGTCTGGCTAAGGGTGGTGTGAATTTCCCATGTGACAGTCCTAATGGGGAGATGGATTGCCAGACGGTGGCAGTGATGCTATCCATTGTTTATCTTGCTTGGTACAGAGAGAAGAATACCCAATGCATGTGGTGCCTGTATCTGTTCATGGGGCAGGTTTCCCTCTCACTGTACTGACTATATTGGCAGTTTTGAACTCTTGGCCAGGTGTTTCTGAGCCTTGGACCAGGTGGGGAGACAGCACATCTCCTTGGCTTGACTTACGAGTGTGTAGTCTGACCTGTTCTTTGCAGTGGCCCCTTGGAGACAGAATGTTTGCTGTCATTTAATCAGATGGGTTTCCAAGACATTCCTAAACATTCAAGAAATGTGTTTTTTTTTCTTTTTTAGCACTATTTGCAATTAAGAAAAAAAATTAACAAGTGAATAAAGACAGGGGTATCTGAATGGCTCAGTCGGTCAAGAGTCTGACTTGATTTTTGCTCAGGTGGTGATCTCCGGGTCATGGGATTGAGCCCCCTGTCAGGCTCTGAACTCAGCAGGGAGCCTCAGCAGCTTGAGATTCTCTCTCACTCTCCCTCTGCCCCTCCCCCTGCACACACACACACACACTCTCTCTCTCTCTAATAAACAAATAAATAAATCTTAAAAAAAAAGTGAACAGTGACAGGCCAAAACTTCTTGACATTTAATATGTTTAGTATAACTCAACTATGCTTTGATTTTACTTTCCTTTTATTATAGCAGGAAAATTGTAGGACAGTTATTAAGGAGAAAGTCACCTACTATCCTAACTTGAAAAGTGTAATTTTTTTAAACATTTGCTTCTCAACCTTTTACTAGGTGTACCAATAAAGACTTATATTGTGCTCTGTTCCTTAATGTGATTTATTTGCAGTAATTTTAGTATCTGCATAATATTCCTTCTATGATATACCATAATCATTCTCCATTAGTTAGCATCTAATAGCTTCCATTTTTTATCATTGAATTACTGCAGTGAACATCTATGAGCATGTGGTCCTCTTATAGTTTAGATTATTTCTTTAAAATAGATTCCCAGAGATAAAATTATGGGCCAAAGGGCTTCAATATTTTTATGATTCTTCATAACTATTGCCAACATGCTTTCCAAAGGATTGATTGTACAGCTTCACAAAGTCACCATTGATACAGGCAGTAGTCTGATTCCCTAGAGCTCTGCCAGAAGGAAAATTGTATCAACTATACAAATTAACTAGGGGGAAAATTATGTTATTACACTCAGTCTTGCATTCAAGAAGTATATCTATTGTTGGGGCGCCTGGGTGGCTCAGTGGGGTAAACCTCTGCTTTTGGCTTAGGTCATGATCTCAGGGTCCTGGGATTGAGCCCCGCATCGGGCTCTCTGCTCAACAGGGAGCCTGTTTCCCCCTCTCTCTCTCTGCCTGCCTCTCTGCCTACTTGTGATCTCTGTCAAATAAATAAATAAAATCTTAAAAAAAAAGTATATCTATTGTTATATTTGTTATTCTGCAATATATATATTATATATTTATAATATTCTGCATACATCTAGCTTGAGGAGAATTGGTAACTCTAGGGGCAGGAACTCTTGGCAGACCTGTATGTTCCCCAGAAATCCCTACATGTGGCATGGCCTATCCCTACAAGGCCAAGATTTGGGGACCAGCTTCAGAGAGCAAGGATGCTTAGTTTCATGGCCTGCATTGCAAATTCACTCCTATAACCTGCCTAAGGCATCTAAGACCTCCAGACTACTCGACCCTAGCAGGTCAGCTTCCTAGAGCTAGGGCTTCCCCCAACTGTAATTCTGCTGCTGAGTGGGGAAGGTCATTTGAGTCAGAGCCCTTACGGACCAATGCTGGGAGGATACATGAGCCTTGGTGGAAGTCAGGTCTTATAGGTGTCCCTCAGCAGAATTCCTGGCCATGCCAGGAACGCAAGGCTAACAAGTTCCTTGAAATATGGTTTTGGGGGAAAAAGCAACTGTGTTTTACAATGGGATGGATTTCACACATCACTGTGAGCCCCTTGATGCCCCTATGAGGGCCCAGTCCATCTCCACAAGTCCCAGATATAGAAGACCACCCCAGGATGCCTGCACATGGAGTCATAGTAGGTTTCCCACATAGAGTTTGCTCCAGGTATCAGAACCTCTTGGTCCTTTAGACGGTGCCTATCGTTGCTGACAAAGCCATCTTCTAGAAACAGTCTTTCTCAGAACTGCATCACTGGTGAAGACACTTGAATTGTGGCTATCTTCAGACCCTTAAGGCCTTTATGGGACCAGGGTCCTGTCTGGCAAATGTATTTCCCAGGTGTCTCCCATAACACATAGCCCTGGTCAGGCCCTGAGTGGCTTCTGAGATCCTATGAAATCTGGCATCAGAGGAAAGGGCTACTCTGTTGTAGAGCAGAGTGGAACCTGGCAGCCCAGTGTGTCTCCCAGCAGTCCCTACCTATGGCTCAGCCTGTACCTCCATGGCCTTGAACCAGGGACTGATCCTAGAGAGCCTGGCTGTAGGATGGGAGCCATAGGAGCATGTGCACTATGATCCCTGCCCAACTCCCACCCTCGTGTATCCGGGCCTGAGTGAACAGCCCCCAACCCCCCAGCCCTGTAGGCTGTCTTCCTAGTGTTGTGGTTCCCTGCACTACACTCCTGATGCAGAGTGGGGAAGGTCTTTGAGTCAGACTCTATTGACCTGTGCTGGCAAGATACCTGGGGGGTCAGTTTCCCCAGGTGTCTCTATCAGTAGAATTCCCAGTGGTACCAGGCATGGCAAGGCTAAGGAGTTCCTTGAGATCAGGGTACAGGGAACAGAATTTTGGAGCAGGGTGAACCTTGGCATTGCTGTGAATCCTGCAAAAGTCCCCAGGGGGGGCCAGGTGCATCCCTGCCAGTGCTGGATCCAGGGTGCATGGATGCTGAGTCACCATGGCTGGCATGTGCACAGACACTCCGCCAACCTACCTCCAGGCATCTGGACCCCTTGGTCTTCAGATAGGGCCTTCCCTCACCCACCAGGCCATCTTCCTAGGGCAGACTTTCCCCATGTGTCAGTGATGAGAACATTTGAATTGTGGTCACTATCAGACCCTATATGGCCCTACCGTTCATACAGAGCTAGGCACCGGTCTGGCAGTCATAATTCCCAGGTGGTTTGTTTTAGTGCTAAGTTATGTTCAGCGAAGGGTTCATCTTTCCTAGCAATTTATTTAATACAGGTTCACTGTGGGAATTTCACAAACCAGTAACATAAAGGATAATGTCTCTTACTAAGCCAATAAAGAAATGACAAGTCCAAATCAACCACAGATTAATTACACTATTGTTCCAGGCAAGGAAAGACTTAAAGATTAAAGTCCAAATTTAGCTGAGGTGTACCTTTATATGATTTGGGAGAGATAGCTTAGTCAACCAAGGCCTGATGTCCAGCTGCCAGCGTCGAAGGAGAAGTCCCCTTTGCAAGAGCATGTTGTTAGCAAATGATGCCACGGGGATTGACAGGAAAGATGATATTCTTCAAAGGGCCACTGTATAGCTTTTGCTGGTAAAATAGGTGTCTCTCCTGCTGCAGGAGCCAATTGCCCCAACATCTCCCCACACCCCACCCCACTCCCGCAAAAAACCAAACCAAACCAAACCAAACCAAACCAAAACAAAACAAAACCCTAAATGTCCCAGACCATTCTCCAGAGTGGATGGAGCCCGGGAGCAGCTTCAACAACCCAAATTAGTCTGTTACAGAGTCATCACAAGCATGCCTTGCTTTTAAACAAAAAACAAAAAAACAACAAAAAAATTTTCTTTGAAACAGCAAAACAAAAACTAGTACAAATCACTTTTCTGACAATACACAATTACTCAAATTAACTAGTACTGAGAGAGGGAAGGGGACCATACCTATGGGCCTTGTCTCACACGAGCGCATGTGGGCAGGTACAGGGCATTTGTCATTATTGCAAAAATGAATTTTAATCTTTAATCTTTAGTTTGATTTAACATTGCTTTTAGTATGATGCTGACACCAGCTGTGCGGAAAGGGCTCTGGAGAGATTTTCACAGCAGCACACACCTGCGGCTGTGCTCCGGTCCAGCAGGCTGCAGGGCAGCCAATATTGCTTCGTCAAATACATTCTTGAGGCCTCTCTGTGCGAGTGCAGAACACTCCACATACTTGACCGCCTTCAGGTCATGGGCCAGCTTCTCAGCCATCTCTGGAGTGACGGGCTTCAGTTTGTTCTTGGCAAGTTTCTCAATCGTAGAGGGGTCATCTAGGAGATCATTTTGGGTCCCAACAAACAAGAAAGGAGTCTTTGGACCATGATGAGTTATCTCAGCTTCACATTTTCAAATGAGGATGGAGAAACAACTGAAAAACAGACTAGAAATACATCTGTTTGTGGATAACTCAGCGGTCGTAATCTGTCACAATCCTCTTGCCCTGCAGTATCAAAAGGTCCGAGCGTATATGACTCTCCACCAATCAAAACTGTCAATGCATAGTTATCAAAAACAGTCGGTACATACTCAGATGGAAATTTGTTTGTTGTGTAGGATATCAGGAGACATGTTTTACCAACAGCATCATCGTCCACAACAACACACTTAATTGTCTGCATTGCTGGAACAGTTTTGTTTCCACTTAAAATACGTCAAATTCGATGATGAACTTAGCTTCTCCGCCAGGGCATTGGCAGCACTCAGTTTTGTGTTTCTTTTTCAAGATTTCTCTCTATTCCGGGTCTTTCATGGTTCCATACAAATTTTAGAATTATTTTTTCTAGTTCGATGAACAATGCTGTTTTTATTTTGATAGGGATTGCTTTAAATCTGTAGATTGCTTTGGATAGTATGGATAGATTTTAACAATCTTTGTTCTTGCAATCCATGACCATGGAATATCTTTCCATTTGTTTGTGTCATCTTCAACTACTCTCATCAGTGTTTTATTGTTTTCAGAGTATGGGTCTTTCCCCTCCCTTGTTAAGTTAATTCATAGGTATTTATTTTTGGTGCAATTGTAAATGGGATTGTTCTATTAATTTCTCATTCTGCTACTTCATTATTAGTGTATAGATATGCAATGGGTGTCTTTGTATTGACTTTGTATCCTCACTGAATCATACTGAATTCATTTATCAGTTCTAATAGTATTTTGGTGGAGTCAGGGTTTTCTATATAAAATATCATGTCATCTGCAAATAGTGAAACTTTTGTTACTTTCTTACCAATTTGGGTGCATTTTATTTCTTTTTTTAAAATAATTATTTATTTATTTGACAGAGAGAGAGAGAGAGAGAGACTGCAAGAGAGGGAATGCAAGCAGGGGGAGTGGGAGAGGGAGAACAGGCTTCCTGCTGAGCAGAGAGCCTGATGCGGGGCTCAATCTCCAGGACCCTGGGATCATGACCTGAGTTGAAGGCAGAGGCTTTAACCCACTGAGCCACCAGGTGCCCCGGGTGCATTTTATTTCTTTTTCTTGTCTGATTGCTGTGGCTGGGACTTCCAGTCCTATGCGGAATAAAAGTGGTAAGAGTGGACATCCTTGTGTTATTCCTGATCCTAGGAGAAAAGTTCTGTTTTTCCCCTTTGAGTATCATCGTTGCAGTGAGGTTTTCATATATGGCCTTATTATGTTGAGGTATGCTTTCTCTAAACTTAATTGGTTGAAGTTTTTTTTTTTTTTTATCATGAATGGATGTTGTACTTTGTCAGATGCTTTTCTGCACCTAATGAAATGATCATATGGCTTTTATCCTTTCTCTAGTTGATGCAGTGTATCATGTTGATTGATTTGTGAATATTAAACCACACTTGTATCCCAGGAATAAACCCCACTCTACTGTGGTGAATTACTTTTAATATATTTTTGGATTTAATTTTCTAATTTTTTGATAATTTTTTCCTCTATATATTCGTCAGGAATATTGGTCTGTTGTTCTCTTTTTTTGTAGTGTCTTTATCTGGCTTTGGTATTGGAGTAATGCTGGCCTCATAAAATGAATTTGGAAGCTTTCCTTCCTCATCTATTTTTTGGAATGGTATGAGAAAACTAGGTATTAACTCTTCTTTGAATGTTTGGTAGAATTGTGGTGCCTGGCTCATTCAGTCCAAAGAGCATAAGACTCTTGATCTCAGGGTCATGAGTTCAAGCCCCACAGTGGACATGGAGACTAGTTAAACAAACAAACAAACAAACAAACAAACAAATGTTTGGTTTAATTCACTTGTGAAGCCTTCTGGTCCCAGACTTTGGTTTGTTGATTATTGATTCCATTTCATTGCTGCTTATCAGTCTGTTCAAATTTTATATTTCTTCCCAAATCAGTTTTGGGAGTTTGTGTTGTTTCTAGGAATTGATTCATTTCTTCTAGGTTTTTCAATTTGTTGGCATATAATCTTTCATAATACTCTCCTATAGTCCTTGGTGTTTCTGTGGTATTAGTTGTTATTGCTCCTCTTTCATTTCTTTTTTTTTTTTTTTTTAAGATTTTATTTATTTATTTGTCAGAGAAAGAGAGAGAGAGTGAGCACAGGCAGACAGAGTGGCAGAGGGAGAAGCAGGCTCCCTGCGGAGCAAGGAGCCCGATGTGGGACTAGATCCCAGGACGCCGGGATCATGACCTGAGCCGAAGGCAGCCGCTTAACCAACTGAGCCACCCAGGCGTCCCTCCTCTTTCATTTCTGATTTTGCTTATTTGAGCCCTCTCTTCTTTCTTTCTCCTTTCTTTTTTTCTTCCTTTCTTTCTCCCTTCCTTCCGTCTTTTTTTTAATAAGTCTGACTATAAATTTCTCAGTTTTGTTGATCTTTTCAAAGAACTAACTCCTGATTTTATTGATCTGTTCTATTACTTTTTAGTTTTTATTTCATTTATTTCTGCTCTGATCCTGATTATTTTCTTCCTTTCACTGGTTTGAGGTTTTGTTTGGTCTTCTTTTTCTAGCAGCCATTAGGTTGGGTTGTATATTTGAGATTTTTCTTGCTTCCTAGGTAGGCCTATATTGCTATATACATACCTCTTAGAACAGCTTTGCTACATCAAAGATTTTAGAATATTGTATTTTCATTTTCATCTGTCTCCATGTATTTTTTTAAAATTTCCTTTTGATTTCTTGGTTGACCCATTCATTGTTTAGTAGCATGTTATTTAACTTTCATTTGTATTCTTTCCAGATTTTTTCTTGTGGCTGATTTTTAGTTTCATAGTGTTGCTGTCAGAAAAGATAGATGGTATGACTTCAGTCTTTTAGAATTTGTTGAGACTTGTTTTGTGACCTAACATGTGATCTATTCTGGAGAATGTCTCAAGTGCATTTGGAATGAATGTGTATTCTGCTATTTCAGGATGGAATGTTTTTAACAAATCTGTTAGATCCATGTGGTCCAATGTGTCATTCAAAGCCACTGTTTCCTTGTTGATTTTCTTTTCAGATGATCTATCCATTGATGTAAGGGAGGGTGTTCATGTCCCCTACTATTATTGTATTTCTATTAATTTATGTTTGTTAATAGCAACTTTATGTATTTGGGTGCTCTCATGTTGGATGCATAAATAGTTATAATTTTTATATCTTCTTGTTGAATTGTTCCTTTTATGATTATGTAGTGTCCTTCTGTGTTCTTCTTACAGCTTTCATTTCATAGTCTATTTTGTCTGATATAAATATTGCTACCCTGTCTTTCTTTTCACTTCTGTTTTAATGATAAATACTTCTCCACCCCTTTATTTTCAATTTGTATGTATCTTTAAGTCTGAAGTGAGTCTCTCGTAGGCAGCATAGAGATGGGTCTTGCTTGTATTTATTCAGTCATCCTTTGTCTTTTGATTGGAGCATTTAATCTGTTTATATTCAATATAATTATTTGGGTATGCATTTATTGTTATTTTGTTACTTGTTTTATGGTTGCTTTTTGTAGTTCTTCTCTGTTCCTTACTTCTCTGTTGCTTGCTCTCCTTTCTCATGGTTGATGGGCTTTCTTTAGTGATATACTTGGATTCCTTTCTCATTTTGCAGTACTAGTCCCAGTTTTTGATTTGTGGTTACCATCAGGTTTATATGTATCATCTTATGCATGTAGTAGTCTAAATTAAGTTGATGGTTGTTTAAGTTTGAACCCACTCTAAAAGCTCTAGATGTTGACTTCTCACCCCCCACCCCCATTACATGTATGTGCTGTCATACTTTAATCTTTTTATTTTGTGAATACCTTGACTGTTTTTTATAGATATTCTTAATTTTACTGCTTTTGTGCTTCCTGCTTTTCTTACTCTTGCTTATGGTCTTTCCTCTCCACTCTAAGAATCCCCTTTAACATTTCCTGGAAGGCTGGTTTAATGGTGATTAATTCCTTTAATTTTTGTTTTTCATGGAAACTCTTTATCTCTTCTTCTATTCTGAAGGATAACCTTGCTGGATAAAATATTCTTGGTTGCAGGGTTTCTTCTTTCAGCACCTTGAATATGTCATGCCCTTCCCTTCTGCTCTGCAAAGTTTTAGCTAAAAAATCAACTGATAGACTTATGGCATGGCCCTCCTTGCATGTAACTGCTTTCTTTTCCCATGCTACTTTAAAAATTATCTCTTTATCACTACTTTTTGCCATTTTAATCACTATGTGTCTTGGTGTGGATCTCCTTGGGTTGATTTTCTTCGGGACTCTCTGTGCCTCCTGGATCTGGATTTCTGTGTCCTTCCCCAGATTCAGGAAGTTTTCAGCTATTATTTCTTCAAATAAATGTTCTGCCCCCTTTTTTCTCTGTTTCTTTCTGAACTTCCTATAATGCAAATCTTATTATGCTTGATCCTGTTGCTGAGTTCTCTTAATCTATTCTCAGTTTTTAATATTCTTTTTTTCTTTCTCCTGTTCAGGTTGATTGGTTTTCATTACTCTGTCTCTCAGGTTGCTAATCCATTCTCTGCTTCCTGTAGTCTATTCTTTATAAATCCTCCAGTTTATTTTTTAATAAATAATTTTTAATAAATAATTTTTATTGAGCTCTTCATCTCTGATTGGTTCCTTTTTTGGTCTTCTATGTCATTGTTGAAAGCCCACTAAGTTCTTCCACTCTTTCCTCACGTCCAGTGAATAGATTTATGATCACTTCATTAAATTCTCTATCAGTATATTACTTATCTCTGTTCATTTAGCTCTCTTGCTGTGATTTTGTTCTGTTCTTTCACTGGGAGATATTATCCTCATTTTGTCCAACTCTCCAAGTCTCTTTCTATGTGATAGGAAATTCAAGTCAGCTGCATATTGCTCTTGAAAGTAGTGGACTTATGAAGAAGAGGTTCTGTAGTGCCCTACAGGGCAATGTCTCCTGTTCACCAGAAACTGGTGCATCAGTGGTATCTCTTACGTGTGTTGCATGCACCCTACAGTTGTGGTAGTGCCACATTTGCTCTCAGTTCAGTCATCCACAATGGTTCACTTTGCCCATTGTGGACAGGGTTTGGTTCCTCTGTTGTTAGTGGGCCAGTCTGGAGTCACTTTGTGCTTGAGTTGGATCAGACCAGGCACTTGCCAGAGCTGCAGTGGCACCAAACTGTGGGGCACTCTCACTCTGTTGTCCCCTGAGAGGCTTTCATTGATGGGTGAAGCCAGCAATCAAACCAGATGCTTTACTCTCCCCTATCCCAGTGCTAGAGTAGCAGTCCAATTGCTGTTTGTGGTTATCTTTCCCTTTCCCTGGGGCAGGAGTCACTCTAGAGTGTTGGTGGCCCCTGTCAGGGCTGCTTGCACAACTCCATGCTTGTGGCACTGCTTTAAATGGACTCCTGTCTGGGGCAGTTTGGAGGGGACAGGTCTGCAGGACAATGTGGGGAAGGTGTATACTGTTAGCAAGTGAGGTGGACAATGTTTAAGCTGTACTGGTTCCATCAGGTGTCTATGTATCTAGGCTGGGGGACAGGGAAGGGAAATGGCAGCCACCAGCTCTTTTATTCTTGGGGAAGTGTCCTAATGATCTCTGCCCTTCCATCATACATTCTGTAATTATTAAATAAATTTCCTTTCCATACACCCATGATTTTCAAACCGCTGCTTATGTTGTTATCAGTGAGACTGTTTCTTGTGTTGACTCTTTAAAGGTGGGGACTCAGTTTCCTATCCCCCTCCCACTCTCCCGGAGCCCACTGATTTTTAAAGTTTAGGTATTAAGCCTGACTGATTATAAGAACTCATGAACTTAAGCCCCTGTGGTTTTCAAAGCCAAGTGATATGGGGATTCATCTTCCCAGTGGAGGTCCACGGTGCCTGGGGTGTCTGGGGTGGGGCCTGTTCCTCCTCCTTCTCCATGTTTATGGTTTCACTCCCTCTTGGGGAGGGTCTAGGGTGTCAGTTCGCAACCAAATCTCAACTGTTCCTACTCTTTACGATGTGGCCTCTTCTCTACATGTAGCTATGGAGAGTGTTCTGCCAGGCTTTGGGCTATTTTCTGAATTATTTACACAGATGTGGGTGTTATCTACTTGTATTCATTGGAAGAAGTAAACTTAGGATCCTCCTAGTCTGCCATCTTCCCTGGAAACGCTCAGCTTTTTCTCCATTTTAAAACCTGACAAAAGATGGAGGCCTCAGATGTTCCACACAAGCCACTATATGGGGCCGACCATGGTCTACTGGTGCCTTACCTGGGAACTGAGCCCATGTAGTTTGGCTGCAAGGTTTGGAGAGCCTGACACATGTACAATCTGCTCTCTGTCTACCTCCTGCCTTCAGGTTTCCAGCACCTCCAGGCCTAGGAAAATAGGGGCTGTCTTAAGCCCAGAAGGCTGCCTTCCCTTAGCTTGTGCTGCACTAGGGGCACACCTGTTGCCAAGAGGGGAAGCCCATGTGAGTGAGACCTGTTGTGACCCTTTGCCCAAGATGGGCTCAAGGTGTCTCTCCAGTGTTTGGCAGGGGAGGGAGTCTGGTACCCCAGAAGTCTGTTAGGAGCCAATATCCCAGGCAAACCCAAGGTAATGAAGCCAAGGGATTCCCTCTGAGATCTAGCTTCAGTCAAAGGCCTGAAAGGGTGTGGCGGAGTGGTGTGGACCTGGGTACTACAGTGAGTACCACACAAGTCCCCATCATGAGACTGGTCTATCCCCACATGTCCAAGTCCCATGGACTCAGCTGAGGCCACTTGAATGCTGAGGCTCTGGGGATGGTGTGTGCATCCTGGGCATCAGATTCCCTTCAGTCTCCTGGGTCGGTACTGCTCTCCCTCACCAATCCTTCCTTGTGTCATCATTGCTCTGTAGTGACCCCTTGATGATAAAGAGGTTTGAATGGTCATTCTGGCACACCCTATCGGGCCCACCTGTCCTTATTAGACAAGGGGCCTGTTTGGCAATGGTGATTTCCAGGTGTCTCCCATCCCACCTAGTACTGCTGAGATCTCGCTTCAGAGGGGCCAACTGTTCTGGCTGGGAGCAGGGTGGACCCTTTTGCCCCCAAGGGAGCCCCATAAGCCCTAAATGTGGCCCAAACCATCCCTACCTGGCTCTGACCATGGGGCTGAAGCCAGGGAGGCTGGCTCCCACCTCAGGATTACCAATGCAAGAATGATGCCCTCCACATGCACTTTCTGGCCTCAGACATCCCAGATGGACTGAGGTCCACACTCAGTTGTGGGCACAGGGGAGGGGCCAGCTTACCTATTACCTTCCCTGGAGCCAGGCATCCTGTTACTGCACTCCTGGGGCTGCTGGGAAAAGGCCATTTGAGTAAGAGCCCTGGTAGCCCAGTGCTGGTGGAGTAGCCAGGACCTCTGAGGGAATCAAGTCTCTCAGGTGTGTCTCATCCACATACTTCCTGGCCCTAGCTGAGGAAGACAAGGTTCAGGATTGCCATGCCAACTGTCTTGGGCAGAGCACAAAAATGGGTCTCAAAGCAGTGTGGAATTGGGCATAGCTATGAGTGCCCTGGAAGTCCCAAGAAGTGACTTAATTTACCCCATACCCCATAATTAGGGTTGAATACCAGGTGCCAGAATGCTGCTCACAGATGCAGAGTTAGCTTAGGCATGCTTATCTTTTGGCATTAGGCTCTTTTGGCTTATTCAGTAGGACTTGCCTTCCTGCCAAGCATCCCCACTGCGGGCAGCATCCCCACTGTAGCCAAGGCTATTCCTACACATCCCTGAGCTGGGGACCAGTCTCAGGATGCACGGATGCTGAGTCACACTCCTTTTTGCATGGATCATTCCCTTCTGTGCACCTGCCCTCGGATATCCTGTACCTGTTTTCATGGACAAGGGCTGCCCCTCACCTAGTGAGACCATTCTCCTGGGGATAGAGTTCTCTGCATTTAACTCTTGGTGGGGAAGCTGGAAAAGTCCTTTACTCCCATGGTCCTTGTGAATGTCTGGGAATAGGGGTCATTCTAAGTAATCAAGCCTCTCTGGTATCTGTTGTGCTACCTTTCTGTCTTGCTGGCATGGCATGGCCCCTGACATCCCACAAGATATGTACATAGGGTAACTGGCATCTCTGGTTTAGAGCAGGTTGGACTTTGACAGTGTGATGTGTCCCCCAGACCTCTCTGCCGGTCATCTTCCCTATCCCTTCCCATCCTAGACTCAGGGACAGATTCCAGGAGACTGTGCACTGAGTTGCACCGTATCTCTTCACGGAGTTCAATCTCGGGCACCCGCGCTCTGGCTCTTTGATCTGGCCTAAGCTCTCTCAAGGACATACATACATAATCAGATGCAGGAACTAAGAGGGTGCTTGGACCATGCACTGTTTCCTGTCTGCCTGCCTTCCATGTGCTTCCTTAATATTTGCCTCTCTTCTTCCTGCCCAGCACACCCTGTATACTTGCTCAGCTCACAAGCCAACATGAAGTCATAACACTTCACAAAGGCAGATAAATAAAGCTCAATAACCCAATGGCAGAGCTACCTATCGCATCCAGGCATGGCGAGGCTTTATGCTAGAGGCTGAGTGCCTGGATCATGTGTGTGTTGATTAGGTCACACACACAATGGAATCAGACTGTGGGGAGCCTCAAACTTACAGCACACTGTCTGGTGGTCAGAACTGTGGAACATCCAAAATGAGTGTCACATAGTATGTGAAAAGAATCTTGGTACTTTTGTAGTGTGTGTGTGTGTGTGTGTGTGTAAGTGTACACACTTGCATGTGCAGGTTGTGTGTGTGTGTGTGTAGGAGTACATAGACTCACATATCCACATAATAACTAATAAATGTGAGTTCTAAGCACGTTTACTTAGCATCATTCTCCAGTTTTAGGGGCAAACCGCGTTATTTTTGCAGGATGGTGCTTTGCTGCTCTGGGGCCAAATGAAGAAGTTGGTATTTGTGATGTTCCACATTTGCCCTTACTTCTGCTTTGCTGCTTCCTGACGCTTCTCTCTTGTTCCCAGCCCATGGTTAACGTGCACCTGCACGTGGCTCCAAGGTCTGACTTGTAGAATCCCAGAACAAAAAAGCACCTCAAAAAATCACTTGGTCCAACCCTTTCCTTTTGAATAGATGAGAAAACTGAGTCCAAGAGAAGTAAAGTGACTTGACCCAGGTTAGTCTAGGGCAAAGCCAGCCCTAGAAACAAGGTGTCCAAGAAGAAAGCTTTTAGATAAAGGGTCAAAAGATAGGAGTAAGTCCTATCTCTGCCTTGTAGGAGGTGCATGGCTTAGGATAAAAGTCACATGCCCTTGCTCATTTCCATCATTGTTCTAGCCACCGCTGTTTATACAAAAGGCTGTTGCAAAGACCAGATTAAATAATGGATATGAGACAGGGCCTTAGGTACTGTTAAACTTCCTATCAATGTAAGATTTTTACTATGTCCAGCCAATGATGTACCAAGGTCAGCCTTGTGTGTAGACAATAAGAAGATATATTTGTCTGTAGAGAATTTTAAAGTAATTATAAAACTGACTAAAAGTTAGGCTGCTTTTTGTTATTGCCATGTTTGGCAATTCTAAATAATGTCAGTAATAAGATATTCTTCCTTGAATTTTTTTCATTTTGGAGCAGGTTTCTGGCTTATCGCAAGATCAAAACTTTCCTAGGTGTAAAATAGCTAGGTCTTTACTTGACAGGCCACCCCTGGGAAATAGTGGCTTTCCTCTTCCCCGCCTCAAAACCTTTTAAGCCCATCATTTTTGTTTTTATCTGGAGTAGTTCCTAGAGCAGAATAACTTCCTTGTACTTATTTTAAACAAGACATTGATCAGAGAGCTTGGCTTAGAGCCTCTTGTTGGCATACAATATAATATTTATTCATTGTGAAGTGGGCCTGTGGGTTCTACCAACTCGCTTTTGCTGTTTTTCTTTAATGGGCATATATTTTCTATAAAATACTTGTACTACTATTCCTAGCCATGCCACAAAGCTGTCTAGCTGTGCACTGGCTTTAGAGATAATATGTGTAGAACAGTGAACATAGTGATACCTAGATGGAGAGCAATAATCCATTTTCCTGCCTTCCTACCCCCTTCTCTCCACTCCTTTCTTCTTTTGGCAGAATTTTTTTTTATAGGTTGACCTCCCATTTGCCTACTATATGTAGGCAAGAGAATGGGGTTGGCCAATGTCTTTTGTATATTTGTTTTTGCAAGGTCACCACATTCAATTTATTAAAGTTGCATAAAATAAATAAAAAGTTCTTCCAGCAGGCGGCACTGTAGGCTTCCAGAGGATCTGGAAGCCACAGGCTCCAGAAGTAGGTGCCCATCCTACTGTCAGAAAAGAAGTCTTACTTTCTGGGTTTGTTCAAGGACCGAGTCACATACTCAGGATTTCATCCTGGAATCCAACAGCGTTGTCATGTCAACCTGTTATAGACAGGACAGTCGGTACATACAACCTTCCTGAAGTACTGCAATCCTGAAGAAATAGAAGGACAAGTTGGCCGAAGTGTCCATGGAAAATAATCCTGGTGAAACACCATAACGTTAGCTTTATATATGCTGTGTAACAGAAGCTAGACTGACTTAAAGGGCAAACAAACACATGAACCAAGGAAACCAAGTAACTTAAGTTTAAATAAAGTGTATGATAATGCACTGGTTCTTAAGCAGAGGTACTCATCACAATCTCCTTACAGCTTCAGACAAAACAAACAAAACTCTTTGCTCCCACTCCTGAATGCTCCAACTGGATGAGTCTGGGTAGGATCTGGGCCTCTGTGTTTTCCTAAGTTTCATGGATGATTCCAAAGAATGATCCCAGTATTGGTACACGCTACAAAGGTCATCTATATTATTCTTGGCCCCCAGTTAGTGTGATATAATGGGAAGACCATATTACATCTAGTGTGCTTCCAGTTTTCTGAATTAGCTTGCTCATCTGTAAAAAGGGTAAAGCTGCAGAACTGGACTAGTTCCTCAAAGTGAATCCAGATATTAGCTATGACTGGGTGCCTAGATCAGATCTCCACATCACCCCCTCCCCCAAAAAAGCCATGGACACAATGCTGAAGGGAGAGACGTCACTGTCGAGATCCTTGTTCTCCTTAGTAATCAATTACAATATAGAGATGTCTTTCCCTAGGGCTGGTAAGTATTAGGAAATTGAGCCTTTGTCATGATATAGTCTAGGAAGTAGCAAATGAGTCTTAAAACAGTGCTCCTTTGGGTCACTACTTTTTTAATGATTTGGGACTCAGAGATCCCTCAAAGAAATAATTAAATCAGTTCACAGTAGGAGGAAAGTAATACATGGTCACTAATAATTTGGTTTACTCTTTTCGAGAGAAGAGTCTAGAAGAAAAACTCCCTGAAAAGACATTGAACCTGAACACTGGAGCAGACAGTCTCCTTGGGAACCTCCCATCTGATATCTGATGAAACAACAGCCAGAACTTCTGTTAAAACTTGTCACCTTGTAAAATCCTCTAGATCCCACCTTTTCTCAATTTCTCCCACTTGACACCCTCTTCTACATCCTTCAAGAGGGAGACAAAGGTCGGCTCCTCTTTGAGGCCTTCTGTCTTTCTTGGGCATTTTGGTCCCACTTCCCATGGTCAAGTATGTTGTAAATATGTCTGTCCCTTAGACTTCAAGTTCCCTGAGCACAGGAACTCTGAGCCCTTCAAAGTAAAATTAATTAGTTGATGATGGAAGATTAATGGATAAGTAAGGTTTTCCTTATGTGCAGGGAATATGGGTGACAATTTATGGAGTGTGTCTGAAATAAACATAACCCCATTACCCTTACCTCCCAGTATCTTGTATATCAGCCAAACAGGTATTTAATTTTACCAGTGATTTATTTGTGTTAAACATTGCCCATGCCTGATGGCCTTTTAACAAGCCAAGTGTCCTTAGGAAGGATGAGACCACTCCCTTGGAGTAAATGTGATTACCAAATCTTTTTTTTTTTTTTTTTTTTTATCAGGCAGAAGGTAGGATTCAGGCTGGTTCAGTGACAATGACCTGGGAATGCAGGATTTGAAAGAGAGGTGTCACCTCAGGATTCTAAAAAGGACCAGCTCTGGGCAAAAAGATGTACTACAATGGAGGACATGTTTTGGTACAAGGGAGTATTGCAGCTGGATTATGAACAAGTAGAATGTCCAGGTTGGAAGAGAATCCAATCTTTCATTTCATATAAGCAGCAGCTGAGGCCCAGGGAGAGGAAGAATTTTGCCCAAAGTCAGCAAGAGGACTTCACAATCCACATGCAAAATATCTTTAGTAGTGATATAAGCAATGCCCTTGTGCAGTCCTTGGTGCCACTGGCAAGGCAACATTTTCAATGCCAGAGCTCTGCTCCACCTTCTACCAGCTGCTCATCAGCATTCTCCAGGACTCTTTCTTAAAAACCAAGGGATGATATTTTTAACACGAATCTGCATTTTTAACAAATGCTCTCAGGTGAATCCTATGCATAGCAGGTTTTTGGAACTACTTGTCTATGTTATTAGGACTTTTTATACAGCTAATTATAGATTTTGTTGTTGTTTGTTTGGTTTTTGGTTTTTTATTTTTTGTTTGTGTGTGTGTGTATGTGTGTGTGTATATGCTTAAAAGAACTTTAGACATAGCATTAATCCTCTTATTTTTTTTCCTTTTAGTTACAGAAAAACTACACATTACTAACCACAGTCCACTTTCATGAAAAGAAATATAGAAATTTTAAAAAAGACAGACTAAGAAGTCAGAGAAAAAATAAACTTACTAATGCCACATTTTAGTGTTTCCTTGGCTCCTTCATTTCCCCAAAGAAGAAAACCAGATCTATGGAACTGAGTGACTCTTCTCAAAGGCAAACAGGTAGTTTGTGACAAAGCTAAGCCTGGGAATCTAAGCCCTCTGTCACCACTAGCCCAAACATATAGGACTATATAAGCTTACAGAAAAGTCTTGTGGGAAGAGACCACACTGTTCACAGTGCTTAGCACTAGAGACTGATTCCTGATGTGGACTTTCATTTTATACCTATCTGTATTACTTGAATTTGTTCCAGTTATAAGCAACACAAAAGCAACACTAAATTACCTGAAAAAGGAATACTAAATTACCTGAAAAATCCTCCTACTTCAAAGACTAGACAATGTTGTAGTACCTATTGCAAATAGCCCTTCCAACACAGAACTGAGCTTGCAGAAAAGAATGAGAAATGTTCATGTGCTGAAAATCAGGGTGGCTTTGCCTCATGCCACAGCTTCTCTGGGAGCATCAGCCTGAGACAGAAGAAGAAGCTTCTGCCCACAGCACACAGAGCTATCAGTGAGCCCCTCACATAAGCCAGGCCTGGGTGGGCTGAACACATACCGGAGAAGTAGAAGGAAATGTTGCTATTTCTGTTGAAACTCAGGGTAGGAAAATTCTCCCTGAGAACTTGCAACTTGTGATTTATTCAAGTAGAATTATATTTTATTCTGTTAAATTAGAAATTAGTAACCAAGGTAGAACTTTTAAAAAATCCTCTATGTTTGGAAATTTAGTCATACATTACTCAGTAAGCATTGGTTTTAAAAGGAAATACAAACTTATAAGTGTTTATAATTAAAGGATAATGTAAACACTACAGGTTAAGAGATGTGGAACAGCTGAAGAAATACTCTTAGGTAAAATTATAACCTTAAATATGTTTAACAGGAAATTAAAAAGATTAAAAAGTACAAGCTAACTCTCTTCAACTCAAGGGTTTGAAAAAAGAACAATGGAACAAACAAAGAAACATCATGAAAAGAAACAAAAATAAGTGCAAAAATTAATGAGATGAAAGAGGAAAAATACCAGCAGGGATTAACAAAACCAGCAGCTGGATTGTGGAAGATATTAGCAAGAAAGATGTATTAAGGCAAAAAGAAAGAAAATGCAAGTATACAAAATACACAATGAAAAGGAGAAGTAGCTATAGACACTTAAAAATTTAAAGATTGTTAAGAATGAGTATATAATAATGAATTTGAAAACCAACCTAAATGTAAAAGATAACATGTAAAATGTGTAAAAATTGACATAAAGAGGAATTTAAAAGTTAAATAGACCATAACTTCTGGAAAAGATGGTGGTATAGCGGATCCTAATTCACCTCATTCCACAGATACAACTAGATAACACTCACATCAGTGTAAATAACCTGAAAATGACCAGAAGATAGAACTGACCCTCCACAGGTAAATGTAGAGAAGAGGCCAAATCAAAAAGGGTAGGGAGGGCAGAGATGTAGTTGAGAACCAAACTGAGCTGTGAGAGAGACTGTCCATGGTAGGGAGGGACACCACAAGCATGGGGGGGGGGTGAACAAATCTCATCCTAGTTACCCTGTCACCCTGTCACCCCCAAAATTGGAAAACCTGCACTTGGAAGATGAATTCCCATAATGTTTGGCTGGTTCTTTGAAAGGATCAACAAAATTGAGAAAATTAGACTTAGGAAGAAAGAAAAGAAGGAAGGAAGGAAAAGAGAGGACTCAAATAAGCAAAATCAGAAATGAAAGAGGAGAAATAACAACTAACACCACAGAAACACATGAAATTATAAGAGAATATTATGAAAGATTATATGCCAACAAATTGAACAACCTAAAAGAAATGAATAAATTCCTAGAAACAAACAACTGAATCAAGAAGAAATACAAAACTTGAACAGACTGATTACCAGTAATGAAATAGAATCAGTAATCAAAAAACTCCCAACAAACCAAAGTCTGAGACCAGAAGGCTTCACAGGTGAATTCTACCAAACATTTAAAGAAGAGTTATTCTTCTCGTGCCATTCAAAAAAATAGGTGAGGAAGGAAATCTTCCAAATTCATGTTAAGAGACTACCTTTACCCTAATATCAAAACCAGATAAAAATACCCCTCAAAATGAGAACTACGGGCTAACAGGTCCATGAACATACCATAAAAATCCTCAAAAAGTAGGAAAATAAATCCAACAATACGTTTTAAAAAATCATTTACCACTATTGAGTAGTATTTATTCCTGTGATCCTGATGTAGATCAATATTCAGAAATCAATCAGTGTTATAAGTCTAATCAACAAGACAAGATAAAAACCATATGATCATTTCAATAGATTGAAAAAAAGCACTTGACAAAGCACAACATCCTTTCATGATAAAAACCCTCAATCAGGTAGGTTTAGAGGGAACATTCCTCCACATGATAAAAGCCACTTATGACAAACCCACAGATAACATCATACTCAATGGTGAGAAACAGAGATTTTCAATTAGGATCAGGAACAAGACTAGGATATCCACTCTCACCACTTTTATTCAACATAGGACTGAAAGTCCCAGCCATAGCAATCAGACAAGAAAAAGAAATAAAATGCACCCAAATTGGTAAGGAAGAGATAAAACTTTCACTATTTGCAGATGACATGATACTATATGTAGAAAACCCTAAAGACTCCACCAAAATACTACTAGAACCGACTGATGAATTTACAAAGGTTGTGAGATACAAAATTACTATACAGAAATCCATTTCATTTCTATACACTAATGCAGTAGCAAAAAGAGAAATTAATAAAACAATCCCGTTTACAATTGCACCAAAAATAACAAAATACCTAGGAATAAACTTAACCAAGAAGGGGAAAGACATGTACTCTGAAAACTATAAAACATTGATGAAAGAAATTGAAGATGACACCAACAAATGAAAAGACATTCCATGCTCATGGATTGAGAGAACAAATATTGCTAAAATGTCCATACTATTCAAAACAATCTATAGACTCAATGCAATCCCTATCAAAACCCCAATAATATTTTTCACAGAACTAGAACAAATAATCCTAAAATTTGCAGAGAACTACAAAAGACCCTGAATAGCCAAAGCAATCTTGAAAAAGAAATACAAAACTGTTGGTATTACCATACCAGATTTCAAGATATACTATGAAGCTGTAGTGATCAAAACAATATGGTACTATCTCAAAGACACAAAGGTCAACGGAACAGAATAGCAAGTCCAGAAAGAAATCCATGATTATACAGTTAACTAATCTACAATGTAATGAGAAAAAGTCAGTTTCCAAGAAATGGTATTGGGAATTCTGGGCATCTGCATGCAAAGGAATGAAATTGGACTACTTTCATACACCATACAAAATATAAACTCAAAGTGGATTAAAGACTTAAGTATGAGACTTAAAACCATAAAAATCCTAGAAGAGAGAATAGGCAGTGATTTCTCTGACATTAGCCATAGCAACATTTTTCTAAATATGTCTCCTGAGGCAAAGTAACAAAAGCAAAAATTAACTATTATGACTACATTAAAATAAAAAGCTTCTGTACAACAAAGGGGACAGTGAAAAAAAGAAAACAAAAACAACCTAGTGAATGGGAGAAGATATTTGCAAATGTTATATCTGGTAACAAATTAGTATCCAAACATACATAAATAACTTCTACAACTCAACACCAAAAATCCCCATATAATCCAATTTAAGAGTGGGCAGAAAACATGAACAGACTTTTCTTCAGAGAAGACATGAAATGGTTAACAGACACATGAAAAGATGCTCCACCATTCATCATCAGGGAAATGCAAATCAATACCACAATGAGATATCACATCACATCTGCCAGAATGGCTAAAATAAAAAATATAAGAAACAACAGGTATTGGCAAGGATGTGGAGAAAAAGGACCCTTTGTGCACTGTTGGTGGAAATGCAAACTGGTATAGCCACTGTGAAAACAGTATAGAGGTTCCTCCAAAAATTAAAAAATGGGATTACCATATGATCCAGTAATTCCACTACTGCATTTCTAACCAAAACCATGAAAACAGTAATTCATAAATATATAAGCAGCCTTATGCTTATTGCAGCATTATTTACAATAGCCAAATTATGAAAACAGCCCATGTGCCCGCAGATAGATGAATGGATATAGAAGATGTGGGATATATATAGATAATGGAATATTATTCAGCCATAGAAAAGTGCGAAATCTTGCCATTTGTGGCAACATGGATGGACCTAGAGGACATAATGCTTAGTGAAATGAGTCGGTCAGAAAAAAAGAAATACATATGATTTCACTCTTATGTAGAATTTAGGAAAGCAGACACATGAACAATGAAAAAAATGAGACAAACCTAAAAACAGACCCTTAAGTATAGAGAACACGCAGGTGGTTCCCAGAGAGAAGATGGGTGGGGGGATGGGAGAGATGTGTGAAGAGGATTAAGGGTGCACCTGTCATGATAAGCACTGAATAATGGGTAGAATTGTTGAGTGACTGTACTGTACACCTGAAACTAATAAAACACTACATGTTAATTATACTGGAAATAAAAAAAATAAGTAGACCACTAAGTACACAAGATTTTTAAAATGGAATTAACAAGCTGTCCCTCTCAAAGCATAATGTACACACACTGTGGTATGTAGCCTCTTACATGTGTCTCAACAATCTCTCTCTCTCTCTGGGATTCATACCCCTGTGTAATTAATTCCTTGCCCTTGAGTGTGGGCTGGGCTTTGTAGTTGTCCCCTAACAAATAGAATATGGCAAAGTATTTGGATGTCACTTCTGGGTTTAGGTTGCAGAAAGACTGTGACTTCCATCTTTGTCTCTCTCAATCTCCTTTTCTCTCTCTTTTAGCCCTGTCTCTGAGTGAAGCATGATGATGTGCTGTGAGTACCTTTATGGAGATGCTAATAAGCAAGGAACTTATGTCTCTGGCCAATAATCAGTGAGGACCTACGGTTTGTGAACTGATTGAGTTTGGAAGTGGATTTCTGAGGCCAAGAGCGAAGTACTGAACTTGGAAGCAGATTTTCCCTCAGGAGAGCCCTGTCTGATGCATTGACTGCCATCTTACAAGAGACCCTGAGTCAGCGGCCCCCAGCTAAGCCTTGCCCACAAAAAGTGTGACATAATAGATGTGTGTTGTTTTATTTCTCTAAGATCTGAGGTTGTTACACGGCAAGACATAACTGATATGTACACAAACAGAAATTGGTTTTACCAATGAATTCAATCAACTTTCAATGAATATTTTCTATCTTATAAAACCTGTTCCAAAAAAATAGAAAAAAACCCTGCCCAGTTCATTTGTGAAGCTAGAATTAACATTTCATTAATGCAGACATGCACAGATCTGAAGTGTATAATTAGGTGAGTGATGAAGAATGCATACTCCCTAAATAATATACCAGTCAAGATAAAGTTTTCTGTTATTCCAGAAAACTCTCCTATGCCTCTTTCTAGTCAATCTCCTTTCTCGTAGGCAATCACTAATATCATAGGTTATTTTTGTTATTCTTCAATGGAATTGGATATTTATGTACTCTTTTGTGCCTGGCTTATTTTGCTCAATGTAATGTTTATAAAATTAAACAATGTACCCCTCTCTCCCTTATTAATGCCAACTTCCCTCCATTCTGCACACCCATCTATACTCACAAATCCAAAATACCATATTAAAACAAGGTCAGATAGTTTACCCAACTGAAAAACTGATTAAAGTTGGTCTTTTAACTACAAATTAATGACTCGGTTAAAGATATAAAAAGAATTAAGATAATCTAGAGGCATAAAATCAAGCTGAGAGGTATGAAATTATTAGAGCAGGTTATAATTTTCTATCTTTCTATAAAGCATAATACCATGATGAAATAAAAGAGGCTGCATGAATAAGACTGCTGGTCAAATTGTACTAAATAATTTTGTCTTTGGTATATATTAAAATAGCTTATTTATATGTCAAATTTTATCTAAGAATTATCATATGGGTGTGTATAGCCCCTTGTAGACTGTTCTTTTTTGTAACTAAAGTTTTGTAATTTTTAAAAGATTTTATTTATTTATTTGAAGCAGAGAGAGAGAGAGAGAGCACAAGCCGGGGAGCAACAGGCACAGGCAGAGGGACAAGCAGACTCCCTGCCAAGCAAAGACCTTGATGCGGGGCTCGATCTCAGGACTCTGAGATCATGACCTGAACTGGAGGCAGACGCTTAACTGACTGAGTCACCCAGGCACCCTAAAATTTTGTATTTTTACAGACCATTTTTGAGGGAGACAGTGATCATTGTAATTAACTAATAGTAATCTTGTGTTATTTTAAAATAATCATGCCTGAGATGGCAAGTTGTGGGCATTAAGGCTACAACTCCTCCCCTTCAATACACAAGACAATGTTATTAATCCATCTCACCACTTCACTGCTCTGAGCCAGAGCTGGTCTGTGAATCCTTCTCAACCAATACTCTGGGCAGCCACCATCCATCTATTGGAGATGGCAAAGGAGTGGAAACCTATTGAACTATTCAAATAACCTCTTAAAGAACATGCTATTCATAATAATGTATTGAGATAGAGAATGCTACTTTATTAAAATAGTATAGTGTAAGAGTGTAAAGACAAAAGGGACTTTGGAGTCTAAGAATGTTGGGTGTGAATCCTGATTCCATATTTAGTTTATCTCATGGCCTCGGCAAACCACACCTCTTCTTCAAAAGAGGAATGATCATTGTTATCTCATTGATTTTTTTGCAAGAACGTAGACATAAATTTTTAAAGTGCTGGCAAATAATAGGAGTTCATTCAAATGGTGCCTATTACTCTTATTATCCTGGAAATATCATAGGTTTTGAATCAGATGACCTATGTTTTAATCTTGGCACTGCTCCTTTACTGTGACTTTAGACAACTTGTTTATTCACTCAATCTACTTCCTCATGGGCAAAACAAACAAACAAAAATCATAATAACTGCCCTGATGGGTTTTTGCAAGAATCAGTGCTAATACATGGAAATTACCTAGAAATTAGTTAAAGCTTGACCAATGATAGCTTGATTTTAATGTTACTGTCATTACTATTCTTCCTTCCTCCTTCCCCCCAAACTCTGGAAAATAATTGAGAAAAAAATGTGCCAAACTCAGTTGATGGGGCAAAGGTGGTGAGGGCATAGAACTTGGAGAGCATCCAATGACTACAATTGGTATTACTGTCTTTTTTGAAATTTCCAGCACTTAATTTATATCTGAAATTTAAAGGCAATATAATAGCAAAGCTTTAAAAAGGTGACTATTTATTAACTACATATAAAGATTTTTTCAAATACTGATTCAACCATAATAAATAAAACTCCAAAGATTAAGCCATGTCATTGTGTATATGAAGTAATAAGTTGTTTTTTATTCCAAAAAATTTGTTTATCCAATTTATTTATCCAATAGTAAGTTGTTTTTATTGCTGTATTCCAAATAATTTGTTTAACCAACAAATTTGCATTGCTTTCATTTTTAGTTATGTTGCATAAAGCTGCTATAAACATTCCTGTACAAGTCTTTTTGTGGATATTTTTCATATTTTTGGATAAGATAAATTCCTACAGTGAATTACTGAGTTATATAGTAGATATCTATTTACCTTTATAAGAAACTGCCCAAACTATCAGTTTTTCAAAGTGGTGAAACAATTTTACTTCAGCCAGTAAAGAAGGAAAGATTTGTTATTCTACAACATCACCAATATCGCTCACCTAATTACACACTTCATATGTGGTGTTGTCTGTCTTTTAAATTTCAGTCACTATAATGGATAGTGGTATCTCACTGTGCTTATAATTTGCATTTCCTTAGTGACTAATGGCAGCATATTTTCATGTGTTTGTTTGTCATCCATAGAACTTTCTATGTGAAGTTTACTTCAAGTCTTTTCCCCATGTTTTACATTTGGGTTGTTTTATTTTTATTATTGACTTATGAGTCCTTTATATTTTGAATATTATGTATTTTCTCTCAGTCTGTGCTTTGCCTTTTTGTTTTCTTCATGAGGAGCTAAATTTAAAAATGTTTATAAGTTCATTTATTTCATAAAGATCAATACCTATTTATAATTCAATTTTTTTCCTAGTAAATTATAAATACAGCAGAACTTCTTTACCTTGTTTTGGATTATATCCAAAACCTACAGCAAATATTATACTTAATGGAAAAACTTTGAAAAAATTTCTCTTTAAGATAAAGTCTGCAATCCTCAGTATAGATCTGGCCAATATTACAAGAGGAAAAAGAGGTATAAATTGTAAAAGAAAAAGAGATAAATTGTTACTATTTGAAGATTGTATGATTATCCATTTACCGGGAAAACCCAACTGAATCAACAATAGAAACTAATAAGAGTTCAACAAAATTGTCAAATAAATATCAATGTACAACAACAGCATTCCTTACACCATGAATACAAAACTAGAAAAATATAATAAAGTGTCATTCACACAGTAACAAAAATGTATGAAGTGTCCAGGAACTAACCAAGTTATTCAGACAGTGTCCCAGGAGCAAAGAGATGAGACACTCAAATTTGATAATTAGAGAAGAGATGATTATGGTGATGATGATGATGGTGATTTGGTAAAACACTTTGGAGCTTGTAATACCAGGCAGTGATTGCTATTCTTAAGTCTGTAAGTTTCTGAAGTTCTTATTTTGCATTTTTATCCAAGGTGGCTTATTTCTTCCTGTGTTTTTGATTTTGGATTGTGAGTTCATGTTCCTTAGAACTTGATTTACAAAAAATTTAGAAGACAAGGATTTGAAAATACTTTCCATCAGTGTTTGGTTTTGATAGGCACCTGTCAGACTAAGACGTCCTTAGACTAAATTTTAACTTTTTCTTGTATAAATACTGTGATTTCTGGCCCCAAACTCATATGTGAGCTGTCTGTGATCAGGAATTCTGAGACAAGGATTGTTTTATTTTTCTTATTTTCTCCCTCCACTCAGAGCCAGGGCTTATCCAGGCAAATATTCTTACCATCTTTGTGTGCATGACAGATTATTGTCATTCCTATTTTTTAAATTTTGTTTTCTAGTTTACCGACTGAGGATATTGCTATTTAAGGCTGAATATCTCCAAGAGTAGCTTTCTGACCCATCTCACACCTTGGGAGAGCTCAGGCTTGTCTCTTGTCTCCAACAACCACAGGCTATCAAAATGCATGGCAGTGCTTCCTCTTCCATGCAGTCCTTTCTGACTCTTTCAGATGCTCATCACCCCTAGCTCCTTTGACATTTTGATGTTTAGCAAACCCTGGTACTCAAATCTGTCCTCAGTCTGGCAACAAATTTCCTTCCTAGCATTATCTTTGTCTGAAGGATATTAATTAAATTAATCATCTATTTAATCAATAAATATCTCTTTAGAAAATTTCTAGACATACACTAGTGAAGAATATAGGAAAAAATCCTAAGTTTAGGGTCTTATAATCCAGTAAGGACAGATAGGCAATAAACACATTAAAATATATAAATAAAATAATTTCAGATATAGATAAAAGCTAAGTATAAAACTGGGTAGTGGGATAAAAAGTATCTGGAGGCGATGGGGTTACCTTAGCTGGAATATTCAAAAAGGTTCTTTCCAGGAAGAAGACATTTGGTTTGAGAAAATGATGAAATAATCATCAGTTATGAAATAATCTGGAATAAGATATTTTTAGAAGAAACATATAGAAAAGAGGTGGGTGTGTGTAGGGGATAAAAAGGGATATATCAGGGTTTTATGAATTGAGAGTATGAGACAAGCCTGGAGAGATCTGTAGAAACTTGTAAGCCATGGTAAGGAGTTTGGACTTCTCCAGTGACTGTGAGAGTTTAAGAAGGAGTATGATATAATCTGATTCATGTGTAAGAATGGGGCGCCTGGGTGGCTCAGTGGTTTAAGCATCTGCCTTCAGCTCAGGTCATGATCTCAGTGTCCAAAGATGAAGCTCCACGTCACGCTCCTGGGAGCCTCCTTCTTCTTCTCCCTCTGCCTGCCACTCTCCCTGCTTGTGCTCATTCTTTCTCCCAAATAAATAAATAAAAATCTCTTTCTCTTTTTCTAAGGAAAAAAAAAAAAAAGGAAGGAAAGATCCCTCTTGCTGCTGTGTGGGGACTATTTGGATTGTGGCAAAAGTGGAGACTCTCAAAGACAGCTTCCAAGTGCAGGCACAAAGATAAGTATGCTGACTGAAGAGAGCTGGGGAGCAGAGTGGACAGGGAAAAAAAAAAAAAAAAAAAGGAGAGTTTGTACTAGGTGTTGGCAATTATGCTTGTATGGACCCCTTAGGAGACTAAAGGAAAAATGCAACTCTTTTCACCTCCCTGAAGACTGTGGGAATATGAAAGTCATTAGGTCCAATATTCTGGATCTTCTTCTTCTAGCCACAACATAGTAACGTATGTCCTGCCCCCCTTGAAGCTAAGTGTGTCCATGTGACTGTCCAGTGAATAGAAATGCATGATTTTCTATGAACCCTTACCTTATCATGGTGACTGGAGACATTCCAGATGATAGAAGCTCTAACATCTATGGACCCTATCTCAACACATAGCACCTTCTATCTAACACTCTGCCATAAATGTTGGAGTCATCCATAATTCTTGTCCCTCCTTTTCTTATAGAATCCAGTTATTTCATAGATGTGATATTTTCTCTACTGCTGGAGATATTCATTTTGATTTTATTTTTTAAATACTTTTTATTCTCTGCATTGGGTCTTTTCCTCCATATTATTTTCTGTGGTTTGTTTTATTGTTTTCATCCATGTTGGAGGATTTTCTTAACTATCTTGCTTCCTATTCATATTTAAAATAACCACCAAACTCTGATTTGAAACTTTATGTCTACAGATGAAGTTATTTCTTGATGGGTTTTACTGTAGAATAATTATGTCTAAACCAGCTATTTTACTGAAGGAAATAACCAGAGGTTAGGGTGACTCATTCAGTAGATGTCTCTGTCTTTGACCATCCCTGTGCATATGCATTGGACTTATTTTTAAAAATAAGTTTCAAAGATTAAGGCTGTACATAAGACCCAACAGCATGGATTTCCTCTCACTGAAGCTGATCTAGCTACCATTGCTGCTAAAATCTGATACACCATATATATTCAACATGCTGATCCCACTGGGCCCATAGTATGGTTTCACCATTTAAAGTGACCGATCAGCAATTTGACTACAGGTAATTACATTAGGCTATTTCCTCTTCCTTGATTCACTCTATTGTCAATGATGTGTTTTCCATTTATGAGTTTTTCTTTCTTGGATTAAGGAATACACTCCAAGAAGATGAGTTGTCCCTTAGAAGGAAGAACAAATCATAAATAGATCAGTGTCTTGGCCAGCAGCACCGAGTTTTCACAGAAAGCCTGATTTAATATAATAGCTCTTCCAGACATTGCCTTTATGGATAATAAGTTGTGACAATGTATACATGACTATGGTATCCACTGGACCTGTCATATAATACAACAATTAGAATCTGCTGGCCTTATAAAGTGTTAGAATGTCCTTTTAAAGGTGTAGCTAAGGCATCAGTTTGGAATGAAGATTTGTCCTTCGAGATGAGGTACATGTTTTGAACAAAAGGCAATCATAAGGTGTTATTTCTTCATAGTTAGCTACAGTGCATGAATTTAAGGATGAAGAGGAGAAAATAGACATAACCTTCTCACTATCATTCCTGGACTAGCTTCATAAATTGTGCATCTTGTCTCTGAAACTTTTGCCTGTTTTGGCTGGGGGCCTTGTCTGAAAGGGGATGCAAAGTGGTAAGATATTTCTAACATGGGACATTGTAAAGTTTCTCTAAATGTAATATGGGAGTGAAAAACATTTTATTTGCTTTTCAAGATTCTTCTAGTTGGACTAAAATTTAAGTTGACATGAGATAAATTAACTGAAGAAAATCAAATTTAGTTTGTACACACAGGAAATCCACACAGACATGTAATTCCAAAGATGGTCAGGCATAATGAGGTGCATATGTCATCCTGAAATAAGTATAAGGGAATAGTGATTTGGGACTTCAAAGGGAAAGAATGTAATTCATAGGAAGATGAAAAGAATAAATATTTGTTAAACAAATGTTTGCTGGGCCATTCGGACACAATAGGACATAGAGAAGGCTTTCATTAAACAGGTCTTGCAAGTGTCCTCCCTATGTACCATATCTAGCTCATATTATAGTGTAGTTATTTATGCTGGTAGCTCTCTTCCTGGAGCAGGTCTTTTTTCTAAATTCTTTTAGGTAGTTGGTGTGGGGAGGTTAAAGTTCCTTCCTGAGTCTTTTGGGCCTTGATTGTTTGGAACTTGGTAAAGTCTGCATGCCTAGGTGGCCTACAGTGGGGTCACCTGCCTGTAGCTCCTCCACTAAACTATAACCTAAACTTAATCATTTCAGATTCCTCATGATAGTAGACCATTTGGCCAAGAAAGAAATTACTATAGAGATAGGTGTAATTTACTGTGATATCATGAAGAGATAGAATGGTAGGTATGTAATGGGATGGGAAGAAATACTTTTGAAACTCAAGCATTCACTAGGATGCCTCTGGATTCCTATATGTCTAGTGCTCTAAACAAAGAAATAAATGGGCAAATGTAACAGCCATTCCCATGGAAAAGGCATGTTAAACAGAGTCTCAGATTCCTCACAGATAAAGTTCTGGTTTATCCTATTAGGCAAGCAACCTAGACCAGAGGAATAGTTGGCCAAGATGAGAGAAGTCTGCAGTGGGTGTTAAAGAAAAGATAAATCATTGCTTTAGCACCAGCCAGACTGCAGAATCTGTAGCATGTCCAACTAACTCTCCTATTGTACTTTGAAAAAAATTATATATATATGTTTGAATACTGTGACTGGCCACCACCTTGAAGAATCAATGATAGAGCAGAGTGAACTTAATGTGGGACACAAATGGGCCTGAGTAGGGCAAAAGACACACTGTAATAGATACTGTGGGCATTCCATTCATATCTCCTGGGCATTCATCATCCCAATCCTCAATGACTCAATTGCTTCTAATAGCAAGCACCATGACTCTTTGCCTTAGGTGCCTCTGGCTGATGGAGCATAACTGATCTGCATGAATTTAGGCCTAAATGTTGCAGGAATTAATGCCTCTTAGGATCAGCACTGAACCAATATCTGATGGAAGTTATTGGACACCTGAGTATACACAGAGTTCTTTTCCTTTTGTTAGGTTATCTGAGGTGGTTGTTCAGGAATGAGCCCCCGTTTCCCACAGCAGTGAATGTTCCGTTAACTTTGTTTGCTTCCCTCTTTCACCTCCCCTTTCTTGGTATTTCCTGTGATTACCTCTCAGATTAATTATTTGCATTCACAACTTTGTCTCAGGTTCTGCCTTTGGAATAACCTAATTTGGAATAATTTAAGAAAAGTTCCTTGATACTCTCCTTTGGGCTTCCAATTATGGGTGTGTGTGTGTGTGTGTGTGTGTGTGTGTGTGTGTGTGTGTTTATCATTATTTGGGTGGATTTCTGTTTCTCACAACAAACAATCCCCATTCAAGCTAGTTTTTGACCTAAATATCACTCCATTCAAGAAGCCTTGTCAGATATCCCCAGCAGACCACATAAGAAACCTTGTAATGCACTTGTATAGACTTTGTAATTTTCAGTTCATAAAACTTAACTGTACCACATGTAATCTCTTATTTGTCTCTGTCTACTACTACACTGATAATCCAATGAGGCCAGGAACAATTGTTTTCTTTTTTATTATTATGTTCAAGTACTCTAACCCAGCAGTTGGCATTCGGTAATTTCTCCTAAAAAAAAGTCTTTAAGAATGCAATTAAATAAAGGAGAATAAGCCTTGAGTGAGAGTAAAGGATGAATTTAGTTTTGGACGTATAGATATGAAGGGTATGGCAGCTCTTCTCTGAAGACAGAATTGGGTATATGAGTGTGAAACTCAGGTGAGAAGTGAGGACTGAAGGTGCAGATTTTGATTTGTGAGATGTTCTCATTTATATGATGGTTGAAAGAAAAGAATAGGAACAGTGAAAAAATTGTTGACATAGCACAAAACCCACAGAACTCTGTCAATTAAGGGATTAAGGGAGATAATGGAGATAAAGGGATAATAGAGATTTTAAGAAGTAGAAAGTGATGGGTAGCATTCACTGTGGCAGAAAGGTCAATTAAATTTTCGTCCAAAAAAAATGTCTATTTGATTTAATAAGGTCACTAATGATCATGGAAAGAATAATTCTTTTCTTCAGTAAATATTTTTTAAGATATTTGTTTGTTTGTTTGTTTGGGGGAGAGAGAGAGAGAGAGACCATGAGGGCCAGTGAGCAGGGGAGGAGCAGGGGGAGAGGGACAAGGACACTCCATGCGAAGCACGGAGTATGCCATGCATGGGAATTGATCTTAGGCCCCTGAGCTGAAACCAAGAGTTGGACACTTAGCCAACTGAGACACCCAGGTAGCCCTTCAGTAAATACCATGTGCCAGGCACTGGTGTAGGCACAGAGAAAACAGCAAAATTCTGTGAAATGTAGTTATGAATAAAATAAAATCTAGACTGCAGTGGTCTGAGGAGAAGCTATGAGATAAGGAAGTAGAAACAGAGAATGGAGAAAATTTTTTTTTGAATTTTGGAAAGGAAGAAGAAAGAGTAAATAGTTACCATACCATATAATAAAGACTTTCCGTTTATTTATTTTCTTCTCTTGCCTGCTGATCTGTGAGTGATCGGTATTTTTAAAATTTATAATTCATTGTAATATCTGGAAGGACAGCAGTTTTAATGGTGGTATTTGCCTATTTGGCATTAAAATAGATGTGTCTACAATACCTCAAGAAAAAGGCTTCCAGGCCAGGGGAAATTAATACAACAGTCATAGATCAACTAGGCCAACCCAACTGCCATAGAACAGGTAGGCCAACCCAAAGCTTGGAATGGCTTCAAGTGCCAAATATTGAGGGCAATCTGGACTTTCATTTCCACTGGATGGCATAACTTAGAAATAAGAATCATATTCCAAAACATGTAACTCTAAGAAACAGGTAATTTTAAGAAATTAGTATTTTTTTCCTTGTGATGAGAACTCTTAGGATTTACTTTCAATGGCTTCCCTATCTATCCCACAGCACTGTTATCTGTAGTCATCATGTTGTACATGAATTCCTAGTACTTATTTATCTCGTAACTGGAAATTTGTACTTTCTGACCTCCTTTCTCTAATTCATCCTCCCTCCCACCCCTTTCTCAAGTAACCACAAATCTGAACTCTTTTTTAAAAAATGAGTTTGGGGTTTTTTGTTTTAAGATTCCACATATATAAACTTGAAATCATATAATATTTGTATTTCTCTGTCTTATTTAATTTAGTATAATGTCCTCAGGATCCATTCACATTGTCACAAATGGCAAGGTTTCCTCCTTTTTATGGGTGAATAATACTCCTGTGTGTGTGTGTGTGTGTGTGTGTGTGTGTGTGTGTGTTTAAGTTCTTTATCAATTCATCCATTGATGGGATACTTAGGTTGTTTCCATATCTTGGCTATTATATAATAATATATTATATACTGTATCAAATACTGTATTAAATACTATATTAAATACTGTATCAAAGTGCAGATATCCTTTTAAGTTAGTGTTTTCATTTCCTTTGAATATATTCCCAGAAGCAGAATTGCTGAATCATATGGTAGATCTATTTTTAATTTTTTGACGATCCTCCATACTGTTTTCTACAGTAGCGGTGTCTGTTTGGAATCTCACTAACAGTGCCCAAGTGTCCCCCTTCTCTCCACATGCTCACCAGCATTTGCTATCTCTTGTCTTTTTGATGATGGCTGTTCTAACAGGCATGAAGTGATAGCTTATTGTGCTTTTTTTTTTTTCTGATTTGCATTTCCCTAATGACTAGGCATGCCATGCATCTTTTTATGTACCTGTTAGCCTTTTGTATGTTATCTTTGGAGAAATGTCTATTCATGTATTTTGCTCATTTTTAAACAAGAATTTTGTTTGTTTGCTATTGAGTGGTATGAGTTTTTAAAATGTATTTTGGATATTAACCTCTTATTAGATAAATGGCTTACAAATACTTTTTTCCCACTCCATATGTTGTCTTTTCACTTTGTTGATTATTATTTTCTGTGCAAAAGCTTTTAATTTTGATGTAGTCTCACTTGCCTGTTTTTTATTTTGTTGCTTGTGCTTTAGTTGTCATACTCCAAAAATCATTGCCAAGATTCACGTTAAGGAGTTTTTTTTCTATATTTTTATCTTAGAGTTTCATGGTTTCAAGTCTTTAAGTCTTTAATCCATTTTGAATTAATTTTTATGAGCTGTGTAAGACAGTGGTCTAGTTTCATGCTTTTACATGTGAAAATTCAATTTTTCCAGCACCATTTATTGAAGAAATTGTCTTTTCTTTATTGAGTATTCTTAGGGCCCTTGTCAAATATTAGTTGACCATATATGCAGAGCTTATTTCTCAGCGCTCAGTTCTGTTCTATTGATCTATTTGTCTGTTTTCATGTCAGTACCATGCTGTTTTGGTTACTATATCTTTATAATAAAGCTTGAAATCAGGAAGTGTAATGCTTTTCACTTTGTTCTTTCTTGGGATTGCTTTGGCTATTAGGGTTTTGGGGTGTGTGTGTGTGTGTGTGTGTGCTTCCATATAAATTTTAGGATTATTTTTTATACTTCTGTATAAAGTGCCATTGGAATCTTGATAAGTTTTGCACTGAATCTATAGATGGTTTTTGGCATTCTTTAATCCATGACCATGAGATATCTTTGCAATTATTTGTGTCTTCCTCAATTTCTTTCATCAGTGTCTTATACTTCAGAGTAGAGATCTTTCACTTCCTTGGTCAGATTTATTCCTAAGCATTTTATTGTTTTTGATGCTATTGTCAATGGGATGGTTTTCTTTCTTTCTTTTTTCCTTTTAGAGAATTTGTTGTTAGTCTGTAAAAACACTAGTGATTTTTGTATGTTAATTTTGTGTCTTGTAACTTTATTGAATTTGTTTATTAGATCTAACACTTTTTGTTGGAGTCCTTGGGATTTTCTTTATATAAAATCATGTTATTTGCAATAGAAATAATTTTGCCTCTTCCTTTCCAGTTCTGATGTTTTATTTCTTTCTCCTACCTGATTTATCTGTCTAGGACTTCCAGCACTATGTTAAATAGAAATGGTGAAGGTGGGCAACTTGTATTGTTCCACCTTAGAGGAAAAGTATGAACCTTTAACTTTTAATGATATTGGATGTGGGCTTATTATACATGGCCTTTACTATCTTAAGGTATGTTCCTTCTACCTAATTTGTTTAATCATAAATAAATATTGAATTCTCTTGAATGCTTTTCCTGTGTTTTTTGAAATGATATAATTATTCTTTCATTATTACATCCCAGATATAAATCCTACTTGATCATGGTGAGTAATCCTTTTAATGTGCTGCTTAATTAATTTTGATATTATTTTATTGCGAATTTTTTAATCTCTATTCATCAGGGATATTGACCTGTATGTTTCTTTTCTTATAGTGTTTTTTTCTGGGTTTGGTATCAAGGTTATGCTGGCCTCATAAAGTGAATTTGGAAGTGTTCCTTTTCAATTTTTTTTCGAAGAATTTGAGAAGGATTGGCAATAATTCATTTTAAATATGTGGTAAAATTCACTAGTGAAGTCATTTGGTCCTGGGCTTTTCTTCACTGGGAGATTTTTTTTTTTTCTTATTATTGATTCAGTCTCCTTACATTTTATATTCTTCCTGATTTGGTCTTGGTAATGTGTATATTTCTAAGAATTTTTCCATCTTTTATGGAGTGTCCAGTTTGTTGGCATATAGTAGTCCATAGTACCCTCTTACAATTTTTTATATTCCTGTGGCGTCAGTTGTAATGTCTCCTTTTTCATTTATAATTGTGTTGATTTGGGTTCTCTTTATTTTTTTCCCCTTGGTTAGTCATTTTTATTTATCTTTTCAAAGAAGCAACTCTGCTTTGGCCAATCTTTTCTATTATTTTCCTGTTCTGTAGTTCATTTATTTTTGCTCTGATCTTTATTTCCGTCCTTTAGCCTACTTCAGGCTCAGTTTTTTTCTAGTTCCTTAAAGTGTAGAGTTAGGTTGTTCATTAGGGATCCTTCTAGCTTCGCTTTGTAGTTGTTTACTACTACGGACTTCCCTCTTAAAACCATTTTTGTTGCATCTCATAAATTTTGTTACATTGTATTTCCAGTTTAGTTTGTCCCAAGATTCTTTTCAATTTACCCTTTAATTTCTTTTTGATTCATCAGTTGTTCAGGAGCGTCTTCTTTGATTTCCATGTATATGTGGATTTTCCAGGTTTTTTTTCCTTGTTATTGATTTCTAGTTTCATACCATTCTTGTCAAATAAGATACTTCAACATACAAATGGCTATCAGACACATGAAAAAATGTTCATCATCACTAGCCATCAGGGAGATTCAAATTAAAACCACATTGAGATACCACCTTATACCAGTTAGAATGGCCAAAATTAGCAAGACAGGAAACAATGTGTGTTGAAGAGGATGTGGAGAAAGGGGAACCCTCTTACACTGTTGGTAGGAATGCAAGTTAGTGCAGCCAATTTGGAGAACAGTGTGGAGATTCCTCAAGAAATTAAAAATAGAGCTTCCCTATGACCCTGCAATTGCACTACTGGGTATTTACCCCAAAGATACAGATGTAGTGAAAAGAAGGGCCATCTGTACCCCAATGTTTATAGCAGCAATGGTCACAGTCACCAAACTGTGGAAAGAACCAAGATGCCCTTCAACGGATGAATGGATAAAGAAGATGTGGTCCATATACACCATGGAATATTATGCCTCCATCAGAAACAATGAATACCCAACTTTTGTAGCAACATGGACAGGACTGGAAGAGATTATGCTGAGTGAAATAAGTCAAGCAGAGAGAGTCAATTATCATATGGTTTCACTTATTTGTGGAGATTAAGAAATAACACGGAGGACATGGGGAGATGGAGAGGAGAAGTGAGTTGAGGGAAATTGGAAGGGGAGGTGAACCATGAGAGACTATGGACTCTGAAAAACAATCTGAGGGTTTTGAAGGGGCAGGTGGTGGGAGGTTGGAGGAGCCTGGTGGTGGGCATTATGGAGGGCACATATTACATGGAGCACTGGGTATGGTGCATAAACAATGAATTCTGTTACACTGAAAAGAAATTAAATTTAAAAAAAAGATACTTCATATGATTTCAGTCTTCTTGAATTTACCAAGATTTGTTTTGTGGCCTTAGATATGGTCTATCCTAGAAAATGTTCTATGTTCACATAAGAATGTATATTCTGCTGGTGTCAAATAGAATATTCTGTATATGTCAGTTAGATCCGTTTGATCTATAGTGCTGTTCAAGTTCACTGCTGCCTTATTTTTTCCATTTAGATGATCCATCCATTAGTGAGAATGGGATAGTAAAGCCCTAAACTATTTTCACATTGCTATTTATTTTTCCTTTTACCTTGTTGTTTTTAATTTTATATATTTAGGTGCTCCAATGTTGGGTGCATAAATATTAACAATGGTTATATCTTCTTGATGTATTCACCCCTTTATCATTATATAATGACCTTCTTTGTCTCTTTTTGATATTTGCATTTTAAAGTCTGTTTTGTCTAGTACAGGTATGCCTACCCTTATTTTGTTGTTTTTTGTTATCATTTTCTTGAAATACTTCTTTTGCATTCCTTCATTCTCAGTTTATGTATATCTTGAGGGTTAAAATGAATCTTCTACGGGCAGCGTATTGCTTGATCTTATTTTTTTAAATCCAGCCATTCTATGTCTTTATTGGAGAATTTAATTCATTTACATTTAAAGTAGTTATTGATAAGTGAAGATTTACTATTACTGTTTTGTTAGTTGTTTTCTGGTTGGTTTGTAGATCCACTGTTCCTTGTTTCTTATTCTGCTGTCTTTTTTGTTTTGTTGTCTTGTGGTATCATTATGTTTTGACTGCTTCGTCATGTTCTTTTGTGTAATTACTACAGGTTTTTCCCTTGTAGTTACCATGAAGCTTACAAAAAATATCTTAAAATTATAACACTGTATTTTAAACAAATTACAACTTGCTTCAATAGAATTCCCACACTTTTTCTTTTTTACATTTTTACTTCTACTCACCCTCATATTTTAGTTTATTGATGTTATACATATTGTATATGGTACAATCAAAAGGTTATTGTAGTTATGGTTATTTTTGCTATTTTTTTTAACTTTTAAACTAGAATTGTACATGAAATATGCACTACCATTACCATAATACAAATCTAACTTTGAATATATTTACTATTACCAGTAAGTTTTACACTGCCTTCTTATGTTTATATGATGTTAATTAGAGCTCTTTTATTTCCATTCAAAGAACTCCCTATGGCATTTCTTGTAAGGCAAGTCTAGTAGTGATGAGTTCTTTCAATTTTTAATTGTTTGGAAATCTTTATCCTTTCTTCATTTCTGAAGGACAGCTTCTCCAGGTATAGTATTCTTGGTTGACAGCTTTTTAAATTTGTTTTATTTTTGTGTTTAGTATTTGAGTATATCATTCTATTATCCGTAGGCCTGAAATTTGTCTATTGAGAAAGTCACTGAAATCTTATAGGGGTTTCCTAGTATGTAACTTCTCTCTTTTTTCTTGCTGCTTTTAAGGCATCACTGACTTTCTTCTGCAGTTGGACAGAACCACTGATGAAGACTACTAATTGGGTTCTGCAAATAGAAACTTTGGCAAGATCCAAGTGTTGGTTGTTGGAAGTCTTTCCCACTTTTCCATCACAATCAGATTCTCAGTGGTTGAGCCCTTCAGGTTCCTCTGTGATCACCTTTATGGTAAAACCAGAGTAGGGACTCCCACAGAGCAACCCACATTTCTGTGTACTAGATGTCACCTCTGGGCTATCTTTTCCCACTGAATGAACAGCAGGCTTATAGGAGATATCTTAGTATGGTGCTGCACTATCCTAATGGAGGGGGTATGCATGTACTTGTCAGCATGTAGCCATTCCTTTTACCCTTCCTTTTTTTTTTTTTTTTTTTAAGATTTCATTTATTTATTTTTCAGAGAAAGAGAGCACAAAAAGCAGGGGAAACAGCAGGCAGAGGGAGAAGCAGGCTCCTTACTGAGCAAGGAGCCCAATGTGGAACTCAATCCTAGGACCCTGGGATCATGACTTGAGCCAAAAGCAGATGCTTGATGGACTGAGCCGCCTAGGCATCCCTCCTCTTACCCTTCTAATGTAGTCTGTCTTGAGCTCTGTGATGCAGGGGAATGCTTCAGCCTCACTCTTATATTCTAGGATTCTCTCAGTGGTGTCTCTTTTATCAATAGTTGTTAGTAGTTCTTTTTGTGAAAAAGGAATTAAATTAGGAATGACCTATATCACCATTTTAATGATGTCACTCCAGAAGCTTGCATTTTTTCATTTGTTTTTGTTGGACTTATCCATCCATCAATATTGCTATTGCTATAATCAAGAATTAATGGAGCCAATTAAAATAATTTTAATGTAATATCTAAGTTATCTATATGCAATCCATTTATTACACAAATAGACATGATATGTATTCATATTATTAATCTGTACATTTCATTTTCTAATCCAGTTTCTCTTCTGTGAATATTATTAATGCCTTTTAAAATTAGCCACTTTTTTCTTTGGATTTGTTCAAGGACTAAATATGAAGCTGAAAAATTCACACTGCTACAGAGTTGGTAAGCTAGCAATCCCTGCAACTAGCTACTATAGCCAATGAAGTGAATAAAATACTGCTAATTTCTCTCTCTTTTTTAAACACTACAACTTCTTCATGAGGGATGCTTTTAAAAACTATTTTGTGAAGCACTTATAATCTAGAATTTACATATTAACCATTTTTAGATGCACAGTTCATTAGTGTTAAATATTCACATTATTGTGTGACCAATCTTCACAATTCTCTTCATCTTAAGAAACTGAAACTCACTATACCCATTAGTCAATGCCTTATTCCTATCTTCCCATCTCTAGCCTTGTCATTCTACCTTCTGTCTCTATGAATTTGACAATTTCAGGTATCTTATGTTAGTGGAATCATATAGTATTTGTCTTTTCTGAGTGGTTTGTTTCACTTAGCATTATGTCTTAAAAGTTGATCCATTGTGTGCTATGGTGAGTGCCATGAAATGTGTAAACCTGGCGATTCACAGACCTGTACCCCTGGGGATAAAAATACATTGATCCATACTGTGCATGTGTCGGAACTTTCCTTCTATTTAATGCTGAATAATATTTTATTTTCTGTATATATCAAATCTTGTTTTTCCCTTCATTCCTGAATGGACATGTTCATCTTTTGGCTATTATGAATATAAGGGGAAAGATATCTCTTCAAAGTCCCATTTTCAGTTAATTTCAATATATACCCAAAAGTGGGATTACTGAATCGTATAGTAATTCTATTTTAAATTTTTTGAGAAATAGCCACACCATTTTCCATAGTAACTGCATTACTGCACATTTTCACCAATGCACACTAGCTCCAAGTTCTCTTCATCCTTGCCAATACTTATTATTTTCTGTTTTTAAAAAATAGCAGTCATTCTAATATGTGTAAGATGTATATTTTTATTTTAAAAGACCCTAGAACACTGTTGGTCACACATTATTTCATTAAATTATAAATTAAAAATTTTACAGTTACTTGAGTCAAAACAAAATTGACTTCCCCACTATTATTTTGCATATATAGTTTGGGAGTAAAGTTGGCTTATTCATCAAACATTTGTATTTTATTCTAGAAGTTTCTTTCATATTTTAAAATAATTTCTATCCTAAGCATTTAGGAAAATACATTGGGGAAAAAAAGTAATTCTCAGGAAAATTTACTTATAATCAAGAAGAAAAGAGAAATGTATTGCTGGCCTTCTCTCTATCATATTTATCCTGACCCTCTAGGGTGAGTTTGACACTCCTTGTTAACACCAAGGGGTTTCAGAACCAAACAAGACATCTGGTTATTGCTATTACTAGTAACCAAGCCTTTTTAGAAAATAATCACATTAGAAGTAAAGTTTAAACTCAAGTCTTGAGGAATTCTTCCATGTCATGATAACCACCTGTAGAAAAATGAGGCATTACAGATAAAATTTAGCTTATATGCCCTGAATATGATGATATCAGTAGAGAATACAAAGATTGGATATGTCCTGGAAATTTCTGGGCTCACAGACAATACTATCTTCTTTAGTTACAATTCAAGGGCAGCCCTGTGGTCACATGCTTTATTCACTGTTCAACCTATTCCTGAGAACCTCTCCAAGATGGACCTAGGTGGAACATACATTTTTTTTCCATTTTAGTGAAATTTATTAGTTTTTATGTTTATCTTTCCCTATACTTTATTTATTTTTACATTAATTTGAGTAGTATTTTAGGAGATCATCTTGAGTTTTCTTGATATATATTTGCATTGATCAAATTTCCCAGCTGCAAAAAACAAGGCCAACTCTTTCTAGCAGAAAAGGAATTTTTAAAAACTTGTTACACAGATATCACAGTCTGTCCAAGTGGGCTAGAAGCTCAGGTCTGGAGGATATTTAACCATAAATAATATTTGACTGTTTAGATGCAAAACTTCACAGACTCTCAACACTGGCCCTATTAATGCAGACCGTAGGACTCTGCTGCCAACATCTTAGCAACTACTTTCTCTGAAATTTGTATATCACTTCACCACACTGTGAAGCTCTTTCCAAAAAGGGCTTCCCTGCTGTCCTTGCTTCCTTAAAAGCATCTATTTCAAATAAAAATATTACACAGGTTCATTTGAAGTTAGAGTTTGAGTCATGTGCCTGTATTATTGCTGCAATGAAACTAAAGAAATTGAGTTCTAGTTTCTGTCTTGAGGAAACAAGACTCAACATTACAGAGTTCCTAAATATGCATAGTGGTCACAATATGACAAATAGATATTACAATATTCATATTAATTATGATTAAGAATACTTCTGTATTTTTATTTAAATATTATGCCACTTATTTTATTTTCTTGTCTTATTGAATTAGCTAGGACTATCAAACAATGTTTAATAACTCTTAGAGAGAAGACATTATTCTTTGATTCAGAGTATATTTACTGAGTGTCAATAAAATCATCAGTGAACTACATAGGAAAAATCCCTACTGTCATGAAAATTATGACCTATTGCCTTCTTAGGGGTTGAGGAGATTATAAATAAAATAAAAGTAAATTTTATATACTTTTATATTAAAAGGAGAGTAGATTATAGAACATAATAAAATAAGAATGCTAAGAGTGGGATGGAAGATATGCAATTCTGAATAGGATGGTTAGTGTTGGCTTTGCTGAGAAAGTGACATTTGAGCAGAATAGAATAGGTGAGGGGTGTGCCATGGAAATATCTGGAGCAAGAACATTCTAAACAGAAAGAAAAAAAAACCCAAACCCAGTCAATTTAAAGGCTCTGAGACAGGAGTATATTTAATGGACTGCAAGAATGCCTGTGCGGTTGAAACAGAGCATAAAATGGAGAAAGTGGTAGAAGATACAGTCAGAGAGTTAAGAAGGCTCATTACATGGAGAACCAGATCCTCCCTGTGCAGAAGTATGTATGCCATAATAAGAATATGATTTTTACTCTAACCAAAATATGTAACTATTGAAGTTTTTTTTAACTTACATCTTATATGGGTCACTTTGGCTGTTATGTTGAGACTAGACTCTAGAGGGAAAAAATGGAAGCAAGAGTTCAAATTGGAGGTTATTGCAAACACGTAGACCCAACATGTTGTTGGCTGGGACCTGAGCCAAGGTAACAGTAGTGTGGGTATCAAAAGTGGTCACATTCTAAGTGACAACAAAAGAGGCAAGATTTGTAGACAGCTTGTGAGGGTGTACGAGAAAAGGAGGAAGTAAGGATGAATCTAAGGCTTTTGGCTAGAACTGAATGGGTGGAGTTGCCATTCACCAAGAGGAAAAGAACATGGGGAGAGAGATTTGGGGGAAGGAAAAGATCAGGAGTCTAGTTTTGGACATGCTACATTTGACATATGTCTATATTTGACATCTAAGTAGAGACGGCCATAGGCAGTTGGGCATATTAGTTCGCAATTGAAGGCTGAGTTCTAGCCTAGAGATAGAAATATGCAATAAATAATGATGATATTGAAAGCTATGAATATCAAGTAAATGTGAATATCAAGTGAATATCAAGTAAACTGTGTTTATCAAGTAAATGTGCAGAGAGAATAGAATAGAGGTTAAGACCTGAGTCAAATGAGATTCCAAAGTTTAGGACATCAGGAAGAAATAAAAGAGCCAGCAAAGAAGACTGAGAAGGAAAGACCATTGAGTTCAAAGAATCTTTTAAATTCCTGTCCTAGAGCACATGGAGGCTCTAGAGGGATCAAGACTTCTTATAGACATGCTTTATAAGGTACTTCATTTCCAAATCAATTCTGAATTCAAAGATGAAAAAAAAAAGACAACATTTGTTGGAAGTCAAGAGAAGAAAGTATTTCTTTATTTTAATAATAATGACTTTTATATTTCACCCTTAAGTACAATGTTTGCTCTTCGTTTTTGATAAGCATATAGCTTTTATTTATTTTTCTTTTGTCCCTATTTTTACTTAGAGTTTTTGTTTGAAATAGCTACTGAATGTTATCAAATGCTTTCCCGGAATATGTCAGCACGGTTTTTGTTTGTTTGTTTGTTTGTTTGTTTTTTGGTAATCAGTTGATGAAATAATTTTCACATTGATAATTTCCTCATATGAGCAATTTGGAATAGACTTTTCCTGGTCACAGTTTTAAAATCATTTTAATATACTATTATATTTATTTGTCTAATATTTTATTTATACTTTTTGTACATATATTCTTTTTTAAAAAAGATTTTATTTGTTTATTTGTCATGAAGAGAGAGAGTGCAAAAGCAGGCAGTTGAGGCAGGCAGAGGGAGAAACATGGGCCTGAATGCAGGACTCGATCCCAGGATTCTGGGATCAATGACCTGAGCTGAAGACAGAAACTTAACTGAGCCAACCAGGAATCCCTGTGCCTATATTCTTAAGTCAATTCCAATTATAGGTGGGTTTTTTTTTTTTAATTTTATCAGGTTTTGATATTAATTGCTAACTTTTAAAATAAATTAGGAGCTTTCTTTTTTATGAACTGAAATAGTTTCAACAATGTTGGAGTGAGTATTGCAAAACCAACTGAATCAGGTGACTTTAATTTGGGGGGGTATTTGTTTGTTTAAGTTTCCTATGCCTTTTTCAGTCAATTTTACTACTTCTTATGTTCTTATGTTTCCATAAAATTTTCCATTTATTTGAGGTTTCTATTTATATTACCAGAGAATAGTATACAATAATTTCTCATAATTTTTCTAATCTTCTTTCTACCTGTGGGTATATTCTCTTCTTTGGTGTTGATACATTTGTATTTGCTCTTTCTCTTTTTTCATCACGCAGGCTTTATGGAAGTTATCCATTTATGGAAATAATGGAGAACTTGATTCTGTTGTTACATCTGCTATTTTTATTTTTAAAAAATTTTAATTATTTAAACTCTTATTTTTTTTAATGGGCTGCACTGACTGTATTAATGTTTACCCTTGGGTGTTTTTCACAGTTTTCTCAAGAGGCATTCTTAATTAACTTATTTTTAATTTATTTTATTTAAATTGAAGCTAGTTAGCATGCAAGGTAGTATTGGTTTCAAGAGCAGAATTTAGTGATTCATCACTTATATATAACACCCAGTGCTCATCCCAACAAGTGCCATCTTTAATTCCTATCATCCATTTAGCACATTGCCTCTACCCACCTCCCCTCCAACAACAATCAGTTTCTTCTCTTAACTATAGAGTTTCTTATGGTGTGCCTCCCACTCTGTTTTTATCTTATTTTACTTTTCTTTCCCTTCCCCTATGTTCAACTGTTTTGCTTTTAATTTCCACATGTGACTGAAATCATATGGTATTTGTCTTTCTCTGACTGACTTATTTTGCTTAGCCTAAAACTCTCTAGATCCATCCATGTTGTTCCATTCATCTGCCAATAGACAACTGGGCTCTTTCCATAGTTTGGCTATTGTGGACAATGCTGCTATGAACTTTGTGGTGTAGGTGTCCCTTAGGATCACTACATTTGTATCTTTGGGGTAAATAACCAGTAATGCAAATGCTGGGTCATAAAGTAGCTCTATTTTTCACTTTTTAAGGAGTCTCCATACTGTTTTCCAGAGTGGCTGCACAAGCTTGCATTCCCACCAACTGTGTAAGAGGGTTCCCCTATCTTTGCATCCTCACCAACATGTCATTTCCTGACTTGTTAATTTTAGTGGTTTCTGACTGGTGTGAGATGGTATTACATTGTGGTTTTGATTTGTATTTCCCTGATGCAGAGTTATGTTGGACATTTTTTCGTGTGTCTGTTGGCCATTTGTATGCCTTCTTTGGAGAAATGTCTGTTCATCTTCTGCCCATTTCTTGTTTGGATTATTTGTTCTTTGAGTGCTGAGTTTGATAAGTTCTTTATAGATTTTGGATATTAGCCCTTTATCTGGTAAGACATTTGCAAGTATCTTCTCCCATTCCATAGGTTGCCTTTTAGTTTTGTTGACTGTTTCCTTTGCTGTGCAAAAGCTTTTTATCTTGATGAAGTCCCAATAGTTCATTTTTGCCTTTGTTTCCCTTGTCTTTGGAAACATATCTAGCAAGAAATTGCTGCAGCCAATGTCAAAGATGTTGCTGCTTATATTCTCCTCTAGGATTTTGATGGATTCCTCTCTCACATTGAGGTCTTTCATCCATTTTGAGTCTATTTTTGTGTGTGGTGTAAGGGAATGGTCAAGTTTCATTCTTCTGCATATGGCGGTCCAATTTTCCCAACACCATTTGTTGAAGAATCTATCTTTTTTCCATTGTATATTCTTTGCTGCTTTGTCTAAGATTAGTTGACCATAGAGTTGAGGGTACACTTCTTGGTTCTCTATTCTGTTCCATTGATCTATGTGTCTGTTTTTGTGTTATCACCATACTGTCTTATTGATTACAGCTTTGTAATAGAGCTTGGAGTCCAGAATTGTGATGCCACCAGCTTTGGTTTTCTTTTTCAACATTCCTTTGGCTATTCAGAGTCTTTTCTCCTATCATACAAATTTTTGGATTATTTGGTCCAGCTCTGTAAAAAAAGTTGATGGTATTTTGACAAGGATTGCATTGAATGTATATATTTCTTGGGGTAGCATAGACATTTAAACAATATTTGTTTTTCCAGTCTATGAGCATGGAACATTTTTCCATCTTGCTGTGTCTTCCTCAATTTCTTTAATGAGTGTTTTATAGTTTTCTGAGTCCAGTTACTTTGCATCTTTGGTTAGGTTTATTCCTAGGTATCTTATGGTTTTGGGTGCAGTCGTTAATGGTATGGATTCCTTGATTTCTCTTTTTTTCTGTCCCATTGCTAGTGTATAGAAATGCAACTGACATCTCAGCATTGATTTTATATCCTGCCACTTTGGTGAATTCCTGTATAAGTTCTAGAAAATTTTGGGTGGAGTCTTTGGATTTTCTTTGACTATCATGTCATCTGCAAAGAATTGAAGTTTGACTTCTTCTTTGCCAATTTAGTTGCATTTTATTTCTTTTTGTTATCTGATTGCTGAGGTTGGGACTTCCAGTACTATGTTGAACAACAGTTGTGAGAGTGGACATCCCTGTCATGCTCCTGACCTTAGGGGAAAAGCTTTCAATATTTCCCCATTGAGGGTGATATTCACGGTGGGTCTTTCACATGTGGTTTTTATGATTTTGAGGTATGCTCCCTCTATCCTTACATGTGGAGTTTTTAATCAAGAAAGGATGCTGTATTTTGTCAAATGCTTTCTTTTTGTATCTATTAAGAGGATCATATGTTCTTGTCTTATCTTTTATTAATATACTGTATCACATTGATTGATTTCCAGATGTGGAATCACCTTTGCAGCCTAGCAATAAATCCCACTTTGTCTTGGTGTATAATCCTTTTAATGTACTGTTGGATCCTATTAGCTAAAATCTTGGTGAAAATTTTTGTGTCCATGATCATCAGGGATAGTAGACTAATTCTTTTCAGTGGCATCTTGATCTGGTTGTGGGGTCAAGGTAATGCTGGCCTCATAGGATGAGTTTGGTAGTTTTTCCTTCCATTTCTATTTTTTGAAACAGTTTCAGAATATTAAGTATTAATTCTTTAAATGTTTGGTAGAATTGTCCTGGGAAGCCATCCAGCCCTGGACTCTTATTTGTTGGGTGATTTTGATTACTGCTTCAATTTCCTTGCTGGTTATGGGTCTGTTCATAATGGGTTTTCTAATTCTTCTTGGTTCAGTTTTGTAGTTTATGTATTTCTAGGAATGTATCAATTTTGCCCAGATTGTTTAATTTGTTGACATATAATTACTCATAATATGTTCTTATATCTTTTATTTCTTCAATGTTGGTGTGATCTTTCCTCTTTTATTTGTGATTTCATTTATTTGGGTCCTTTTTCTTTTCTTTTTGATAAATCTGGTCAGCGGTTTATCAATTTTATTAATTATTTCAAAGAGCCATCTCCTAGTTTCATTGATCTGTTCTACTGTTTTTTAAAATTTCTATAACATTGATTTCTGCTCTAATCTTTATTATTTTTTCTTCTCCTGCTGGATTTAAGCTTTATTTGCTCTTCTTTATCCAGTTGGTTTAGGTGTAATCTTAGTTTGTATATTTGAGACTTTTCTTGCTTCTTGAAGAAGGCTTGTGTTGTTATATACTTCCCTCTTAAGGTAGTCTGTGTTGCATCCCAAGGATTTTAGACCATTGTGTTTTTAGTTTCATTTGCTTTCACATATATATTTTTTAAATTATTCTGTAATTTCCTGGTTGACACATTCATTCTTTAGTAGAATGTTTTTTAACCTCCATGCATTTGTAGCTCTTCCAAATTTTTTCTTGTGGTTGACTTCCAGTTTTAAAGCACTGTGGTTTGAAAATAAACATGGTATGGTATCAATCTTTTCATATCAGTTGGGTTCTGATTTGTGACCCATTATGTGGACCTATGTTCCATGTGCATTTGAGAAGTGTGTATTCTGTTGCTTTAGGATGAAATGCTTTGAATGCCTTTGTTTCCTTTTGATCTTCCGCTTAGATGACCTATCTGTTGCTGTGAATAGGGTGTTATAGTCCCCTACTATTACTATATTATTATAAATAGGTTTCTTTAATTTTGTTATTAATTGTTTTATATATTTGGCTGGTCTCAAGTTAGGAGCACAAATATTTATAATTATTAGCTTTCCTTGTTGAATAGACCATTTTATTATGACAGAGTGTCCTTCTTCAACTCTTATTACAGTCTTTGGTTTAAAATGTAGTTTGTCTGATATAAGGATGGCTACTCCAGCTTTCTTTTGATGTCATTGGCATGATAAATGTTTCTCCACTCCTCATTTTCAATCTGGAGGTCTATTTGGTTCCAAAATGAGTCTCTTGTAAGCAGCATATCAATGGGTCTTGTTTTCTTTCTTTCTTTTCTTTTGATCTATTCTGATACCCTATGTCTTTTTTTCAAGCTTTTCCATTTATTCTGAGTAATTTTTAAAAGATAAGAATTTAATGCCATTTTATTACTTGTCATGTCACTCTTCCTGTGGAATGTCTCTGTTCCTTTCTGGTCTTTGTTACTTTTGGGCTTTCTCTCCACTCAAAGGATCCCCTTTAATATTTCTTGCAGGACTGGTTTAGTGTTCAGAAATTCCTTCAGTTTTTGTTTGTCCTGGAAATTCTTTATCTCTACTTTTATTCTGAATGATAGCCTAGCTGGATATATTCAGCATGCTAAATAAATAGATCATGCCAGTGCTTTCTGGCCTGCCAGTCTTATGTGTCTACCCTTGTAGGTTAAGGACCGCTTGTCCTGAGCTACTTTTAGGATTTTCTCTTTATCTTTGAGATTTGCAAACTTCACTCTTATATGTCAAGTTGTTGACTTATTTTTACCGACTTTTGAGGGGGATTCTTTGTGCCTCCTGGACTTTAATGCCTGTTTCCTTCCTTAGATTGGGGAAGTTCTCCCCTATGATTTGTTCAAATAAACCTTCTGTCCCTCTCACACTCCTGGGAGCCCTATTGTCCAGATATTATTTTACTTTATGGAATCGCTGAATTCTTTAAGTTTCCCTTAGTGATCTAATAGTTTTTTTTTTCAGCTTCCTTATTTTCCATCATTTTATCTTCTATATCATTGACTTGCTCTTATGCCTCACTCATACTCTCTCTCTCTCTTTTTTTTTTTTATTTGACAGACAGAGATTACAGGTAGGCAGAGAGGCAGGCAGAGAGAGAGAGGAGAAAGCAGGCTCCCTGCTGAGCAGAGACCCCGATGCGGGGCTCAATCCCAGGACCCTGGGATCATGACCTGAGCCGAAGGCAGAGGTTTTAACCCACTGAGCCACGCAGGTGCCCCTCATACTCTTTTTTATAGTCTCCATTTGGGACTGTATTTCTGTAATGGCATTTTTTATTTCAACCTGACTAGATTTTAGTTCTTTTACTTCTACAGTAAGGAATTCTCTAGTGACTTCTATGCTTTTTTCAAGACCAGCTAGTATATTTATAATCATTTTAAATTCAAGTTCAGACATCTTACTTATATCCATATTGATTAAATACCTAGGAGTACTACCTCCTGATCTTTCTTTTGGTGTGAATTTCTCCATCTAGTCATTTTGGCCAGAAAAAAAAGGAAGAAGGAAAAATAAACTGACAACAACAATGACAAAAACTTCAGGAAGTGTTTCTGGTGTAGGCTGTGTACACTCCTCTGTTGCACTTTGGTTACTCTTTCCCACTGATCTGTCCTCTACAGAGTTCCTCCTTGCTTATAGTGGGGACTGTTTGGACCTTTAACTGGGTGTACTTTGATTTGTTTGTCAAGATAAGCTTGCAAAAGCAAAGAGAAAAGAAGTTAAAAAAAATAATAAACCTAATCCAAGACAAGAAGCATGAAGGGCTAACTCATAAACTGACTTGCACTTGTAAGGATGTCCCTGCCAGGTGCAGGGGGGTTTGGATTTAGTTTATAGGGCTTCGGCATGCACTGGAGGTGCTGTGTTTCTCCCTGAAATCGGATTGTGCTATTGGACTGGGGCGGGGTGGGGGGCATAGAAGGGTGACGGAGGAGGAAGAATTTGGTGTCACTTTTCCCTCTTGTCCCTGTGGAGTAGAACCCCTGACCATCACGGTTCAGGAGGTTCTCTGAGAAAAGAGAACAATCTCCTGTGCCCCAGCTTTTCATCAGTTCCCTGTCCTTAACCTGTCTGTTCCCAGGTCGTGGGTACACGTAGAGCCACCAGTTTCCTGTGTTTGATCTCTGGCTGGTGGCTGGGATTCAAAACACTAAGTTTTAAAGGGCCTGGCAAAGTGTGGGCCCACTCCCTTCCCCCAGAGGAAAGACTTTCTTCAAGCACCATCTAGTCCTGAAAAAGCAGTGTGCTTGCAGAGGGTAGAGTTTATTATAATGCTCAGCAAAAAGCTGGAACAGGTTATCTGCCCTCTGCACATGACTCAGCCCCCTACTCTGTTGTGTCCCAGAAAAGCGGTCATACAGAGGCATACGGTGAAAAACATCAGCCAGCTTAACTGCAGTTTGCCCAGGTCTCTGCTCTCTGGTCAGTTCTGCAGCAGAAAAGCAGCTGTTCTAAGTGCGCACAGAAGTTTAAGACTACTGTGGCTCACAGTGTAAAGTTATTAAGAGGTTTTTCTACCCTCTGTGCACACCTCTGACCCCACTATTGAGCACCACTCGGTGGCTCCCAGTTGGACTTTTGTCCTTGGAGAGGGCAAATACACTCTTCTAAATGTACTCCAAGAAGGGGAGTGATCTCTTCCTGTGTGACACAGTGGATCGCATACCGTGGCTTATTGTGCAATCCCTACCCACTGTGTTCTCTCCCACTTTCTCCCTCTCCCTGACTTTGCTCCTCAAAAAGGGTTCCCTCACCTTCATTGTGGGAGGTTTTCCTGTCCCCCAGTTCATGGCTCCAAAGCTCACATCTGCCACATTCTCTCCCATCAACTGTGCAGATTGTTTTCTTAGCCCTCAGATCATATTCCTAGTTGTTCAAAATGATTGGATATTGATCTAGCTGTGTTCAAAGGACAAGAGAAGCTCAGAGTCCCCCGATTTCTCTGCCACCTTAAATTTCTCACTGATGTCATTTATGTTTTTCCCAGATTGATTAATGGACTCATGGTTTTAAATATAAAATGACTTTGTCTACAAAGACAAAAGAATACAGTTACATTTTACAATGTAACTAACATTTTAAAAATATGTTCTCTGTAGTTCCAGTTCTTATATTTCTTCCTTGAATTCCTAACTATCCAGATGACACTTGGATATATAGTTGTCATCTCAAACTTAAGTTGGTCAAGAGAGAACTACTTACTTCCCCACTCCCATTTTTTATGTTTAACCTATCTCAGAAAATGGCACATTATCTACTCATTCACTTGGTAAAGCAAATGTGCAACATCTTTGATTGTTCTCTTTTATAGCCCTCATTGGTTTCACTTCCAAAATTTGTACAACCCGAGTCTAAACCACCCTATGTTCCTTGGACTCTTGAAGCAGCCTCTTAACTAGTGTCTGCCAACATGCTTCTCTCTTAGAGCCCATCTGTTCCATCCTCCGCACTTTAACCAGTGACTTTTTAAAAATTTTTTTTATTTTTTTATTAACATAAAATGTATTATTAGCCCCAGGGGTACAGGTCTGTGAATTGCCAGGTTTACATACTTCACAGCACTCACCATAGTACATACCTTTCGTAATGTCCATAACCCCACCACCCTCTTCTTACCCCCCCTCTCCCGGCAACCCTCAGTTTGTTTTGTGAGATTAAGAGTCTTTGGGGCACCTGGGTGGCGCAGTTGGTTAAGTGGCTGCCTTCGGCTCAGGTCATGATTCCAGGGTCCTTGGATCGAGCCCCTGCTTAGCAGAGAGCCTGCTTCTCTCTTTCCCTCTGCCTGCCACTCTTCTTACTTGTGCTCTCTCTCTCTCTCTCTGTCAAATAAATAAATAAAATCTTAAAAAAAAAAGTCTTTTATGGTTTGTCTCCCTCCCAATCTCATCTTGTTTCACTTATTCCTTTCCTACCCCCAAGCCCCCCACGTTGCCTTTCAACTTCCTCATATCAGGGAGATCATATGATAATTGTCGTTCTCTGATTGACTTATTTCACTAAGCACAATACCCTCTAGTTCCATCCACGTCGTCGCAAATGGCAAGATTTCATTTCTTTTGATGGCTGCATAGTATTCCATTGTGTATATATACCACATCTTCTTTATCCATTCATCTGTTGATGGACATCTAGGTTCTTTCCATAGTTTGGCTATTGTGGACGTCAAACCAGTGACATTTATTTGTTTATTTATTTATTTATTTATTTGACAGAGAGAGATCACAAGTAGGCAGAGAGGCAGGCAGAGAGAGAGAGGAGGAAGCAGGCTCCCCGCTGAGCAGAGAGCCCGATGCGGGGCTCGATCCCAGGACCCTGAGATCATGACCCCAGCCGAAGGTAGAGGCTTTAACCCACTGAGCCACCCAGGTGCCCCAAACCAGTGACTTTTTGAAACATAAATCACATCAGGTCAACTTCCTGCTTAAAACACTCAACTGAGTTTCATTATACTTAGAATCAAACCCATCTTGTTTCCTGCCTTTACATTCACTTCTTCCTGAGAAAGTACTTCACTAGATATTTATATAGCTTCCTTCTGAATGCCCCTGACACACTCAGTTACTGTACTTTGTTTTCTTCATCATAATTAGCAGCACTCATATGAAGCTACTTATTTGTTTCCATATTTGTTGTTTATTTGACTTGCTAACCCCTCCCATGCCCACACATTAAAACGTAAGCTCCTGGAGAGCAGGGACTTTGTTCTCTTCACTGGCATATCCTAGAGGTTTGTATAAGGCCAGACACAGCAGGCATTCAACAAAGGTTTGCTCACCAACTGACTTCCTCTCCATTCTTTTCTCCTCACATATACAGACAAGAGAAACCACACTGACACGTACATCATGCTGTTTTTCCTCCTTGGATGTTCTTTTCTTGTTTCTTCTTTTGGTGTTAGGATTTTTCTAGACTCAAATCCTCAAAAATGAGGATTTTTCTAGATGCGTCTCAACATCCTTACACTAGAGGATTCTCAATTCAGACAGTAGTACCCTTAATGGGCTTATGTTTGCTGAGTTGCATTTGTGCAACGTCCTTGGCTTTTATCAGTGAGTGTTTGAGAAAATGCCATATAAAATCTATTACATTTGTTTTTTTTTTTTTTTAATTTTTTATTTTAATAAACATATAATGTATTTTTATCCCCAGGGGTACAGGTCTGTGAATCTTCTGGTTTACACATTTCACAGCACTCATCATAGCCCATACCCTCCCCAATGTCCATTTCCCCACCACCCTCTCCCGTCCCCCTTCCCCCCCGCAACCCTCAGTCTGTTTCTTGAGATTGAGTCTTTTATGGTTTGTCTCCCTCCCAATCCCATCTTTTCATTTTTTCTTTTCCTACCTCCCCCCAAACCCCCCCACCTTGCATCTCCCCTTCCTCATATCAAAGAGATCATATGATAGTTATATTTCTCCGATTGACTTATTTCGCTAAGCATGATACCCTCTAGTTCCATCCACGTCGTCGCAAATGGCAAGATTTCATGTCTTTTGATGGCTGCATAGTATTCCATTGTGTATATATACCACATCTTCTTTATCCATTCATCTGTTGATGGACATCTAGGCGCTTTCCACAGTTTGGCTATTGTGGACATTGCTGCTATAAACATTCGGGTGCACGTGCCCCTTCGGAGCACCACGTTTGTATCTTTAGGATATATACCCAGTAGTGCAATTGCTGGGTCGTAGGGTAGCTCTATTTTCAGTTTTTTGAGGAACCTCCACACTGTTTTCCAGAGTGGTTGCACCAGCTTGCATTCCCACCAACAGTGTAGGAGGGTTCCCCTCTCTCCGCATCCTCGCCAGCATCTGTCATTTCTTGACTGGTTAATTTTAGCCATTCTGACTGGTGTGAGGTGGTATCTCATTGTGGTTTTGATTTGTATTTCCCTGATGCCGAGTGATGTGGAGCATTTTTTCATGTGTCTGTTGGCCATCTGGATGTCTTCCTTGCAGAAATGTCTGTTCATGTCCTCTGCCCATTTCTTGACTGGATTATTTGTTCTTTGGGTATTGAGTTTGATAAGCTCTTTATAGATTTTGGATACGAGCCCTTTATCTGATATGTCGTTTGCAAATATCTTCTCCCATTCTGTCAGTTGTCTTTTGGTTTTGTTTACTGTTTCCTTTGCTGTGCAAAAGCTTTTAATCTTGATGAAATCCCAATAGTTCATTTTTGCCCTTGCTTCTGTTGCCTTTGGCGATGTTCCTAGGAAGAAGTTGCTGCGGTTGAGGTCAAAGAGGTTGCTGCCTGCATTGTCCTCAAGGATTTTGATAGATTCCTTTCGCACATTGAGGTCCTTCATCCACTTTGAGTCTATTTTCGTGTGTGGTGTAAGGAAATAGTCCAATTTCATTTTTCTGCATGTGGCTGTCCAATTTTCCCAGCACCATTTGTTGAAGAGGCTGTCTTTTTTCCATTGGATATTCTTTCCTGCTTTGTCGAAGATTAGTTGACCATAGAGTTGAGGGTCTATTTCTGGGCTCTCTATTCTGTTCCATTGATCTATATGTCTGTTTTTGTGCCAGTACCATACTGTCTTGATGATGACAGCTTTGTAATAGAGCTTGAAGTCTGGAATTGTGATGCCACCGACTTTGGCTTTCTTTTTCAATATTCCTTTGGCTATTCGAGGTCTTTTCTGGTTCCATATAAATTTTAGGATTATTTGTTCTATTTCTTTAAAAAAAAATGGATGGGATTTTGATAGGGATTGCATTAAATGTGTAGATTGCTTTAGGTAGAATAGACATTTTCACAATATTTGTTCTTCCAATCCATGAGCATGGAATATTTTTCCATTTCTTTGTGTCTTCCTCAATTTCTTTCATGAGTACTTTATAGTTTTCTGAGTATAGATTCTTTGCCTCTTTGGTTAGATTTATTCCTAGGTATCTTATGGTTTTGGGTACGATTGTAAATGGGACTGACTCCTCAATTTCTCTTTCTTCTGTCTTGTTGTTAGTGTAAAGAAATGCGACTGATTTCTGTGCATTGACTTTATATCCTGACACTTTACTGAATTCCTGTATAAGTTCTAGCAGTTTTGGAGTGGAACCTTTTGGGTTTTCCACATATAGTATCATATCATCTGCAAAGAGTGATAGTTTGACTTCTTCTTTGCCGATTTGGATGCCTTTAATTTCTTTTTGTTGTCTGATTGCTGAGGCTAGGACTTCTAGTACTATATTGAACAGCAGTGGTGATAACGGACATCCCTGCCGTGTTCCTGACCTTAGCGGAAAAGCTTTCAGTTTTTCTCCATTGAGAATGATATTTGCGGTGGGTTTTTCATAGATGGCTTTGATAATATTGAGGTATGTGCCTTCTATCCCTACACTTTGAAGAGTTTTAATCAGGAAGGGATGCTGCACTTTGTCAAACGCTTTTTCAGCATCTATTGAGAGTATCATATGGTTCTTACTCTTTCTTTTATTAATGTATTGTATCACATTGATGGATTTGCGGATGTTGAACCAACCTTGCAGCCCTGGAATAAATCCCACTTGGTCGTGGTGAATAATCCTTTTAATGTACTGTTGGATCCTATTGGCCAGTATTTTGGTGAGAATTTTCGCATCTGTGTTCATCAAGGATATTGGTCTGTAATTCTCTTTTTTGGTGGGATCCTTGTCTGGTTTTGGGATCAAGGTGATGCTGGCCTCATAGAATGAGTTTGGAAGTTTTCCTTCCATTTCTATTTTTTGGAACAGTTTCAGGAGAATAGGAATTAATTCTTCTTTAAATGTTTGGTAGAATTCCCCTGGGAAGCCGTCTGGTCCTGGACTTTTGTTTGTTTGGAGATTTTTGATGACTGTTTCAATCTCCTTACTGGTTATGGGTCTGTTCAGGTTATCTATTTCTTCCTGGTTCAGTTGTGGTAGTTTATACATCTCTAGAAATGTATCCATTTCTTCCAGGTTGTCAAATTTGTTGCCATAGAGTTGCTTGTAGTATGTTCTTATAATTGTTTGTATTTCTTTGGTGTTGGTTATGATCTCTCCTCTTTCATTCATGATTTTATTTATTTGCGTCCTTTCTCTTTTCTTTTTGATAAGTCTGGCCAGGGGCTTATCAATCTTATTAATTCTTTCAAAGAACCAGCTCCTAGTTTTGTTGATTTGTTCTATTGTTTTTTTAGTTTCTATTTCATTGATTTCTGCTCTGATCTTTATGATTTCTCTTCTCCTGCTGGGTTTAGGCTTTCTTTGTTGTTCTCTCTCCAGCTCCTTTAGGTGTAGGGTTAGGTTGTGTATTTGAGACCTTTCTTGTTTCTTGAGAAAGGCTTGCACTGCTATATATTTTCCTCTCAGGACTGCCTTTGTTGTATCCCACAGATTTTGAACTGTTGTGTTTTCATTATCATTTGTTTCCATGAATTTTTTCAATTCTTCTTTAATTTCCTGGTTGACCCATTCATTTTTTAGAAGGATGCTGTTTAGTCTCCATGTATTTGCGATCTTTCCAAATTTCCTCTTGTGATTGAGTTCGAGCTTCAGAGCATTGTGGTCTGAAAATATGCAGGGAATGATCTCGATCTTTTGGTACCGATTGAGACCTGATTTATGACCCAGGATGTGGTCTATTCTGGAGAATGTTCCATGTGCACTAGAGAAGAATGTATATTCTGTTGCTTTGGGATGGAATGTTCTGAATATATCTGTGATGTCCATCTGGTCCAGTGTGTCATTTAAGGCCTTTATTTCCTTGTTGATCTTTTGCTTAGATGATCTGTCCATTTCAGTGAGGGGAGTGTTAAAGTCCCCTGCTATTATTGTATTACTGTCGATGTATTTCTTTGATTTTGTTATTAATTGGTTTATATAGTTGGCTGCTCCCATGTTAGGGGCATAGATATTTAAGATTGTTAGATCTTCTTGTTGGACAGACCCTTTGAGTATGATATAGTGTCCTTCCTCATCTCTTATTATAGTCTTTGGCTTAAAATCTAATTGATCTGATATAAGGATTGCCACCCCAGCTTTCTTCTGATGTCCATTAGCATGGTAGATTGTTTTCCACCCCCTCACTTTAAATCTGGAGGTGTCTTCGGATCTAAAATGAGTTTCTTGTAGGCAGCATATTGATGGGTTTTGTTTTTTTATCCATTCTGATACCCTGTGTCTTTTGATTGGGGCATTTAGCCCATTAACATTCAGGGTAACTATTGAGAGATATGAATTTAGTGCCATTGTATTGCCTGTAAGGTGATTGTTACTGTATATTGTTTCTGCTTCTTTCTGATCTACTACTTTTAGGGTCTCTCTTTGCTTAGAGGACCCCTTTCAATATTTCCTGTAGAGCTGGTTTGGTGTTTGCAAATTCTTTCAGCTTTTGTTTGTCCTGGAAGCTCTTTATCTCTCCTTCTATTTTCAATGATAGCCTAGCCGGATATAGTATTCTTGGCTGCATGTTTTTCTCGTTTAGTGCTCTGAATATGTCATGCCAGTTCTTTCTGGCCTGCCAGGTCTCTGTGGATAGGTCCGCTGCCAATCTAATGTTTTTACCCTTGTATGTTACAGACTTCTTTTCCCGGGCTGCTTTCAGGATTTTCTCTTTGTCGCTAAGACTTGTAAATTTTACTATCAGGTGACGAGGTGTGGACCTATTTTTATTGATTTTGAGGGGCGTTCTTAGCATCTCCTGGATTTTGATGTTTGTTCCCTTTGCCATATTAGGGAAATTCTCTCCAATAATTGTCTCCAATATACCTTCTGCTCCCCTCTCTCTTTCTTCTTCTTCTGGAATCCCAATTATTCTAATGTTGTGTCGTCTTATGGTGTCACTTATCTCTCGAATCCTCTCCTCGTGTTCCAGTAGTTGTTTGTCTCTCTTTTGCTCAGCTTCTTTATTCTCTGTCATTTGGTCTTCTATGTCACTAATTCTTTCTTCTGCCTCATTTATCCTGGCAGTGAGAGCTTCCATTTTTGATTGCACCTCATGAATAGCTTTTTTGATTTCAACTTGGTTAGATTTTAGTTCTTTTATTTCTCCAGAAAGGGCTTTTATCTCTCCGGAGAGGGTTTCTTTAATATCTTCTATGCCTTTTTCGAGCCCGGCTAGAACCTTGAGAATTGTCATTCTGAACTCTAGATCTGTCATGCTACCTATGTCTGTATTGATTAGGTCTCCAGCCTTCGGTACGGCCTCTTGTTCTTTTTTTTGAGGTGAGTTTTTCCGCCTTGTCATTTTGTCCAGGTAGGATTTGCTTTCTCCTGCTGTGGAATTCCGCTGTTCTTGGTGACTGAAGTTGGTTTTGGATTGGTTTCTTGTTGATCTTCTGGGGGAGGGGCCTGTTGTAGTGATTCTCAAGTGTCTTTGCCGCAGGCGGAATTGCACCGCCCTTGCCAGGGGCGGGGCTAAGTAATCCGCTCGGGTTTGCTTTCGGGACCTTTTGTTCCCTGAGCGCTTTCCGTAGAGTCCGGAGGACGGGAATGAAGATGGCGGCCTCCCAATCTCTCGGCCGGGAGGAGCCGAGAGCTTGGGGTTCCGCTCCTCAGTGCGCTCTCAGAGCAAAGCGCCCAACAGTCCCGCCTCCCTGGCTTGCGGTCGCGCCTCGAGGAAAGCAGTCAATTGTTGGAGCTGGAGAAAAGCGCCGGGTCGCTTTTGTCTCTGTGGCCTCCGGCCGCGCTCCGAGCCCACCCAGCCTGCGACCGGCACAAGGTAACCCTGGGCTTAGAGCTCACTCCTCGGCTTTGTCGCTATAGCCGGCTTCCCCGCTCCAATACCTGCGAGCTCTGTGGCACTCAGACACCCCCAGTCCTTCTGTGACCCTGCGGGTCCTGGGGTTATGCTGACCCCGCCTGGGTTTCCCCCCAGTTTAGCCTCTGGAGCGATGTCTCCCAGTGGAGCCGACTTTTAAAAGTCCCGATTTTGTGCTCCGTCGCTCCGCCGCTTGCCGGGTGCCGGCCCCTCCCCCCGGGGTCTATCTTCCCGTCGCTTTGGATTCACTTCTCCGCAGGTCCTACCTTTCAGAAAGTGATCGATTTTCTGTTTCTGGGATTGTTGCTCTTCTTCTCTTTGATTTCCCGTTGGATTTGTAGGTGTTCACAATGGTTAGATAAGCTATCTAGCTGATCTCCTGCTACCCGATGTCGTCTCAGCCTGCTACTTCTCCGCCATCTTGACTCCTCCCCTCTATTACATTTGTTATAGGAGCATTGTAGGAGATGTGGTTTCTACTATAGTTCTCAGTGATGCTAATAAAACTCCCACTTGAAAACTTTGTTTGAGAAAATAGTTCTAAGACTTGTTTTCCCCTTTATGAACTGGTTTGTATTTTCCTTTATGACAATAAATATTATGCAATTGTCCCTGGTGTCCTTTTCTCTGGCCGCCAGAGAGCTCATACATGTGGAAGTGTGGTCTGACTAGACCCTTACCCTTCTTCTCACAATTGTTCTCCTGCTCCTCTTCCTTCTTCTCATTCTCATTTCTCTCCTTCTCCTCTTCTTCTCCTTCCCCACCTCCTCCTTTGCTTCCTCTTTGTCTTCTTCCTCCTTCTCCTTCTTCTTCTCTTTGTCCTTCTTTATGTATAGTTAACATTAAGCTGCTGTTTTTGGACTCAATTTATTTTTCCTCTGCTCTTGATTTTTCTTACAATATTTACATTTTCCATGGTCCTGATCCCCTAATTTCTATTTTATCATTACTGTGATGTATGCATTTTTGGTGTAAGCTGGCCCTGTCACTTTCTAAAAGGAGACAGGGCATGCATAAAGAACAGGGTGATACTGCCTCAGTGACGTCATTTCCTGTGTCTCCAAGCAGGATAGCCCTACACTTTACGCTCACACAACACATTGTTCACATCTCTACTATACTGCTTTTCTAAGTATCATATGATGTAGTGGTTAAAGGGTGCTTAAGGTTCAATTACACAGTCTGTCAAGCTATGTGATCTGGGAAAATTTCTCTGTAGTTCAGCTATAAAATAAAGATACTGATGATACCTACCTCATAGGTTTCTTATATTAAAAAAACAAAATTCACTTGAGTAGATTTGAAAATCTAATTTGTTTTATTAGGTGATTCATGAATCAGGCAGCATCTCATCCAGCAAGTAGAAAGATTCTGCTTAGAGGTAGTGTACAGAATGGAAGATTTTTATAAGGAGGATAGGGAGGGGTGTCTGGGTGGCTTAGTTTCTGCTCAGGTCATGATCTTGTGGTTGTGGGAGGGAGACCCATGGAGGACTGTGAACTCAGCATAGTGTTTGCTTCAGATTCTCTCTCCCTCTGTTCCTCTCTGCATGTGCATGCTCTCTCTCTCTCTCTCAAATAAATAAATAGTAAGTAAGTAAATAAATAAAATCTTTTAACAAATCTTAAAAATAAATAAAATCTTAAAAAATCTTTAAAAAATTTAAAAAAAAAAAGGAAGTTGGGGAAAAGAGTGATAAGCAAAAGAAAAGAAAGAATAATTTGGGGCCAGAACATTTTTTCTTGGGGGGCGGGAAAGGGGCTAACAGGGTTTTCATCATGCAGATTACCTCACTAGTACTAATCAGAAAATTTTAGATTGACTTTTAAAAGGTCACATCAGGGGGAGAGGTTAAAACTGTCATTAAGTCTTGATTGGCTGTCGTGGGGAGTAAATTATTCCATTTGGGGATTGATTTTTCTCTTTTAACAGTTGTGAGGATTAGAGGAGTGGATATACAATGCTTAGAATGATGCCTGGACTATATAAAGTGCTCAGGAAAGTTAATGATTATTATTATTACTATTGTATTATATTTACTTAATGTGTTTGATTCCCCTGATTTGTCCTGAGCTCCATGAAGGCAGAAACTTTGTCTTACTTATTCCTAGTGCATAGTAAAGTGCCTGCAATCAGCTAGGCATTCAATGAATATTATGGAAATTGTTTAGATTAAAATAAGAATCTGTTTCATGATCATAGAATACTAGGAAGCAAATTTAGAGAGTCATGGTGGGATGGATTTTGGAAGGTTTTAAAAGCCAAGTCACATTTTCATTTAATGTCAATTAAGTAAGATTAATAATGGAGTGCAGATCTCGTTGAATATAGGGTGGGAGAGGATCACGAGGCTAATGAGCTATATCTCTCCTTGTCAAAGGCCCCACAAGTAATCCCTCCGTGTTTCTAAGGCTCTAAGGTTTCTGTTGTGTTGAACTTATTCACCAGGACTTGGCTACAGTGAACTGAAAGCGATGCAAATTCTTTTGCCAGCAGGAGCCAGCAGAGCTTGTCCCAGCGCTGGAAGATGTAAGTCAGGGGCATGGGAGGGTGAGCAGGGATATGAATAAAGGCAAGACACAAGTCTTCTCCCTCAAGAGAATTGTATGCTTGTGAATTAATCAGATTGAAATCATCTCCTGTGGCAATCCTGAGGGTTGGCAAGGGGCGGTGGGGGGTGACACACACAAAAAGTTAAACGTCAACCAGTGCTAATAGAGGCCAGTCCCATCCTCTCTGTGACCTTGAAGACTGTTGCCCTGTGGACATGAGCCGAAGTCTTTAGCAGGAGCTGAGATTCTTCTGCCCTGCAACTAGTTTTTTATTACCAGGCCACTAGGGATTTGATTCCTGCACCTAGAAGGTGAGGAGAGACGTGGGCAGATGAGCCAAGGGGTTATGGACTTAGCAGATTAACCTCCCTGTTCTAGAGAGCTGTTGTTAGAGAGGGATTCCCCCTTCTGGTGGTAGACTCCAGTCTGTTTAGAGAAGGAAGGGAAAAAGTGAGAGTTAGAATGAGAAGGTCTGTTTAGAGAAGGAAGGGAAAAAGTGAGAGTTAGAATGAGAAGCCCTCCCTCCCTCCTCAGGAGTATAATCTGTTAGCAATCTCTCTGATACAAGGGCAAATATTTAAGAAGCATGATTACTGCTAATACCACCCTTTTATTTTTTTTTCAGAATGTGAACAGCTCGAATGTTTTATAAAGTTTTCTAAAAGTTTATTTTCCAAGTCAATCATTTCATTCATTCAGTTTACAATTCATTTCATTCATAATGCAGAAAAATAGTCGCAAATATGTTATATAGTAGCCAGAAACAAATAATGACTCTTGGATTTAACTACTCCGTACATTATAGCATACCCCATTACATGGTATCTGAAGGTTAGCCATTCTCCAAAACTTTCAAATATAAGCTCCATTAACACATTAATTTGTTAAAAATTCACTGATTATTTTAAATGTATTAATTACAAAAATCAGCAAATGGATTTTTTAAAATCCCTTGATTCTGTATAGAAGCATTCAAATAATCCAGAAAAGAAAATTTTCAATTTTTCTGTGAAAATACATAAAGGAAACCTCGTTTAAAATGGAGTCAGGTAGCCCAGAAGGGGGAGCTCTCATGCATGTGCCCCGCATTGCTGTTGAGCGAACCGGGAGGAGAAGGAAAACAAGAATCATTTCAACAAAGTGAGAGCACTTTTCTTTTCTTTTCTTTAAAATATCTTATTTATGTATTTGACAGACAGATCACAAGTGGGCAGAGAGGCAGGCAGAGGAAGAGGGGGAAGCAGGCTCCCTGCCGAGCAGAGAGCCCAATGTGGGGCTCAATCCCAGGACCCTGAGATCATGACCTGAGCCGAAGGCAAAGGCTCAACCCACGGAGCCACCCAGGAGGACCAGGAGAGAACTTTTCACGAAGAAATTAATCTGTCTTTAAGGAAAGAAGACCCTCTCCCCTGCCTCAGCAACAATGTGTTAGCCACAACCCCCCTCAAACTCCTATTCTCCAATACAGTTTTGTTTGGAACAACCCTCCCCAATTACCTTTTTTAAAAGCCTTTTAAAATATTTTAATTCTAGTATAGTTAACATGCAGTGTTATATTAGTTTCAGTTGTACAATATAGTCATTCAACAACTCCGTACATTACTTAGTGCTCCTTGTGATAAGTGTATGCTTAATCCCCTTTACTTATTTCACACACCCCCAACACCCTCCCCCCCCAACAATTGCTTTTTAAAATGTGATAAAAGCTGACCTTTCCTGTGTATATTCAGACTTGCCTATGGTTCATCATGACTTACTTGTTCAGAATTGCAATGCCTCTGTTATTCTCAAATAAACTCATGTCTTTTCTTTCCTTTCTTTTATAACTTAAAAAAACTGTCCTTTTCTCTGTTTAAAGGTAACGTGTCTGTAAGTTAAAATCAAAGGGCACAGTTTCTTGGGAGCCTTTGCATTTGGGTTCTACTACTAGACTTGCTTAGGTGGTTCTTGTCATGACGTGTCCAAGAATACAAATCATGGCCATCATGATGAGAGGATATTCTATCCTTTGCAGGAAATAGCAGTATCTGTTAGTAAAATGCTGGGTTTTACAAGGTCGGAAGTAAAATAAGTTTGTTTTAGGTTGGGCCACCTTGATTCTCACAGGATTCTCTGGCACATGTGAGGTCATCAGCTGTGGATTCAGAAGTTCTGTGGGTCCTTTGATATGTAAAATTAGCCTTTATTGACCTGTATATATGCTCTGCGAAGTTTGCTTTTTACGGAAGTTGCTGGAAGACAAGAAGCATTTCTGTGTTCTCTGTAACACTTTAAAATGTTTAGAACAATGCTGTCCACACTGGGGCTTTCAGCAAATTCTTGATTTACTGAAAAAATCTACATAGATAAGAAGGCAAAGCACTAATAGCGCCAAATTCCTTGACTCACTGTATTTAGGTAATATGCCCTAGATTTTGATATCATTTCAAATTTGGTATGCAGAACAACCAAACAGAAATGAAAAAAGGGATAGATTCAATTGTTCTCTGGTAGTAGATAATTAAGTGTGAAGTTTCTGGGGTTTGGTGACAAACCAGAACATGAAACTCTCCAGTTATAATCTTAAAGTTCACTCAGACAAAGGTATCTAAAGTAAAAAGTGAAGGGATTTCAGTAATTACATTTATCACATAAGCAAAAAGTCAATTGTTTAATTGTTTTCCTTACTTTACTCCCACTAATTGTTTACCTTACCTTACTTCCAGTAATTCTCTTAACCCCGTACTTTGATTTCTTTACAGGGTTTTGGTCACATTTCAAATACATGGCAAGGACCAGCTACAGTGGTAATTTGGGTCAGATGACAAATAGAGAAAATACTGTTGGCATTTTTAGTTTTTCTACTTTAATAACAGTAAAGATGTAATGATAAATACATAATACATAAATTTATGTATGTACATATGGTAAAGACATAACGATAAATACATAAATACATAAAGTACAAAATACAATACAAAATACAAAAGTACAAATTACTTCAAAGGCCATGACATTAGATTACCACCATCTGTATTTTTAGAAAGCACTCACGTTACCCGTGTTCTTAAAATAATACGTATTGCTTATCTATGGTAAATTAAAAAAAAAACACACTTTCAAAGAAGATACATGACTTTTTTGTTTTGTTTCAAGTTTTTTTTTAATTTCTTTTTTTAGTTTCTTGTTATGTTAGTTACCATAAAATGCATTATTAGTTTTTGATGCAGTTTTCCAAGATCATTGTTTATGTACAACACCCAGTGCTCCATGCAATCAAGTTTTTATTTTAATTCCAGTTAGTTAACATATAGTGTCATATTAGTTTCAGGAGTAGAATTTAGCAATTCATCACTTCCATGTAACACCCAGTGCTCACCACAACAGGTGTCCTCCTTGATACCCATCACTCATTTAGCCCATTCCCTGCCCACGTCCCCTCCAGCAACTCTCAGTTTTTTCACTATATTGAACAGTCTCTTTTGGCTTGCCTACCTCTTTTTTTCCTCTTCCCCATGTTTATCTGTTTTGTTTCTTAAATTCCACATATGAGTGAAATCATATGGTATTTGTCTTTCTCTAACTGACTTAATTTGCTTAGCGTAATACACTCTAGCTCCATCCACATTGTTGCAAAAGATAAGATTTCATGCTTTTTGATGACTGAGTAATATTTCATTGTATGTATATATATATCCCACAACTTCTTTATCCATTCATCAGTCGGTAGACATTTGTGCTCTTTCCATAACTGGCTATGGTTGATAATGCTGCTATAAACATTGGGGTGCATATTCCTCTTCGAATCAGTATTTCTGTATCCTTTGGATAACTACGTAGTAGTACAACTGCTGGATCATAGGGTAGTTCTATATTTAACTTTTTGAGGAACCTCCAAACTGTTTTCCAAAGTGGCTTCACCAGTCTGCATTCCCACCAACAAGGTACATGGCCTTTTGAATATGTCTTTATTTTGCATAGTATAGAAAATTGATTTTTATTTATAAAACATACTCATATATTAATTAATTCATAATTTTGCCCTTGGAACTCTATTTAAAAAAATAAAAGGAAGTACAATAGTTAAAATTTCTTGAATATATGTTTTAGTTATAGATAACTGTCACATTACCTCTCTAAAATATAACTTTGTCTAAAATATTCACCACTCTCAATAGCCTTAAAATGTAGCATTGAGGATAACTCAAATTACATGCTTATTACAAAAACAATATTTTAGAAAGAGGATAAAATGGATCTTTGCTTTTAACTTTAAATTCTGACTCCTGAACTTTGTTAGTAAATTTACTCTTTTCCTTCAATGAATGTCTTATAATAAGCACCACACAATCATTTGAAATTGTAATTATGAATTGCACTACATTGGAGTGCCAAGGTGGCTCAGTTGTTAAATGTCTGTCTTTGGCTCAGGTCATGATCCCAGGGCCCTGGGATCAAGCCCCTTATTGGGCTTCCCGCTTGGCGGGAAGCCTGCTTTTCCCTCTCCCACTCCCCCTGCTTGTGTTCCCTCCCTTGCTGTGTCTCTCTGTTAAATAAATAAACAAAATCTTAAAAAAAAAAAAAAAGAATTGTGCTACATTAACACAGGTACTCCTAGAAAAATGCATTGTAACTAGGTGTCTGGACTAAGATTTGTGCAGCTGAACCCTTGTCTCCCATAATGCAAAAATGTACACGATGCATGCCCCTGACAATTAGGCAAAAGATACTATTACTGAAAGTCTCCCAAATATATTTATTTTTTCATGAAGCTTCTTGGCATTAATTTAATTAAAAAGTTACATCACAGAAATATTAAATATCATTGCATAACAGTTAGGAGGAGGAGCACGTAGGGCAGTGTTTCTTCCATTATCAAAATTAAAAATGATTTCACCAACAAAAATGAGACTAAAAGTGACTATGAACGCATCAATTTTGTAATGGAAATGAACAAGGCAGATTCCCATTCCATAAGGTTTAAGAAGCAAAGGTAACTCCATAGGCTTTTTACTTGTGTGCAAAGAAAGCAAAAGAATCCACTATGAGATGCACCCAAAGATTAGGTACAGCTTTAAGAGGAGGTTCCTGGACAACACATGCTCCTATGAAGGCTACAACTGTGACTACAACATTGACAGTCAATCGAAATCAAAGGCATGTAGAGTTGCTGTCATAAACATTCTTACTCCCACTTGACAACTTTAACTATATTTGTGGGATTGTCATTTTTAAGAATGATATTGGTAGGATATGACATCATCTGTTAAGTAATAGTCCTAGGCTCCTTTGATGAACAATGGAAACCTCCATCAGGCAGTGTTCAGGCTGTAGTCATGGATTTCTTCTCTGAGTAGAAGGTATATACTTTTATAGACTCTCATGTTTGCTTTCCCTCTCTTTCTTTCCTTCCATCCATCCTTCCTTCCTTCCTCTTTCTTTTTTTTCTTTTCTTTCTCATAGTTCATTTTAAAATGCAGAATAAACCCTAACAACACATATTTTATTTTATTGCCAGTCTATTGTGGTAGACCCTTGATATCTTAAAAAAAAAGTTAGAATTATAAGAAAAACTAACACAATATTTGTTTAAAAGATATTCCGAAATGGGTCTGAAACAGACTTAGATCTAGGAATTTTTTTATAATGATCTCACGAATGTAAGCCTGGACTATCATTCTGTTACTAGTCAATCTTCTTATTTTATCTGAGCAAATGATTACTGCATTTCCTGTGGTTTCAAAAGCTTCCAAGTATCTTAGTAAGTTATCTTTTGTTATTTTCTTTACAGAATAAGCCAAGGAAAGAGGGATTGCAAATGGAAGGTTTTCTAGGATAGCCATCACCAGCACCGTTATTCCAATAGTGAAAAACTGAACAACATATTCCATGTAAACTGCAGTGCAACCTAAAGTCCGTTTGCTCTCCCAGCTCCAAAAGTCCACAGTACAAAGTTAGTCCTTAGGAAGACAAAGTAGGAAAAGCCATTAGCAAACCTTACTTGCCAGTTGCCTTATGGATAACTGAGAGGTTGTCTTACAGGATCAACTACTCTTTGGCGTTATTAATGTCTCAGCCTGCCGCATTTGTCTTTGCTTTCTTGGATTGTTTTGCCCTTTCTGGTCCTATGAGAATCTGTTTTCTTTACATCATCTTTGCTCTTTGTTTCATAAGTCAGCAAAGACAGGAGGAGGCTGCTTTGGAGCTAAGGCCAGCTGTGGTCACCTAGGACCCAGAAGCCACATGGGGTCTCAAGTCAGTGTCTTCTTCACCGTTTCCTACTGTGTGTGGAGGATGCTCTCCTCCATCTTGAGCTAGTGCCAGAGGATCTGCAGCTGGTCCATTGCAGACTATTGTTCTAGTGAATCTGCACCATGTCTCCCACTGCTAGGTCCATCACGTGGACCTCCTCCACCTGGAGTCCAGCTGCACAGCAAATCTCTTGTGGGTCTTGTTGATGCACTTGTCCAGGCTGCAGAACTGTCCCTCTTTGCTCTCTGGTCATTGTAGATGTCACTGGCACCCCATGCACCACCCTCCTCCACTTCCATGTTCTAGAACAGCTGGCAAACGCGGCTCTCAACCCAAGCCACATGCAGCCCATCTTCACGTGCCTGCTCACTGCTGGCCGTTTTTCTTCGTTTCCTTCCCCTTTTCTCCAGTGGACCCTCAGGCCCTGGCTGGAAGGGCCACCTGTGCCCTTTTTCTGCATCCCCAGCTACTTCCAATAAAGTTGAAAGTACCACTCTTCCCATTCCAGATCTCACCCCCTTCTGTCCCCAACTTCCCTGCCTCCACTCCCACTCCCAATGCCAAGTCCTCTGTCACGCATGGCAGGCTCTCAGAATGCTTCAAAGACCACAAATACCCAGAAGAGAACAAGCAGAGACTGTTGATTCAGAGCTTGCTTTGGCAGGGAAGTTAGTCACTGTCATGCCTAAGACAGACTCAAGGGGAGGCAGGGAGGGGGAAGACTTCATAGTGGAAAACAAGGAAGGCTTCAGGGAGGCCCCAGTTAGTCTGTTGACCCGGGGAAAGAAGACAAGTGATCAGCGGGGAAGCATATTTGGCTTTCTCTGGTTGGTTCTGAGTTGGAAGCATTGCACAGACAGGGAAACATTAGGAGAGCTTGCTTTTATTAATCAAATCTTGACCTCTTTGGTCTGGCCAGTGCAGAGATCGTGGGTCAGTGTTCTACTTTTATATGGTCTGACCATGATCCCTTTGTATATTGTCACCCACCAGTCATCCCCTCGCTTCCTTTGGCCACCTTCCCAAGTAAAGGCTGTCTTTGGGAGTTTTCAATAGGAACTCACCTTCCAAGGTGCTGGGGTTTAGCATTTTTTCCCAAGAGAAAAAGCTCCAGATGGTACACCTGGTCCATGCAGCCTGTGCCCAGGGCTGTGTCTTTTAGGCCTTCAGCTCCGTGATGTGGAAGGATAGTGGAGCTCTTTAAGTTTTATAATTGTGAAACTAGCCCAGCTCTCTTAGTTCTATTGCAGGGCAGTCAGTGCTAACCCCAAACCAAATATTGTCTGTATATGCGTCACATTCTCAGGAATAGTAATTAAAAAACTGAGTATGTACCACAGGCAAGGTCCACCACAGTGGATGAGGTAGGGTGTGGTGCACTTTCTGTGGCCACAGATTTGGTATTAGTCCAGTTTCTGTATTCACACAGCTCCAAATTCACTTTTGTTATGGTCTTTCTTCTGTGTCTGAATGATCACCAGGGTGTAGGAAAATATGTTACACTTTGTTACCCGGAGCCTTGGAACATCTTACACAACCTTGCATCCTTGAGGAATGATGTTTCGTCTTCATCTTTCCTCTCTCTCCCCGCATCTGGTTAGCAGCAACTGACAGTCCACTGGTGATTCACTGGATGCTATTTCGTTTGTTCGGGCAGCTGTTTATTAATCTGTAACTTCCTGTTAAGATGCAGGGTGTGCTTTTTAAAGAAACCTTACACAGCACAAGTTTTATTTTGGGACTGGCTGTACTAATATGTAAAGAGGATCTGGGAGAGGTACTTAGTCTTGGAAACTATTTTCTTTCAGCAAAATTTTGTGGGCACTTACATGTGCCAGGCACTGTTCAGTGCACTGTAGTGCAGGAATGAATGAGACAGCTCAGCTTCCAGAAGTTTACCATTAACTCCAGGGAGACAAGCATAAGAAAGTGTGGTAAGTACAACCATAGACGTGCAAGGTATGGCATGATGCAAAGGAGGAACTGGAAAATTCCAGGGAAACAGAGGGGTGAGAAAGTTTTTGTAGTAGAAGCTCTAGAAGGCAATCTAGGAAAGATGTCCAACAAAGATGTCACATTTTGGTGACAATATAAAAGGACAGATTGGACAAGGAAGAGCTGGAAACTAGGGAAATTATTTGAAGGTTATTTAGATGGCTGTCACAATGATTTAGGCAAGAGATGATAAGGGCCTAATTGAAGACTGAGAGAGAGGTTGCAGAAAAGATTTGAGAGAATTTTTTACAATGGTGTGGGACAGTGGGAGGTGAGGAAAAAAAGATTTGAGCAATCGTTTTTATTTTGATATTTAATGATGCCTTTAAATAGAATGGAAAAGAAGGAGAGCAGGTGAGTTGGGTGATGGCCATGGAAACAATGGGTTCACTTTTGGACCTGTTGATATTCAGGTACCATGTGGGGTTCATTCGTTTATAGCAGATCAGCAGCAGCCCACCTTTAATAATGTATCAAGATTAGGTAACCCAAGCTTTCTGTTAAAGACGTCCAAAGGTCTAGCTATTGTTCCTGGATGTCTACAGTACATACTTGTTTCTGTTCTCTGATTTCAGATTGTGTATTTTACATTTACTTACAAGTTGCTGCAAAAATTTGAGTATCTGTGAAAGACAGGGTCCAAATTAAGAGTACATTTTCATAGACTTCACAAAGGTGTATGCTAACCTTGCTCCCAGTCTTCTAGAACTCCCCAAAGTATAAGACTATCCTACTCCAGAAGACTTACAGAAAGCTGGGGCTCTTTAATTTATATCTAAATCCCGATGTGACCCATAGCCAGACATTACCAGCTATAACCCATGTCTGTTAGACTAGCAGTCATTAAGAAAACATGCAGTGCTAGGCTCTGGGGATTATAGAAGTAATATATTGTATTCATTCAGAGACTTTATGGCCAAGCTGAGGAAGAAATGATTAACATTAATTAAACAATGAGAGAGTATGATGGGACAGAATGTAATTCAGTGCTATATTATGGGGTAGAGACTTGAATACTGAACTGTTTTAAAGTATGCACAATACTTTCTCTTATCTGTATAACACTCAGCAGCTTACCAAATCTTTGTAACACACATTCAATCTTTCTTAGGATCCTGGGAGGTTGATAGAAGGCAGATATTAGTATAATTGTTCACATTTCCATGTGTAGAAATAGGCTCAGAGGAGTTAATTATATTTCCCAATTCTCCCAGCAAAAGCAGTAAAGCAGAGTTTTGAATGCAAGTCGGCCAACCTAAAATCCAGTGGGAAGGCAAGTTCGTCAAATCCAATGGGAAGCTCGTTTTATTTCATGGAGTAAATGAGACTTGAACTGGGCGTTGGAGGATTGAGTAAAATTTGAAGAAATGGAAAGGAAATGAGAGTATTTTGAATGGGATAAATACTGTAAGGAGAAGGCAAGAAGCCAAGAAGGCGATAGTGAAAAAAACAGAGGGGAGTGGATGAAGTAAGAGTGATGGGGTTTGAGAAAATGGTGCTTTGAGAGCCAGGCGAGTAGATTATGTTATATGTAGGGTTTCACTAGAAGTCAGTGAGCTGGATAGTGGCATAAAGGAAGATCCTTCTAACAGTGTGCGGGTGTACAGGGAGGATTAGAATGAGGAGGTCCCAGAGGTGGGAAGGCCATTTGGGTGGCTTCATGGTGTGGCTACAAGGAAGGGCCTGGAATGGGGTAGCAAGAGTTAGTGTGAAATGAAAATAAAGGGGTTAAAAAGAGAGAGTTCAAAAAGATGACTTAGTGCTTGTTGAACATGAGAGATGGAGAAAGTGAAAAATTTGAAGAATTCCAAATTTCAAATAACTAGTTTTGTGGCCTCAGACAAGTCATAGGATCTGTCTGAAGACAATGTGATGGCAGAAGGTGACAGCAACCCTTACCTCACAGGTGACTGAAACTTGTATGTGTGTAGAACTATTGGATTAATCAGCTGCTTTAATGATGAGAGGCAATTCTTAAATGTCTAGAAAGATATTCTCAATAACATTACTGAAAATAATGAAAAATTGGGAAATATCTAAATGTTCTACAATGGAGGAAGAAGTAATAAACTATGATGGTTATGTGGAAATTAAAATCATGTTTGTACAGCATGAGGACAAAACTATTCCATATATAAAGGTAAGTAGAGAAAACAGGACACAATACTATCTGAACATTATTAAAAATAAGTATATGAATAGAAAAAAAGACTGAAAGAAAACATTAAGAGTGATTATCTTTGGCTGATGGCAATGTGGCTGATTTGTATAATCACTTTTGTGCTTTGTACTTTTCTGGAATTTCCAAATTTTGTATAATGAAGCTTTTTTCTTTTCTAATAAGAAAAAATATTTAGGAAAAAAGAAAAAAATGAGATCTGCCACTACTGCTTAAAATCTTTAGATGTGTTGTGTCCCTTCTGTTTAAAAATAAAATACAGGGACACCTGGATGGTTCAGTTGGTTAATTGTCTGCCTTCAGCTCAGGTCATGATCCCAAGGTCCTGGGATCCAGTCCCCTATCCGTCTCCTTGCTCAGCAGGGTGCCTGCTTCTGCCTCTGCCTGCTGTTCTCCCTGCTTGTGTTTGCTCTCTTGATTTCTCTTTCTGACAAATAAATAAATAAAATCTAAAAAAAATATATAGAATAGGTACATCCTTCTCTATCAGACTTGGAGAATATCAGTGGAATGGAATAGCTTTGAAGAAGTGCCAGAGATAGAGACGTGACCTTCATGGGAAACCGGGAATAGAGCTGAAAAAGATTCTAGTACTCCACTCACAGAGCAAAGATGTGTGCCTTTAAGGAAAGAATATCAGAATCCCTCTCTGTAAGGTAGTTTGATCTTTGGAAAATGCTTACAGCTCAGATAAATACAAAACCAGCTCCAGAAGTAGAAAAGAAGAAGTTATTTCACAATTGCAAACAATGCTTCATTGTGCAAAGTATTTCATTAGGTTTGCTAACCTGAAGGAGACCTTGGCCAGGACTCCTCTTGGTTTTCCACTAGGACTGCAAAATGTTTTCATTGACTGTACATTCAGACACAAGTGGAAATTGACTGTCCTGTGCGTTATGGAACACGTGTTAAGAATTTTTAATATGCGTTTGTATAACTAAACAAAATATTTCTAGGAAATAAGACCACAAATGTGCCCTCAAGGAACATAATTGAAAACCAGTAGATTAATTCTTAGAATCTTGATATTGATAGGAATCCGTGAGAGTTCCTAGCTTCATGCTCAGTAAACAGATAACATGACGGAACAGGGTTATTTATCTGAAATGCTACCAGGTCTTTGACTCAGTTTTCTGCTAAATATGTTATTTTACATGGCCTGGTACTATCGCTTCAATCAACCCATGGAATATCTATGATAGGCAGAAAAATGTCTGGCAGGTACGCTCCTGACACTTGGAGCCTTCCTTTTGGTTTATCTTGGAATTTACTTCACATTTACCTCTGTGGTGTTGTTTTCACTAAATGTATGCTAGTTCAGGGAACTCTTCTCAAATAGTTTTTCTCCTCCCTACGTTTCTATCGGCCTTGCTGCGTTTCCCATCGCTGTCTGTTCTGGATGTATCTCTGCCAAGTAAGAAGCAAAGCACACTAAGGTCTGCAGGGAGAGGTCAGAGTTCTCTAAATAGGTCCCTGAACCCCCAAAACGCCAAACCTGAAAAGATTCAGGGTACAACCTCTCTGTCTGGTTTTTCTTTAGGATCAGCTTGTTATTAGACTTCGGGTAGACTCAGCTATGCTAATTTTCTTGGCTGTGCTCACATTTGTAAAAACGGCATTAAAGAAAAGAAACAAGCATAGCAAACAGTGGAAGAACTTTCCCACTACCACTTGCCATCTCCCAGCATTTGTGATTTTTGCCTGCATTTTATGCTGCCAAGTGGACAAAACTGCTTCATGCAGAGTTGGAGGTTTTTTCCCAGTTGTATGATATTTGTCTATATAGGTTGTCAAGTTAAATACTGTAAGACTGTTTGTTTATGATATCACCGTAGATGATGCCAGAAACATTAGGAAAACGAAAATTCGCATGTCAATAGCAATTTTTTAAAAGTTAGACCTCAGGAGAGTATATTTGCTCCTTTAAAAATGTCTCACAGGAGGCAATTAAACACTGCTGGGAAGGAAGGGGATGGTAACAGAACGGGAACTTTATGGCCTTACTTGCAAAAATAAAATAATTAGGCCTGAGATGGCTTTTCTATTGTCGTCCTGTCAATATTTGAATGACTGTTAAAATAAACGACAAGTTATCACACCGTATATAATCAGGGTGACATCTGGGGCTCCGTAAGAGGCCACTGTTTCTCTAACTTTAGCTAACCAGTGCACTTCCTGTAGTGTACTTTGGCTTAATTGTCAGAGCCAAAGGGTCTGATTACCCTTGGGTTGTTTTAGAATCTCTCTCTGTCTCTTTCTCTCACAGCTAGCCGAAGTGTCTCTTGCTGCACTTACCTCATTCCAGCATTAAAAAAGCCTATTCTTTTGACAAATATATACAAGCAAAGAGCTAATGGGGTAGCTGCATCTATTTGAAGAAACGTTTAAATCCTTTTGTAATTGATTCCTAATTTGCTTGGTCCATGTACATTTTACAACTCTTCCTTGACAAGTAAGCCAAGATTGTGTGGTGGTTTTCATCGTGGTCTGAAGTGTAGAAGAGAAGGAGAATGAGGAAGAAAATATTTTTCAGATTTTACAGAGAGAAGGACTGAGATTTTCAATCTGTTGCGGAATCCACCGGAATAAACGAAGTCACTCATGCCAGGCAGCTTCACTGAACGCATTTTATACTTTAGGTTTCTGACACAACCTCAGAGCAAAGAGGAACCTCTCCAAGGACCTACCCAGATGCAAGGCTGGTAAGTCACTGACTAGCATGGAAACTTTCATGCGGAGCAAAATACTAGTAAGAATATGTTTTAGGAGGAAACGTTGGGTCCTTAAAAAAATTCTGTCCTTTCTACAACCAAGAGTGTGTAAAAATAAGAATTCTTTCATTGGGATGAGGTGATTTGAGGTATTTTGCCAGGCTACTTTGTACTATGTTTTCCTTGGAAGGAAGGAGACTGAAAAATATTCTTAGTTTTGCCATCCAAATCTGCTCTATCAAATCAGATGGCCAGTGGCTGGGTGTTTGAGGCTCCAGGCAGGTTGATGACCTGTGAATCATGTTTTATTTCAGTATGTTTTGGAATATTGACTGATTAGATAAATAGAGTTTTCATGAACATAAACTGAAGGATAATTTTATTGGAAAACTCAAGTTATATCTTGATTTTAGAAGATCTAGTTCTGTGTTTTTAAAAAACCTTCCTTTCTGTCCTGTATTTAATAATATCTCAGGTGTTTAAGAGGTAAAATCATAACCAAAGCATTGAGTTGATGACAAAGAAGTTATAAATAAAACTATAACAGCAAAAATATTAGAATAAGATATGTATTGCCACAGAAAAGCCGGACATTTAAACTTAAAAAAACAGAGGCAGGAAAGACAAATTTTTACTTTCCATTTATCCATAGAAATTGCCTTTATTTTTGTAATGAGACCCACTAGGCTGGCTTTCGTATGGTCCTTTGCCCTCATGAAGCAAATGGAGAAATACCGATCTGTGAAATGATTGCAGTTCGTTAAATGTCAAAGAGAAACTTGTTAACCAGACGTATCAGATAACCGATTGCCATGCCGAACTGTTGCCCAACACAGGAAGTGTCAGTCTTCCCTTTAAGGACAACTGCTGGCTACACAAAATGCATAGTTTATAAATAATTAGGAAAAAAGTTTACAAAGCATGCCACTCACGTGGCATTTCTTCTAAAAAGAAGAAGTATTACCAGCAGTGTCATTCATGCAAATGATTAAGTATCAGTGTGTTAGAAAACTGTGAATGCAGACAATTTCAGCCTAACTCCATAATCTCAGATAGATGCATAGGAGTGAAGTTTCAAGGACAAGAGTTGGGGGAGGGGAGTCGAGGTTTGGGATAATTTTTGTAGCTATGCATTGAAAAGACCAGTTTTCCAGAAAGAACTCCTGCAATGACGAGATGGGATTTTTTTTTCCCCCTTCTCTGTCCTGGGAATTTCTTTCTTTTCCCTGAGATGAGGGAAGGAATGGAGGCCTCTGTGTCTCTTTTCTGGACGTTCTTTTTCTTTGAAAAGGAGGGAATTAAATTGCCAGACCAAGTTAGAGAAGCCCTCAGGGGTTTTGAAGACTCAAGTGGAAAATCAGAATACTAGAAGACTTGGGTCACAGGAAGGGAGGGATGTGGTTCTGATGATCAAGGCAAAGAGAGAAACTGGGAGCTTGAAGCAAAGTCTGTGCTGACTTAGAAGCAGAATAGGGCAGCTTGAAAGGAAGGAATCACAAAGGAATCAAGACTCTGAGTTGATGCGCTGGGGGAGCTGGCCATGGCCACGGTGGACTAAAGGTCTGCAGCAAATCGGATAAACTCTCTTTCCAATACTGCGGGTAGGCGAACTCTAGCTAAAATATTATGTTGTGGATTAAAAGTTACCTTAAGAAACCTTCTATTCTGACTCCCTTGTTCCATGCACACAGAAAGGAAAGCTTGTGGCACAACAAACCCAGAACCATACAAGGAAAGAAATTGGAGAAATTAGCTAAATTGACACAGTTCAAAGTCAGCAGAGATGTCTAACAGCCTTGTCACACTTGATATGTCCCAAACTCTATCCCTACATCTTTGTCTGAACCGTTCTCCACTAATGATATCTCCATCCTTCCCGGAACTTCAAGCTCACTCTTGATTTTGCTTTTTCTCTCACACCACACATTCAACCCTTCAGGAAGTTTAGTCAGCTCTGCCATCAGAAATATTCTGAACCTGACCATTTGGTTCCAGCCTCTGTAGCTTCCCACCTGGCTGATTGTGGTAGGTGCTCTCTCTCCTTATCACGTGGCCCCTCCCTGTCTGTTTTCAACACAACAGCCAGAATAACCATGTTGAAGCCCAAGTCAGATCACATGACCCTGCTGCACTCAACAAACAAAAAAACAAAGTGAATGAAAAAAATCTCTCCTTGATTAGCATTAGGAAGGCAAGAGCCATTATTTATGTGATACGCGTCATTCACCTGGGAAAGGGAAGGAGGAAGAGAAGGAAACCAGCATTTTTTGAGAGTCTACAATGGAATTTGTGTAAAGGAACTTGTATAGTGCTTCTTGCACACCTGGCACTCATTACGAGATAGCTATTTTTATTTTATTTAATTTTTACTGACGTCATGAGGCGGATATTATAACCCCTTTTGGTCAGGTAAGGAAACTTTGGCTCAGAGAGAGGCAGACTGAGAGAGAGGTAAAGACTGTAGGGTCGCTTAAGTAGTCGTGGGGGAGCAAGGATTCAATCCCAAAGCCACACCCTTTCCTCAATCCGATTGCTCCTCTGTGATCTTTAGAAAGGACCCCCAGGACCTACAGCAGGTATAAATATGCATACAGGTATGCATTATTCACCACAGACACGGTAGGAAGGAAACTGGCAAAAACTCCCCCCTGGTGCCTCTTACTGCCTTTTTATAACTCAACTGCCAAGTCCTTTGCCTCACTCCCGGACTCCCATTCAGTGCCTCATATTTTCAGATGTCCTTAACCTCAGTAGTCATCATTCCGTTGTTCAACCTGCCTGAGCATTAATCTTCTCATCTGTAAAACTGAAATGATTATACCCCTCCTGGATTCATTATGAAGATAAATTAAGCAAAAATAAAAGTCAGCATTTATTGAGTGTCTGCTCTATTCCAGACAGTACTATTTTAAGCACCTTATGTGGATTACTTTATTAATCCTCACAACTACCCTATGAAGTAACTATAATTACTATCATTGTGATCATTTAATGAGTGAAGAAGCTGAATATCAGAGATTAAATGATCTGCCCAAGGTCACCCAGCTAACAGCAAAGATTCAGACCAGGGCAGTCTGACTCTGCGGACCTTTTGAGCCATTTCCCCTATGCTTCTTATTCGTAAAACAAAGATAGTCTCTAAATCATAAACATTATTAAAATAGTCATAAGATGATAATAACGAATAGCTATAATTTACTAAATGCCAACTTGCATAAAACAGTGTGCTTGCTCCCCTGCACTGGTCCCTCTGTAGACTTCCTGCATCACACAGAGTTATTACAAGGATAAATGACATGACAAGTGCTTGCACATTATAGAGGATGAATAAATATTGTCTGCTTTCCACCCAGAGATAACCAGTATTAATACTTTGACGCAGAAACTTCCAGACATTTTTCTATAGTTATTTATAAATAAATAAGTAAATGTGGATTACATTGTACATCTTCTTTTTTTACTATCCCAAATATGAACATTTTACATGTCAGTAAATATCCATCAACAACATGCTTTCTCAGTGAATTTGATATCATCCTAAGTCAGCAAATAGTCTTGGGGGTCTTGCGGCAGGAAAAAAATCTAGATATTGCAATGGTTTGTGACTCTCTCTGCCTTTCTAAATATATTTTATTTTTGTTTTTAAGGAGGGTTCTGCATCATGTGTTGTTAATTTGCAGAGGGTTATTTCATATTTTTCTCTCAAGAACTGAATCTTTTTAAATTTACATGAAGTCTTTAGTTGGTTTCTTTTCAAACACTTGGCATGTACTCAGTAGACCCTCACAGGGGAAAAAAATCCCCACCATTAGAGCGACAGACCATAGGCCTGGCCTGGGCTTCTGAAGAGCTGCTTGGTTTCTTCTCGGTGTGCTCCTGGAGCTGGCCCGTAGTTTGACTGAAATGTTCACTTACTCTATACCATGCCATCCCCACTGATGAAAGCTTTCATTTCCAAGACCTGAATTCTCAAGACTATATAATCAGCACAGTGCGGTAAAATGTTACAATATTTTACAATTTTTATAAAATGTTGCATTTTGCAACTATTACCAAAAAAGCAGACTGTGACTCACACAGTTTTACTGGAGGCGAGTTCATGAATAATATGATCTCAACAATATTTTGTTGGATGACATATCAGCAGAAACTGATAATCTAGAGTCTGAGAAATCTGTTTAGGAGATATTCGTAAACATAAAGTCCCTGTATAGTTTATGTCTCACGTTTAGCCTTGCGGTTTGTTCTATCCCATATACATACACGTTTGAAGTTTTGATAAGGAGATTTTAGGTCACCACAGTCCCTCCTCAGTTTGTTTGTTTGTTTTTTTAAGATTTTATTTATTTATTTGAGAGATAGACAAAGATAGTACAAAGATAGTGACAGAGAGCACGAGTGAGAGAGACGAGCAAGCAGGAAGAGAGGAAGAAGCAGGCTCCCTGCCGAGCAGGGACCCAGATGCGGTGCTCCATCCTGGGACCCTGGGATCATCCCTGTTCAGTTTTAAACAGGAGTACATTTTTAACTTTCAAATGACTTCTCAGGAAACACACACACACACATACACACATGCACACACACTTAGAGATTTCTTAGGCAGAAAATACAGACCAACCATCTAAACAGATAATCAATATTTTCTTAATCACTCTTGAAATGATAGTAAGAGCAGTTAACATTTTTATAGCACTTATTTACTTATGGTCACTTCCTTAAGGGCTTTATGTTACATGTAATTAATTTATATGAATCCTAGTTTTCACAATTATCTTGTGAGGTAGGGACTTAAAATAATGATTGGAAATGAGAAGAAATTTATCTCAAATAAATGCATTTTGAGAAGAATAAAATTGTTTTAATGTACTCATGTGTGAAAATGGATGTAGTCAACAAATCTAGTGCTGGGAAAATAATGGAATGGATAACAAAGTAGCTTAAATTATTTTTTCCAAAAACATAATTTAAGAAGTCATTGGATAGCTGGGCTAAAAACACGTTTTGGATATTGTTTGATCTTAAAATTTTCAGGAAAAAAGCTTGACCCATTTAAGAAGTCTCTTAATAATTTCATGATCTATGTCAGTCAAATTATAATGCTGTATGCCTTAAACTTATACAGTGTTGTATATCAATTGTTATCTCCATAAAACTGGAAAAGAAAAAAGAATTCTCTTAGGAGTAAGAGTCTCAAGGTTAAGCAAAGAAATATTTGATGCAGCATAAATTTGAAAATAAAGAAGGAACGCATTCCTAGGAAGTTAGTAACTTAGTTGCCAGGGCAACTCTTTTATGATAAAACAAAGGAAAGACAAAGGAAAATGTAGTGTATGCTATGGGTTTTTGTTCTTGTTCCCTACTTTGTTCTGCTAGACATAAGGAAGAGAACACTTAGGGTTTTCGAGCAGAGAGGAAAAAAAGTAACTTCCTCCTAGAAAAGAAGATTCAGGGACTTTAGAGTCCTTGAATAATTAAGACGTCGATACAGATGAAGTTCTACTAATTAGAATAAAGAACAATTAAAGGGCTGATAGGGCATAAGCTTTCTTGTCCAGCAAGATTGTTGCATATATGTAATATACATAATAGACAATTGCCCATGTCTTGGGCAATTTCTGGTCTTAAGAAAAGACTCAGTGAGTCCTTCTTAAAGTCGGAACTATTAAACTTGAATTCTGGTTCAGAGTACCCAACTATACCTGGATGTTTGAGTTTCTTTAAATCTTGCTCTGTATCAGGTTATGTACTTATGCAAGAGTTAATAAATATTTTCCCCTCTCCCACTCTATTTTCTAGAAAAGAATAATTGTCCAGATTGTAACTAAGTGTATTACTTCTTGGCTGTAAAATCGGTATCGCTCACCTGCGTATCCATACTTCGTCACTTTTCACCTGGGGCAGCTTGGCTTTGCTTTTGGAAACATAATTAGTGTTCTGTGATAACATGTGTATACTCAAACCTTTTGGACTAGCACACATTTTAGGTGTAATATTTCATAAAGGATTGTATACATACTGGGTCAGTGTCTACGTGGTAACCTGAATAATGTCCCATTTCTACTAAAACCCTAGTTTAGCACTTCCTGTTTTCTGAGCTTTGTAGGAAGCAGCCAGAAAGCAGTGTATGTTACCTGAGACGTGTTTGTTTCATTTGGCTCTCAACGAAGTTTGGCATCGTCTTCCTTTTTCCTTGGCAGAAACTGGAAATTAGAGCCTCGAAGGGGATTTAAATGCACCACTCGGGGCAGGAGCCTGCCTACAAGCTGCCGTTGACATTGACACCCGAGGTAAGGTTATGACAAGGTCTCTCAACACTTGGGACTGGAAGAGTCCAAGAGTGAAGATTAACATTCACCTTGCCTTGGACTAATGTTACTTTCAGTCCCCTCTGAAACTGAGATGACCGTGTCCACGTTCAGATTGTCTCAATTAGCTGTGGTTTCTCTTTCAGGCAAAAGTGGTGCCAATTAACATTATTTCTTGCCCAGCCTGAATAGCCCTTTTTTCTTTCTTTTTAAGTGCCATTTTATGAGGAGATGTAGTGAGGGGAGAAAGAAGCTTATATACATAAGCTTTTTCTTTCTTCTTTAAGCTTTGCTCCGGGGGGTGGGGGAGGCTGTGTCCATAACATCTCTATGTAAACTCACTTTATTCCTATTTCATCACCAATAGCCATGCTCGCTCTTAGAGAGAGATGGCTTCCTAGCATATTCAGAAAGGAAGCCATGAAGGACCTTCCTGCTTTAGTTCCCCTCTTGTCTGCTTCCAGAGTAACCATATGTTTACCCATCTTATCCTCCCTCCTATCTTAGAGGAAAAGAAAGCCTTCATTTCTTTCCAAAGCCAATTCTTTTCATCTTTGCAAATGATCTTTCTCTTTTCCCCTCCTTTCCTCGGATTTAATTTCTAATTTTTCTACTCTCATCCAGATTTTCTTTCTCCCTGCCTATAAATGTATATGAGTTTCAACCTTACACAAAAACCTTCTCTAAGGTCACACACTCCATCCAGTTATCCCCCCTTTCCTCTGCTTGGTTTCATTGCCAACTTCTTCTTCTTTTTTTTTTTTTTTTTTAGATTTTTTTTTTTTTTTTTCAGAGAGAGAGAGTGAGAGAGAGTAAAAGCACAAGTGACGTGAGGGCAGAGGGAGAAGCAGACTTCCCACTGAACAGGGAGCCTGAGGCAGGACTCAGTCCCAGTACTCCAGGATCATGACCTGAGCTAAAAGCAGACGCTTAACCAACTGAGCCATCCAGATGCCCCTCATTGCCAACTTCTTGACAGAGTTTTCTACAATCACCACTTTCTCATCTCACATGTACTTTTCAATCTGGTTTCCATTCTCTTTAGTCAATTGGCCTTTTCATAGAGAAAGTCATCCCTGGTCTCATATCCAGTGTCCTTCTGAGTTGTCATGTAATTGGACCTCAGCACAACCCTCCCTTCTGACACTCCTCCCCTGGGTTTGTGAAGCAGCTCTCTTCTCCCTAACTAATCTCACCATTAAATGTCCCCCAGGGTTCAGTCCTGGGGTTGATATTAATTGAGGCTGAGGAGGTGGGCTTGGCAATGGCTCTTACCATGTTCTGTCCAGTGACACCTTAAAGCATAGATTAGTCATGGAGTTCCATTTTCTCTTCTTCCTTACAGAATTACAGAAATTAGAATGTTTCAAAAATATTTAAACTTAAATCCAAAAGTAGCTCTTTTTGTTTTCCTTCTGCCTCACCCCAGGAGAGGAAGTTACCTCTGTTGGCAGAGGCCTTGGTCATTCTCTTCGTCATATACTGGCTAATTGAAATGGTGAATCAGAACAAAAGAGGGCCTTTATGAAGATATGTGAAAACTTAGACAGTTCTTGCATCTGGGTTCCTTGGATTAAGTCAAAATGACCGTTTGCTCTACATGGTGCTATGGCGAGTCCATATGCCTCTGAGTCTGATGTCTCAGTGGAAGATATGGCAGCACAGGCCATTCTAATGGAGAGTCAATGAGTAAGGTTTTGTTTTGTTTTGTTTTGTTTTAAATTATTATTTGTTTGGGGCACCTGGGTGGCTCAGTCATTTAAGTGGCTGCCTTCAGCTCAGGTCATGATCCCAGGGTCTGGGGATCGAGCCCCATATTGGACTCCCTGCTCAACAGGGAGCCTGCTTCTCCCTCTCTTCCCGGCTCATGCTCTCTCTTGCTATCTCTGTCATCTCTGTCTCTCCGTCTCTCAAGTAAATAAATTAAAAAAAAAAAAAACCCTGCAGGTGCTGTGGTATATTGTGAATTTTTTAAAAATGTTTTATTTATTTATTTGAGAGAGAGCAAGAGCAAGCTATAGTGGCAGGGGAGGGGCAGAGGGAGAGGGAGCAGCAGGTTGCCCGCTGAGCAGAGAGCCTGACATGGGGCTCCATTTCAAGACCCTGGGATCATGACCTGAGCTGAAGGCAGTCATTTACCTGACTGAGCCACCTAGGTGCCCCTGCATAAAATATATATTTTTTAAAGATTTTATTTATTTATTTGACACAGACAGAGAGAGATTAAAAGTAGGCAGAGAGGCAGGCAGAGAGAGGGGAAAGCAGGCTCCCTGCTGAGCAGAGAGCCCGATGCGGGGCTCCATCCCAGGACCCTGAGGCCATGACCTGAGCTGAAGGCAGAGGCTTAACCCACTGAGCCACCCAGGCGCCCCTTATGATGAGTTAAGTACTGTATCTTTTATTTAGAAAATGGCAGTTACTTATTATGCGATATCTCTTTGTCATGGCATTGAGAAATGTCTGGGAAATCACCCAGTGAAGATTTCCTATAGTTTCTGGGTATATTCCCTTGAAGATTTCTCCAAAGTTAGGTGATTCACTTATGCTACAGATTTGTTTGTGGAGGCTGCTGTAGTTACTTGCTTTCTTCTCATTTCAACAAAGTCTTTCTTTTCTACTATTTAAATTTTCTACTCTTCCTTCTTGCTCATGAGACTATTTTGCAGGAAACTATTAATAAATCTCCCCAAACTGCATGTTCAACCTTCTTCTAAAGAACAGAGGAAGCAGACAACAGAAGTTGTGCACATACCAAACTGAAAGAGAAAAACTCAGAAAGTAGCAAAGAAGCCTGAAATAAAGTGTAAGACATATCTCACAGCAGTATAGGAAGGCGAGCAGAGAACCTATCACAGAATCTCTAGAAATTTCAAAGGCCCTCTCCGGCACTGTGGTACCAGTAAAGAGGGAAACTAATCGCCCCGGATAGGTAGTTGGGAGTTTTAGAGTTTCAAAATTCATTTAATATTGCACCATTCACAGGTGTAATAGATGTAATAAAGCTTATTTCTAGCACTTATTAAAAGCCCAATGTACTGGAGGTTTGTTTTTTTTTTTTTTTTTTTTTTAGGAACTAAATGTATTGATTTTCTCAGGCTCAAACAGTCCTTCAGTTTTCCTTTTTTTCAGGCATAACTTTTAGAGGAATGTGAACACTTCTGATAATTTTCCAAGGAACATCTATTTACAGTCACCCTTTTAGGTTGTAAAGAATTATCTGGAGACTCTTTTCTTTGCCTTACTTTGTAGTTTTGTATATTCTAAAGAGTCCAAGGGTTTACGTCAGAATAAAATTGCTTGAATTTAGAGTAGAAGTGCTTGGGTGGGAAAGGATTGATTATGCTAATGATATTGTACATTGTTTGTTCTTTGCTTCCAGATCCCAAATAGTTCCATCCATCTATACCCAAACAAAAAAGTTGTTTATTTATTTTTGTTTAGTTTTGCTTCACATTTCTTTTTAATCAGAGTACTCACTAATTACTGTGGGAGTTTAAGTTACCCCGTCTAATAAAATACCATCCAGAGTCTGAAACTATGTAACATCCACCCTTTTGAATAATTTACAATGTTTGCAACTCAGATGCAAAGTTTTTTCAGGATCTAATGTTTCTTCAGAAGTTGAATGGCAAACAGCAGGGGATCTATCATTTCAGAATTCTCTTTCCAGTGGAATGAATCTAGGATTTATGCTTTAGATACATGTGAACACAGTTCCAAAATTATCCAACTCGCCGAAGAGCAGATGTGAGACCAGACAAAAGAATGTGCAGTTCAGTGGTTTCCTTTTGCTCAATTTATAATGATTTCTCTGTAAGCAGTAATAAATCATGACAATGTTTCTCTCAGACTTTGCCTGGAGTCAGAATCGGAGGGCTGTTGCATACGGATTGCTGGGCCTCACCTCCAGAGTTTCTGATTCAGTGGTCCTGGGGAAGCCCGAGAATTTGCATTCCTAACGAGTTCCCAGGTGATGCTGATGCTACTTGTATAGAGACTGCACTTTGGGAACCACTGCTTTAATTATAATGTTACAGCATGATAATTATACACGGTAATTTAAATGAGTTTCTATTTTCATCTCTGCATATGCAAAAGAACCTGAAAGCTTAATGTAGGAATTTCAATTTTTGGTGAAGAATACACACTGAGAAAAATGATATTTTATTCCCTTCCTTTTATTCCTTATAACCTCAAAAGTATAACATAATATGTGTAAAACACCTGAGACAAACCAAGCCGTCTTTTTCTCAGTGATTTGGTGCTATGGAGCAACTCTCCGGTTTTGCCTTAGCAAACAGACCATGAGATTGACGTCAGATGACTATTGCCGAGGCTGGATGCGTTTATACACAAAACCTGTCTCATCAGCAGTCCAGTTGCATTTTCAGTTTGGTTGGCTTATTTGACACCACAATATTTAATTAATGGTCATCCGCCCTGGTGACAGGATTAAATCAGTACATGCCCCTACAGCCAAAGCAAGTGTCTGTGGAAATTTTACCTTTGGAATTCAAATACAAATCAAATTCCCCGACCCGCTATTCAAAGAATTAAGTGCAAGGGTGCCCCACAATGTGTTTTTATTGGTTTTGCCTCACTTTTTAAACAAGTTTAAGTATTTAAGGTTTTTGAAGACAGTCAGTCTTTTCTTTAAATATTCCTTATGTGATATTTCAACTTTTTTAAAGAGCAAAGAAAGAAGAGCTCAAGGGCTCTGGCAAGCACAACTCACACACTATTAAAAAAGCAAGCGAAGATGGCATCACCATAATTGAGCCATGGCTGTGGCTGTGGGAGCCTGTCCATGGAGGCTGGTAGTCACAAGCCGCAGGAGGCGGAAAAGCCCCACGGTGCAAGAGGACTGTGCTCCTGTGGGACTGTTAGCTCCGGCGACTGCTGTACAGATGCTGAGGAAGAGCAATGGGGCGGCTTCTAGTGTTAAATGTGCATGGTAGCAAGGGTGCTTTAATATTTTTCTTTCCAAACATTTGGTGTCCTACAACACGCAGCCTGAGTCTAAAAGAGCTATGCAATCCGCTCTTATTTAGACCCGGGTCTATGTTAGCCAAGTGATCTTAAGGAAAAACATGGGGAAATGAATCAACGACATTGCATTGGGTCATGATTGTCAAGCATGTTCTTCCTTCGGTCTGCTCCATCTGGATTGCTCCCCTTCACCTTCCAGTGTAACGCTGCGGCCAGGGAGAGGCAAAGGGAGTCCAGGAAGTGCTTTTAGCCTTTGTCTCTTTCCTGCTCATTTTTTAATCCCTTTTGTCATACCCCTTCTATTGCTTTACCCTTTACCCCCCTTCCTCTTCTAGTATAGACAATGGCTATAAAGTCATAAACGGGTTGCCCCACTGCACATGAGAAATAATTCTTTTATTTTATTTTATTTTTAAGGTTTTATTTAATTTGAGAAATAGAACTTGAGCAGGGAGAAGAGCAGAGGGAGAGGGACAAGTAGACTCTGCTGAGCACGGAGCCCAGCAAGGAGCTCCATCCCATGACCTTGAGATCATGACACGAGCTGAAACCAAGAGTCAGATGCCTAGTGGACTGAGCCATGCAGGCACCCCACAATCCTTTTATTTTATAGGTATGACTAGAATAGATCTAGTCTCAGTTATATTTTCTAGTTTATTCAATCTCACTTTTCTCCGTTTCTTTCTTTATTCTTTTTTCTCGGTCTCAAATTTGAAGTGTCCTCTAGTTTTCTCACAAATTCTTAGGTTACTTTCTTTATTACCCAGTGGTGTGTGTTCAATACTAGTTTCTTCAAAGTATAACTAAAAAATAGTGATCTGCAAACATCACAGGCAAAAGCCAATAAATATATGATTTTTAATATTATCTGTGATTTTGGATTATGAGACTGTTCTCCATGATAACAGATAACATAATATTTATATTATAACATAATAATCATACTTTTAACAGGCATTAGATTATTGACTGATTGATTGTCCTTCTGTCCTATGAGTTTAATGATGCAAAAACTGAAAGACTGTGACTGTGTATTTTTATAGTTGTTCTCGACCCAGTGGTTTATTTAGTAAACTGAATTATAGCAGTTTCTTAAGCTTGACAAAAGGATAAATTGTTTTTCTTTATAATCTCCTAAGGCTATAGTTTTATAGTTTTTTTTTAAAAAAGATTTATTTATTTATTTATTTGACAGACAGAGATTACCAGTAGGCAAAGAGAGAGAGAGAGAGGGAAGCAGGCTCCTGCTGAGCAGAGAGCCTGATGTGGGGCTCGATCCCAGGACCCTGGGATCATGACCTGAGCCAAAGACAGAGGTTTTAACCCACTGAGCCACCCAGGTGCCCCTATAGTTTTTTTTTTTTTTAAGATTTTATTTATTTATTTTGACTGAGAGAGAGAGACATCACAAGTAGACATAGAGGCAGGCAGAGAGAGAGGGAGACAGCAGAGAGCTCAATGTGGCGCTCCATCCCAGGACCCTGAGATCATGACCTGAGCTGAAGGCAGAGGCTTAACCCACTGAGCCACCCAGGTGCCCTATAGTTATTATTATTTTTTTAAAGATTTTATCTATTTGAGAGAGAGAGAGAGCAAGAGCAGGAGCAGGGGATGGAGTAGAAGGAGAGAGAGAAGCAGAACCACCACTGAGCAGAGAGCCTGATGGGGCTTGAGTGGAGGATCCTGGGATCATGACCCAAGCTTAGAGCAGATGCTTACCTGAATGATCCACCCAGGAGCCCTTATAGTTATTTTAAAACTATATCTTTTGAGAATACTCAGACTAAAGACCAGTAAGCAAACCAGTAAGTTGACAACTGAAATACGTGGATTCAATCTATTAGTGAGTTGTTAACGAGTAGCCAATATAGCCACCAGACTCATATACTTGAGTTTGAGGTTAAAAAAAAAAAGTGTTCTCTTTCTTTCCTAAGCATTCATATTTGGAACCACATAAACACCCCATAACAAATTCAACTTGTCTCCACACAATTTGCTACTTTGTTCTGGCTTGACATCATGTCTAAACAGAAACTGAAAAAGTAATGGCTCAGAAAAATGACCAGCCATGAAGTTCTATCGTGTTCTGAAAGTAAAGCTAAACAAATCCTGAAGAGTGGAATGTCCCTCCTGAGACCCACCTCCTCGGGGACCGTTTAGATCTACCTCCCATACTCCCTACTTGGGAAGGACATGTCTCGTGCCCTTCTGTGGAAAGGAGGCTCTGATTTAGGTACAGAGATTCAGACTAAGACTCTTTTCAGTAAGATCCCCTAAGCCCTAAGAGCTCTCAGAGGTGGAGGAGGGAAGAGTCAGAATAGACTGGAATTCTAACAGAAGAGATATTTTAGAGAATTGGGCTTCAGGTAAAGACTCAAGAGCTAAGGTCTTTTGGGCCAGGCTTCTCAAGCCAGTCTGACTTAATTTGGAAGATAATGCCTGTGGTACCAGCCTTTCAGAATGGTGGATTGGGATCTTCATAACTTTGACTATGACTTGTCAGAATGAGGTAGGATGACAGTAATATATCAACACATGTTTTCCAGTAGAAAGAGAAGTGAAAGAAGCATGAAATCTTGAGTTGGGGTTGACAGAACACTTAAGACACTCAACAACTACTTATTGATTGATTAAAGTGTACCTTTTCAATCCAGAAAAAAAAAAAAATCTGGTCTTCACTGTTTGATGGCCACTCCAAGAAGGGGAAGTTAGAAAATCTATCCTTTTTTTTCCTCTGGGCTCTAGAAGAGGAAAAGACGGGGGCAGGCTGGTGGTGACAGAGAAGGAAAGGAAAGGTTAATCCCCTAAAGCATTTGTATCGTATTTTTATTTACTGAAGATGCCGTTAATGACAGCTGAGGAATGGTGAGGGCGGAGAGGAAAGAGCGGATTGTATAAATTCGTTATGAGAGAATGCCATCAACGCAGGAGCCATGATGCCAATCTTACAAAGGAAAGTAGCTGAAGATGCGGATTCTAGGGGGAGGCAAGTGAGGCACTCCCCTTGGGTACTTAGTTCATTGGGATGCCCAAACCTCAATCATCAAGATAATAATGTAGTAGGCACAAACTACTTAAATTTTGTGCCTGAGGCAAGTGCCTCACTGCCCTCATCCTAGTTCCACTGATGGACTCTCTAAATGTGTTGGACTAATCTGCTGTGAAAAGGGTTATAGAGGTAGATTTCTCAGGGCAGGGGCCAGGGAAGCAATCTTCAGTTGGCTTTCAACTTGTAATGGGGACATCTTAGATATACATACCATTGTGTCATGTGTAAGGAATTCAACAGAATCTTTGAAAATGGAACCCAGAAATCCCCTACTTTAAAAAATATAGTTGGGAAATGTAAGCTTAACTTTAATATGCATGGTAGGGTGAATGGTGGCCCTCAAAAACTTCTGTCCATGTCATAATCCCTGAAACCTATGAATGTGACCTTGTTTGAAAACCAAAAACCAAAAACCAAAAAAACAAAAAAAGTCTTTGCAGATGTAATTAAATGAAGGATTTTGAGATAAAGAGATCCTCCTTTCTTATCCTGGTGGGACCTAGATCAAATGACAAATCTCTGCTAAGGGGGAGACATGGGGAGACTATGCAGACAGGAGAGACAGCAGGGGAGTGATGAGGCTGCAGTCCAGGACGGAACCAGGGGAAGCTGTAAGGGGCAAAGCACGGATTCTCCCCTCGAGCCTTCCAGGAAGTGCATCCAAACCTGCACCTTGATTCTGGACTTGTAGCTTCCAGAACTGTGAGGGAATAAGTGTCTGCTGAGTTAAGCCATCAAGTTTGTGGGGATGTGTTACAGCAGCCTCAGGAAATTAACACAATACAGTAATGAACTGCCCAAAGATAGCATAGGTATCACAATTGTAGCATTAGCAGAGGTGCTCCTGGAGGAATGCTGTCATCTTGAAGATAAGACCGGGGTGGGGGACTTTAAGTAGCGTGACCACATAATTTATTGACCAAATGAGAGTGCTTTTGAGAAAGGAAGGGGTGCTATTAATTACACCTGGATAATGAGCACAAATCCTGGAACAACCACCCTATGTGACTAAGGGATTACATTGTTAATTTCTAGCCAATCAGTGGTCAATGAGAGTTTGTTATTGGAGCCACAACCTCACTTCATTAATTAGAGATATTCAAGGAGTTCTAGCATATGATGTTAACTAGATCAATTAGAGGAATAAATATTGAATGGCCTTTAAAGCAAGGTTTTTTGTTTTGTTTTGAGATATTTATTTTGAGAGAGAATGAGAGAGTGGGGGGGAGGGGCAGAGGGAAAGCCCCTCAAGCAGACTCCCCACTGAACAGGGAGCTGAAGCGGGGTTTGATCTCAGGACCTTGAGATCATGATGTGAGCAGAAATCAAGAGTCAGATGCTTAAGGGACTGAGCCCCCTAGGTGATAAAACCCTGATGTAAGGGTTTTATGTTGCAAAAATCACCAAGTAGACGTATTTATAAAAGCAGGGAATCTGACTTTGGAAAACTGGAGGGCCAGGAGTGCCAGTTTTGGAACGTTAGCAGGCACTGTGGAGAGCTCCTGGGCAGGTGCACCAGTGTCTTCAGAGGCAGTGTAACCGATACATTTGTGTGTGTGTTTATCATTAACTGCAGTGCTTGCCATCGGCCTGAGTTTCATGGTGTTTTAATTATTAAACAGCCAGAGAAGCTTCAGTATTTGGGCAAGAAAAGTAGAACAAAAAATCTATTTTTCTAATACGAAGGGGTATATAAGATCTTTAACTGAATCCACCTAGGGAAGAATTAGAGCTTCAAAATCATAGAACATTGTACCTTGGCTATATATAACATTCTTAAACCAACTAGTTTTATGTTTTGGTTTAGAAATTTAATTTCATTATGACAACATAACACTCTAAACTTTGATAATATACAGTTTAAACTCTGTTCAATATGCTATGCAGTGTTAAAAAATGTTTCCTATATTTCTAGGATATATCAATGAGCAATATCTAAGATTCCGCAATTCAAAAAAAATATTTCTGTGCACCAACTATATGCAAGGCACTTTGCCACGTGCTGGGGATGCAAAGATGTGCGCACATTCTCCATCTCTCCCCCTTCCTGCCCTCCCCTCCCATTCTGTGCCCTGGGAGACTGACCCTCACCAACGGGCTCCCTTGCCTTCTGGTTTCCAGTTGGTGTGGGCCGCACCTGTGAAGTGGTGCTCATCTGTCAGTAGCTGTGTCCATATTGTTTTCTCTGGTTCTGATTCCAAAAGGATTCCAGTAACTGGTCAGTGCTAGGGCTGGTAAAAAAAAAAAAAAAAAAAAAAAAAAAAAAAAAGGCAGTAAGGGAGATGGTAAGAGAACGGAAGGGAGGATATTGTACGATTTCTTTCATTTTTCCAAACCCTATTCACACTTTTGTAAATAGTCCCTTTGTTAAACTGACTTTGGATTACTAATTTGAGAGGCCAAGATCCTAACTGATGAAAATATGGACTCAAAGGAGCTCACATCTTAGCTTAGAAACAGACATGTAACAGCTAACTAAACCGTAAGATGAAAACTTTACAGTGAAGGCCTGTGCAGAGAGATATCAGGGTCCTGATTGAGGAAGTGCTCCCAGGAAAGGTAGGGGTGAAGAGAGAGAGAGTAGTCTTCACCCAGAGCATAGCATTTGGGCTGCGGAGGATTTAGAGGTGGTGGATTTCCTGGCATCTTTATGGACCTCAGGTCCTCAGAGACCTTGGGCTAGTTAGATAAAGATGGTAGCACAGGCTCAGAAGGAAGAGGAAACTCCTGGAGATCGCATTATGCTGGGTTTTTCACTATTATTATTTTAGAATAATAATATGTGGTGAGATGAGCAATGAGCCCAAGCCAGAAAGCCTTTGGGTCCTAAAGTTGTCGCTAGCTAACTGTATGGACAAAGGAACATTTCCTAACCTTCTCTCTGTCTCAACTGCTTCATCTACTCAATAAAGAGGATAATTCCTGCCCTTCTTCTTATAGGACTTCTGTAAGGCTGAAAATGAAGTAGTGTTTGTAAAAATGTTATAGGACTAAAGCACTGTACAAAGTGGAACACATAAGTGTAGCTAAGGATGGAACAAAGTTAGACAGGAGTTGGTAATAATTGAAGGCAGATAATAAGCACCTTGGAGTTTATTACAATATTTGTTCTACTTGTGTATGTGTAAAACATTGTATTTAGAAATAACTGACTTAATGAAAAATTGCCAAAATAATACAAAACATTTTTGTATACACCCTACCAGATTCCCCAAATGTTGATAACATACTCCTTGTGCTTTATCATTTTCTATATGTATATGTGGATGAGTATATATGTATTTTTTATTACACCATTTGAGAATAAGTCATAGACATGATGCCATTTACGCTTATGAATGTGTATTTCCTACAAATTCATACTCTTTCATACCCATAGTATAATTACCAAAATCAGGAAATTAATACCTATTAAAGTATTATAAGTGTATAATGCTTACCATCATTATCTACACTTCATATCTCATTCAAATGTCACCAAATGTCTCACTAATATCTTTTATAGCTAAAGAAAAATAATTTTTGCTTTCTACACTTGCATTTAGCAGGTGTTTGTTTAATACATTTAGTCTCTTTAAATCTGTATCAGTTTCTGCCTTGTCTCATTTTTTTATCACCTCACACTTAAAAAATACATAGGCCCTTTATTTTGTAAAATGTCCCTCAATCTAGGTTTGTCAGATGTTTCCTTATGATTAGGTCAGGTTATACATTTTTGACTGGAAAACCATGTTACGGAAGTCCAAGTTCAGCTGCCCATTGCTCTAAAGGCCAATACTCAAGACACAGGTCTTGACTGGAAAGGAATAAAAACTTTATTCAGCTGGCCAGCCACCTGGGGAGAGAGCAGACTCTTGTCAAGGCCTATCCGAGGTTTCTGCCTGGCCCAGGGATTTTTAAAGGGGTTTAATTCTTTAAGGGAGTACAGTGGTCTGTGACATTTCTTGATTACCGGCAGACTCAATGATGTCAGCTGCAGGATTATCTCCATGCTTGGAGATTTTGCAAGAAGGTCTGGTTCACTGCTACTCAGGGGTTGTGCAAGAGTACTCTGTTCTTTCTGCAAAGGAGGACAAGGTCTACAGATGTGCAAAGGGAGGCCAGTGAAGTCATTCGTGTGACCTTAAAAAAGAAAAACATTTTTCTAAAAGATCGCTGGGCTAATCAGAAAGCTAAGGGGGCTTTGAACAGACCTGTTGCCCTCTATGGCCTGGGAAACTTCTGGATCTTCATTCCCCAAAACCAATGATCTGCAAATCTCAAAGAAAGTAAATTAGCTCTGGTGAAGGGCCTTAAGTCAGCAAGCAAGGAGTGTGTTAATTTGAAACAAGTTAACCCTTAAGACCAGCTGGAGTACTGTGACAACCACAGAAGTAATATATCCTCTCACAGTGTCCTATCAAGAGTTGCACAATATCCGTTTGTCACATTATTGATGATTAACTTTACTTGATTAAGGTTATTTGTGCCAGTAAAGTTACATATTCTCTTTGTCATTAATAAACAGCTTCTAAAGAGATAATTTACTTTCATTTTTTTTTACGCTTTTATAATAAAAATGGGGGTGGTGAGGGATCAAGAGTTTGGTTTTAAGTAAGCTAAATTTGAGATATCAACTAGCAAATCATATATATGAATATGAAGCTCAGAGTAGTGTTTTAAGGTAGTGTGGTATAATACAGATGAAGCGTTGAGCGGACTGAAGAGATAATAGTAGATAAGGAAGTCAAGAGCCTTTGGAGAATTTTTTTTATAAGTTCTGATTGTGAGAAAGAGCAAAAGAATGGGGTTGGTAGCTGATAGGGAATTCAAGGTCGGGAAAGGATTGTTTTTTAATGTTGGGAAATAGAAGAACATTATTATATGCCAATAGGAATGATGCAGCTGGCACGGAGGGGTTGGGGGTGGGGGTAAAATGGTGCCACAGAGAGAGAAGCTGTGAAGTCCCTGAGGATAGCTATCCTCAAGTCGGGAGGCTGGCTTCCCATCCCATCTCTGCCACTCTTGAGCTGTGAAGCTTTGGTAAGTAAATCAAATTCTAAGTACCTCAATTAACCCATTTGAAAAACAGGATTATTATGAGAATTAAGTAAGATTATATTTATAAAGAACACAGTACAGTGCCTGCTGAAGTAAATGCTATATAAATGTGAAGTTAAACATGATCTTGAACTCACAGTCATTTAATATCTTAGAATTGTTTTATCTCTGAGCTGAATTCTGAGATATTTCCTCAGGTCTTTTTTACTCTTTAATTACATCTGATTCGTTATTTTAACCCATACTTTGAGTTTTTAACTTCAATAACTATATCTTGGATTCTTAGTTCTGTTCAGATTCTCCTTCATTTAAATAGTGTCTTGATATTTCATATGGTTTCTATTTCCTGTTTTAACTTTTAAATGATTTAAACATAGTTATTATATTGTCCCTTTCTAATATTTCAATTTGGGGGGAGCACGTGTTTTCCTGTATACTTCTATCTGCTGACTTTCCCTTATGGTGATTCATTTTCCTTTGTGGTTTGTAACTTTTACTGTGAGTTCGTTCTCAAATGTAGTTGTTTGTTTCTCTGGATGTCTCATGAGACTTGTTTTGCATTTTCTCTTGCCAAATGTTCTATGAGTTTCACTGGTCTGGAAACCACTTTTGTATTAATTTTGCAGTTTATTATCCCACAGATTAGGGCTCTATACTTGCAAATGGCTCAGGACTGGGATTTCATTTCTCATAGGAGGATTTGTTGTTGTTGTTCATTTATTTGATTTTTATTTTTAAATTGGAACCTTTTCCAGAACAGCTAATACTAGAGTTTTTTTTTAAATTTCCTTCCAGGGACTTAGCTATATAAAGCATTTCCCAATTTCAGTTCCCAATTTTGCAGAGGCTTGAGACCACATAAAAATGCCCTCTTTGGGACATTAAAACCTCAGACTTTCGGACCTATATCCAGGTATGATGTGTCCCTGGCCCACCAGAGGCAGCTTGTAAGCCTATCACTCTGCCTGAGACATTTCTTGCTTATTGCCAATAATAGGAGAAAGTCCATTTGTTCTTTCAATCTTCACTATGTGTTAACAAATTTTTGTTATGTTTTATGTGTTTGTAGAAGGGATAGAATCTATTTTTGTCTAGATGACCCTGTTGTAGGAACCAGAACTCTGCCACTTAATATAGATAGATATAGCTATATAAATATTATAAAGAGACCCAGCATGAAGATTTTCCTGAAGAATATGCAAGCCATCTTTTCTCTGTAGATTCTTTAAACTCATCTCCTGGAGTAAGCTAGATCAAAGATCAAGAGCTGTGTACCAGGAATGCATCTCACCTGCCCTCTTGTAGAACTGCTTTTTTTGAATTGTAGTTTGGCATGATACCCTGACCTTATATAGGCAGATTTTTAACAGAAACAGCCTTGTGAAACCCCTCACTGCCTTCACTATAAAGATGTTGTTGAACAGAACACATTATGCCTTTCTGTACTCCTCCTGAGGAACTGGATTGTTTTCTTTTTTTTTTTCTTCTTTTTTTTTTTTAGTATATGTGCTGCCGAAGCGAGCACTGGATTGTTTTCTTTTAATGAAAACTCTCAATTGAGTAACTATGAGTGTTCTCCTCTCTGAATGGACTATTAGAAAGCTTAGAGCCAACTTTGTAGCCAACTTCTAATAAGGGTATAAGGTTGTCGGCATGCGTTATTGGATTCTAACCTTCCTCTTGACTCCATCTTACTTTACTGTGCTTATTTTCTCTTTTAGTCTCCTATATTTGGAAATGTACTTTACCTCACTATATTTTATTTATCTCTGTAAACTATTTTACATCTTTGATAGGGTGAGGTGAATGATGTGTCTATGAATGAATAACATTAATGTGCAAGGTACCAAGCTAGTTGAATGACACAGTAAACTGACCTCTATGAGTTTCCGTTAAGGGCAGAAAATAATTTATAATCCAAGTGCAAGAGAGTCAAAATATCACAAAATAATAGGCAACCATTAAAAATGAAAGTTGAAGAATGTTTAAAGAAATGGGGCACACACAACAACAAAGTATTTAGCTAACGCTCCCCTTCTCATTTATACCAATAGGAGCAACGCAATAATAAGTCAATAATGATTATCTCCTTGAGTAGGATTCTGGTTGGTTTTATTTTATTATTTATGTATTCTTTATTTTTAAAAATTTTGATTATAAACATATATTCCTACTTTAATTATAAAATGGAAGAGCAGATGAATACCACCGTGTCTATCAGGGCTGTAAGGAAACAGCTTTCACCCCAAATGGTTTAAATAAAGAAAATTGAATGCTGGATATTCCACAGAGGGGTGTATTGGGCTGAAAGGATGAGCAAAGATTGTTCAGGCTCCCCAAAACTAGTAACACAGGGACATATTACCATCCCCCCCAGGAGGATTGGAAGGGTATGAGAGGACATAAATAGAACAGTAGCCTTGGGGGTGGGAGGTTATTCCACCAGAACTGTAGTCACAGAGAAACACAGACACTTACAGAGACACGGTGCCAAAGCAGGGAGGTAGCAGGAAAGAAATATTCAGAACTTTTTTTCCTTTATCCACTGTGACGGTCAATTTTGTGTCAACTTGACTGAACCACAGTGTGCCCAGATATGTGATCAAACATTATTCTGGGTGTTTCTGAGGATGTTTTGGAATGAGAATAATCTTTGCCTTGGTAGACAGAGTAGATTACCCTCCATAATGTGGGTGAGCCTCATCCAAACAATTGAAAGCCTGAAGAGAACAAAAAGCTGCCTCTCCCCCAAGTTAAGAGAGCATCTTTCCTGTCTGACTGCCTTTGAACTAGAACACTGGCTTTTTCCTACTTTTGAACTCCTCTGAAACATGAACTTTTCCTGGTCTCAAGCATGCCAACTCTTGGGATGGAACCCTACACCGTTGGCTCTCCTGGGTCTCTAGCTTAGCGAGTAAGCCTGCAGATCTTGGGACTCGGCAGCCTCCATATTCATGTGAGCCAATTCATTATAATATAAATTATGCACACATGCACACACATCCAATTGGTTCTGTTTATCTGGAGAACCTTAATACCTAATACATACTCTGATCTCCTGTTGGTGCTTTCCATTGGCCAAACTCAGCAGAAGACCTGGGTGATGTCCTGGGACTCAGAGCAATGCAGAGGATGGTGGGTGATTACCAGGGTTGTGCATGTTGATGATATGATGGAGGTTGGGGGTGAGAACAAATGCAGACAAATAAAATGTGGTGGTGGTTCAGAGAAGAGATGGATTGGGACCAATGAGGAAATTTTTATATAGAGGTAGATTTTACTATTTATCTGTAGATAGAATGGAATTATGACTGAAAATTATTTAATACCTATGAAGTTCTATAATACTCTAGTTCTTATGAAGATTAAGCTGCATAGTACTACACACCATAGGATGATACTACCTGCATAATAAAAGTTATAATAGCATTGGGGCACCTGGGTGGTTCAGTTGGTTGATTGAGCGTCCGACTCTTGGTTTCAGCTCAGGTCATGATCTCATGGGTCATGGAATCAGGCCACATGGGGTTCTTTGCTCAGTAGGGTGTCTTCTTGAAGATTCTCTCCCTCTGTCCCTCCCCTTACTCACTCATATGTGTGTGCGTGTGTGTGTGTGTGTGTGTGTGTGTATGCATGCGCACGCACATTCTCTCTCCCAAATAAATGAGTAAATCTTAAAAAAAATCATAATAGCTATGTGCCAGGCACAGGCACTATGCTAAATGCTTTACATAAGAAATTGGAATATTTCCATTTTAAATGTTAAATAATGAGGCAGAAATATGAACCCCTTCACAGAGACCAAGATATGTAAAACCAGCAGGTCGTTGGAGGAATTACTGCAGTTTGCTCAGGCACTCTGCAAATAAGAAGCCCCATGGTTTGAAGAGACCATAATACCACTTTGGGTTTCATGTTCATTCAGTGAAGTCCTAGTTACTGCTAGAAGAACACTGACCTTGTGGTCCAAAACCTCACATCAGGAACCGTTTATGTCCTTGCATGAGGAAAGAAAGCTCTTCCGACTCAGATACCCTGCAGGTAATCTCCCCCTGGCTGTGGCACATGACCAAACCTAGAAAGTAATAAAACAAAGAAGAAAGCTCAGAAGGGCATATGAGTAAACATGTCAGTTGTGGAAAGGAGTCAGGAGGCACTCAGCTTTCTGCTGATAAGAAATTTTATTTCTTCTGTTTTGTCTGTGTCTTGCCTACTTTGGAAGAATGAAGCTGGGGGTCATCATGCTGTCAGATAACTGTAGGTCCCTTGATAGAAAGAGAAAAAAACACAAGTGAAAGGAAGCCAAGTGAAATGGATCAGATCATTCTGGGCAAAGTAATAAGGTCCATGGCAAGGCAGGGGAAGCTTGTCCCTAAGACTTTTCTAGGCAGAGCATGCTGAAGGTCAGATAAGGCAGAGCTAACATCAAGTCTGACTCATAATCTGCCCTGAGCTGGCTCTTGTCACTCACAGACCAGACAGGAATGTTGGGACTTGTTCAGGGTTCTGAAAAAGGTTAAAAACGGGTTAAGAACATTCAGTTTTGGGGTGCCTGGGTGGTTCAGGTGGTTAAGCATTTGCCTTTAGCTTGGTCATAATCTCAAGGTCCTGGGTTCGAGGCCCACATCAGGCTCCCTATTCACTGGGTGGTCTGCTTCTCCCTCTCCCTCAGCTGCTTTCCCTGCTTGTGTTCTTTCTCTCAAATAAATAAATAAACGCTGTTTAAAAAAAAAATCCAGTTTCATTGCTTACGTGATAAAAGACACTGTATTCCAGTTTGAGCTTTGACTGGACATTTTAGGAGCCAAAGTTATTGACATCTCCTGAATTAAAGTACACAGTGAGTGACTAGATCCTGAAGAACATGAGGTCAAACCTGTGACACCAAAATGGAACAGCCTAGGAAGGAAAAGGGTCAAGAGCCCAGACTGACAACTCCCTCACAGCTTTAAGAGTAATCTATTATGGCCAGCCAGGACCTGAGAGCAGTGCTGCAGGCTGACAGTAGGGGAGGGGCCTTCTATTCCCAAAGAACTTCAGTTCATAGGTCTGGGAACCAGGGAGTATGTGTTCTGGTCCCAACCCTGTCTCTGAGTTATCCTATGTCTTATGGTGAAATAGCTTCTCTGGCCTCAGTCTCTTCATAATTAAAATGATATAGTTGTGCAAAAAGGCTTCTAAGGACTTTCCCTGGAGGGTGTATAGCTCAGTAGTATACCCATGAGTTCCAGAACCTATGTAGTAGTGCCTAAAACATAGGTTCCTAGTCTTTTTTGCAGTTGCTGATAAACTTCAAAGGAAGATCAATCTCAGTTCCAGAACCCTGGTACAGGATGTCCACACTGCCAGGGGTATCGTGGATTCTGACCTCTGTCTGGGATCTAAGAGAGCTTGGCAAATGGCAGACAAGTTGTCACTAGTTTCTCTTATGCCTTGGCAGACTCATTAATGGATCATATTATTTTCCTAAAACCCTTCTCAACTCAGAGCTTCAGGCAAACTCTACTAACAAACTGGAGTTGGCTTGCTAGATGAAACTTATTTGCCATCCCCATTCTCATCTTTCTTTCCAGTTTGACATTCTTCATTGGATAACATCAAATTAATTGGCTTGCATGGAAAATCCAGCTATTGTATGAGGTCATGACCACATTTTAATTAGGGCTTTAAGTAATTGAACTCTTTAGGCAACAGTCTTCGTATTTAAGTATTACATTAGTAAAGACATTTGTTCTAATAATTTAGTGGTGTGTAAACAAAGATGCAGTTACCATAGAATCATGGCATGTGGAGAAAAGAAATAGTAAACATGTGTCTGGACATCCCTTTAGTCTCCTGGAAGAAACACAATGCAGTTACTCATAACACATTCAGTGATAATATTGTTTTCTCTATGCTGAGTAATAGTATTACTTGTGTCTCCTCTGGGAGATTTTCATAACCTAATGGAGTTTCAGACCATTTGGCCCTAATCATCTTTTACTTAATTTAATTCATTTGATTTAATTTAGATTGCTTTCTACTAAGCTAAGCTTTTCATTCTTTTCCTTGTAAATATACACAGCAATTATTAGAAGGTAGCTATCACATCTGTTCCCAAATGTCACAACTGGGTTACAAATTCTTTTGGTTTTGCGTTACATCATCTACTCTGATGTTTGATGCTCTTCCCAGAATCATTTCCAAGTTATCTACAATATGACAAATAACATCACGTGCTTGGGAACTTTTTTCTTTTGTGTGTTGTCAACATACAAAGTTGTGTAGGTTCTTTGAATTTGTCTGATAAAACTTGTGTCTAACTTTTCATGTTCTTCACTCATTTCAAGATAGTTTCTTCCATAACTCACAGCAAGCAAGAAGACCAGAAGTAAGGAGCTTAGCTGAGGAAGCCTGGGTTATCAGAACAAGCCAGGAGGAGACATGTTTGCATTAAGATGCAACAGACCATCTAGGAGAAATTGAGACCACTAAGACATATGATAGCAGGGCTTCTCCACGCTGATTAACACTTCTGAATAAAAGGGAGGCAAATGGTGCCCATATCTGGAGAAAGAGCACAGTGGATGAGCAGGGACAGCACTTTAACCAACCAGAGAGCTGAGGTATCTGTCCATGTCCTGGAACACTGGGTCAAAGTTGACATAAGGGTAGAGGGTGACTTACGGTGAAGCTAATAAAGTTATGCTTTAGGGCCCTGGCTTCTATGGACCACTTCCAAGAACCCTAGGAGGGGCCTTAGCAATGTGTTCACATTGTCAGATATTCTTTTAAAATATGCCTCTGAAAAGGAAAAGAAATGAGATTTTATTTTTAAAGATTTATTTATTTGAGGGGGGAGGCAGTCAGAGGAAGAAGAGAATCTTAAGCAGACTGTGGGCTAAGTACAGAACCTGATGCATGACCCTGAGATCACATCCTGAGCTGAAACCAAAAGTCAGACGCTTAACTGACTGTGCCATGCAGGGGCCTTAAGAAAAGATTTTTTAAACACTGTTGGTCAAGATTTCTGTCTCTGTCCAGTTTGTCCTTTTTCTCATATTGAGTGTGTTTAAGAACTCATGAAGTTTTGAGGCTCCATCTAATGGAAAGTTCACTGGGGATACATTTAGCTGGGTTGGTGGGATATATCCATGAGGTTTACAGTAGCTTCTGTGCAGGGTTTAGTGACCATGAGCTACCCCAGTGTGAGGGGCCTGTGCCCCCATACCTATATGTCTGCTGGGATGTGATTGTACAGGGCCAGAGGTCATCCTGTGATAACGATGTGCCCTGTGACACCTGTGCTGGTGTAGCTGGATAGTGGAGGAGAAGTGAGGATTTAAACATAGGGAGACAGAACCTGGTCTGTGGAAATTTTTCCATTATCAGACATATAAAATGATAGGTAGAGGAGTCTATTGTCAATAATATCTAGTCAAAATGGAAGTGATCTTCTCCCAGGAATTGACTCAATAATCCAGTGTATAAAATAATAAAATTCCTGTATGATATTTTTCTTTGCTGATAGAAATCAATGGAATGAACTGATGGGACTTCTTGTGCACAAAGAGCACAAATTTCTATCAGCACTCAATATAGAGGAAATGTCTGTGTGTGAAGTTATGTGCTGTATGCCTCTTAACATAGTGCCACATTGAGAGTGTCTTAATCTATTTTCTAACAAAGTCTGGTGGCTCCAGAGGAAATCATGTGCCAAATAATTACTGACACTAGCAATCCAGGAACAAAACCCTAGAATTCATCATCAAAAGCTCAATGTATGGATGTACAGAGCAGAAGAATGGTTTGATTTAATGGCAATGCAACTAATACAACAATGCAGCCTCAAAACCATTTAAAATTGCCTTTGAATTGCTCTATGTATGCCTCAGTTTCAAATTAATTTGATATATTTCTTCATATTTATTGCTCATGCTAAAATTCAAATACAGTAAGAAAGAAGTAGCTTAGTGGAACCCCTAATTGGTAAGCTAAAGGACTGACAGAGCTTAAAATGTCAAAATCTCTCCTGTATATCATAATAGAAACTAAAAATTAAAAAAAAAATAATGATGGTTAAAACTCATGAAGGATAAGATGAGTTGAAAAAGCCCAGAAAATAAGGATAATGAAAATGATATAGAATAATTTTTTAAAATTTTATTTATTTTTATTTATTTATTTATTTTTCAGAGAGGGAGAGACAAAGCATGTAGGGGCTAGGGGCAGAAGGTGAGGGAGAGAGAGAATCTTAAGCAGGCTCCATGCCCAGTGTGGAGCCCAATGTGGGGCTCAATCACACCACCCTGAGATCATGACCTGAGCCTAAATCAAGAGTCTGAATCTTAATTGACTGAGTGACCCAGGAGCCCCGACATAGAAGAATTTTAAAAGATAATGAAGATCTGGCTACTTTTAAGTGGAAAAAAATGCAGGAGAATTAATATAAGAATGAACTAAAATAATTTATGTAGTCAAATAGTACATAAGACTAATAGCTTCATTTTGATGAATTCATTGACTTGGGTAATACTGTGACCTCTCTTTTTAGCTTGTTACAATGAGCAGTAATTTTATTTGACACCATTTAATGAATATATAGTTTTCTTTTTTTCTCAAAATAATTGCTCCAGTATTATTTACAGAAAATCAAACGTAACACATAATTGCACACACAAAAATAATATGTTTAAAAAGTAGAAACTCTGGAAAAAACTTTCAGTGATCAATCTGTCATGAGAATCTGGCTGGCCTATTTGCACACTGCATGTATCACTTTGTTTGTAAACTATTATCATAAACAGGCATTTCTTATATCAGGTCAGTTTTTAGACTGGATGAGTATTTTGAGAACCTTCAAAAGTCATATTCTACAGAGCACTAGAAAGTTATGTTTACTTGGATCACATATTGATCAAATAAAAATGTACTATATCTCAAAGAACAAAGAAATAGTATTATTTTGATTGCTAAAAAGAGTTGTGTTTATTTTTTAATAGTATTGAAGTATAATTGATACATATATTTGTATATGTTTCAGTATAGCTGAAACATGTATTTGTTTCAGACGTACAACATATTGATTCAACAATTCTATACATTACACATTGCTCACTATGATAAGTGTAGTCACCATCTGTCATCATACAACATCATACAACATTATTACAAATTTATTAAATATATTCCCTATGTATTTTATAACTGGAAGTTGTACCTCTTAGTCCTCTCTATTTTTCCCATCCTACAATGTACCTCTCCTCTGGCAACCACCAGTTTTTTCTCTGTATTTGATTTTGATATTTTGTTTGTTTGTTAATTTATTTTATTTTTCAGATTCCACATATAAGTGCATCATATGATATTTGCCCTTTTTTGTCTAACTTATTTCACTTAGCATTATATTCTGTAGGTCCTTCCATAAAGCCACAAGTGGCAAGATCTCATGCTTTTTTATGGTTGAGTCATATTCCATGGCATATCTATACCATCTTCCTTATTCATTCATCTATCAATAGACACCTGGGTTGCTTCCATATCTCGGCTATTATAAATAATACCACAGTAAACATAGGGGTGTATATATCTTTTCAAATTAGTGTTTTCATTTTCTTTGGGTAAATACCCAGTGGTGGAATTACTGGATCATATGGTATTTTTATTTTTAAATTTTTTGAGGAATCTCCATACTGGTTTACACAGTGGTTGTACCAATTTACACTCCCACCAACAGTGCATGAGCATTCCCTTCCCCCCGCATCTTCACCAACACTTGTTATTCCTTGTCTTTTTGATAATAGTCATTTTGACTAGTGTAAGGTGATTTCTCATAGTGGTTTTGATTTGCATGTCCCTGATGATGAATGATGTTGAACATGTCCTCCTGTGTCTATTGGCCACCTATATGTCTTTGGAAAAATGTCTATTAAGGCCTTTTGCCTATTTTTTTTTTTTTTATCTAACCATTTGGGTTTTGATGTTGAGTTGTGTAAGTTCCTTATATATTTAGGATAATAATACCTTATCAAATATATCATTTGTAAATATCATCTCCCACTTGGTAGGTTGACTTTTTGTTTTGTTGATGGTTTCCTTTGGTGTGTAAAAGCTTTTTATTTTGTTTAGTCCCAAGAGTTTATTTTTACTTTTGTTTCCTTTGCCTGAGGAGACATACCTATGAATATGCTATTAAGGCCAATGTCCAAAACATTATTGCCTATGTTTTCTTTTAGGAGTTTTATGGTTTCAGGTGTTACATTTAGGTCTTCAATCAGTTTTGAATTTATTTTTGTGTATGGTGTAAGAAAGTTATTCAGTTTCATTCTTTGCATGTAGTTGTCCAATTTTTCTGACATCATTTATTGAAAAGACTGTCTTCTCCATTACATATTCTTGCCTCCTTTGTCATAGATTAATTAACATAGGTTTGTTTCTGGGTCTTATCCTGTTCTATTGATCTGTTTTTGTGCTAGTACCTTATTGTTTTGATCCCTACAGCTTTGTAATATAACTTAAAATCCAGAATTGTGAAACCACCAGCTTTGTTCCTTGGGCTATATCAGGTCTTTTGTGGTTCCATATCCATTTTTGTATTATTTTGTTATAGTTCTGTGAAAAATATTATTGGTATTTTGATGGGGATTGCATTGGATACGTGGATTGCTTTGGGCGGCACGGACATTTTAACAACATTGAACCTCTCAATCCATGAGCAGAGTCTACCTTTTCATTTGTTTGTGTCTTCTTCAATTTCTTTCACTAATGCCTTATAGTTTTCAGAGTATAGGTCTTTCACCTCCTTGGTTAAATTTATTCTGAAGTATCTTAGGCTTTATAGTGTTAATTGTAAATGGGGTTGTTTTCCTACTTTCTCCTTCTGCTGCTTCATTACTAGTGTAGAAATGCAACTGATTTCTGTAGATTAATTTTTTTATCTTGCAACTAAATTCATTTATTAGTTCTAAGACTTTTTGGTGGAGTCTTTAATGTTTTCTGCATACAGCATCATGTCATCTGCCAATAGTGACAGTTTTATTTCTTCTTTACCAATTTGGATGCCTTTTATTCCTTTTTCTTGACTAATTGCTGCAGGTAGGACTTCCACCACTTGGGCTGAAGAAAAGTAGTGAGAGTGGACAGCCTTATCTTTTTCCTTATCTTAGAGGAAAAGCTTCTAATTTTTTACCACTAAGTATTATGTTAACTGTGGGTTTTTCATAAATGGCCTTTATTTTGTTGAAGTATGTTAACTTTGAATCCACTTTGTTGAGAGTTTTTGTCATGAACATATGCTGTATTTTATCAAATGCTTTTTCTTTATCTATTGAGATAATCATATGTTTTTTAACCTTCCTCTTGTTAATGTGACATATCACATTGATTGATTTGTCAATATTGAACCACCTTACATCCTTGGAATAAATCCCACTTGATGAATGATCCTTTAATATATTGTTGAATTTGGTTTGCTAATATTTTGGTGAGAATTTTGTGTTTATATTCATTAGAGATGTTTGCCTGTAGTTTCCTATTTTTGTAATGTCTTTGCCTGGTTTTGGTATTGGGGTAATGCTTGGCCTCAATGAATGGATTTGGAAGTTTTTATTTCTCTACTATTTTTTGGAATAGTTTAAGAATAGAATATTTTAAAATATTTGGTAGAATTCACTTGTGAAGCCATCTGGTCCTGGATATTTGTCTTTTGGGGAGTTTTTGATTACCAATTCAACTTCATTACTAGTAATCTGTCTTTTAAATTTTCTATTTCTTCCTGATTCAGTTTTGGAAGATTGTATATTTCTGGGAATTTATCCAGTTCTTCTAGATTGTCCAATTTATTGGCGTATAATTTTCATAATATTTTCTTGTAACTATTTGTATTTCTGTGGCATTGGGTATTAATTCTCCTCCTTCAATTCTGGTCATTTTATTTATTTGAGTGTTCTTGCTTTTTTTCTTTTTTTGAAGATTTTCTTTATGTAGTTGACGGAGAGAAAGAGAGTGAGAAAGTGAGAGAGCACAAGCAGGGGGAGCAGCAGGGTTCCTGCTGAGCAGAGATCCCAATGTGGGGTTTGATCCCAGGATCCTGGGGTCGAGACCTGAGCTGAAGGGAGATACTTAATCAACTGAGTCACCCAGGTGCCCCCTCTCTCTTTCTCTTGATGAGTCTGGCTAAAGGATTACCATTTTTGTTTATCTTTCTGAAGATTAAAAAAAAATAAAAAAGATCTTGGTTTCATTGATAGAAATTGTTATTTTAATTTCTATTTAGTTTCTGCTCTAATCTTTATTATTCCTTTTTTCTACCAGTTTTGGGATTTGTTTATTCTCCTTTTTCTAGCTCTTTTATGTATAAGGTTAGGTTACTTATTTCAGATTATTCTTATTTCTTAAGGTAGGCCTATGTATCCATAAATTTTTTTCTTAGAACTGCTTTTGCTGTGTCCCAAAGAATTTGGACCATAATGTTTTCATTTTCATTTGTCACCATGTATTTTTCAATTTCCTCTTTGATTTCTTCACTGGCCCATTTTGTTCATTTTTTAAAGTGAAAAATTATCCTTATGTTGCAATGAGAAGTGGTTTTCTTCAAATACTGGAACTTTCATGGGAATCATTAAGCTGATTGTTGAATTTGATGCATTTTTGTGTGATCAACTGACAGTTTTTGAAAAGTGACTAGTTTATTCAAAATAGTTTACATTACATTAATCAAAATAACTGGAAATACTTTATAAAATGTGTTAAATGATCAAATAAACCAGGAAACAAATACTACTCCATAACTGTAAATTCTTCATGGGATATGACAAATGTTTTATCAGTTGGTGATTAAACCTATGCATAACTTTAACTTTTTTATGAAATGAAAACCATGTATCTGTGACTTTATTCTAAAAAGTAAAAGAAATGGTAATCGTATGACAGTATATGAAGCATATGAAGACAGTATATGAAGCATATCATATGACAGTATATAAGGCAGCAAACACCCCTTCAAATATTAGTAATTGCATAGGGCATGGGACATACACAACTCATTCCCTAACCACTTTAGAGACAAAGCTGCCCCAATAGTACTGAAGTTGTTGGTTACTGTAATATTTTACAGTAGTTAATAAGTTTGCTTTTCTTGTCTAGTACAGTGCTACCCAATAGGAATATAATGTGAGCCATATTAAAATTTTCTAGTAATCACATTTAAACAAGTAAAAAGACATAGTTGAAATATATTTTAATGATGTTTTATTTACCCCTATAGGTCTTAACATGCAATCAATAGAAACATATTTAAACATTAAAAAAATTTGTGTCCTAAGTCTCTGAAATCTTTTGTGTACTTTATGTCACACCACCCATATGACTGGCCACATTTCAAGTGTTCCACAGTCACATGTGGCTAGTGGTTACCAAATTGGACAGTGCAGATTTGCTTTATCTATTATAAAGTGTTCAAGCCTTGCAAGAGGGGTGTAAACAAATAACAAGCTAAAGTTAACTGCAGGGATAGAACAGGTAAGGCTGACTTCTGTGACTGAACCTCTCCCAGGTGATGAAAACTTCAAAGTGCACATCAGTAGGGCTCTCTCAAGAGTAACCAGGCAAGTACAGCAACAGCTGGGCCACCAATGAGAGCTGGTGACCAAGCAGCTGAGCCACAGGACCTCAGCAGGGCATCTTGAGCAAAGCTTACAGGTTATGGAGGAGACACCCAAGGCTCAAAGGTGACAGCAGGGGACCCTGGGGAAATAATAGATGAGCAACCTTCCTGAATGCTAGTGTGAGTGTGCCAGGGCCCTGGAACATTGTATAAATATGACAACAATGAGCCTCAGAACAATCTACAGTTGGGCAGTATTATCCTGAATTTACAGGTAACACCAGTAGGGCTGAGAAAGGTGGACAGTTTGTCTGACATCACACAGTAGGGAGTGGAATTTGAATCTGAAAGCAGGTCTGTGTTGTTTCAAAGCCTCTGCATGGCACACTGCCCTCATGTCCCCGTCAGAAAGAACGGTATTCCAAAATGAGGAATCAAAAACACAAACATGACTCTTCAACCTTGATGACTTTATCCCCACTTCCAGCATTGCCTAAGAAGTCCAGAGTTTTCTTACTATTACCACAGTGTCGTTCATCAAAAATGGCCGGAGAAAATAAAGATTGCCCACTGGCCAGATGTAAGCCAGTGCAACAGCAGCTGCTTAGAGGGCTTTCTAAAGATGGCTCTTGTATTGTGGTTTCTAGAAATACTTTACGTCATAGGAGCAGAGACCACCTATGTTGTTCAGTATTTCTAAATTCCATTTGAACTAGTGCAGCTCTTATTTCCCTCTGACTTTTTGTTTCCCAGAGCTCTTCTTCCGAAAAATTAAATGGATAGAGTTTACATTTTCTTACCTTTCTCTCTCATAGACGTAACTTTTAAGCAGGAAAATTCTTCTAAAGGAAGAAAGAGTAAAAGCATATGAAGTGAATCTCAGGCTGAATGAACATCCTCCAAGTAATTAAAAGCTGATTGTCTCCTCTTAAACCCTTTAGTTTCTGGTTTCTGCCTAAGGAGTGCAAGGTTGAAGTGTGAATTGAGGGCTAAAATGACTTGAAGAGCAACCTAGATAACTCTTAACTTATTGAGTGTATGTCTGCAGGGAGAGGCATGAATAACCTTGGAGCAGCCTCATGCTTAAGTACTGATACAAACATTAGAAACTATAGGCATGGGACACCTGGGTGGCTCAGTCATTAAGCATCCGCCTTTGGCTCAGGTCATTATCCCAGGATCCTGGGATCAAGCCCCGTATCAGGCTCCCTGCTCAGTGGGAAGCCTGCTTCTCCCTCTCCCACTTCCCCTACTTGTGTGCCGTCTCTCCCTGTGTCTCTCTCTGTCAAAGAAATAAATAAGATCTTAAAAAACAAACAAACAAAAAATTATAGGCATTTGTTCTGCCTTAGCTATAAATTTTGTGAAGGTGGGTAACTGCCTAGCCTCGGTTCTTTCTCTGTAAAATGAGAAGAGAAAGCTGTCTTGAGGACATTATGAAGGCTCACACAGACTCGTGTCCTTACGCAATGTCAGCTTTATCCAATCCCAAAGCAAAGTTAAATCACAATTAGAAGCAGGTTCAGGATTCCAAACTCAGTGACAGCTCACCATGTGACGTGATTCTTACTCGGCACCCAGGGCGGGAGAGAAGACAAGCCACACGAGGAGCAAGATAGCAGAGGGGCGCAGGCAGTGAATGAACCAAACACGAAGTCAGTCTGTGGGCCTGTGGTTGAGATAAGGCCTCGGTCTGCGGGTCAGCTCTCCGCACTCACCGCTTCTGATGTTCATGCAGTGAAGGATCTTGGTTCTGTTCAGAGATCACAGAGATCAATCCCGCAGAGCCTTCAGCGGCAGTTACCATTTTTAGTGGTCAGACATAGAGGGGTCAGGTCCAAAGAGTTTGACAGATTGTTGCCAAAATCCTTCCCTTTTTAAAGGAGCTTAATCAGTCCTGGAGTCCCTGCAGCCCTCTTCTGGTTCTGTTTGTTATTAGTTCTGGGGGGTCAGCTGATGGGGGATACCTTGTAGCTACAGTACCCTTAACTGCTTCAGTCATTGCTTGACACAGGCTCTTGCTTGACATGAGTGACTCCACTTTGCTCTGTACAATTGACCATTTCATGGGATTAGTGGGCAGCTTGAATGAGATTGAGACAGTATGTGAAACGAGACAATATATGATATTATATGCACAGCTCCTGAGTCATGGTAAATAAAATGTTGAATGAATGAACAAATGAACATTTTAAGCTTTTTTAAAAAAATCATTTACAGAATAATTATGCCAATTTATCATAGAAAATACTAAGTTCATTTCTCAATAGCATTCATTCTTATAATTCACGGCTTGTTTTCCTCAGTAGACTACACATGATTATACACCTTTTTATTTAATTAATTTATTTTTTAAAGATTTATTTATTTGAGAAAGAAAGTACATATGGGATTGGGGGACAGGTGGAGGAGAGGCAGAGGGAGAGATTCTTCAAGCAGAATCCCTGCTGAGCATGGAGCCTGCCAAGGGGCTCCAGCCCATGCAACCCATGACATTCATGACCCCAGCCCAAACCAAGAGTCAGACACCCAACTGACCAAACCACCCAGGCCCCCCCATACATCTTAAACTATAAATTTCACATAACCAAACAACTTCCACCTCTATTTTCTTTATACATTGATTTTAAAGTTAAGTTAGAAGTCTCTACAGCATGGCACATCATTATCTGCGTTGTCCAGAGATGGAATCAAAAGGCTCTGAGAGACCCTGCTGTTTGCATAGTCAAGAACTGACTTGGGTCTGGACACCTTATTTGACAGTGCCTCTGCTTAGTGCTGCCTGGTTCTCAGTGTACTGAGGGGAATGTTGGGCTCACAGAGAGCTCAAGGATGGCTCTCGTTCTAACTGACCCTATTAACGAGAGGAACACTTTAATACCTGCACACTTTCTCTTATGGTAATGAGGATGCATAAGAAAACTAGTGAGCAGTAGTGAGCACTGGGTCCCTTGTTAGTTGTCTGATGTGCATCCTCTCACATAATGCTCACACCACCCTATGAGCTAAGTCTCATATTTCCCTCCACTTACAAGTTAAAGAACTTGCAAGTGTCACTTTGTTGTGAATTCTCTGCCTTCAGTGCCCACGGTTCTTGGTCACAGTGCTTCAAAGAATGAAGAGGTAGACCAAAGAGTGGTGGGCAGAAAAGCAAAGTTTATTGAGCGACCGTATAAAGCTCCCAGAGAGGGAGGGGACCTGAGAGGGTTGCCCTCAGAGTTTCTAAGTTTAGGGATTTTTATAAGCTGTTTTGCGGAACCATCTTCAGCAATCAGGGTGTGCGGAGTCCTGCCAATCAGGGCTCTGGTCACGTATCTCTCTACCTATTAGGTTAATGTCCATGTGCGGGTGGTCTATTTTGCTGACATCTGGGGGCTTATGTCTTAATTGCCTCTTGTCTGTGATGGTGACAAATGCTTTATGGTTAACTGTCTTGTCTGGGGATGTTTTGCAGAAGTCATTTCTGCAAAGGCTTCAAAGCAGATCGCTAGTGTGGTGCAAAACAGGATGTCAGTGCTGCTTTTTGTTAGCTGTCCTGACTCCATATCTTCTCGTTGGGGACCCTGGCCCTGACTACCAAACTCTCCAATGAACCCTTTAAAACTTGACTGGTAAGCAGCAGAGCTGGGACCGGAGCTAGTTCTGTAGACAACAAAGCTTTAACAACTGTGCCATACCAGTGAGAGCCGGAAAACATAACATGCTGACCCCACTCTGACCATCTGAAAATGGCAAAGGTGTCTGTTACAGACAGTTGTGCATTTGCGGCCCATCTGTAGACACCTGACTCCTGAACAGAATTTTTCCCAGGAGGTGATTTTCATGCTTATGAGCTATTGTTTGGGATAATAAGAATCGACTCTGAGTGCTCCTTAATTAATTGCTACAAAGACTGAAGTTGGAGAACCTGGGTTTAAATCTCAGCCCTGCTACTTACCAGCTGCAGCAACCTGGGCATAATGAATACAATAGCGCATATAAATATTTAGTGTATTGCCAAGCACACAGTAAGTGCTCTATAACCATTAGCTGTTATTCTTTTTATTATCAGCACATTTTTGATAAGCATCTATTATGGATAGATGTTATTATAGTGGTACTAAGTATTGGTTCTAATATTTTGATGTAGGAGTGATTCAGGGTTAACATTCTGGTTAGGGGAAGAAGAGTAGGCAGAGGACATATCTTAAAGCTGCTTTACATAACAATGGGCTTCAGAAACATCAGTTTTACATACCAATGATTAAGGAAGGTAGACTGGCAAAAGAGAGGCTAATGCTGCTGGTAAACCACTCCTGTGGCCACAACTGTAGGTTCTATAGAGAATCCATATTCCTATCTATCTAGCACCATTGTGCTAGAAGAGAATACCTTATGCCACCACCTTTAAGAAAACCATCTTGCTGGAAAAGTGCACATGTAAATAAATTGTGGTAGGAGACTTTCTGAAGAAGAGACTTTTCCAAGCACTGTGGCAATTTGGAGGGATATGAAAATGCTTTGTGCAGTTGGGTTCAACTTCACAGATATGTTTGAACTGGGTCTTATAGGATAAGTAACAATATGCCAAATAGAGAAACACAAGAGCCAGCCAAGCAAAGAAAACAGCCTGAACAAAAATCTGGTAACATTTAAAGGACTGGGATAGTCAGGAAAAGGCATCTTGAGGAATGGCATAGGAATTAATGTGCCTACAATTTAGGATATAGGTTGGGTGGTATAAAACCAGGAGATTTATCCCACATGGACAGGTTGGCCAGATAGCCCACCGGAGTAAGGCATTTGTACCTTACCATTTAGGTCACGGGTAGACCCTGATAATTTTTAAAGAAGGAAATACTGGGACACCTGAGTGGCTCAGTCAGTTAAGCATCCGCCTTTGGCTCCAGTCATGATCCCATGGTCCTGGGATTGAGCCCCACATTGGGTTCTCTGCTCAGTGGGGAGGCTGCTTCTCTCTCTCCCTCAGCTTGTACTCTCTCTCTCTCTCTCACTCTCTCAAATAAAATCTTCTGTAAAAAAAAAAAAAAAAAGGAAATACTATGATCAAATCCTTATTTTAAGGACATAAAAACATCAAAGTATAGTGTCAACTGAGACTCCAGTTGTTTTAGTGAGAATGTGCTAGATTGTGCTATGATAACAAACCCCAAATTTTAAGGACTTAAAACACATTTATTTTTCGCTCTCCCCCAGTGTGTTCCACATGGGTCAGCAAGGGTTTTATAACACATAATCCCTCAGTATTCCATCTTGGAGCTGCACCATCTGGATAGAGCACTAGTCCATCTAGTCAGGATGGAAAGAGAAGGTTAATCACATAGCTTTGCCTCACTGAAGAAGACCTAGAATTGTCGATGAGCAAATGGAATGTTTGGTGAGGCTTAACTGTCTCTAACCTGCCAGAAGAAAAAGAATTTTAAAACTATCTGGATATGACAAAATAAGAGCCATTGGATAGGCGGGCGGTAGGGTTAGATTGCAGCACCTGGAATTTGTAGGGCTCAAGCCAAGCAGCCATGGAAAAATTGGTCCTTCTGTAACCTGTCCACATGCTTCCACTCTTCATCTCATCCCTGCTTACATATAGTTATCCACTAACCTTTATTGAGATAGTTGTCAATAATTAAGAAGTAAGCTCATAAATATTCTTTGTCTAGTGGGGGCTGGAAAAACATGGTGTGTGGAGATCTAAGACCATGATGGGTTATTAACCCCCACAATGTTTCAGGAGTGTGGGTCCCATTGTACCCATTTCCCTTTTCACCTCTCTGCCCTACTTGTGAAAGAAAATAAAGTATGCAACCTCTGGATGAGATGGGGGAGAACAGAGAAAGGAGCAAGAGAGAATAAAATGCTATATACTGGATGAACACATAACACAATGTTTGCTTGTTTTTAAATTTTATCTTATTTTCTCAGTGTTCTAAGATTCATAGTTTATGCACCACACCCAGTGCTCCATGCAATACGTGCCCTCCTTAATACCTACCATCAGGCTCACCTAACCCCCCACCTCCCTCCCCTCCAAAACCCTCAGTTTGTTTCTCAGAGTCCACAGTCTCTCCTGGTTTGTTTCCTCCTCTGATTTCCCCCAATTCACTTTTCCTTTCCTTCTCCTAATGACCTCTGTGTTATTCTTTATGCTCCACAAGTAAGTGAAACCATATGCTAATTAACTCTCTCTGCTTGACTTATTTTACTCAGCACAATCTCCTCCAGTCCCATCCATGTTGATACAAAAGTTGGGTATTCATCCTTTCTAGTGGAGGTGTAATATTTCATTGTATATATGGACCATATCTTCTTTATCCATTTGTTGAAGGGCATCTTGGCTCTTCCACAGTTTAGCAACTGTGGCCATCCCTATTATGAACATTGGGGTACAGCTGGCCCTTCTTTTCATTACATCTGTATCTTTGGGGTAAATACCCAGTAGTACAATTGCAGGGTCATAGGGGAGCTCTATTTTTACTTTCTTAAGGAATCTCCACACTGTTTTCCAAAGTGGCTGCACCAACTTGCGTTTCCCACCAATAGTGTAAGAGGGTTCCCCTTTCTCCACACCCTCTCCAACACTTGTGGTTTCTTGCCTTGTTAATTTTGGCCATTCTAACTGGTGTAAGGTGGTATCTCAATGGGTTTTGATTTGAATCTCCCTGATGGCTAATGATGATGAACATTTTTTCATGTGTCTGTTAGCCATTTGTATGTCTTCTTTGGAGAAGTGTCTGTTCATGTCTTCTGCCCATTTTTTTGGCGTCACCTGGATATCTAAGATAATTGCCTCATGTTGAGGTCTTTTATCCATTTCAAGTTTATCTTTGATAACACAATGTTAATAATAGTTGTTGGAGGTAGTAAGATTATTGATTATCTTTTTTCTTTCCTTTCCCTTCTTTCTTTACTGTATTTTCACATTTCAAAACTAAGTACTATTAATTTTCATCATTGGGCAACTTGTTTTATTTAAAACATGATACTGAAGTTGTAGTGTTTATTCTGCCAACGGCTCTGTGAGATTGACACTTAAAATTTTGATTTGATGTTCTGCATTATGCAATAAAGAATAGAAAAGTTCAGCAAAAAAATCCTCCAACTTCTCGGTGAAACTTGTTTGGGATTCAATCAAGGATCTGAGGACAGAGCTGGGCCACTGCCTGGGATGAAGATCTCCAGGAAGGAGCTGGAGCCAAACTTGTGCATGGGGGGATCACAGGTGCACCACTATCCTGAGGCTGAATTGTTAGCAAAAAACCAGGTTCTTCTCTCCCAGGAACATATTTCTTCAGGCTGGGTCAACCTCTCAGTCTTCCATCTGTCTAGAGAAAATTCTCCCTACTCTGCCCATAAATAATGAAAATAATTACTATTGATTGTTAAGAATCTTAAATTGATATGAACATTTTTAAAAACCCCTTTGTAAAGACAGAAAGTGTCAATTATGTAATAACAAGCATGTGTGACTGCGTGACTGCAGCAGGGAGGCACTATTAATCTGAAGAGATGTAAAGATGAACACTGAAAGGACAAGAAGTTTGGGGTTTGTAGTTTACGCAATGCAAATTGCTTTCCTGTGCGAATAGGGCCAGGATGGTAACTTGCGGTTATGTCACTGTGAGCATTCTTTCCCTCTGCATCATGGGAGAAGCTATGCAGTCATTCTGATTCTCCAGCTGTTTCTAATCAGATTAAATGAAAACTTAAAAAAAAAAAAAAGACTGAACTGGACCCACACCATCTACAGACAGTTCTTGCCTCAAGCAACACTGGGGGAGTGGAATGTTCCTATCACCTACTTACACCATATTTATTTCATTCCTGACAGAAAAACCTACTAAGAGTCACTCATCAAGCAGAAGATCTATCTCTCTGGACCCCTTGTCCTTTGTAGGTCCTGCTAGAGAGACTGTCTGCCAGGCCCAGACATTTAGTAGTGTCTTTGAAAGAGGCCACATATGATAACAAAGGCCTCAGAAGACACCAGAGATTCTGAATACCAGGCAGAGCCAACAGGTAGTTTAAGCACCAAGGTTAGGAAATACGTCTGTAAGTAAAAAAGCACAACATTCTTTCTTTTGGTGAAACCTCAAAAAAAGAGAAAAATGCTAGCAAACTGTATTCTATAATGTTGTAAAGAAACAAAATTATAATGTTTCATGTGAATTGGTAACGAAATGAGTGAGAGCACAGGCGAATTGGTGTCCGGTTTCAGTTCCCATTTACCATAAGTCTCCACGCCAGTAATCTGGCCCCTCAACATATCAGTTTTCCCATCAGCGTAATCGGGACACTACTTCTCTCATTGGAGTTTTGAGTGCCTGGTTCACAGTAAGTGAGGAAACAGAAGGACGGAAAATTCTCACAGCCAGAGAAAGGTAGAATAAGGATTTAGCCTCATCTCCTTTGCATTCAGAATCTGGGCTCCTAACCTCTAAGTTGTGATGGAACCAAAAAGCCAGTGTAAGAAAACATAGGGCTATTTTTCTGAACTAGAGTAAGAAAGAATTTTTTAGTAGTATAAACAAATGAATAAACCATAAAGGAAAATGTATAGATTTAATCACATGAAATTTTAACTTTTGTATAAAGAACACTTTCTAAAAGTTTAAGAGGTAAATAACCACTGAGCAAAACGTTCACATCACATATTGATTAATATCCTAAGTATATAAAAAGCCAAGTGTTTAAGAAGACGAGTAGTCAATTTAAAAAAAAGACAAAATACATATACTAAAAATGTACAAAATGAGAAATACAAGTGGCCAGTAAACATGTAGGAAAATCTCCTAAGCCAGAAAAATTGTTCAGAACACTTCACGGCTTGAGAGAATGTCCACCTTCCCAGATACCTTCTCTGATTCCCTTTTCTCCTCAGGCTCTCAGCTTGTCATGAGCTGGGAAGGTGAGGGCTCAGGCTCTAGGCACAGCTGATCAGGCTCTAGCACCCTCTCCTGCCACTCTCCTCCACACTGTGTAGTCCAGCCTGGAGGACACAGTAGACTTACGGCATTCTCAGATTTAATTTTCCTGATGTTGACTATTTGTCAGCTACCCTGCTGAGGCTTAACTTTTAATCATAGCTGGATGATCAGTTAGCTAGTGAGTGAGCCTAACTGCAAAGCGTTGAAACAGACCCAGTTAACTATTCTTCCCTGAATGTGCCTTGCTTTAGGATTCGGTGCCTTTGCCTTCCTTGTTTTCTACCCTCTTTGCTTCCCTTCTTCTTCACAAGGCCAAGTCCCAGCCCCACTTCCTCTGAGGAGCCTACACTGCCAATGGGCAGAGTACATCACATCATCTTTGTACTCTCTTCACACTTCATGTATGCAAAGCGTAACATGGAGGTTAAAGACATAGACTCATGAGCCAGACTGTCTGGGTTCAATCCCAGTTCTGCCACTTCCAGATGGTGTAACCTTGAGCCAGTTACTTCTCTGTGCCTCAGTGTCCTTATCTGCAAAATGGGATAAAAATAGCAACAACTCATGGGAATGTTGAAAGCCTTAAGGTAGTCAATAGGGTGCTTAGGACAGTGCCTGACACATGGTAAGTGCCTTTTTATCATTCTCCTATAAAACTTCCCACATTTAATGGTAGTTAAGTATTTATATGCAGAGCAGGATTGGAAAAAAAAAAAAAAAGAGGACTACCAAAGCTCAGTTGTGCAGATAAAGTGCAGTTTCTTCAGTTTGTTTATAGATTTTCTAGACTTCGTCTCAACTGACAACTGCTACCTCTACTCCTCTTGCTCTGGGAGATAAAGCCACCAAATGTACTCCAGCTTTATTAACTGAATTTGATCCAGTAATTAAAATACACCATTGATAACATTGTCTTTAAAATCATTGCTTAGACTCTTATTTGCACTTCTCCAAACCCCGCCCAACTCCTCAGGGTTGGCCTCTGAGTTTTTGGAGGGAGAGAGACTGTCCTGCCCTTGATGGGAGAGGGTAAAGACCTCCGATACACGTAATGCCTTCTGCTCCTTTCTCCTCCCTGCTGACGGGGCTGTGCTGGCCTTCCACTGGGGCCTGCCACTACTGAGCTCACTCCCCTCAGGAAGACCTACTGGCCTCCTCCTGCTGATTTAGCTCCACCCGCTGTGGCTTCCTCCAGGTCTCTGCCCTGTCTTCCATCCGGTCCCCTGTTCCAGGTGGTCCATCCCCAGCTCTCTTGCTGTTAGCTGCCTCTCGGCTTAGTATCCCCACCACACCAGATGTGCTCGGGAGCACAAACTAGACCCTTTCTTGGCCGGAACATGCTGCTCTGCCCTGATTTACACCAGAACAACCAGACCCCTAAATTCTCCTCCCGCCCCCAGTATTTCCAAATTCTATCAAACATACAACTACCTCTTTAGATCATCTTATTCCCACTATCCCTGGGAGTAGAATGGGAACTTTCCTCCATTTCTTGTGGATTGGTTGTCTCCCCACCACCCCCACCCACCGTACACAAAACTAGTCTGGACATCTGGCCTGGAACTCAATATAGCTTTCTTCCCTTCCTATCATATAGGAATACTGCCTGCCTTTCATGCCTATTTTGTAATTGAAAAATCCAATTCAAAAATCAGATTCATTAGGGTCTAAATGTTAATGTTTTCTTTTCCCTTTGGCATTTATGCTGCAACAATTTGTATTCCCTCAAGGCTGACAAATAAAGGTTAAATAGAGTGAACTACCCCCTAACACACACACACACACACACACACACACAACTGGAAACATCTACCCCACTGTCTGAGATTGTTTCCCAGCCCTCTGAGGTCTGCAGAGACAGACTTCATCATATTCATCGAGCTGGGCTCAATGTCTGTCTCAATTTGAACACTGACCCTACCATCTACTCTGTGACCTTAGGCAAGTTACTCGGCCCGTGTCTGTTTTTTCATTTGTAAAATGCAGATAAGAATATAACTTAGGGGGTGCCTGGATGACTCAGTTGGTGAAGCATCTGCCTTCTGCTCAGGTCAGGGTCCTGGGACTGAGTCTTGCTTTGGGCTCCCGCTCAGTAGGGAGTCTTCTTCTCCCTCTCCCTCTGCCCTTTCTCCCTGTTTGTGCTCTCTCTTGCTCACTCTCTCTCAAATAGATAAATAAAATCTTAAAAAAAAAAAAAAGAATATAACTTTGTGGGATTGTTTTGAGGGTTAAATAACTTAACACATGGAAAATTTTCAAAATAGTGCCAATAATTGCTCAAAAAATGAGACTCATTGTTGCTATTAGCTTAGCACTTCTCCGGAGTGGTTCGCTCAATAAATGTTAATTGAAAAATCATACAATGAGCGAGTAACTAAACTTGGGGTATAGATCAGGAGTTCTGATCATCAGCACAGAAATATGGTTTAATTGCACTGTGTCCTTAAGAAAGCCATTTGTAAGGCAGGTGCAATACTGCATATGTTTTGCAATCACGTGTCTAATCCTCACTCACGGGGGAAACTACAGTTAGCCTTTCTTTCACCTGATGTCATGCATTTAAATATTTAAGACTTATTTCTAAAGCTACTTCTAAAAATTAGGCTTAGAGAAAGTAAAGAAAAATAATAAAAACACCGGGAAGTGAAAAGAGCAGGGCTCTAAAAATCAAAAGATGGGCATCTCACTTGCAGCTCTGGTTCACAGGAGCCAAATGACCAAGGGTAAGCCATCACCTTTCCAATCCTCTCCTCTTGCTGTTACACTGTATGTCTAAGTTCCTTCCAAGAAACAATGCTGTTCCTTACTTCTCTGAAGAAAGAGACAAAGCATCATGAACTAGATCTGCAGCACAGAAATTTGCTCACATAGATAGCCCTTCAGTTTGGTTCAGGATTCCATTAAAGTCCTCTTGCAAAGAAAGGCATTTGAGTAGTATCCACTGAAAACTCCCCGTGGACTTCAGGAGTCTTGCTTTAAAATGGGTCTCTTGTGGGGCGCCTGGGTGGCTCAGTGGGTTAAACCTCTGCCTTCTGCTCAGGTCATGATCCCAGGGTCCTGGAATTGAGCCCTGCGTCGGGCTCTCTGCTCAGAAGGGAGCCTGCTTCCCCCATTCTCTCCCTGCTGCTCTGCCTACTCGTGATCTCTCTCTATGTCAAATAAATAAATAAAGTCTTTAAAAAAATGGGTATCTTGTATACCCAGAAGAATTAAAAGGGTCTAGATACATGTACTTTAGATACTTTATCTCAAATTACTTTATCAATTTAAAGATACTGATGAATTTAAATGTAAATTATTTATAAATTAAGAATTAACAGCAAAATTTAAACACTCTTTGAGAAAGAACCTTCTAAGAAAGAAATTAAAGTGAAAAAATTTAATTTATTATAGTCTTTTTACCCATCATCATGAAGATATTTCTGGTCACACTTGTCAACTTTTCTTCAAAATGTTTAATATAACCTGGATTTTTATCCTGTAAAAATCTTGGCATAATTTTTGATTATCACTTAAAAATATTTTATAATTGTAAATGCTGATAGCAGATCTTTGATATTATATGCATGTGAATTTATGTTTAATATGCATATTCTTTTTTTAAAAAAAGATTTTATTATTTATTTATTGAGAGAGAGAGAGTAAGGAGAGAGAGAACAGAAGTGGGGAGGGACAGAGGGAGAAGCAGACTTCCCGCTGAGCAGGGAGCTGGACAAGGGACTTCAGGATCATGACCTGAGCCAAAGGTAGATGCTTAACCAACTGAGTCCCCCAGGTGCCCCTAATGGGCATACTCTTTTTAAATGGACCTAAGAAAAATAATATTTTGGAGAAAAGTTAAAGAATTGTTTTAGTTCCACCTCAGTTATCTTAACCTTCTGTTAATTAATATATATGTATATATGTAGTTTAATAACTGTTCACTTATTTATTTACCTGCCTGAAGTTTAAGAGTATATTAACAAAATACTTAAATACCCTCTAACAATATAGTTATGGGTTAAACCACCAAGATGAGAATAAACACAGTGGTATAGACATACATCAACTATGCTGATGAGAAGGTTATTAGCATTTATGACTTATTTTTACCTTATTTTTCTGTAGTACTAGTTCTTTACTCAGACTAGTAATTTCTCATTTTCCACTGTTTACTTTTAGTTCTCCAAATCCATTCTCTTTTGTTTTCTGTTTACTTTTTATTATTTTTTTTTCCAGAGAGAGAGAGAAAAAGACGGAGGTGGAAGAGGGTGGGAGGGAAGGGAGCAGGGGAGGGCGGAGGGAGAAAGAATCTTAGGTGGGTTACATGCTTGGCAAGGAGCCCAATACAGAGCTTAATCTCACAACCCTGAGATCATGACCAGAGCTGAAATCAAGAGTTGGATGCTTAATGCATTGAGTCACCCAGGCACCCTAGTTTACTTGTAATTTTTATATTATATTCTACTGTTAATTGAATAGCTTTCCCCATTCAAACTTTGGATGCTGTTAAACTTCTTTTCTAGGATCTTTAAAATTATCTTATTTTTCTTCCTGGTTCTCCCTTTCTTCTCTGTAATCTTGTGGCACTCCTTCCTAGCACGTCATACTTTTTACACAATTACATTGATTGCAATCGTTTCTGAGCTTTATATTTGGCAAGATTGTGTTTGAAAGCAAACTATCGAGACTGTAAACATACCCAAACTCAATCCTACCCTTGAATCTGCCAATAAAGCTGTATGGTAATATAGGAATTAGGCAACAGTTTGTACTGAGCAACCTCTGCTGAAATATAACTGGTTCTCTTCCTAATGGAAAATCATACTCACTTTCTCTTTTTGTGGGGTAGTAATTTTCCTTACTGAGATGTACAATTACTTGCAATCAACAGGGAGAGTTAATTGATCTGAGATTGAAGGATACATGGGATAGTACAGTTCCTCCAGCTTTAACACCCCCTCCATATGTGTAAGTATAAAGAAAAAATCTGAATCAACTTTCAGAAAGTTGAATAAAATTAATTCCAATGGACTTTGAATGAAACATATATTATTGGGAGAAAAAATTAAAATTCTAAAGGATTCATTTTTCAATCCATAAGTCTAAAAGTTTCATGAAAAAAGAAGTAGAATCAAAGAATGTGACAGCTGGAAAAGGCCTGGAGATCATGTTGGGGCCCACTCATTTTAAGGTCCACTTCAATGTCCCCACTGGAGTTTGTTGGAGATGCCAGAATAAGTTTTCTGCAATCCATTGCTCAAAGAGATTGTATCCTATTGGAGACCTACTGATTATCCTAAAATTGACTGAAAGAAATTGAAGGATATATTTGCCTATTCTTTTGATTGATTTCACAAAAATGTACCTAAGTCAAAGTTAACATTCAGACTACCAAAAATGTCTATATAATTTTGCCATGGTTTTTAGTGTATTGATGGTCTGCTCCTTTATAGTATAGTAAGGCTATATTGAAGTTTCTCTTATTATAAATGTATTTTTTAATGAATTTGGAGTTTCTGAGTAGTGATGGTTTAACAGAAACATTTGGGAGGAAATTCCACATTTCCAAAGCATGCCTTCAGTATAGAAAAACAGCAAATGTGTTGATTTTTCTTTCGGGTATGTAGGTTTTGGTTAGGCCTTAGTCATAACACAATATATGGAAAATTCATAGGACTTTATGTTAGCAAAAGGAATGAAATGAAACAGTTATTTAAAGGAACAAGACATTTGGCCAAGAACCCAGTCACCTGGATATCTAAGAGATATAGTCTTGTTTAGAATAGTTGTTCCCTTCCTGTGTGTATGACTTTCATAGTCACAGACCGAAGCATACATATATAACCGCCTATATGTTTGTATAACTAAACCTAAAGCCTACTTTAAGGTCTCATTCTTCCTAAAGTTTAAAAAAAAAAAAACAACACAGATATTTGCAAATGACTTACCCATAAAGGGTTACAATTCAAAATACATAAAGAACTTATAAAACTAAACACACCGAAAATTAATAATCCAATTAAAAAATTGGCAGAAGACATGCATACACATTTCCCCAAAGAAGACATCTAGATGCCAACAAACACATGAAAAGATGCTCAACATAACTTATCGTCAGGGAAACATGAATCAAAACCACAATGAGATATCACCTTACTCCTGTCAGAATGGCTAAAACAACACAACAAACAACTGGTGTTGGTAAGGATGTGGAGAAAGGGGAACCCTCTTGAACTGTTCATGGGAATGCAAACTGGTGCAGCCATTGTGGAAAACAGTATGGAGGTTCTTCAAAAAACGAAAAATAATTCCAGTTAGTTAACACAAAGCACAATATTAGTTTCAGCTGTACAATGTATGTTTCAACATTTCCGTATAACGCTTCGGTATTCGTTAAAGTGTGCTCCTTAAACCCATCACTTATTTAACCCATTCCGCCACCCACCACCCCTCTGGTAACCATTAGTTTGTTCTCTACAGTTATGAGTGGTTTCTTGGTTTGCCTCTCTGTCTCTTTTTTCCCCCTTTGTTCATTTGTTTTCTTTCTTATATTCCACATATAAGTGAAATCATATGATGTTTGCCTCTCTCTAACTTATTTCACTAGCATAATACTCTCTAGCTCTATCCATATATACATGTATATATACACACACACAAACACATATGTATATGTACATCCTATACATATGTATACATGTATATACCAATGTATATATATGTACATATATATATATATCACTCCTTCTTTATCCATTCATCAGTTAATGGACACTTGGGCTGTTTCCATAATTTGGTTTTTGTAGATAATACTGTTATAAACATCGGGGTGCATCTATCCTTTTAAATTAATGTTTGTGTATTCTTTGGGTAAATAAATACCCAGTAGTGGGATTGCTGAGTCCCAGAGTAGTTCTATTTGTAACTTTTTGAGGGAGTTGCATACTATTTCCACAGTGACTGCATTCCTATCAATAGTGTTAGACAGTTCCCCTTTCTTTGCATCCTTGCCAACATCTCTTGTTTCCTGTGTTGCTGATTTTAGTATTGATTTTCATTTCCCTGATGATAAGTGATATTGAGGATCTTTTTATGTATCTGTTGGCATCTGGATATCTTCTTTGGGGAAATGTCTATTCGTGTCTTCTGCCCATTTTTAATTGGATTATTAATTTTTGGTGTGTTGAGTTTTATAAGTTCTTTTATATTTTGGATACTAACCCTTTACCAGACATGTTATTTGCAAATTTCTTATCATATTCCTTAGGTTGCCTGTTAGTTTTGTTGATTATTTCCTTCTCTGTGCAGAAGCTTTTTATTTTGGTGTAGTACCAATACTTTATTTTTGCTTTTGTTGCCCTTGTTTCAGGACACCTATCTAGAAAAATCTTGCTTTGGTCAAATCTAGAGAAATTACTGCGTGTGCTTTTCTTCAAGTACTTTTATGTTTTCAGGTCTCACATTTAGGTCTTTCATCCATTTTTATTTTATTTTCATGTATGGTGACAGAAAATGGGCCAGTTTCATTCTTCTGCATGTGGCTATCCAGTTTTCCCAACACCACATGTTAAAGAAAGTTTTTCTTCCTACTGGATATTCTTTCCTGCTTTGTTGAAGACTAATTGACCATATGGTTGAGGCTTTATTTCTGGACACTCTATTCTGCTCCATTGATCTATGTGTCTATTTTTGTGCCAGTACTATACTGTTTTGATCACTACAGCTTTGTAACATAACCTGAAGTCTGGAATTTTGATGACACCAGGTTTGCTTTGCTTTTTCAAAGTTGCTTTGGCTATTTGGGGTCTTTTGGGTTCATTCAAATTTTAGGATTGTTCTAGCTCTGTGAAAAATGCTGGTGGTATTCTGATAGAGATTGCATTAAATGTCAAGATTGCTTTTGGAAGTATAGATATTTTTACAATATTTCTTCTTCCAATCCATGAGCATGGAATGTTTTCCCATTTCTTTGTGTCCTCTCAATTTCTTTCATCAGTGTTTAATAGTTTTCAGAGTATAGATCTTTCACCTCCTTGGTTAAGTTTATTTTTAGGTATCTTATTGTATTTGGCGCATTTGAAAATGGGATTGAGTCTTTGATTTCTCTTTCTGCTGCTTCATTATTGGTGTATAAGAATGCAACAGATTTCTGTGTATAAATTTTGTATCCTGGGACTTTACTGATTTCATTTAGTAGCTTTTGATGGAATCTAGGGTTTTCTTTATAGAGTATCATGTCATCTGCAAATAGTTTAAGTTCGACTTCTTCCTTACCAATTTTGCACACCTTTTATTTTTTCTTATCTGATTGCTATGGCTAGGACTTCCAGTATGTGTTAAATAATAGTGGTGAGAATGGACATTTCTGTCTTATTTCTGACTGTAGGGTAAAAGCTCTCAGTTTTTCCCCATTTGAGGATGTATTAGCTGTGGGTTTTTTTAATAGATGGCCTTCATGATGTTGAGGTATGTTTCCTCTAACCCTACCTCATTAAGAGTTTTTGTCATGAAGTTATGTTTGTACTTTGTCAAGTGCTTTTCCTGTACCTATTGAAATGATCATATGGTTCTTATCCTTTTTTTACTGATATGGTGTATCATGTTGATTGATTTGCCAGGGCTGAACTACTCTTGCAACATAGCAATAAATCCCACATGATCATGGTGAATGATTCTTTTAATGTATTGCTGAATTTGGTTTACTAGTATTTTACTGATGATTTTTGCACCTATGTTCATCAGAGATATTGGCCTGCAGTTCTCCATTTTAGTGGTGTCTTTATCTGATTTTGGTATCAGGGTAATCCTGGGCTCAAAGAATGAATTTGGAAGTTTTCCTTCCTTTTCTATTTTTTGGAGTAGTTTGAGAAGTATAGGTATTAACTCTTCTTTAAATGTTTGGTACAATTTTCCTGTAAAGCCATCTGGTTCTTGATTTTTGTTTGTTGGGAATTTTTTGATTACTGATTCAATTCCTTTGCTAGTTATCAGGCTTTTAAATTTTCTGTTTCTTCCCATTTCAGTTTTGGTAGTTTACATGTTTCTAGGAATTTATCTATTTCGTCCAGGTTATCCAATTTGTTGGCATATAGTTTTTCACAATATTCTCTTATAATTGTTTCTATTTCTGTGGTACTGGTTTTTATTTCTCTTCTCTCATTTGTGATTTTATTTATTTGGGCCTTTCTCTTTTCTTTTTGATAAGTATGCCTAGAGGTTTATCAATTTTATTAATTTTTTCAAAGAACCAATTCCTGGTTTCATTGATCTGTTCTATTGGGTTTTGTTTGTTTGTTTGTTTCTATATGATTTATTTCTGTTCTAATCTTTATTATTTCCTTCCTTCTCCTGGCTTTAGGCTTCATTTGTTGTTCTTCTAGCTTCTTTAGGTGTAAAGTTAAGTTGTTTATTTGGGATTTTTCTTGCTTCTTGAGGTAGGCCTGTATTGCTATATGCCTCCCCCTTTAGACTGCTTCTGATGCATTCCAAAGGTTCTGGACTGTTATGTTTTCATTTTCATTTCTTTCCATGTATTTTTTAAATTTCTTCTTTGATTTCCTGGTTGAACCATTTATCTTTTAGTAACATGTTGTTTAACTTCCATGTATTCATGGTGTTTCTAGATTTTCTCTTGTGGCTGACTTCTAGTTTTATAGTGTTGTGGTCAGAAATGGTGCATGGTAGGGTGCCTATGTGGCTCAGTCATTTGGGTAGGCAGCTCTTCATTTCAGCTCAGGTCATGATCTCAGGGTCATGGGATTGAGCCCTGCTTCAGACACCACACTTAGTGTGGAATCTGCTTAAGACCTTCTCTCCCTCTCCCTTTGCCCCTCCCCCCATCTAGTTCTCTTAAAATAAATAAATAAATCTTTTAAAAAATGATGCATGGTATGACTTCAGTCTTTTTGTATTTGTTGAGGCCTGTTTTGTGACCTAATATATGATCTATTCTGGAAAATGTTCCATGTGCACTTGAATGTTTTAGGATGGAATGTTTTGAGTATATCTGTTAAGTCCATGTAGTCCAGTGTGTCATTCAAACCATTGTTTCCTTGTTGATTTTCTTCTTAAATGAACTGTCCATTGATGGAAGTGGGGTGTTACAGTCCCCTAATATTACTGTATTATTATCAGTGAATTACTGTATCTTTGTTAATTTTTTAATATATTTGAATGCTCCCATGTTGGAGGTATAAATATTTGCAATTGTTATATCTTCTTGTTGGATTGTCCCTTTTTATCTCCATTTACAGTCTTTGTTTTAAAATCCAGTTTGTCATAAATATTGCTGTTCTGGTTTTCTTTTGACATCCATTTACGTGATAAATATTTCTCCATTCCCACACCTTTTATCTTCAGTTGTCTTCAGGTCTAAAATGAGTCCTGTAGGCAGCATATAGATGGGTCTTGTTTTTTAACTGATTCTGACACCCTATATCTTTTGATTGGAGCATTTAGTCCATTTATATTCAAAGTAGTTGTTGATAGATATGTATCTATTGTCATTTTATTACTTGTTTTGTAATTATTTCTGGAGATTTTCTCTGATCCTTTCTTGTCTTTATCACTTTTGGTCTCTCTTTTCCACTCAAAGAATCTCCTTTAATATTTCTTACAGGGCTGATTTAGTACTTATGAACTCTTTTAGGTTTTGTTTGTGTGGGAAACTCGTTATTTCTCCTTCTATTCTGAATGATACAATATTCTTGGCTGGATAGAATATTCTTGGCTGGATAGAATATTCTTGGCTGCATACTTTTTCTCATTTAACACATTGAATATATCATGCCATTCCTTTCTGGCCTGCCGTGTTTCTATTGAGAAATCTCCAGGTAACCTTATGGGTTTTCTCTCATAAGTTAAGGACTTCTTTTGTCTTGCTGCTTTTAGAATTTTTTCTTATCATTATATATTGTAAATTTAATTACAATATGTCTTGGTGTTGGCCTGATTTTGTTAATTTTGATAGGAGTTCTCTGTGCCTCCTGGAGCTGAACATCTATTTCCTTTCCCAGGTTAGGGAAGTTTTCAGCTATTATTAACTCAAATAAATTTTCTCTCTCCTTTTCTTTCTCTTTTTCTGTGACTTTTATAATACAAATGTTATTACATTTGATGGAGTTACTGAATTCTCTGTCTATTCTTGTGTTGCATAATTCTTTCTTTCTTTTATTCAGCTTCATTCTTTTCCATTATTTTATCTGCTATGTCACTAATTAGTTCCTCTGCTTCTTCCAGCTTGCTCTTCATCAAGGGTGCCTTTAATCTTGTTTATTATACTCTTCATCTCTTATTGATTCTTTTTAACTTCTTTATCTCTGTTGTAAGTGTCTCACTGATGTTTTCATTCCTTTCTCAAGCCCAGTGTGTGTCTTTATGAGAATTGCTTTAAATTATCCATCAGGCATCAGGGTGCCTGGATGGCTCAGTCGGTTGAGTGTCTGACTCTTGATTTTGGCTTAGGTTGTAGTCTCAGGGTTGTGAGATTAAGTCCTGTGTTGTTCTGCATTGGGCATGGAGCCTGCTTGGGATTGTCTCTCTCCCTCTCCCTCTGCCCCAACCTCCCCACTCCCCTTCAAAAAAACAAAAACAAAAATGAAAACAAAACAAAATAACTCCATCATGCATATTACTTATCTGTTACTTACATCTCTGGCAATGACATTTTCTTGTTCTTTCATTTGGTATAAATTCCTTTATCTTCTCATTTTGTCTAAGTCTCTTCCTTCTTAGAAAAGCCAGTTATGTCACCTGCTTAAAGGTAATGGCCTTATGAAGGGAAGGTCATATTGTACCCAGGGCTTGGCACTTCAGGGAGTGTCTCCAGTGTGTGCTGCATGAGCTGTGGTGTTATGTTTTGGCTACTGTATCCTTCTGACCAGTTGTCTGCAGAGGCTCTCCTTGCCTGTAGTGGGCAGTGTTTGGTCCCTGGCCTAAATGTGGTGAGTTTTGACTAGATGTGCTCTGGTTTGCTCATGGAATGAGGCCTGATATTCCTTTCAATAGAACTGAAGCCCTGTAGAATGCTCTGGTCAGGAGCCATGGTGTGGACAGGGGTTTCTGCTAGTCTTCTGTGGAAGGGGACCACTGCACTGGGATTGTGGCAAGCTTTTCTGAGAAGAGCAGTCCCACCAGAGTGCAGAGGTGTGGCACTTGGTGTATGGAAGTTAGGCAGGCAGTGTCAGCCCTGCACTGCTTCCCACAGGTGGCTCTGTGTTTATGCTGAGAAGCCAGGGAGAAAAATGGCACTGGCCAGCTTCTTTTTCCCTGGAATAGTGTCTCCATGAATGCTGCCTCTCAGGAAGAGTAAATAATCTCTCCACTTCATGCCCTAGGTGCTCTTCAGATTGCTATTTCCATGCTGAACAACTGTGGTTGTTTGCCTGCCTTTTCTTTAGGAGTTGGGCAGTGCCCTCCATGCTCTATCCAAGTCAATCTCACTGACCTTTAAAACTTCAGGCTTTAAGCTCCACTGGTTGCAATAGCTCATATAATTCAGCCCCTCTCATTTTCCAAGCCAATTGCTTTGAGAAAATGTTCTCTTTGTGTGTTCGCCTGTGTACTCCTCTCTCTCTTTCCCTTCTCTGTGATCATGGCTCTCTCCCCTCTGCAGAGCTCGAGATCCATTTCTCTTCTAAACTGTATCTCCACACTTTCTACCTTCTTCAGTGTTGCCTCTTCTCTCCCTTTAGTTGTGGAGTTTGTTCTGTCAATCTTCAGGTTGATTTCTGGGTTATTTAGGATGATATGATCATTATCTAGTAGTGTTCATGGGACAAGATGAGTGTAGAGTCCTTCTACTCTGCTGCACCTTCCTCTACCTTAACAGACTCTTACCTATAGAGAACAAACTGATGGTTACCAGAGGGGAGGTGGCTGGGGGCATGGGTGAAATAGGTGATGGGGATTGAGGAGTGCACTTGTGATGAACACAGGGTGTTGTATGAAATTGTTGAATCACTGCAAAGTACATCTGAAACTAATAGAACCCTGTATGTTAACTACAGTGGGCTTAAAATAAAAAATCAAATGAGAATATGATTTTTTTAAAATGTAGTCAGTTCCAAGTAAACCTATTGCCATAAGGATTTTTCAGTCATTTTAGAATTTTCCCTGCCCACTTCTTCCACTTTGAAAGATGATGTAAATTCCAGAGTCTTGTCTAGCATCACAGTCAGGGCAGACCTAGCATTTGGGGAAAGCACGAGAACTCTAGTTGTTCTCTGTCCTACAGTGGCACCTAGTGAGAAGTGCAATTTGTTTAGTCCTTAGGTGTGGACTTCTCTGCACACTGGTGCTTGCTTGGGTGAATTCATCACTGTCTCAGTTTGGGCTATAGGGTCCACACTCCTATCTCAACTAAGAGACACTTTTCATATGCCCTCAAATAAGACCACTGGCTTTTCTTTAAGTGCATGTCCCCATTTCTTTGTTTTTATCCACACTATCCCCTCTATTTGTAAAGATCTTTCCCACTCAATAATCTTGTCTCAGAACATTATCCAATCTTGAAAAGATTCGTAAGTTCTGGCCACAGTGGGCCCTTAATGCCTGTATGACTGTGGTCCACCCTTGTGAAGTCATAATTGTCCTCTTTGGTCCAGGCGTATGTAAACTGTCCAGAATCTATAGGTATTTGTGCCCCCAAACTACTTTTACATTCAGTTTTTAGTTTGAACTTACCACAGGCAAGGTAAAAAAAAAAAATCTGACTGGGGTTATGACAAATAAATATAAGAACAGAATGGAGAATCAAGAGGCCTACTTCCCAGTCCCACGGCTGCCACTTAACAAGCTGTGTGGTTGAATGAGTCCCTCAGCTTGTCTGTACCTGTGTTCCTCACCAGGATAATGATGGAGTGGGATTAAAGTAGTAAAGGCCTCTTCCAATATTAAAATCAGTGGAGACAGCTTTCTGATGGTCCCACCTCTCCTCTGAGCTCTTCCCTCCAGTGAACTTGTAACTGTTACACTCCGTGTAAGTGAACTTGATTTATGTACTCACTGTGAAGCACATCTGTGCTCAGGGAAAAGTAATTACCTCACCTCTGGAAGTGCTCTGTGGTGTGAGTGTGCCTTAAATAATTGAATGAGAGAGAGAAGAAAGAAAGAAAAGGAAAGAGAAATTAGTTTACCTTCAAAAAAATTAAAAAGAAAATATTTGTAAACAACTGGAAATCTATAGTGTACTAGGGTTCATTCTGTGATATTAAATCAGCATATTAAATTACCTTCACCAATTTATTGGATTGTATATATACAATTGGATATATACAATATAATATATATAATCATAATATATACAATTTAACATAATATCTTCATAATATCTTTTACTTTCAATCTATATACAATTGGATTTTCATCTCCTAAAATAACTGATTATGGAAATACCACCTCTTACAAGAAGCTCTGTGATCCCTCTGAGTCAGAAATAATCTCTTTCAGAGGTGCCTGGGTGGCTCAGTTGGTTAAGTGTCTGCCTTCAGCTCAGGTCATAGTCCCAGGGTCCTGGGTTCAAGCTCCACATCAGGCTCCCTGCTCAGCAGAGAGTCTGTTTCTCTCTCTCTCTCCCTCTGCTCCCTCTGCCTCTCCCCCTATTTGTGCTCTCTCTCTCAAAAAAAAAAAAAAAAAAAAAAAAAAGAAAGAAAGAAAAAGGAAAAAAAAGAAAAGAAAGAAAAAAAAAGAAAAAAAACTTTAAAAAAGCAGAAAGAATATCTTTCTGCTCAAAACCCCTTACTATGTTTTATATCTGTCATGTCACTCACCACATATTTTGTATTTTGTATTTTGTTTATTGTGTCCTTTTGTATTTTACCTTCTAGTCTATAAGGGGCTTGACAATAGAAGAGACCAAGTTTTCTATATTAGAAAATAGGCACAGAATCTAATGCATGGTGGTGCTCAAAATATGTTTTCTCAATGAATAAAATGATAATTACATTAGTCAGCTTTCACCATGATAAGCTGTGTAAAACACAAAAGCCAGTGGAATACAAACATTTATTTCTCTCTTAAAGGTCGTGGACAGTCAGGTAATTGTGCTTCGGGCTGATGTCACTTCAGTTCTGCTCCATGTGTCCTTCATCCGGGACTCATCTGAAAGAGATAAATTTTTTCTGGAATGCTCACTTCTATTGTTGGATGGTTAGAAGAAGTTTGGCAGAAAATCGAGAAGCTTCTTCAAGCATCTATTTGGAACTAGCAGGAGTCACTACTTGCCACACTACTATTCAAAGAAAGTCACCCAAGCAAACCCAATTTCACTGGGAAATACACTTCTCCTAGGTGGGACAGGTTCAGAAGTGACGGAATGTTTACTGAAAAATAATATAATTCACAACAAAGACAATGAAGGATACAGAACAGAAAATAAGCAGTTACACAGATCTTCAGTATTATGGCAATAGTATCACCAAGCTAAGTAAGTGCATTCAAAAAGCTCTTTCACATTAATTTTCCATCCTTATATACTTTCTAGTTAGGAAGTTGTTGTATATAGCTCTAGCCTGGATGAAAAATATACATAGATGAAGTAAAATTCAGATAAGCTATAGAATAACGTGCAGGTTTTCCCCCAGGAGACTGAGAATGAACAGTTCCTTTCTATTTCTGACCTAGGCTTAGAGAAAAAAATGGATAGAGCAGTCTTAATGAAGTTAATTAAATGAAGAATTAATTAATTAATGAAGAATTAATGAAGTTAATTTAAAAAGTTTTTTGTCCTTTTGAGATATAATTTTGTATATCATAAAATTCACCCATTTAGAGTATATAATTCAATTTGATGGTTTTAATATATTGAAAGATGTGTGTGACCATCATCACATTCTAAATTTAGAAAATTTTCCTCCTCAAAAAGAAACAGGTACTCATTAGCATTCTCTGCTTATTACTCAACCCCTAACCCTAGGCAACTACTCACCTATTTTCTGTCTCATTAGATTTGCTCACTCTGAACATTTCATAGAAATTGAATCATATGGTATGTTTATACAATTGCTTTCTTTCACCTAGCATCTGTTTTCAAGGTTTGTGCATGCTATATCTGTACTTTGTAATTTTTTAGGACTGAATAGTATTCCATTGTGTGGATATACCACGTTTTGTTTATCCATTCATGAGTTAATGAACATTTAGGTTATTTTCACTTTTTGATTACCATAAACATTTGTGTATAGGTTTTTTTAAAGAGAACTTTTTTTTCTTTAAAGATTTTATTTGTTCATTTGACAAAGAGAGAGGTCACAAGTAGGCAGAGAGGCAGGCAGAGAAAGGGGGAAGCAGGCTCCCCACAGAGCAGAGAGCCCAGTGCGGGCCTAAATCCCAGGGCCCTGAGACCATGACCTGAGCTGAAGGCAGAGGCTTAACCCACTGAGCCACCCAGGCACCCTGTGTATAGGTTTTTGTGTGGACGTATGTTTTCATTTCTCTTGGGTACATATGAAGGAGTAGAGTTGATGGTCGGATGGTAATTACATCAACTTTTTGAAGAACCGCCAGAATGATTTCTAAAGCCACAGCACCATTTTATATTTTAATCAGCAATGTATAGGGTTCCCAATTTCTCCACATCCTCACCAATATTTGTTATATCTGTCTTCTTGATTCTGGCATCCTAGTGATAGCTCATTGTGGTTTTTTGGTGCATTTTCTAAATAACTAATGATGTTGAACACCTTTTCATGTGTTTACTGTCCATTCATATATCTTTTCTGAAGAAATATCTACTGAAAGATGTTGCTCATTTTTAATTAGGTTATTTGTTTCTTTACTATAGAATTCTAAGAGTTCTTTATATATTCTGGTTTTCAGTCCCTCATCCAATAAGTGATTTGCAAATATTTTCTTCTGTTCTGTGGTTGTCTTCTTTTTTTTTTTTTTTTTTGCTTTCATGATGGTTTCATAGAATGAAGTGCTTTTGGCCTAGCTCTTAAACTTTACTCCTTTCATGCCAATGCATCTGCACTGCTTTAAGGGTAATAAGATGCTAGACTGAGTGCTGAAGACCATTACTTCACATATCTTGACTTCTCTGTTCATTTTGTCAGTAAAGGAAATTATATTATTAGCACTGGCTGAGACTACTTTCTTAAACAAACATCAACCCCACTCCCTCTTTTTGCGTACCAGTTACACTTGAATGAGCCTTCAACAACTGGACGAGCCACGATTCAGTTGTGGCTTGAGTGGAAGCCCCTGGAACAATGTCTGCTCTCACTTAGGTGGAACTCTTTCTGCCTTAACTGAAATTCAAGGTCATCAATGCCTTTCAACTTAAAGAAGCAGCATCACTGCCAATTCTCCTCTGGGTCATATCACCATGAGAATTTGTTTTCTGTTGTATTAAGAATTATTTAACTCTTCATATTTAGTCTCAAATAATTTAATTTGGAAAGGCACAGTGGACTTTGCATGGACTTTAAATCAAGTATCTCCCTTGGAATGGCACAGAGGTACTCGAGAGAGCTTCATTATTCCAGTTAATGTTCCATGACCATGCCTGTGTATTCTCAATCCTTGGATCTAAAACTTAAAGATATGAAATAGCCTAATGGAAAATGCTAAACCCATAAATTTCCAAGCATGAATGTGACTTTCTAAACCTGAAATCCCTTGAGAGTCCTTTGTTTCCAATATGCAATAAGGCTGTGGTGTGCAAAGCCTGCTTTTAGTTTCAGGCAGTCTTTCCATTAGCAAATTGTAAGCTTGAGTAGAGCTATTACAGGTCAAATGTTCTTAAATTCATTAATAAAACTTACTGGAAGGCCAGAGAATTTAGAACAACTTATGGAGATTTCAGAGCTGTCAGATCTGCTGTGGACAAAGTTAAAGATACTAGTTTCATCACCCTTGCTTCCCAATTTCCTCTTTTAATACATTGAAACTTATTTAAAAACATGAAGTTGTATGCAAATAACCAAACCCTGGGATAGTAACAATCCTTATTGTCTCGGGTAGAATTTTCCAGAAGAGGTCTTGAGATAAAAATGGACTCCCAGGAGGTTTATTGGGTATGCTGTCAGGAACCATTCCCATAGGAAAGGGAAGGATGTGGGCTCACACTCTATTCTCACCCTATGGGATGTGATCTTAACCCTACTTATAGGCTGAGGTAAATAAGTGAGGTAGGGTTAGGTTCTGATGGGGATACATATCCTGTGGGTGGAGGTCTCAACACTCTTCAAGTAAGGGGGCACACTGCTATTAATAGGGAGGGGTAGCCCACTTCTATAGCCCCAGAGGGCTCAGAGAGTTAGGAATTTGAAGACTGAAGGAGAAGCTGAAATCAACTGATATCCTTGGCTGGAAGTTTCATCTTTTTTGGAGGTCTGCTGTTCTCACAATTAGTTCCTAAGCCTGGTAATCTGCTTTCTCTATCTTCTCTATCTAGCATATCAGACCCTATTGTATGGTATGCTTCAAAATGGTCCTCTTGCTTCCACATTTGGCTCTCATTTGCCTATAAATTGCTTTCAGGTTTCCCTTATCTTTTCCAGAGTGTCAACCTATCTTATTAATAGCTACTGAATTACATTATAGTTACAACTTTCCAAACTGTGGACACATGTGGTACTTTATACCAGCTACTGCATGTCTTTCCACTGGTATACCATTTCAATTTGCTCCTGGTGAAAGTTTTAACAATCAGATCAAGTATTAGTTTCCTATGGCTGTCATAAACTGGATGGCTTAAACAACAGAAATTTACTCTCTCATTCTGGAGGCTGCAAGTCTGAAATCAAGGTAGCAGTCAAGCCATGCTTCTTCTGAATGCTCTAGGGGAGAATTCTTCCTTATGTTTCTGGTGGCTCCTGAAATCTCTTGGCTTATGGCTTTACGACTTCATACTTTATGCTTCCAACTTCCTTATTTCTCTCTGTCTTCATGTTTCCCCTTTTCTCATAAGGATGTCAGTCATTGGATTTAAAGCAATTCTAAATCTAAGATAATTATATCTTGAAATCCTTAACTAACTACATCTTCAAAGGCCCTATTGTCTTTTTAAAAAATGTTTTAATGTTTCAAGTCTTTATTTAAATTATCATTAGTTAATTGTTAGGGTAATATTAACATGTAACACCCAGTGCTCATGATAACAAGTGTACTCTTTAATACCCACACCCATTTAGCCCACTCCACACCCACCTCCTTCCATCGATTCTCAGTTTGTTCTCTATAGTTACCCACCTCTCTTATGGTTTGCCTCCCTCTCCTTTTTTTTTCTTTCCCCTGTGTTCATCTGTATTGTTTCTTAAATTCCACATATGAGTGAAATAATATAGTATTTGTTCTTCTCTGACTGACTTATTTCACTTAGCTTAATGCACTCTAGTTCCATCCATCTCATTGCAAATGACAAGATTTCATTCTTTTCGATGGCTGCATAATATTCCACGGTGTGTGTGTGTGTGTGTGTGTGTGTGTGTGTGTATAGAAGTACATACCACATTTTTATCCTTTCATCAGTCAATGAACATCTGGTCTCTTTCTATAATTTGCTATTCTTGATAATGCTGCTACAAACACCGGACTGCATGTATCTCTTCAAATCAGTATTTTTTTATTATTTGGTTAAATACCTAGAAGTGAAATTGCTGGGTCATAGGGTAGTTTTATTTTTAACTTTTTGAAGAACCTCCAAACTATTTTCCAGAGTGGCTGCACCAGCTTGCATTCCCACCAACAATGTAAGAGGGTTCTCTTTTCTCTTCACCAACATCTGTTTTTTCCATGTTGTTAATTTTAGCCATACTGACAGATGTGAGGTTATATCTCATTGTAACTTTGATTTGTGTTTCTCTGATGATGAGTGATATTGAACATCTTTTCATGTGTCTGTTAGGCATCTGGATGTCATCTTTGGAAAAAATGTTCATGTCTTCTGCCCATTTCTTAACTGGAATATTTGTTTATTGGTGTTGAGTTTGATAAGTTCTTTATATATTTTGGATACTAACCTCCAATCAGATATGTCATTTACAAATATCTTTTCCCATTCTGTAAGCTGTCTTTTAGTTTTGTGGATTATTTCCTTCACTGGGCAGAAGCTCTTTGTCTTGGTGAAGTCCCAATAGTTCATTTTTGCTTTTGTTTCCCTTGCCTCCAGAGACATGTCTAGTAAGAAGTTGCTATGGATGATATCAGAGAGGTTGCTGCTTATGTTCTCTAGGATTTTGATGGTTTTCTGTCTCACATTGAGGTCTTTCATCCATTTTGAATTTTTTTGTGTGTATGGTGTCAAAAAGTCAAAGACCTTATTTCCAAATAAGGTCATCTTTTGAGGTTCTGGATGGACATGAACATGGTGATGGGGGAGAACACTATTTAATCCACTATAGGTAGCCAGTTTGGCCAGGGACTCTTTGTGCTCTATTTACCACTGATTAGGAGCTCCTCACTGCTAGGCAGGTGGCAAGTGATTCATTTCCAAAACCTCATATTACCTTTGTCACCCCACTCCTGATAACAACCTCATAGGTTGGATTCCCCAGGAAACAGACCCTGAGTCAGAGTTCAGCCTGAAGAATGTTAATTAGGGAATGCTCTTGGTACCTGTGGAAGGGAAGAGGAAGTCAAGCTGCATCAGCCTCAGCCAGTCACACAGTTTAACCTGTGGTCTGACCTGTCAGAGTCATCTGGGGTTGGGCCAAACTGGTTAGATGTTTATATAGCCACCTCTGTTAGTCACTGGATATGAGCAACTATGGGAAAGGCTTGAGCTTGAATGAGGTGGTTCTTTGTAGCTTTCATAAATCTCACCAAATTGCTCATCCATATGTTTGAACCAATTTACTTTCTCATTGGCAACATGTGAGTCCCAGTTATATCACATTCTTGTTAAATTTGATGTCAGATTCTAAAATTTTTGCCACTCTGATGGATACGATCCAGTTTGTTAGTTTAATTTACATTTTGTTTATTACCAGTAAATTTGAGCTCATCTCCTAAGTTGATTAACCATTCAGGTCCCCCCCCACCTTTTTTAACTTGCCTTTCATATTCTCCACCCATTTTTCTACTGTATTGCTTATATTTTTCTTACTGATTTAAAAGTGTTCTTATGTTCTGGATCCCAACTCTATTGTACTCTATAGGTTGCAGACATTTTCTCCCAGTCTGTCTTTTATAGCGTCTTCTGTTACATGTTTACATTTAGTACACTCAAAAGTATTTATTGTTACCTTTGCTGATTGTATTTTTCTTTTCCCAAACCTGATGTTATAAAAGGTATTTTCATAAATCTTACTCTAAGATAAAAAATTTAATTTTTTACATTTGTCCTTAATATACTTGAAATGTATTTTTGTGTATGACATAAAGTTTTTACATGAATAACCCATTTTCATAAAGATAATAAGCAAAACACATTTGAAGAATATTCATAATTTTTGACTCAGGAGTTACATGATTAAGATTTATTCCAAAGAAGGGAACATAGATGTGCGCAAAGATTTACTAGGATGATGACCACATCAATATTTACCATATGGAATAATTGCACACGATCCAAATATTTAACAGTGGGAGAATGAGTGAAATGAATTTGATTACAGTTATGTAATGTTACATAGCTATAAAAATAACACATTTGAAGAACATTAAGTGACCTTGAAATAAATTAATGATAGGTTCTCATGTGGAAAAGGCCAATTAAAACAGTTTATATGTATGGAATGAAAAAAATCACAGGGATGGAAGGTACAGCATAGTCAATGTATCATAGTCAATGATACTGTAATAGCATTGTATGGTGACAGATGGTAGCTACTCTTGTGGTGAGTATAGAATAAAATATAGACTTGTCAAATCACTGTGTTGTACACCTGAAACTAATGTAACATTGTGTGCCAACTATACCTCAATAAAAAGTCCAGTGTATAAGATCTAATATTATTTTGAAAAGAAAATGTAAATACACACAAAATAAGCTGAAAAATTACTTATTGAACTATTAATGGTTATTGTGTTTGGGTCATGAAATTATGGATGGAAGATTCTACTTAAGTTATTTTTTGACATCTATGTTTTCTACATTTAATATATTTTACTTTTTAATAAAAAATTGGAAGTTATTTTAAAATAATCATTCCAAGAACTAAGGTTGACAAAACATTCCTATGTGATTAATGAAGAATAAATAGTCTTTGTTGCCTGGTACAGTGGTTAGAACAATAGAAAGCCCAAAATCTTAATGATAGGACTGAAGTCAAACATCCTGCCCAATGGTCTTCCATATTTGTATGACCACATATCCTGATCTGAGGTTCAGAAAATGTGATTACATTACACTTTAGGTTATAGGTGCAGAGGCTTGCTCAAATGATATAGACTTTCAAGGTGATATCATAACCACTTTTAATCCAGATTTATTTTAACACAAGTAGAAATCAAAATTGTGGTTCAACAACTAAAATTTCATGAAGCAAATGTAGGGATTCTGGCAGTTATGAAAGACGTTATCTTTTTTGAGAAGAGGCAGGAAGTTTCTTATTGCACAGAGGATGTCATATATGATTTGAAGATACTTTCTCCTGAAATTATGCAAGAAATAGGAAGTCTGGAATTTCTCCCAACACAAATAAACCACGTTTTCTCAAAAGCCAAATAAAACCTGTTTGGTTATAGCTTTGTTAGAGATGCTTTACTTTTTTTTCAAGACATATGTACATATGTACCCTGCAAGACATATGTACAGGATGCTTTGTGGAAAAAAAATTCTGGAAAAATTAGATTAATTTTTTTGTATTTTGAAAAATTTAAAAATCATTAAAATGTAGTAAGATTACTTAAAAGATACATTGTTTCCAGAGGTGTAAACAAATGCTAACAACTGACTTTCCAGTGGGGGGGAAAAAAGTTATGATTTCTAACATTTGCTGATTTCTGTGATGTAAATACTTCCACAGTGGCCAGCTTCATGCTATCGTGGTGGTGTCATTGAAAGGGGAGTTGGGGAGGGATGCACAAAATTCACTCTTCCTGATTGTACCCAATAGCTGTAATTAACAAATATTAACAATTTTTGCATGACATTTTCCACAAAAGAAATAAAACATTATGAATAATTTTGAAGTCCTCCGTTTCTCTCCACAGATTCATCTTCATATCTTCCTTCTCCAGAGACACCACTATCAAGAATCTGGTATGTTTTCTTTCAGACTGCATTTTCATACCTTTGTTATAATATATATGCAGTCAAAACAATAATTATGCTTTGCATATTTTGAATTTTACCTAACACTATCATATTGTTCGGCTTCAGCTTCAGCTTCCTTTTCTCTCATGTTATGTTTATGAAGTTTATTCATAGTGACTCATATAGATGTGATTCATTTTTTTAAAATGCTGATTGTGCTCAATTATATGAAAATATCACAACTTATTTATCCATCCTCTTATTAATGTACTTTTAGGTTGTTTCCAATTTTTGTGAATACAAGTGATGTTATAACCACTCTAGATATGTCTCAATATGTAAAGTTACAATGCCTCGAAGTGAAACAAATTAGTTTCAGGGGATGGTTATTTTCTACTTTAGTAATATTGACAAATTGTTCCCTAAGTGGTTGTATCAATTTATACTCCTGATAGAAATATATGACAATTTCCTTTCCATATTGCCAATTTTTACTATCACAAGATGTTTTAAATATCACCAAAACTTTAGAGTATGAAGTGGTACCTTGTTTTAACTTGCATTTCATAGATTATGGGTTAGGTTGAACATTGCATTAGCTAGCATAAAGTCTAAGCTGCTATAACAAATAGCCCCTACACCCAAATATAGTAGTTTAAAAAAGAAAGACATTTCTTCCTCGCATAGCAATCTTATGTTGTGTAGTCCGGACTAGTAAGGTGGCTTGCAACCCAAATGCAGTTATTCAGGGACATTTCCATTTGTTATACTGCCATAACTTAGGCTATCATCCTTGTCTTTGTGGTTAGTTAGGTTGTTGCCAGATACCAACTTTTGAGGAAAGATTAGAGAATTTTGGGGAAAGCAATTTCTTATAGGCATGTAAGTCAGAAGCTGCACACTTCCCTTCCACTCATGTTGCATTAGCACTACTTAGTTTTATAGATGCATCCTTAGGAGGATGCTGGGAAATGTAGTCCTTGGCTGGACAACCATGTGTCTAGTAGGAAGGAAAGATGGTGGGGACTAGTATTCCTTCTTAAACAGATGTTTTTTGAACTTTTAGGCTTCACTGTCCATGACCCAGGTGGCAATACGTATTGTCCATTTTTGTTTTGTTTGCTTTTTCTTATTTATTTATAGGAATTCATTGTATATTCTAGTTGGCCTATTTACAATAAATTTGATCACTTAAAATGTACCAGTATACATATATCAGTAAAGATACCTTAAAATATTCTATTATACATTTAAAGGAACTATTTAAATAAGTCATGTCACACTCTTTTGATAAATTAAGATTTCTTTTATAAAGTGAATAATTCCCACCCATTCTAATTTTCTCTTTTCTGAAAATATGGAATCTCACCTACTCATTTTATTTAAAATGAGGTAGACTTATATACTCCATTGACTTCTTAAAAATCAAAGTTTTATGACAAGTTTTTAGGCTAATATAAGTTTCTCAAAATTAACACTTAGAAAAATGTCATTTCTTAGATTCAATTGAACCTACTAAACCTATAAAGGAATCTGACAACATATATGATGTTGTGGCAATTTTCCTAACCACACTGAGTTTCAATTATCTCAATTGAATTAAGGATGATATTATTTGCTCTACCTGCTATATGAGATTGTTATAAGGACCAAGGAAGATAACGTAGGGAAATGCTCTATAGAATCCAAAATTTATTTGTTAGGAATTAGAATTACAAATAGGATTTAAGTAGCATGCATTAAATTTTATTTGAAGTCTCATAAATCTTGTTTCCAGTTCTACAGACATACTCTCTATATTATCTACACATATAATCCATACTCCATATCAGGGCCTGGCTTTTGACAGTCACTACCATCTCTAGTGTATGTGTAGGGGCAGGCTGGAATAACAGCCATGTGGTTGAGCACAGCTATGTGAGATAAGACTCTTTTGAAAATTGCTTTTATTCAGAGGTGCTCCTTTCCTAATGGCAACCTAGGAAATGCTTTCCAGATCGTTTTCAAGCTGTTCTCAGCTAAACCACATCATTTCTAGTCGTGCCTTGGATTTTCTTCCTATCGCTGACTTAGGTCAACACAGCTTGTCATTTATCACTGTCTTCACTGAGGAAAATTCTTAGTTTCCTGGAATTTTGTGTCCATCCTGTCACACACAATTAAATCCTGTTGCAGTTAGATGGGGAGTATATAAATGGTGTCTCCCTATCTTAGCCTGATCCATCAGCTCCTTCTCCCAGTATCTCTGTGCCACCACAATTCTGCATGGCAGTCCTCAGGTGTGGCCAAGGAAAAAGAGGGCTGGTGGGGACAGAGAGAGAAAGAAACAAGAATGCCCTGGAGTGTGAGTTTTGCTTAATTAGTGGTAAACCAATTTTAAAAAGTTGGAAGGAATTATATCAATGTGTTGAAGAAGTGAGTATATAGTAGCAGTCTCATTATTTTATTACTATAGTTGAATTTTCTTTTAAAATTAGAACAATGGTGTTCTTGCAATGAAATGCAGACCAATTATTTTATGCTCTGTAGCTTATACCTGCAGATGTTAGGTATACTCAGTGGGAAATAAAATGAGAACCAAGGTGATTACGTGGTGACCAAGGTGAGGGAATTAGCAAAGTGATGGTCTCTGTCTTCCCTTCTACCCAAAATGGAGTTAACATTCATTTACTTATTAACCATTTACTGAGGAACTCCTATATATTAAGAGCTATCTTAGGTGCTGGGACACGGCAGAGGTGGAAAAAGTAGAGGTCCTGCTCTCATGAAGCTTGAATGGTGGGGCATGGAGGGGTTTAAAGGGCAAGACTTAGACAAAGAGGCACATGATAATGAAAATAAATAAATAAATACAAGCATATCAGTTAGTGGCAAATGCTATGTAAAGATTTTAATGACTGATGTGGAAGAGACTGGGGTTATCAAAAAAGATCTTTCTGAAAATGTTAATGAGTAAGCTGAGATCTCAATGATAAGAAGCAAATCATGTAAAATCAGGTGGGAAGAACACATAGCTGGAAGTCTCAGCTAATACAAAGGACCAAAAGTAGGGCAAAGTTTAACAAGTCCCAGCTGGGACAAAGAAGAAGACCAATGGGCATGTAGTAAGATGGTGAGGGCAGATAGCAAGGAGGTGGTAGGAAGGTAAGTTAGATCATGAAGATCTCTCACAAGTCCAGGGGTTTAGTCCAGATGAGGTCATTTTGGGGAACTTCTGTGGCAATGAGGAAGCCAAGGTTCTCAGAATCAGGTAACTGCCACGTCTAGAAAGTTTATCTGGGTTGGTCCAAGGACAGTCTGTAGGGGTAAAGGGCAGACATTGGGAAGATGGAAGTCATTACAGAGACAGTATCAAGCCCTGAAGGAATATTCTAGTAGGTATTGAGTGAATTGGTTGTGGTCTAGGTGATGGAAAGGAAACACCAGAACAAGGCAGAACAGAAATACATCCTCTAGGTAAAGATTTGGTAGGGCTACGATGGCTCTTAACCCATGCAAGCATCCCATAAGTACAAGTTCAGCCCCTTGTATCCCATACTACAGACACGAGGCAGCAAACAATCTCCCAAACCCACTTGCTTGTGTGTGGGAGCTCCAAATGTACTGAAAGGTCTGACTTTGTTGGCTAACATCCACACCAGGTCCAAGCCTAAAGTTGGCAGATCATTTTGGTAGGGACAGGGAATGTGTAGCTATACAGTACTAGAGCAGACAGAACGACAAACAAGAGGGAAAGAATTTTGCTTTTAAAGATTCAGGATCAAATTCAAGGTTCTTCACCTTTGAGTTTGGGTACCACTCAAGCCAACCAAGGCTTTCAAGGTTTTTTTGACACTATAAGACAACCATCTGGTAAAGGAACAAAGGTAAAAGTTCACTGTGAATAAGACTTGATTATGCATCCCGCAGGGAGATATGCCCTGGATTAGGTCAGGCACAAGTTGAGGCTTTATGTGTCAAGAGATATCTCAAGATAGCAGAAATTGTCCCTGCTTCAAAGGCACACCACGTCTAAAACAAGTTCCTTAATTTTTTTAGCCAGGAACATCTCCTGATAGCCTGAAACCCCACACTCTTCTTAGTAGACCATCCTGTCTTCTGAGTAAACACAACCCTAAACTTTCTATTTATTGTAGTAAAATTACACCATAATCATGAGGAGTTGAAATGAGGCATATTTCATAGAGATAATACATAATATTGAATTAAGATGTGTTTGCCTGTTTGCTCAGTGGAAACCAGAGATAGATAATACACTTGACTATGTACATCACATGAGGATCTTTCTACAAAAAGTTAACAACAAAATCATTTTTTTCTTATTAGAAGCTTTCATTTCTTGGTGCCTGACTGTGTTCTAGGCACTGTGCTGGGCACATTTTACATGATTTCATGTCACCTCTAGTATGCTTTCTAACTAAAAGTATTGTACTCAAGGAATCTCAGGGTTTGGAGGGTTGTCTGATCTGACTTATTATCATTTGACCTATAGAAGCTTTTCCATTAATGTAATTTTCTTCACCTCATGGGACTTGGGTAATCACTTCTTTGTACTTCTCTCACTCTCTTTTTAAAAATTTTATTTATTTATTTGATGAGACAGTAAGAGAGCACAAGCAGGGGGAGGAGGCAGAGGGAGAGGGAGAAGCAGACTCCTCACTGAGCAAGGAGTTCCTCACAGGGCTCAATCCCAGGACCCTAGAATCATGACCTGAGCTGAAGGCAGAGGCTTAACCAACTGGTCACCCAGGTGCCCCTGTACTTCTCTCTTTTTGAGGGGAGGATGAGATCAACAGCTAATTAACTAAACTAAGTGCTTGCATCATAGATATTAGAGAAAGAAGGACCTTATGAGGCTTGAGCTAGCCTTCTGCCTTCAGGTGATTATGCACAGGAAGGCAGGAGAGGTTAAATCACAGCTAAAAAAATGACAGAATGAAAACTACTGTCCTGATCTTCTGGTAAGATCCTGTCACCCGGGTGCCTGGGTGGCTCAGTCAGTTAAGTGTCTGCCTTAGGCGAGTCATGATCACAAGGTCCTGGGATTGAGCCCCATGTGGGGCTCCCTGCTCAGTGGAGAGTTTGTTTCTCCTTCTCCTCTGCCCCTCCCCCACTTGAGCACTCTATCTCAAATAAATAAATAAAATTAAAAAAAAAAAAAAAGATCCTGTCACCTATTAAGATTGCCCTCCTCCAGTCCCGTCCATGGGACTGAAATAAGTCAAGCAGAGACAGTCAATTATCGTATGGCTTCACTTACTCATAGAGCATAAGGAATAACATGGAGGACATTGGGAGATGGAGAGGAGAAGTGAGCTAGGGGAAATCAGAGGGGGAGACAAACCATGAGAGACCATGGACTCTGAGAAACAAACTGAGGGTTTTGGAGGGGAGGGGGGTGGGAGGTTTGGGGAGCCAGGTGGTGGGTATTATGGAGCTCACGTATTGCATGGAGCACTGGGTGCGGTGCATAAACAATGAATTCTGGAACACTGAAAAGAAATAAAACAAAATGGAAAAAAAAAGCTGAAAATTCAAAAAAAAAAAAAGAAAAGAAAAAAGAAAAAAAAAAAAGATCCCCCTCTCCTAAGTTGAGCTTCATTGTGAAAACAAGAGTTAATGTGTGTTGACATATGGCACATTTGTGCCATTGGTTCTCCTTGACAAATTGCACTTCCAAAATATAGAGTGAAGAGGTGAGGGTAGAATAAAAAATGGCTACTGCAAATGGTATATTGTACTTCTAACTGGCCAACTTGAAAGAATTTAGGAAAGGCGAAAAACTAAAATCTGTAGCTCAGAATAAGCACTACCCCAAGCAATAAGATCATAACCTTATCCCAGTCCTAGCTGTAACAACATTCTACCCGGACGATGAAACAAATACGCCTCCCTCCTGCCCACCTCCTCTACTCAAGAATGTCTGTTTCGTTCCATCCCTCCTATCTGCAGATGTCCCAAACCTCAGGACAGCCGGAGGATGCAGTACAGGATTAAAAAGGGAAGGGGCGCCTGGGTGGCTCAGTGGGTTAAAGGCTCTGCCTTCGGCTCAGGTCATGATCCCAGCTCGATCCTGGGATCGAGCCCCACATTGGACTCTCTGCTTAGCAGGGAGCCTGCTTCCTCCTCTCTCTCTGCCTGCCTCTGCCTATTTGTGATCACTGTCAAATAAATAAATAAAATATTTTTAAAAAAAGGGAAGGTGCTAAGGGAAACTTTCTGACAATCTCAAGTGTTTTTTAAAATGCAGAAATGGTAATTAGCATAAGGAAGGCTCCTGTGTGTGTGTGTGTGTGTGTGTGTGTGTGTACACGCGCTGGGGAGGGAATGCTCTTCCTGATGACTTTGCCTGAATGCTGATTTTCTCTGATCCAGTAATGAGATTTCCTGCATGGCAGAGAAATAGCCTCTCACTCCATGAAAGGAGCCGGTTCCAGACAAATCTCTGGAAACACAGAAAGGTCTAAACAAACATAGACCAGACGTTGATGGACTGCAGATGTTGACATTCCCAGGAAAATGAGAAGAAAAGGGAATATTTGGGGAGAAGGAGCAGCATCTTTTGAAAGAGAGGTGAAAGCAAAGTAATACATTAAAAGACCAAGAATTGGCAGGAAAATTATCTTGTAACATTCATAACCATGTCAACCAGAACATGTCAAGAAGTGATTCTGGAAGCAATAGCGAAAACATGGAGCTTTAGCAGAGGATAAAGAACCCAATCAAAGCATGAAGCTTGCTCACATCCAAGCTGTGAAACTATCATCTCCCTAGGAAAGGGGGATAGAGGCTCACATTGCACTCATCCTAGCATGATTTATTTATAGATGAATTATATATCTGTAATCAAGCATATAGATTTAACTGAAATGTTTAGCCACAATATTATACATACCTTGTTTGTTGAATTATACTTGAGTGACCCCTTTGCATTTAAAATGCTGTTAGGGAACTGGGTAGTCGGGGTGTGGTGGGGACAAGGGGAGGAGAGGATGGAGAGGTCCAAGAATAAGCAGTATTTCACATAACAAAAGACAATCCTAAATGGGGGCTCTCTCTACATTTACTTACTTGCTGGAAAGGGGGTTATGTTGGAGTTAATGTCCCCACATGGAAGTTTCATCAACAGATTTGAGGGTGTGCTGGTGGACTGAGTCAGTGAGTGAGTCAAATCCCTGCTCCACCCAGGAGCAAAATGACAATAGTGTCTTTCAGGGCATAGGTGTGAGTCATGTTTGAGCATCAACCTCTGCAATGCAACACCATGACATCACCTCTACAGCCTACCATTTGGCCCACAGAACAGCTGTGGAAGCAGTGATTGAATCGGAATCAAATTCAACTCTATTAAGTTAACCTTTGCAAGGTCAACATCTGCTACTTACTTTTTGGCCAGCCAGCAATCTAGAAAATGAGTGTAGATGACTTGGTTAATGAGGCTTTAATAATAGAAATCTGGGTCCTGATTAAATTTTGTGTAGCATGTCTTTGTGGATGCTAGTATATCTTGCAGGGTTTCTCAGGGTTGTCAATTATATATCAAAAATTGTAACAGCAAGTGCTCTTTTAAAAAGCATCATATAGATAATTAGCATTAAATATGTATATGAACAACGGTGTATATATACATATATATCTATATATACATTTACATACATATACATATTATAAGTACTTAAAGCTATTGTATCTGTATATATATGGATACATAAGCATACCTGTGTGTGTGTGTGTATGTGTGTGTATACACAAAGTTGTTCACTGTAGCATTTTTTATTGCAACAATAAATCCAATAATAAATGCTCAACAAGAAGATATTTTTAATTGGATTATGGCCCATATATACAGCAGGATGTTATGGAGGTGTTGACAAGAAAAAAAAAAGGTATATTAGTACACATGATATTAAAACAAGCTACTATGAAAGAAAGATATGTGACAGAAAAAAATACGTAGAGTCCCATTTATGTAAAAAAAAGTATATATAAAAATATAAATGTATATTAAGCCTTAGACAGTCTTTGAAAAAATGGAGGAAAATAGCTATTAAGTGGGTTAGGCTCTGGAAAGAGATTTGTGGGCATATGAAGGTAGAGAGGTGTGAGTGAGAATTTTTTTTGTTAAAATGAGTTTTTTTCTTAATGTACCTTCTAAAATACAACAAACATTAAAGAAAGACAAAATAATTGCATCCAATATTCAGAGGCCAAACTGTCATTACTAAGATACTGGCTGCTGAATATATACTGTAAAAATGGTTCCAAGTTTCCATGCATAAGGATTTGAGTGCTCCCAAAGCAATTTCACTGTTAATATTTTTATTCTGCCATGTTTTCTCTTTAGTACCATTTTCAAGGAATTGGGGCATTCTCTTTCTAGGTGTTTTCTCTCTCAATTATTCAGACAATCATTGATCTAATAACAAAAGGAAGCTATCAGTGATACTGTGTGCCAGATATTACTCATACTTGATAAATTGCATGCCCAAGGGAATAGGAAAAGAAGCACATCAACAAAAATAGAATATAATTCACGTTGATTAAAACAATATGTGCCAAATAGTTCTTTTTGGGGGAGAGGAAAAATAACAACATATATTAAGAAATCTAACCAGTGAACATAGGAGATCATGGTCCTCATAGGTTTTAGTTATTCAGTGGACTTTTCTCAACTGTTTTTTTTCACATTAGGCATTATGCTGAGAATGAGTAGTGGGACACTATAGTGAAAGGAACAGACAAGTTAAAACAGTAATTACAATGCAATGGAACAAGTGGTAAAGTGGAGGTCAAGGGGAAAAAACATTTGGGCAAATGCAAAACAGCATATAAACATGAAAGAATGAGGTATTGAAGGAAAGGCGAGAACACTGCTCTTCCTGGGTGTTGGGGACAAATATCTCAAACGGTCTATTCAACATGTCCACTTGGATATCTAATAAGCACCTCGAACTTAATACACCCCAACTGAGCTTCTTATTCCTCCACTCGCCACCTCCACCAGCTTCTTCATGGTCTTCCTCTTCTTAGTTTACAGCAACCACATCCTTCAGCTGCTCAAGCCAAATGCATGGGAGTCACTATGGAATCTTCTCTATGCTTCATATACACAGTCTCAGCAAATCTTTCTGGACCCCCTGAAAGGATCCAGAACCTGATCACAACTTGCCAGCTCTATTGCTTCCTTCCTGGTCCAAGCCCGCCACCTCTGGCGGCATTGTGCCACTTCAACCTATCTGCACAGCAGACTGAGCAATCTGTTTCTATAGTGAGACAGGTCATGTACTTGTCCAGATCAAACCCCACCTTGATTCTCATCACACTCTGAGTGAAAAGCTAAAGTCCTCACTGTGATCAGTCAAGGTCCTGAGTAATCTGACACTTCCCCTCTCATCAGAGGGGCTTAAGAGGGGTTTATCTCCCCTCTACTTTCTCTTGCTGCCCTCCTCTCTCTACCCGCAGGAGTCTAGCTCTTTCCCCAGCCTTGCCCAGGCATGCCTGTTCTACCCCCTCTAGTTTTTATTCAATGACCCTTTTCAGGAAGTCTTTCTAATCCCCCTACATAAATTACAACCTCTACTCTCAAACTCTATCTTCTTTTCAATTTCTCATAGCACATGTACTATCAAACACACCCTATATTCTATGTATTTATTTTGTTCATTATCTGCCATCTAAAATCCATCTCCAGAATACAAGCTCCAGATCGATAGAGATTTTTGTTTGTTGTTGTTCACTGCTGTATCCTTAGAACCTAGAATATATTTGGACTATTATAGACTCTCAATAAATATTTACAAAATTCATGAATGAATGAGTGTGGTGAATGAGGTATGAAATGATCAAAGTTGAGACTGAAGGATACACAAGCGCCCAGCTCTTAAAGGTGCCATGGTAAGAACTTTGAAACTCATCAAACAACAAAACACCACAGGAGCAAAAGAGGTGGTTATACCATGTGTGTCTGTGTGTGTCTGTGTATGATACACAAATACATATACAGTATAAAGAACGCAATGGGTGGGAGAGAGACAGGAAAAGATGGACAAAGGATTTGAATAGACATTTCTCCAAAAAGGTATCCAAATGGCCAAAAAGCCCATTAAAATATGCTCAACACCATCAGTCAATAGGGAAATGCAAATCAAAACTGCAATGAACTATCACCTCACTAGGATGACTATAACCTAAAAGAGAAGTAATGACAGGTGTTGATGAGGCTGTGGAACAGTTGGAACTCTCATACATTCCTGCTGAGATTGTAAAATAGTACAGCCAGTGTAGAAAACAGTTTGGCATTTGTTCAAAAAGTTAAATATATAATTATCATATGACTCAGCAATTGTGGCTTCATAATTCATTTCTTCTTGTCACTGAATAATATTCCATTGTATAGAGGTCTTAAAATTTGCCTATTTGCCTATTGAAGAACATCTTTTTTGCTTCCAACTTTTGATAATTATGAATAAAGATTCTATAAACATTCATGTGCAGGTTTTTGTATGGGCATAAGTTTGCAACTCATTTGGGTAAATGTCAGAGCGTGATGGCTGCATCATACAGTAGACTATGTTTAGCTTTGTAAGAAATTGCTAAACTGCCTTCTGAAGTGGTTGTACCATTTTGCCTTCTCATCAGCAGTTAACGAGTGTTCCACTGTTCCACATCCTCATCAGTATTTGGTGTCAGCAGTGTTTTGGATTTTAACCATTCTAACAGCTGTAGAGTTTGTTTTAATTTGCAATTTCCTAGGGCACCTGGATGGCTCAGTTGGTTGGGTGTCTGCCTTTGGCTCAGGTCATGAACCTAGGATCCTGGGATTGAGCCCCGAGTCAAGCTCTCTGCTCGGTGGAGAGCCTGCTTCTCCCTCTCTCACTGCCCCCCACCCCTGCTTGTGCCCTCTTTCTCAAATAAATAAATAAAATCATTAAAAAAATAATTTGCAATTTCCTGATGAAAGCATTGATGAAAAATGTTGGATATTTTGGATGTTTATTTGTCATCTTTATATTTATATTATAGTATTATATAATAAGTTTTCAGTGTCTCCAATCTAAGTATGAATTGCTTTTTTTTTTTTTTTTTTTTTTTTAGTCTTCTCACATTTCTAGCCTTAGATTCCACTTCATATTGGGAAAAGTGAATTTAAGGAAGTTAAGAACGGACTATATCTAGTACAACCACTATCTGGTATAGGAAATCACTCACTCATGTAACATGTAAAAATTGACTCCTAGCATGAGATTGATTATAAAGCCCAGAAGTCAGTCAGTTTGCATTTTCTCCTGGAAGACAACACTATTGGTTTTTACTACCTTCCTTCCAGGTCATATATTCTAACTTAATTTAATGGCATTTAAACATGACCAAAGACAAAGATTAGAAACTCAGAGCTACCTTTGGGTTTTCCTTCCATTTCACCTTGCACATTAATATAGCTATTATACCTTATGAATTCTACTTTATTCTACTTCATCCTGACAAATATCATTCCAATAACTTTTAAAGTTTTTTTTAACCTGCTATAGAGGCCTGATGTGGCAGCCAGAGGCTTCCTATTGTGATCAGAGATCTAAGATCCCCACTTCTGCTTCACCAGACTACCTTCACTTTTTGTCTATTTTATATATTGTATTTCACATAGATTTAATTTTTTTCAAAAGAGTCCTCCAAGCACAAGCAACCAAAAAAAATTTTTTTAAATGAACCTTATCAAAATTAAAACCTTATGTGTATCGAAAGACAGAACCACGAAATGAACAGACTAGTAGAAAATATTTCTAAATTATGTATTTGATAAGAGTCTTATAACCAGACTATATTAAAAAACTCTTCAACACAATAAAAATAAGACAAATATTCCAATTTTTAAATGGACTCAGCAATTCCACTCTCCGGTATATATCCAAGAGAATTAAAAACATATGTTCACACAAAAACCTATACATAAATTTTCATAGCAGCAATATTTCAAAATATCCCCAGTGGAAACAACCCACATGTTCCTCAGCTGATAATGGACCAACAGAAGATGGCATAACCATACAATGGAATGTTATTCAGCCGTGTAAAGGAATGAAGTACTGATTCATGCTACAACATGGGTGAACCTTGAAAACATTATACTAAGTGAAAAAGCCAGACACAAAAGACCACATATTGTATGATTCATTTATATGAAATATCTAAAGTGGACAAATACACAGAGAGAGAGAGTAAGGTAGTGGTTGCTAGTAGATGGCTAGATGGGAGAATAGTGAGTGACTGCTAACATATTTGGAGGTTCTTTTTGGAGTCATGAAAATGTTCTGGAATTAGATAGTACCGACAGTTGTACAACATTGTGGATATACTGAAACCATTGGATGTACTAAAACAAACCACTTTAAGGTGGTGAATTTCATGTTATATGAATTATATCCCAAATAAACATTGCAAAAAAAAATGGTGTCTTCTAGAAACTATTATCTGGAGCTTTAGAGACAACTTTGTGATCCAGAAAATAAACAGATGGATAAAGGAGACTACTGTGGATTTCTGCTGAGGAGGAATTTGTGAAGAATTCTTACTGCCAGATTGAGTGTTCCTCCCAGAGAAGCAGGGTTGGGCTTAGTTATCAGGTCACTGTACTCACAGGGTAACTGCTATTGTGTGCAAAGTTTGAAAGCGCAATTGTTCAAACTGAGTGAACACAATGCTGGTGGGGCATATGAAAACCCGCAAGAAATTACACATAGGCCAGTTTAAGGGTTGCTGATCAAATGCCCTTAGCCTGAGGTAGGGCAGAACTTTTATATGTTCTTGTAAAAGTCAGGTAGAAATGAAACTAACTACTAGAAATAAGGAAACAATGACAAAACTAAGAACACCATTATAACTATAAAAGCACATGGGTTTCATACATCATGGGAAAATAATCTATTGATGCATTGGATGTTTTTTCTCTCATCTCCTGTGGAGTTTAGGATAGGTGATCCAATCAAACCAGCATGCATTTGAATTCATTTCCAAAAGAACACAGAGGTATAAGATTTGAGTTTAATGGCCAAAGACAATTTTTTTTTAACATATGAGCCAATTAAAAGCTCATAACCCAGAAATACATCTGGTGGTGTATGTCTTGGGAGGAAAGGGTCTGACGAAACTTTTCTTGAAGCCACTCCCAGAACAGTAAGAGAGATAGGAGAAGCAGTGCAAGACTCAGGCGCCAAATGGTTGTTGAGGCAAACCTGCCATAAGATAAGAGGCAAAGCTCTGTTGAGGAAAAGAATTCAAGGGTGGTTCTCAACATACCAGTCTGCTATACATGGAGAAGTCTCCAAGTGTCAACTTCCTTAGGAGACCTGGGATTGTTGAGGGACCCTGATTGGTAGGTAGCCTTGTCTGGATTTTCAAGTTAAGACTAAGATGACCCAGGCAGGCAGGAGAGATGAAGCGGTCCCAAAGAGACTAACATGTAGAAATTCCCTGTAGTGCACAAGTTTGAAAGGTACCTTATATCTTGTGGGTTCTGTAGGCTGACAATACTAGAGTTCTTAATTTATACTAAAGCAGTAGTACTCAAAAGCAAATAGTAATTTGACAGATATTTGACTGTAATCACTGCATATTGTAAGCTATATATAGAATTACATATTTAACTCCCTCCCAAAGAGAGAGAAATGGATAGAAGGATTTTTTTTTAAGACAAGGAGAGGATGCATCCTTTTGATTAGTTTTCTCATGTTCTGTCATCGTGCAAAATGAAATTTAGGTCCGAAGGGCAGTAAGTAGTCACAAATATGCAACATCCATCTGGAGTGGTACATGAGTAGTCACTAAGGAAACGATTTCAAAAAGGAAACCATAAATGCCTTTACCAAAGCCGGATAATTAGAAGTGTTAAAGAAACAGTGTAGGATTCTTCTTAACTTCCTGGTTAAGGTAAATCAAATCTAATTATATTTTAGTTGTTAATTCCTACCCAAGTCGTTGAAATCTTTCACGAAAATGAATTAAACCAATAATTCTCCCTAGGAAATTTGAGAACAATCAAGTTCTCTCAATGTTGTGTAGTTTCTCAAAATAATTTATAATCTTAACAGGAGTACAATATCTTCACGTATTATTTTCTTCTCATAACTCGTGGGATTCTTTTGCTCTTGGTAGTTATACTATATGGATCCTATAGATCCTTTTTCTGTTTTAGTAAGTTTAAAGAAGGCAGATTTAATTACTTCAATTTCATATAGGCTTCCAAACACAGACTGACCCTCATCATAAAGAGACAGCATGCATGTTATCACAGAGTATCTGAATCGTATCTGGCAGCCATTAAAATCATCTGCTAAATTACCTTCGAGTTTGCACAGGATTCTGTGAACGAGGGTGCACAGGAGGGAGAAGTAACTTTTGGGTGAGAGTCAGAAGAAAAATTGTGTAGGTGGAGAGTTCTATTGCCTTGCTTCCTGAGCAGTGGTATCCCCCAAATAGTCTCACAGCTCCTTATCTGAAATTTGTGGGGTCAGATGTGTTTAGAAATTCCGAATGTTTTGGACTTCATGAAGGTAATCTATTTTGAATATGTTGCATATGCCATGACAGGCCCAGGGTGGCTGGGGCAGCAGCTCATAACCAAACATATCGGTATGTCTGCAGCTTAAGGTATGAACATCACTAAGTAGAATTTTTTAAAATGACAGAAAACAGCCTCTTGTCAGTTCTGCTCAGGTTTTACCTTCAAAAGAAGTCTGAAAAACTTGTTGGTTTTCAGAGATGATTTTGGAATTGTGGATGAAAGATCATGAACCTGTAATGAAATTAAAGAGTTTGCCCTCTTTGTCCTGGTTGTAGCTGGAAAATCCTCCCGGGTGTCTTTTTCATCCCGCGTCCCCCTGACCCTTCATAATAGAACTTGAGTAAAGAGCAGCAATGCAGGCCCCGTGTGACCCTCGCTCTGATAGCTCAGTGTGTTTTGGGAGAGAAATTTGACATTTGGTAAAACACAGAGATCCTTGTTAATTACACCCCCAACCGAAGGATTCTGTAATTGCTCGATTTGGTGAATCATGGTGAGTATGTGAATTTCCAAGTAATTTTCTTGGGACTCTCTCACCCTCTCATTCACCATTACCTAAATTTTGTGTATCATTTATCTCAGCAGTCCATGTTTATCTGATGATGAAAAAATGTTTACTTTCCTAGCGAATTTAAATGTATGAGGTATTCCTGCCTATTCTCCTTTCTGTATCTTCTCCCTCCCCACGGAACCCTCTGCCCCCGATCCAAGTTAAATGGATTAAATGTATGAGCAAATTCTGAAAAACCTTATTTTTCATAACTGGCATGAACATAACAATTATAGTCAATGTGAGTTTCTCTGGCTGTGAAACAATTTTCATGCTTGAACTGGCTGAGCTCTTACTTTAGGAACTGAAAATGCCATTTTCTTTGTCTTCAGATCTACTCAATGGAGGTTCTTAACTGGGAGGACTAAGGACTGTGTCGGAAAGGATGCATTGTGACTGTACAGAAGAAACATGATGTGAGCCATACTTGTCACTTAAAATTTTCTAGTAGACATATTTAAAAAGAAATAAGTGAAATCAATTTTTTTTTTTTTTTGAGAGAGAGACAGTGAGAGAGAGCATGAGAGGCAAGAAGGTCAGAGGGAGAAGCAGACTCCCCACGGAGCTGGGAGCCTGATGCGGGACTCGATCCCGGGACTCCAGGACCGTGACCTGAGCTGAAGGCAGTTGCTTAACCAACTGAGCCACCCAGGCGCCCGTGAAATCAATTTTAATAATATGTTTTATGTAAGCTCATATATCTAAAACATTAACTTTCTGATATGTAATCAATCTGAAAACTAATGTTAAAATATTTTACATTTTTTTCACACCAATTCTATGAAATCTTGTGTATATTTTATACTTAAAGAACATCTCAATTACCAAGTCATGTTTCAAGTGTTCAGGAGCCACATACTATTGGCCACCATATTGGACAGTAAAAGGAATATGAAAGTTTAGAAAGCAGAGCTGGGGCCCAATCCCTCAGAAGTCTGTGATTCTTCTGGGAAAAGAATATAGATTAATTCTACTGTATATTATAAACAAAAATAAAGACCATCAACCAGTGAAAATAATGTCTACTACCTCCTATAAACTAATGAAATCTCAGGATTCACGCTAAGAATTGTATGTTATTCCTTGGTTAAGTAGAAGTCACAGTTTGAATCCAAAATTGGGGTAACAGGGCCATCAGAAAGGTGTTACCCCCAATCTTTTTGCAAAGAAATTTGCAGAACAAGTATCTCTATTGACTTAACCCTGAACTTCTGCTGGTAGCAACTTAAACTGCTCTAAGGATAACATGAACATGGTAAATGCTAGCACGTGAATGTTGAAATGATTTAAAAATAAAATTCAAGCATGTTTAGGCAGTTAGATTTCTTCCCTTCTGGAACCAGAGAATTTAGATCTTACAATCTTAATGTACAGTAATGAGTTGCATCTTGATTTTCACAGCTACAAAATGAGAATAATGTATCTAGTGTTTATTATAGACATTCTTCTCAGTGTATTACATCTATTTGCTTAGTCTTCACACTAATGTATACAGAAGATACTGTATTTTATTCCCACTTGAAGGATGAAGAAACTGAGACCAAAAAGATAGTTTTTCCAAGATCACACAGTTAAGAAGAAATGAAATAGTATTCAAACTCATGTTAGTAATCATTATTTTATAACATCTTAAATTTACGAGGTGAACATAAAATGAATCCTGATTGCCTTAAATAGAAATTACAGTGTAAGTGCAATATATTAATATTAAAAAAATCTATTAGTGAAATACTGTTGTTAAAGGAAATCCTATTTGGTTTTGTTTTTTAAATATGTGTATTTTTATGTCCCTTTTTTAATAGAAATGTTAGCAAATATGTACAGTGCTATGAATTTCTCTCTTTTTTTAAACTTAATAGTTTAGCCTTGAGATCTTTTCACCTGAACATTGATATAATACAGAGTAGTATTTTTTTTTACTCCCAAATTTACTTTATTTTATTTTTTTATCATTTTACTTTATTTTTTCCTTCATGACAAGTGCACTACTATTTAATCGCTGTTCCTTATTTCCCCCAGTCTCCTCACCCACCTCCCCTCTAGTTTGTTCTCTAGGGTTAAGAGTTTGCTTCTTCATTTGTCTCTCTCTCTCTTTTTCCTTTGTTCTTTTATTTAGTTCCTTAAATTCCACAAATGAGTGAGATCATACAGTATTTGTCTTTCTCTGACTGACATATTTCATTTAGTATTATACTCTCTAGCTCTGTCCATGTTGTTTTATGTTTAAATTATACGTAGTCTGTCTCATGTTGTACCAAAACAGCTGTAATTTAAACTCATTCATTCATTTATTTCATTCAAATATCATCTATTAGTGAGACTTCCCCTGATCATTTAAAGCAAAAACAAAAAACAAAAAACAAAAAAAAAAACAACTTTTCCAGCCCTTGGCAATCTCAGTCTTCCTTAATTTTAAATTTATACATGTAATTCCTTATTATAAAGATATAAATTATAAATTTATGTATAAATTCATTATTCTAAGTTTACTTATGTGTTTGTGCTTTCTCTGCCCTTAATAATGTAAGCTCCACACAGGCTAGATTTTTTTTTTCTGTTGTTCACTCTTGTGTCCCCAGTACCTGACAAGGATGTTGGGATCTTAGTAAATCCTCAGTAAATATTAATTAATTAAACAAACAATTAACTTTTTATATTTATTCATTTGTTGATGCTGAAACAACATATTTAGCAATTCTGTACATAGACTTTGGAACAAAATAGACTTGGATTAGAATCACAGCTGTCATTTACTATTTGTAAAATATTTAAAAAATAATAAATACATTGATCTTGTAAGGTTATTGGGAAGATTAAATAGGAAACTTCTTTCTAAAAGTAGCCTAGAGGCTGGCACAAGGCTATGCTCCATGACTGTTGTTGTTGAATTTTTATTACTTATCCATTCAGTAAATAAACATGGTGCCACACACTGTGCTAGGTGCTGAAGGAGTTTGAGTTAGAGCAGACATCTCTTTTGAGATAAATCATACCTTTTAATACACGGGTGGACTCGTAAGTAAAGGAGCCCTTTAAGGCTTCCATACCCCACAAGCTCCAGCCCACAACCCCCACGTCCCAACCATAAAGTGAGCTGAAAGCAGAGTCAGGAGTGGGAGCTGCAAGCAAAGGGGAAGTGTAGTGTTTCCCTGATAGGGCTGCCATTGGGAGCTCAGACCTCAGGCCGGTATCAGGAGGATAAGGTAAACCTACCAGTCTGACACAAGAGAGGGTCAAAACAGTACCTGTTTCAGTAGTAGCAAAAACAGTCTAGAAGAAATAATGCATGATTTCCATGATTTAAACTCATGCAAATCTGAGTTCAAAAAGATCACCAAAACACAAGTAAATGAGCCATCATGTTGCAGAAAAAGGAAATAAACAGGCTTAGACCCCCAAGGATTTCACGTTTTAAAATTATTAGATAAACAATACATAATACAGAAATAAAGGATGGGATTATATATTTGATGAAGAAACAAAATGACAGATTTACAAGAGACTCTAACAGAGCTCTTTAAATTGAAAAGCATAATTGTTGAAATTAAAAAACTCAATGGAGAGGTGAAATAGGGGATGAATGGTAGCTGCCAAGGGAATCTGTGAGGGCAGATGTGGAAACTACTAGAAAGAGACAGAGGCTCGCAGAGGAGGGAATGAGAAGCCTGCCATCAGTGCTACCAGGGTCCCAGAAGAAGACAACAGAAAATATGGAGGAGAGGTGATGATGGAAGAAAGAAATGGGCTTCTGAGGGGACAAGACTCACCAAATAGGATAAATAAAAATAAAACTACCCTTAGAGAAGTCATAGTGAAACTGCCAACTATCCATGCAAAGAGATCTTCTAAGCAGCCAAAGAGAAAATGCAAATCACCCACAAAGGTGTGAATATTAAATTATAGCAGACACCATAAAAGCAGCCAGAAACCGTGGACCGATGTCATGAATAGTTGAATGAAAACTTAGAAAAGCTGTTTACAGACTAAGTTTGAAATAACAACCATTTTAGACCATCAAGGCTGGGAGAGTTGCCACCAGCAGATCTTTACCAAAGAAATTTCTAGAGAATCCACTTCAAAGTAGAGGAAAGTGATTGCAGAAGAAAGGCCTCAGCTGCAGGAAGGAATGGTAAGCAGATAGATTAGAAAACACGTTGTTTATAATGAAAATTATGTCTAATTGTGAAATAAAGCATTCCAAAAGCTCTTGCATTTTGGAGAGAAGATGAAAATAGTGGATTACAATTAGACTTTGTTTACTCAAGAAAGATTCCTGAAAAAAATACTAATAGAATATTTTAATTTCCAAACCAGACGCGAAAAGAAGATGAGAAAAAATAAGAGAATAGAAGTCATGTTAATATTTTTTAAAGGCAAAGAAGAGGAGGAAAAGAGGTATAGAAAACAAGACAAACAAAAATAATAAAATAAGGTGGAGTAACCAAGTCTAACTATATCAATAATCACAAGGAATATAAATGTTGTCATCTTAAAAGTTAAAAACAAAGTAAATCAAGGAGAGAGAAAAAATTCCAGCTATATACTATTTCTGAAAAATGCCTAAAACATGAAAACACCAAAACATTGAAGTAAAAGAATAGAAAATGATAGAACAGATAAATACTAATTTGAAGCAATATTTATTATATTAAATAACTTTTTGAATTAAAAAAGACAAAACCTGTCCAAAATCTTAACCACAATTATTTTTCATTTTTGAAAACTCTTCTTTTTGTCCCAAACATCCATATTTGGATATTACTATATATGTGATGCACATTTAATTTCAATTCAGCTTTTTTCTTTTTAAAATTATAGTATAATATAATTTCCCAAATTTTTAGGTCATTTGTATCATATCTATTTTGAGGGCAATAGTTAACAAATATGTCTGACCGCTTTATAATTCAATTCTATTTCCTGCATGACCTTTCCAGTAGTGAATTTTATAAGCTTATTACCAACAGTGTGAAGTAAAAACTCATTTTATTTGTCCTAAATGCTTAGAATTTCAGAATCTATTTATCATCTGAATAATTCTCGATTTAGGGACTGCCCATGTTCATTTCATGCATGTCACTCAGATTTTATAGATTTTGAACAGAAGCCTACTTGGTCTTTGCAGATTGAAGCATTGCCCTCTTTTGCACGTCCCCGCCCATCTTGCGGATCATTTCATCTGACTCTTCTGTCTCTCTGAAGAGGGCAGAAGGCTGCTTGCTTGGTTGGGGGTTAGAGTTGAGGATAAGGCACCTTTGTACAAAGTCCCAAGATGGAGTACAAGACTGAAATAGAGGTGCTCAGAAATACCAATAGGAGAGGACAACAGTAACAAACGTTATTCATACAGGTCTTCCTACGCGCCACACGCTGTTTAATCATATTCCAGATGGTAGTGCTGACTGGTGAGTCCAGGAAGACCTCAAATACCTGTCTGATTCTTCTCTTTCTCCTCCTCCCTTCTTTGTTTCCAAATAAATCAGAGACAAGTGAGTAGGCGTTCAGGCTTCTTGCCTATTTGCAGAAGCTGTAGTTTGGCATCAATGCTTCCATTCATCTGCCTCTCTTCTGGGTCAAGAGGGTACAAAGACAGTATGGATTATGAAACAAAGGCGTGTGAACTTGGGGGCAGGAGGCCAAAAAAGAAAAAAAGGTCCAAATAAACAAACCATGGAGGTCAATGCTAATGAGCAGAGAAGCAGTTTACAACTAAGACTTTCCAAGCCTTTAAGGAACTATATAAAATTAGATTATGTTTCAATGACTGACATCACAGCAAAGCTGAATAGTAATAATACAGTAGTGCAGTACATAGAAATTACTTACGTACATAATTACGGCTTTACGCAAACTAATGAACCAGAAGAGCTTCTCTGTTATCTCTGACACAGACCTCGGTTTTTCTCCTGGGAGTTGGAAAAAAGTCAATGTGTCAGCAATTCATCTATTTCTGCCTGTTGGTTCATCATGCAGAAATTAAATGAGGTGCATAATGTGAATTTAGATGTCAACATTCTGTTGAATTCTAGAAAGATGTACTAAAATGTTTAGTTTGCATTATAACAAATTTGTGTCATTCTGAGTTTGTTAAATTTGGATTATGGAAAATTGAAGATTTGCATAAATCTAAATTCTACTAAGGACCCTGTGTTAATACATTCTTCACATTATTTTTCCAAAGGATAACTTTGGTCTGTTCAATCCAGCCTTTAAAATTTTTATTATATACTTTGGAAAGCAATATTTCCTTCAACCTCAAATATTCAGCTGTTAATCTTTTGAACAGGTCCTGAAGTATTTAGTAGTTTTATCTGACAGTGTAATCATTTGACACGAGTATTATCATGATGTATTAAAAGCCAAACAAACCAAAATAAAACAACAAGAAAAGGGGCGCTTGGGTGACTCAGTGGGTTAAGCTTCTGCCTTCAGCTCAGGTCATAATATCAGGGTTCTGGGATGGAGCCCCACATCGGGCTCTCTGCTCAGCGGGGAGCCTCCTCCCCACCCCACTCCCCCGCCGCTGCTTCTCTCTGCGTACCTCTCTGCCTACTTGTGATCTCTGCCTGTCAAATAAATAAATAAAATCTTTAAAAACAAAAACAAAAAACAACAAGAAAAGGTTCATGCTGCCAATCATTTGGTTGGTCTGAGCTAGAAGTTACCCACAGGTCCTCACTGGATCCCCCTGACAGATGACGCCCATCTGGGAGTAGAGGCTGTTCAGGCCCAGAGCTCTGAGCTCAGCCACCAAGCTGAGCACGTCTAAGTGGGCTCTCCTGAACCCTGCCCAACTGATGACGCCAAGAATTATAATTACTACTTAAACAAAGCGAGTTTTAATATTGTGTGACACAATATTAAATATCAGCTTATGTAAAGCAACCTGTGGCATACGCTGAATATCGGTTCATTTATGTGATAGCTTACCCCGAAACTGGCTCCTTTTAGAGCTAATGGTCTGCTACCATCTTAGATCTCATCACTGTGGATATCAATCTAATCTAAGCCCTCATCACCCAGACTGAGACCACTGTAACTCTTTCCCCATTTTCTTACCTCATTCCCCTTGGACTGTTCTCCACGGTCAAGCTCATTGTCCTCTAATTAAGCTGTTGTCATGTTGTACCACGACTAAACAAACTAGAAGGATGTACAAGTGCTCCTCCGTCTGGCTTTACAAACAGTCTTCCCTGTCTGCCTTCTTTCCTTCCTCTCTCCTTCTTTCTTCTTTCCTTTTGACTTCTGACTGAATTATAATATACATCTAGAAGAGTGCGTATATCAGTGGATTTTCATACAACTGACTAGCAACCCAGAAACTCCCTCTTGCTCCCTCCCAGGCTCCACCCACATGTCCTGAAGGTAACCAGAATCCCATGTTTTAAGAGCAGGAGTTAATTAAGTCAGCTTTTACTTTTATTAACCTCCTACATGCAGGACTCAGGGAAAGGATCTAACTCGGGGTGCAAGAGGATGCTTTGGGCTCCCCAGGTCTTGTAACCTATGGCAGCAAGTCTAGTTTGAGTCCCTACACCGATGAATCTGAATGTCCTGAGATGTCATTGGCCTTCATCAGAATTTGCCCAGGAGCTGCCAGCTGGAGGTGTCGAGCTAATGAGAGATCGGTGGGGAGAGATGGCCAATGGGTAGCATTTGCTGATGATGTTCTAAAGCTAATATATGCATTTCCCCTCCCTCCTATTTTCTCCATCTCTTGCTCCTTAATCATCTCCTCTGCTTCCTACTCAATTGCATTTTGGTCAACAAAGCCACAAAAGGCACCTGCAACCTGTGGCATTGAATCCGTAGTCCCCAACGAATACTCAGGGTCTCTTGCATGTCAAGTGGAATGCCTCCCAGGTGGGAGAGTCTTTGATGCTACTTTGACCTACAGAAATTCTTCCTGTCATCCAGGAGCAAAGATGTGAAAATATTTTTTTATCTGTGATTCTTTTTAACAACAATTCAACAAATGCTATTTGTTGTTGCCTTATTGTGAAGTTGAGATTTTCTTAAGCCTATCTATTGAAAATATAACTTAAAAATAGTATTTTAAATATTGAAGAAAAGTCAGTGGGTATTACTCACAATACCAACCTAACTCTCCAACTAGCTTAATTTTGCATCTCTTCTCTCAGTTCCTGTCCACAATCAAAATTTGTACACTGTTGCTATTGTAGTGCTTCTATCAGCAAACTACCTATGCATCCAGAAGGAGAAAGTTTTATGGAGTGTCCCTATAAAATAATTTGAATACAGAATCACAAAGTTCTGCCTTTCTTTTCGGATATATCCTCATTGTCTTCACTCAGGGGAGCTGTGGAGCTCCACTACGACAATGGCAGCCGTGCCAGGGCACGAGGAGCCTGGATTCTTGCTCCCACTCTGTCAGTCACCGTTTAAGTAAACACATGGATGTCTTTGTCACTCCGTTATGCCTCAGAATCTTCAGGAGTCAAGTATAGAGGCTAAGACTTATCCCGTCTCTCTCACAGGGTGTTTTATTAACTCAATAAACCTACACCGAGCACCTCCTGCGCATGCGCGGGGTCCCTGCTGGGGACTGTGGCAAGTAGCAGGGCTCGCCCTGGCAGCCCCTTGGGCAGTGGACGAGTGAACACTCTGCTTCAGAAGCGGCGACGGTCCCACTCGGGGGTACGTGAGTCAGGCCTCCGTCTAGGCTCTGGTTCTTGCAGTGCCGCTCTCTTCCCCTCATCCTAGTACTAAGAGCAGGCTCCCAAAGTCTCCAGGATGGTGGCAGGGATTTGACCTCTCTGGATTCCCCCTTGTCCCTTTCTCCCAGCTCCTCAGCTTTCTCCCCATCTTCCGCCACATTTTCCTCATCCCCCCTTCACCAAAGCCTCATTCTCTGCTTTTTCCTAGGCAGGAGCCCAGCGGTGCATCAAACTGGGACCCTGATCTTGTGCAACACATAACTTATTTCCCTTCCTGGAAGGGAAGTGTGGGGACCTTAGAAACCCAGGGGCCTTCCTTTAAGATATATCAACCTCCCTCAAGAATACACAGAATAAAGAATTTCTGCCAAGGAGAGGAAAAAATAGTTTTAAAACATTCCATTTCAAATTCCATATCCCATTCCACGTACATGAAATCAGAAGCAGGATCTGTTGTTTCTGACTGGAGATGTCTTGTAGGATTTTGCAGAGAGTGTGCATTTGGGTCAAGCATTAAAGACAGTTGGGGGGCTTAAATAGGGCACCTCAGATGAAGGAGCACTGGAGGCAGAGTTCAGAGGTGGGAGGATCCAGAGTGTGTTTGGAGAGCTACAAGGATGCAGAGGCGGATGGGGGACAGCGGTGTGGGGTATCCAGGGAGAACAGCTGCCTGTGATGGCAAGGGCAGGACTATGGCACCAGCCCGCCAGAGCCAAATCTGTTTCCTCTAAGAGGCCAGTAGGCCCATTGGCTTGTGCACATCTCCCCATGCCTCATCCCTCCAGAAGTCCCCGTGTCCCCAACATCCACCACCACGCTCTCCCTGCCCATTCTCCATAAGTGCCCTGACCTGTCCAGTCCACCTTCAGTTCCCTCCTGAAACTTCTCCATATCACAACCTCCCCTCTGAAATGTGGAGATTCTCTGAAGACACCTTTCCCATGGCCCTCAAAGATTGTCTTTTCTCCCACATTCCATGCAACCGGGATCCCAGAGTTAAGGTAGATATCTTCCTTGCTTCCCTCTGCCACCTCCAGATCATTTTTCCTGCAAAACCCTGCCTTTTAACATTCATGTGATTGGGACGCAGTACCTTCCTCATCTCTGTCACCTCCTGGCCATACTTCTTCATTCACTTGTTCCCAGGCTTCCTTTCCACTCCAAATTCTGTCACTCTTTGTAAATCCAGCATTCCCAGGAAAGACCATTTTAATTCTCTGGCACCTCAGCTTCTTCACCTCTTTGTCTCATACGATCTTTCCTTCCCTCTACTTCAGTTACCTCCACTTATTGCTGCATCCTGGACACTTTGCACCACCTCTGAAATCTCGGATGCCAACATCAAGCTCCCAGACTATCCATATCCCTCTAGTTCAATTATTCATGTATCCTACTAAAAAAGTCCTTTAATCTTATCATGGCTCCCACTCCACTGATCCTCCCACATTCTCACCATCCAACAATATCCTCCTCATGAATGCCTCCCTTGCTGCCTAGGTTCAATTCCATACTCCACCATTTTAATCCTTTTTTACAAATGCCATAAATTCTTATTATTCTTATCATAAACACTTATCTGCCATTGCTTCATGGATGTGTTATGGGCAAGGATCCGTGGTGGCAGCATAAGGAATGAATTAAATTAGAAGGAAATTGAAGGCAAAACTGTTGGGAAGATAAAGTGATTCCACAGATACAGATCTATTTTTCGAAAAGGTAAATGGACTATATAAACATATGGTTGTACTAAGTTACATTTAGTAATTTTATTCTTCATTAAGAATTGATAATATTTGACTTGATCAAATGGCTTGTCATGCTCAAATTATCATGGTTTTTGAGTAAATATCCCAGATTATCTCAATATATTTAAGCCCACAAACTGTAAAACATTTATAGCTTGTGGTTTGGGGGCTAATCAGGCCTGAAAGTATCTTTGCACAGTAATTGGAAAAAGCCTCCTATACTCAGCTGGCTATTTTTAAACACAAGCAACCTCTCACTCCTTCCAAATCAGATTGCTTTAAACTTGGAGAACAAGCACTCTTATTCAGGACATGTGTGTAGCAGCTCTGAAGTTCTAAGGCCCATTTCCTTCAAATATCAGGATGGAAATGGTGCCTGGAAAAAGTGATACAGTGGCAATGAGTTTGAAAACTTCAAAAATAGTCATACAGATTTTAAAGATGTATTTAAAGGTAATTAAACAAAAACTAATTCTACCCGAAATACCTGTGAAACGAAGGAGGTTGAGCTCCACTCTATATACCAAAAGAAATGAACAGTGGAGAAAGAAAGGTGTTGAACTGAATGGATGCCAAGAGACCTCTAGCTATAAATGGATGTTTTATTCATTGTTGTTTCAGAATCCAAAATCCATTTTTGTTGTTGTTGTTTAAGAATTTATTTATTTATATGACAGAGAGAAAGATCAGAAGTAGGCAGAGAGTCAGGCGGAGAGAGAGGGGTAAGAAGGTTCCCCGCTGAGCAGAGAGTCCAATGTGGGGCTCAATCCCAGGACCCTGAGATCATGACCTGAGCCGAAGGCAGAAGCTTAACCCACTGAGCCACCCAGGTGCCCACAAAATCCAAAATTCTAAGTGAAGCCAGCGCACTGATGTGTTTGGTTCTGTGGTGGTAGTACGTGAGCGAGTCTGGTGATGAAAGCAGTTTGCTGCTTACTGAAAAGGAGGTACATCTCAAGTACCCTGCTTCATGGGCTGGGGCATCCTCAACAGTGGTGACCCAGAGAAATTGATGGAAAAAGGAAAAAAAAAAAAAAGATGGAGCTCTTCTGAAAGCATCTGAAAAAAAATTAGTTTTAGTTTTTATTGTTAGGACAGAAAGCATTATATTGATCCCTGGGTACTTCCAGGATTAGAATGGTTTATTCTAAAAGTGCAGTGGGAAAAAAGGGAAACTTAAAATGTTCTAGTTTTAAAGAAAAACAAAACTTGACAGATTACTATGAACAGATACTCACAATGTGACTAGGTAATTTTATGCCAGTATAAACAATGTATTAATGATGTGTATCTGTCCTATACTTGGGTCTCTGGGGAGGCATTTGAAAGGCAGCGTGGTGGGTGGAAAGTGCCCTCACCTGGGCATGGGGAGATGGCTTGGTTCCAGCCAGATCTCTGAATCTTACCACCACTAACTTAAAATAGTCAGCTTCCTTCCTCTGACAATTCTTTCTTCTTAGACTCAAATGTTGGCATCCACCTTAGGGAAGAGGAACGACACTCAGAGACTAACCAGGACAGAGTCTCTGGGTGTAGATGTGTTAAAGAGTGGAGTAAGATGGCAGCCTCCACCTTGAGCCTCACTCTTTCTGTAGAGCAGGAAGTGACTTTATCCACTGGGAGGGAAGAGGCAGGGACCCATGTGAAGAGAAAGTTTGGAGGAGTGTCTTGGTGAGCAGAAGGAGATCAGAAAAAGCTGGCAAAGCCACAGTAACATTTACAAGCACAGATACGTGGTGAACCCGACAAACGGCTCCTTGCAGTGGCAGAATTTCCCAATGTGTGAAGCTAGAAAATGGAAATCCTTGAGCAGTGGGAGCTGGAGAGAGAGTAGGGATCAAGGAAAGGTCCTGCAGTCAGATCTGAAGAAATATTGCAGAGTGCATTCCCTTATTGAACATTCATGGGGGCATAATAGCATATTGAAGGCTCTGGGGAGACCCACACTAAAGAAACAGGGTTAACTATTTAATCCTGAACTTGCTTGACTATGGAAACTTTTTTTTTTTTTAAGATTTATTTATTTATTTGACAGAGAAAGAGAGATCACAAATAGACAGGGAGGCAGGCAGAGCGAGAGGGAGAAGCAGGCTCCCCGCCGAGCAGAGAGCCCGATGTGGGGCTTGATCCCAGGACCCTGGATTCATGACCCAAGCCAAAGGCAGAGGCTTTAACCCACTGAGCCACCCAGGTGCCCTAAGACTACGGAAGCTTTTAAAAATAAATGTCTGTGGTGGTTACCAGAGGGGAGATAAGTGGGGAGAGGGGGGAAACAGGGATGGGGATTAAAGAGTACATTTATCATGATGAAAAAATACAATAAAATGAAAAAAAAATAATGCTGGAGAAAATGTGGTTGTTAAAATTTCACTGAACGCAGTAGATAAAACACTGTTCTATTATATAAAATCCAAGCTTGCTAACAAGGTCTATAACACCCTGAAGGATTGAGCTTCTGGCACCACCTGCCTCAAACTTAACGTTTAGTGCTACTAAGCCAAACCACCTGGGGCTCACCTCTGCCCACCACCCCCAAGTCTGCACACCCCAGACTGCCCAGCAAACTGCATGCCTCATGGTTTCTTTACATGTGTTTTGCTCACTGAGAACACAAATGCTCTCCCACCTTTCAGACTGGCTACTTCTTATTCACCTTTTAGGATTTGTATAAGAATTATCCAGGAGTGAGATGCCTGGGTGGCTCAGTTAGTTAAGCATCTGCCTTCAGCTCAGGTCATGATTGGGATCCGGTCCCCTCCCTCCCCCTGCTTCCGGCTCAGCTGGGAGTCTGCTTCTCTCTCTCCCTCTGCCCCTCCCCACCACTTGCTCTCTCTCTCTCTCTCTCTCTCAAATAAATATAGAAAATCTTAAAAAAAAAAAAGAAAAGAATTATCCAGGAGGCCATGCTTGTCAGGGATATTTTGTAACTTTAAGTGGAGTGGTATATTCAGAAAATAACTCACCTGTGCATAGCAATGTCCATTCTTTCTTTCTTTTTTAGATACTGTCTCATTCAGTCCTTGCTTCTCTTCTGCAAGGGAAACCTTGTTAAAAGTTATTAGAAGACCTTATTAGAAGTGAGACCTATTAGAAGACCTTATTAGAACTGAGAAAATGTTCAGCAAGCCCCAGTGACTTGCCCACCATTACCCCAACAGGAAATGGGAGAAGCAGGGCATTCCTACTCCAAAGCCAAGGTCTGCGCATAAAGTGGGTATGTGAGCCATTAGAAATAGACTCAAAGCATTTAAAGATCTTCTTGTTAAAAAAAAATCCTCTGCTTCTCCCTCCTGTCTCTTTCTCTGTGTGTCTTTCTCTAACATCATCGCTGCTGGCATCATAGCATCTGCCTCTTGGATGGGCCCCCAGTGACTGAGAAGGACGGAAAGTCTAGTGGAATAAAACTCATTTGTACCCTGTGCACACGTCTTCTCTCACAGCTGCTGCTGTTCCCAATTTTCCGCTTGGCTGGGTTTTTTAAAGAGCGTTAACTGTGTTTTTCCTATTGCTAAATGCAAACCAAACAAAAAGCAGTCACGTGTGTGTACACATGCTAGTATATTTCTCTTCGAAGCAAATATTTGTAATAACAAGGAGCTGGAAAGGATGAAACTTGCCTTTAAAAAAATTTTTTTACATCGTTTTCCGTATTTTAAAAGTAGAAAGTGACAAAAGGAAAAATTCTCCAACTACAGTTGTAAACACTGAGCCCAAGAGAAACCTGTGTTGTTGTAGGACTTTATCTTCCCTAGATGCACCGCATGCCCTTGACTTGTGTGGAGTTCACTGGGAATAGTGGGTGCAGGTCAGACTCTCCCTGGCCTGCTTATGGCTCATTCTCCCCACTGCTGTCCCACTCGCATCTCCAGGAGCTGCTGAACCTGGACAGTGTATAAGGAAGCAGCCTTAGGAAACTGTTTGCACCAAGATATTAGTGGTATGGTGGGTTTGCTCCTCCAAGAGTAAATAGAATTTTAAAAGAGCATCCACCCTCATGCCCAGGTGATGAGTGACCCAGAGAAATTAATCTGTAAGGGTAGAGCTTTTGGATCTATGCCACTCTGATGAGCATCTCGTTGGGGCAAGGCAGGCCTTCCTGGCATCCTTCGAGTTGTGTCCTATGGAAACGTATTTTCTTCTCCCACGGATAAGGCCGTCCTGACTTCCAGGGCAAAAGAAGTAATGCTAAGTTGAAAAAGAGGCCCTAACACATATATGTGTGAAATGGAATAAAAAACCATTTTCCATCACTGAAACAGCTACACAGACCTAATGAAAAGCATTCTATTTCAAACAGTTATACTTTTAAGTATTGCTTTCTGCCCTTTACACTTCACTCTTCTTTTTCTCCTTTCAAGATAAATAGGCCTTCCCCCCGCCCCGCTATTAGAAGATTTCCTCTGAAAGGACAGACTGTGTGTAAGAAGCACATCCATTCATATCCAGCTGAGGCAGTCAATGCTGCCTGGTCTGCCTGGCCAAGGGGAACCGGATCCGTGTGCCCCTGTCTGTCGGCATCTGCCCACGGGGTATGGCCACGTGCCCACCAAGCTCAGTGCACCACACTGGCTCTGTTCTTCTCCCAGCAGAAAGGACATTCTCTGTCTCCCAGGCAGGGGTTCTCTTTGCTTCCTGACAGGAACCTAGCTTGAGCACCGCAGAGAAGGACTCGGGCGTCTGGCAGACCACACTAGTTGCTACGGCTGCTGCTTGTCCCAGTTACTCTCAGAGCCTCTGTTTACTTATCTAAACCTGGAGGTGCCAGTGTGCATCCTGGGAAGTCGTGAAGTGTGGTCTGTGAAGGGCCTGGCATGCCCATGCCCAGCATGGTATGGAGAAGTAGCTCTTGCCAGATCCCCAAGAAAGCTTTGTTGCGCTGAAGCACCGCACTGTATACACTAACACAACGTCTTTCACAGACTCAAAGTCACTTCCTCCTCAAAAGCCTTAAAAGACCCCCTTAACTTTATTTTCAAGGCCCTCCGTGATCTAGAACAACCCCCCCCATTTCCCATTGTAAACCGTGCTTGGCATAGAAATCCATCATTTCGAGCCACATATCATATGCCCTCAACTTGCTGCATCATGTCCCATTTCTGTGTTTTTCCTCTAGTTTCCTCCAGCCTTGAATGGATGACTCCCTCATCTTTACCTATTGTAATGCTGATCAACAAGGCCACCTCAGGTGACTTTCTTCCGGGAGATCTCCCTGACAGCTCTGTCAGAATAATCTCTCTCTGCTTGTACCTCTAGTCAATATTTATCACATATCACTCTGTCTTGTATTAAAGCTGTGCTTTCCTGTCTTCACCATTAGATTACAAGCTTATTAAAGGTAAGAACTTGTCCATATAGACACCATTTCTTCATTTAACAAGTATTTATTATGCTAAGTAATGTGCTGTGTACTAGTTGTGGGGTGAAGATCAAAATCACGTGGTGCCTGCCTGGTCCTGGAGGAAGCAGACCTCAAATAATCAAGCAAATAAATCACTCTGTGATGACGCGTGACAATACGTGCTAGGAAACCGATGGCAGAGATGGGTCTGTAAGTAAATATTTTCCAAACTGCCCTCTCTTCCCTACTTTCATCTCACCTTGATCTTCAGAAGTCAGATGCCCATGATGCTCCTAACCTGGCAGGTCACGCCCATTCCACCACACCCTAAGTTCTCTTCCAAACACATCCTCTTTTTATTCAGTGTGGGAATTTTTCAAATCTTCAAGTTCTGGTTCCTTCTGGCTTAATAATTCCATCTTTAAATAATTTCTCTCCTCTCATATTTTACTGTAAGAAGTCAGGAGAAACCAAGTCACTTCTTCAACACTTTGTTTAGAAATCTCCTCAGCAAAGCCCCCAATTTCATGGGACACCTGGGTGGCTCAGTCAGCTAAGCATTTGCCCTCAGCTCAGGTCATGATCCCAGAGTCCTGGGATCCAGTCCCATGTCAGGCTCCCTGCTCAGTGAAGAGCCCGCTTCTCCCCCTCCACCTCGCTTGTGCTCTCTCTCACTATCTCTGTCTCTCTCTCTCTCTCAAATAAATAAAAAACTCTATAAAGCATCAAATTTCATCACTGGCAAGTTCTACCTTCCACAAAACACTAGAACATGAACACAGTTCAGTGGTGTTCTTCACCATGTTACAACAGGGATGGCCTTTTCTCCACTGTCCAATGACATGTTCCTTACTTCCATCACAGACCTCATCAGAATGGCCATTATTGTTTGCATTTCTATCAACATTCTCTTCAGGATTATTCATGTATTCTGTAAGACGGAAACCTTCTTTACAGCTCTCCTTTACTCTCTGAGCTCCCACCACAATTGTTTATAAACATTCCTGTATGATCATTTCAGCTTCGTCTAACATGCAACTAAAACTCTTCCCCCCTCTACCTATAATCTAGCTTCAAAGCTGCTTCTATTTTTTTAGGTATTTGTTGTAGTAGCGTCCCATTTCTTGGCATGAATTTCTGTCTTAGTTCAAGCTGCTTTCACAAAATACCATAAAGTGGGTGGCTTATCAACAGCAGAAACTTACTTCTCACTCTTCTGGAGTCAAGCAAATCAAAGATCAAGGTGCCAGCCAATTCAGTGTCCGACGAGAGCCTTCATCCCAGTTCATATTGCTGACTTCATGGTGTGTACCCACATGACAGGAGAAGGAGCAGTCCTCTGGCCTCTTCCTTCAAGGACACAAGCCCCACCAAAAAGGCCCACACTCATGACCTGTTACTTCCCAAAGGCTCCATCTCCAAATACCATTATATTGGGATGAGGTTTAAACCTATAAATCCTGGGGGGACCTTAACATTCAGGCCATAACTGCATTCATCTATTGACTCTCCCCAGTGTCCCCTTCTGAGCCCTGTAGCACTTTGGCCTCACTGCCGCTAAGGACGTTTACTTACTCGTGTCTGGATTCAGAGTTTTCCACGTAGGCAGCACCCCTCTGGACACTGACTAGTGCATACTTACCTCTGCAGTCCCTACTACACAGGAGATGCTCAACAATATTTGTTGAAATGGGGAATTTGTGTCCCTTCGTGGCAATGACATATGTACCACTAATGTTAGAAACCTCAATTGACACAAAACAGAGGCGCATAGAAGAAGGGAGGGAAAAATAAAACAAGACAAAATCAGAGAGGGAGACAAACCTCTTACAAGAGACTCTTAACCATAGGAAACAGAGGGTTGCTGGAGTGGAGGGGGTTGGGAGGATGGGGTCGCTGGGTGACCGGCATTAAGGAGGGTGTGTGATGCAATGAGCACTAGATGTTATATGCAACTAATGAATCACTGACCTCTAGCATATTCACTATATGTTAATTAATTGAATTTAAATAAGATAAAATTAAAACTGCAATTGGTCAATCAATTTGTCTTATCTTAAAAGAAAGCATCAGAATTAAAATTCTCCTCTGTAGTCCTAACACGGTAATTATTCAGTAACACTGAGTTAGGGCAGATATTTTTATATTTCACAAATAGAGATAGAATCTGTGCTCCTGGTGAGGTATGGGCTAGACCTGCAAGCTGGTCAGGGCTCTGTTCTTTTTATCCCTCTTCTCCAAAACAAAACCTAGGCCTGTCTCCAGTGACCATCATTCCTTTGACCTGAAGCACCTGTCAAGAATTATAACAGAGGCCCAGAAATGCTAAAAACAAAGCAGGGAATCTGTTCTGGATAAGTATCCCTAAATATTACCTAGCATTAATATATTCTAGACTTCTCCCTTCCTGTTACTTAAGGGATTACATCATGCCTTTCTTAGGAGAGAAATTGTGTTTAACATTGATCCAGGGGACTGGTTCGATTCTGGATCATTTTGCCCTTGCAGGAATTAGGGAATAGAACAAAAGATCAGACTCCCAAGGACTGAAGATCACTGTGTTTTCCCATCAGAGCCTTTATGCAGGGGCTTTATTACTGCAGGGTAGAGAGTAGATGCTCAATCAATATGTGTCTAGTAATTGTTTTTATTATTTATTTATTATCATAAAACCTCCTTCACTTCATTTAAACAGTGCCTCATTGTGCAAGTTGGTATGCCACACACACACAGCTTTCCAAATTCACTGCTGAATTAGTCATAATTAAATAGCGTTTCAAGTGAACTTATTGTCTGGTATATCGAAAAAATTACCAATATGTGATTCTGATCTGAGTATACAACTAAGCCAAATGTTTTACTTACGGCAGAAGAGTTGTGATGCTAAAATATTTTGGATTTTTGAGACTGAGTCAGGAGTTAGCAAAAAGAAAAATTTTAAAGCTTTTTGGAAACTTCTTTCTTTCCTTTCTTTTCTCTTTCTTTCACCACAGGGAACAATATGTGACTGGCATTAGAATAAATGTTGTTGGCAGAAAGTGCTAGAAAAGAAAAGATTACTGATGGCTGGAGTGTCTGGCAAAGGTGTCAGGAAGCTGGTAGAATCTATACAGGATCCCAGAAGGGAGTAGTGTTTGCACAGTTGGAGAAGACAGAGAAGGGAAGGGGCTTAAGCAAGCATCTCTATGAAAGCTTTGCATGAGGAGCACACCTGCCTGAGGCGCATCTCATGGAAAAGCAGTGGGAGAAAAGTCTGGAAAAAAAGAGGGAAGGCACAGGTAAACCAGTGGTGGAGATTATTTTTATGTTGGGGACTGGTGACCACAGGTCATGGGCATGATTGACTTGGGTTCTTAGAAGACCGATGTGGCTGCAGCTAGTAAAATCTGTTGAATGGAGATGGAGTGAGCACTGAAGGGACTTGGAGTGGGCTTGAAGACTGCTACTGGCAAACTCACAACTCCGTGAGGATCGCTTCACTGAGGAACAATCGGGAACAATCTGGAACAATTAGAGATTAAGTGAGGGAGGTATAGCCTCTGCCTCTGACCTGGGTTTCAGAACACAAATACCTCAAACCTCACTCCTCACACCACAAACTGTCTGTATCCCTCCCCACCCCCTCTGTAAAGTGGAGCCTGCTCCCTACCTTTGACTGCCCAGTGCTTCCACAGTGGAAAAAGCTTCAGAAACCATGAACTAAAAGACAGCCATGCAGGCATGACACAAAGCAGAGCATTTAAATACCTCATGACCATCGCTCTGGTCTGTTCAATAACTTTTTCCATTTACTTCAGAAACAGTCAGCCTATGTGATCAGATGCTGGGGCAGGCACATACCAACTTAAAACATGAGTCACTCAAAACACACCCATGTGTGTGTGTTGGGGGCGGGGTCAAGGTGGCAGACAGTAAAGGAAACAGAAACAGGATGGAAATGGGAAAACTCCATCTGGTTCTTCCAAAAATAATCATCGCAAGGGGGAATACCTGACATGATGTCAAGTCTTGAAGAAATGAGCTGAGGTTGTTGTTTGGGGAGAGACAAAATATGGTTACAGGGGAATGAGTCTGAAGAAAGTAACAGGTGGAGGAGTTGAGGGGACCCTGTGCCCTGGTACTTGAAACAAATGTGAGAAAAGTTTTCTTTTCTTTTTTTCTCATCTCTCTAAATCTCAAGTGTTTCTCTGTAGAATAGAAGATAAAGTCGGTCCTTAATTAGATGCATTTGGAAGCAGTGTGGCAACATGGAAAGAGCATAGACTTTGGAGACTGAAAGACCTGAGTCTGCATCCACTTAATTGCTATGTCACTTTGGGAAAAAAAGTTTAACTTCTGCAGACCTCAGTGTCTGCTTTGAATCAGCGACTCTAATATTCACCTTCTTGTGAGGATTAGAAATAAACATATAAGCATATAGTAGACATTCAGTAATGGTAACGGGTAACGTCGTCATTCACTCATTCACTATTATGCAAATCTCCTTATATAAGCCACAACTGTGAGGTGAGGTGTATTTCTAACCAACAGATAGAATAGTCTAAAGAATCTTGAAGCCTTATTTGAAATGGCATGAATAGGAATGCTCAGCACTTATGATTGACATTGCTCGGACTCTCCTAGGTGTGTCTTTCAGTTCAGTCCATGTCTCTGCCCTAGGCATACTCTCTCTGGCCTCTTCATGCTTCCTTGGCCCTTCAAGTTTTGCTTCTGCCAAACTCTTCCTCAGTCTCATACCCCACCCTTACCTCTGCCCTGTTTCTCATTCTTTCTTGACTCCAGAATGCATTTTCCAAACACATATAACAGGAGAGGCTCTAGTTACTACCTTTTTCCTTCCTGTCAGGCTGTGGATGACCAACAGGTCACAAACACATTGGACACAGTGACCCCAGAAGTTTCCCAGTTTAATTGCCAAGGGTGGACCACTGTGGATGCCACCTTCTGTGAGAATGAATGACTGTGGAGAAGCAGGTTGTGACTCCTTTGACTTAAACTATGAATAGAATATTTCCAGGAATCCTTGGGATTCCCCGGAATGTGCACCTCTAACACTCGTTCTCTAGAATCACCACTCCTGGGAGAATTACTTATCTTTAACTCAGACAACAGCTCTTGATTATACCATTTTGTATAATCTTGAATCATTTAAGCTCTTAAAAATACCAGGAAACCTTTAGAGAGGTTCCCTCATCAGCAAATGTAACACATGTATGGTGAATAGGTCTTTCCTGGGAATCCAGGCTTTGGAGATGGGAAGTACAGATAGGCTGAACAAGCTACGTTGATTGGGTCCACCCATCCTCGTGAGGGGAAAGAGCCAGACCTGGATGAAAAATCTCAAATTCCTGCCCTCTCAAACCATGTTGCTCTAAGCAAGTGACTTCATTTCCCTTATTTTCTCTTTTCTGCATTTCTTTTTCAATTTTATTTTATTTGTTTATTTGAGAGAGAGAGAAAAAGCAAGAGCAGGGGAGAGGGGCAGAGGGAGAGGGAGTAGTAGACATCCCGCTGAGCAGGGAGCCGCTGACATGGGGCTCAATCGTAAGAGGGGGTCATGACCTGAGCCCAAGGCAGACACTTAACTCACTGAGCCACTCAGATGCCCCTTTTCTCTGTTTCTAAAAGGGGAATCATGCTGCCTACTTCCTAAAGTTGTCATAACGCTTGAGTGAGAGAAGCAAGTACTCTGATCTCCCTTCCCAGTGCCCACTCCCTACTCCACCCTTGTTAAAATTCTAGAATGTTCTTTTTCTCTCTAAATGTAATGAGAAGAAATCACTACCAGAAATAGAATATAATTTAAGTTCTCTGTTGTTTGCAATCACACCTTATGAATCTTGAAGGTAAAGTGGTGTTAGGAGTCAACCTAGAATCCTTTCAGACGAAGAAACCTTGAGTCTTCAGAGAAATCAGAGACAATGACTTAGAGTTATTGGTGATATTATTATAGCAAAATCCATGCTGACTTAAAGACCTAATATATTCTTACATAGATTATCCCATTTGACCTTCAAAATAAATCTGTAAGGCAGGAAAGACAGAAATTTATTTTGCTCAGGTAAATGCCCTGAAGTTCAGAAACTTGCTGCGAATCATAGCTAATAAATGATCACACCAGGACTCAAGCACAAGTGTCCAGGCTCCAATTCACTGCAGACTCTTCCCTCATCCCAACTAATTTCTTAGCTCTTAAATGCTTACCCATCTATTATGCTGAGCGAAATAAGTCAATCAGAGAAAGACAATTATCATATGATCTCCCTGATATGAGGAAGTTGAGAGGCAACATGGGGGTTTGGGGGGTAGGAAAGGAATAAATGAAACAAAATGGGATCGGGAGGGAGACAAACCATAAGAGACTCTTAATCTTACAAAACAAACTGAGGGTTGCTGGGGGGAGGGGGCAGGAGAGGGGGGTTGGGTTTTGGACATTGGGGAAGGTATGTGCTATGGTGAGTGCTGTGAAGTGTGTAAACCTGGTGATTCACAGACTTGTACCCCTGGGGATAATAATATATTATATGTTAATAAAAAAATTTAAAAAATTTAAAAAAAAGATTAAATGAATGAATTAAAAAAATGCTTACCGAGGGGCACCTGGGTGGCTCAGTGGGTTAAACCTCTGCCTTCGGCCCAGGTCATGATCCCAGGGTCCTGGGATCGAGCCCCACATCGGGCTCTCTGCTTGGCGGGGAGCCTGCTCCCCCCTCTCTCTCTGTCTGCCTCTCTGCCTACTTGTGCGCTCTCTCTCCCTCTGTGAAATAGATAAAAAATCTTAAAAAAAAAAAAGCTTACCGATCACATGAGAAGTATGAAAATGTGTGTGATAGCCCATCGTGACTGAATACATACATTTAATGCCATAGCTCAAACCATTCCATCGAGTCGACCAGTTTTCTCTAGTAGTGTGTAGCTATAAATTCTAAAAGTTGCTAACATAAATGTTAGACCATTATGTTCCAGCTGCTATGCTAGGTAAGCCCTTTATATACACTTCCACCTAATCCTCTCAGCAACACTATAAAGTAGGTATTGTTACCTCATCTTAGAGAAGAAGAAACTAATAATCAGAGAGCTTAAGTAACTTGCTCAAGGTCACACAGCCACACAGTGGATTCAGAGAAATATCTGTCTGGCACCAAAGCACACGCTCTCAATCTCAGTGCTATTTACACCATAGCAGAAACCCATGTTTCTCTGGCACTTGTCCCAACTTCTTGTACAGAACTCCAGCCTCCCTTTAAGGTGCCCCCCAAATACTTAAGAGTGTCCTAGGGAGGTGTCTTACGTGTGTCCTCCAAGTAAGTCCTGCCAGCCTTTCTGTCAATTCTATAGCAACATCGCTCTTCCAAGCCTGCACAACCTAGAAATGAAATATTTGTCTGTAGTCACTTCCAAGGTAGGCTTACAAATAAAAAGGTGTAAGAGAGAAGTGTCCTGAGCACACCACCACTACCACCACAGCTCTTTTGTCCATAGTTTTCTTTGGAGGTTGGAGTTGAAGTGAGACTTCTCCTCTGCCAGCTCTTTAAAGCCCTGGCCCGTCTGCACTTGTGGGAAACAGGCAGCTGGCGATCATTTCACTTCCCTGAGCTGCACATTCCTCAACTGCAAGATGAAGGTGAGGCCACCTCCTCATGAGACTGTGTTCTGCCTTGAATCACATAAGGTATGCAAAGCACTTGTGGGATGCTTGGCACCTGTAGAGGCTCAAACAAAATGGTGGTCTCTTCTCACCCCAATCCCTGTTCTGTACAAACACAGAGCTCCGGGCCTTCTTAGCAGTAAATCAGTTAACAAACTAATGTGGGCTGAGTGGTTAGTGTCCAAGCGAATACTCTGACAGGAGAGCGAGTAAATTACATAAGAAGACCAGCCAACACTCACACTGGACTTTTATTGAAAATAGTGTGATCAGATCAACATGTCATTATTTCAGTGGATGGGAGAACACTGTTTTGCTAAAGTTTTCTCTGTAATGGTATTTGTTGAAAGGAGTTATGGTGTCCCATGCCTACACTACACAGCTCTGGCACATTTCTCAGTAGCTGTACACTGAGTCCTTTGTCAGCTACCTGGAAATGTGAGCAGAGCTGCCATCACCTCGGATGTAAAGGTTGTGTGAAGATGTTTAAGAATAAAAATAAGTGGAGAGACCCCAGCACCCATCCTGAGAACATCCCAAGCCTCGCTGGCCAGCGGTGGTCAGCCAGGGCTATGGGCCTGCATTACTGCAGGGGTGATGCCAGTGGAAGGTAACGGCCAGGTACTGGGGAGAGGGACAGCTCAGGCTCGTGTGCTGCCAAGTAGCCAACTTTCTGGGCTCTGGGCTCAGTTCGTCTCCTAGCATAATATCCCGGGTCTCTTTCTCTCAAGTCATCATTGAGAAAGAAAAGACCTTTCCCACCCCCTCCCTCTTCACTCCTCAGGGCAAGGCCACAGGGCTCAGAATGTTCTTTTCCACTGTGAGAGGTGTTGAGCCTATAGTAACACCCTGCAAGTGAGTTACTCAATGAATGTTCAGGTGGATTGCTATGGTTCTCACAAGAGAATGAAGTATTTCTTTAAAATGAACAAAAGCCCCTTGCATCTGGTTTGTCACCAGCCTGTTTTTCTTATTTTCTGTTTTTTTTTCTATCTTTCTGTCTCTCTTTTTCCCTTTATCTCTTTATTTTTATTTACTTGTGTGTGTGACAACAAGTATTTTGATGTGGGACTATGGGACTCCTGGGGAACTCCTAAATAACCACAGGATTTAAAGAGGAAATTTGTTAAAACATTAAAGTTGTTCACAAGTGTGCATTATCAGCACAGGCAAGGGAGATTAAAGGACACTTTGAAGTGTCCTGGAGGCTTCATCTGTAAATCACAGAGTCTCTCCCACGTCAGACACACGAGAACAGGTGTAGCAAGTATGGAATTCATTCAGTGAATTTTGAATTCATTCAGTGAATGTTGAATTCAGGATTCAACAGTGAAACAAGTAACTTCCGTGTTTTCATTTCAAATATAGGGAAGGGGACATTTAATTAAGACAAAGGAATTCTATCAGACACACCAAGGTGAGAGTGGCAGAGTCTTGACTGTTCTCTACCAGCCCTCACTCCTAGACTGGGCTCCACTAGTCTGTCTGCTTTTGTGATTCTGTGCAGTGAGTGCTGAGTCCAATCCCACAGCCAACAGGACCCCTGCTCCTTGAAGACTCCTCCTGGGGGGCTGAAGGTGTGTCCTTTGCTTCCTCAGGCTGTCATTGGAACCATGGGGCCACGTCACGTCTGCCCACAACTGCCGGCATTTGCTTCCCTGGGCACTGAGGTCTGAAGCTCGACACTGGCAAGAGCCAGCCCTACCCTCTTGGAGGAAATGGCTGAACAGCCTGAGCAACAGCAGATGAAAACTTCCTTCCTCTTCATCCAGCTGCAGGCCCCTCCCGCTGGAGCTCTCCCCTCCAGTTCTCCAGCCGCTGCAGCCTGGACAGCAGCCCCAGGGGGCCCGGAGGAGGGACACATTTTCCCAAGTCCCAGGACTGGCCTCTTGGCAGGCCGGGACCTCAGGCGCACACAGGGCTTGGCTGCTCCTCCCTCGCGCCTGCTGCAGAAGGGGGGCTCTGGGACTGAGGAACCAGCTGCTTTCAGTTGCTCTGCTCTGAAGGAGGAGGAGAGAGAGGAAAAACCCCAGGATCTGGATGGAAGGAGGGGTGCCGTTTGCAGATCCCCACGTCACAGACCTTCCCTGGCCCCTGCCTCCAGGAAATTTGGACGACTACAGCCCCTGTCATGCAGCCTTCCTAGCCCAGCTCCCGTAATGAGCGATGAAAGCAGTGATTCCTCCATGGGCTGGGAGCACCGGCCAGCCATCTCTGCCCCCCAGGACCTGTGGAGCACGGACCCCTGGTCTTGGGATGCCTTGGGATGTTCAATTCCACAGGCCAACCTGGCTCACCCTACTGACAGGGGTGAAAGCATTACGCTGAAGACAGCTGTTGCCACCTGCCAGGTGCTCCCGAAGAGCTGTGAAGAGGACACCGGCACCACAGGGCGAGCCAGGAGAGCAGGGCTCTACAGATACTCTCCACGCATTCAGACCAGCCAGAGCTACCCCGCCCCGCCTGCCACTCTGCCTCTCAAGGTAAGAAAGTGTGTGTGGCTGAATCCCGAGACTCCAGCTGTTCCCCTAGAAGAGGAATGGAGCGTGGGGACAGATGAGCCCACGAGGGTTCCCAGTTCCTCCATCCACAGTGGAGGCGTACACCTCAGTAGCGGAGGTAGTCACCAGCCACAGTCCCCCGGGCCTGGGCCTGTATCTTTCCTCCGTGCTCTGCCACCTTCCCAGCCATTAGCAACAACTTGTTTGGAAGGAGAGAGTGAATAACTATTTCCCGAGATTTCTGCCAAAGATAGGAGAAGTAAAGTTAGGCGAGGAAGTACATACTTTTAGGAGAAGACCAGAGGAAGGGCAAAGGAGGCATGTAGACCTTTACTGAGCCCTGTGCTGTGCCAGCCATTCTGCTAGATGCTTTCTTATACCCCATTTATCCTCACAACCTCCCTGAGGAATAGAGGCCCCTATCCCCAGTCCCAGATGGGGGCACCGAGAAGTGGCTAGGCAAAAATCCTCTTCCTGCCAAAAACAAAAGGGCAGAAGCAAAACCTATTCTCCAGAATAGGCTGTGAGGGCTTCGGGGAGGCTTCACTGAATTTTGTGAAGGTTTTCAGAACTAGGGTACAGCTTGGAACTCAGACACAGCTTTACATGCTTGACCTTCTAAGGCCCACATCTACTTCCCACCACCCTCCCCTGCCCCACTGAGGATATGTAGCCCTGGGCATCAGCCTGCCAGCCTCCATTTCCCAGCAGTACGGGAGAAGCAGGTAATTCTGTGTGATCCTCGGGGTCTCTTGCAGCTCTTAAGGGCTATATGCCCAATCACGGCCATGCTGACTCTTTGTAGAATAGCGTCTTATTCTCTGTATCTCTGACTCCACTTCCTCATCATGCTGGTGCTCTCCCCCAGTTCAGGCGTATGGCTCCCAAAATGGGTGGGCAAAATAAAACGTTATGCTTTTATTTTCCTTTTCTTCACAGCATGAACAATTTGCTCTATTTTGCACATACATAGGTGACAGCAGTGAGGGTGAGGAAGAGTGTGTCTGTTGGGGTTGCTGGGACGAGACAGAAGAGTAGGGATTCTTGTTGGGACATGTGGAAGTTTGACATGGAGGGGACTCTCAGGGACCTCACAGGAGAAGTGGATGAAATTCACAATATCAGAAAATGGGTCTTCCATGGGCTCGGAAGTGGTGTGGCTTCATCTAGACTCTGTGGTTGTCTCTTACATGCTTCCACACACCGTCCTTCCTTTCCCTTTCCCCTTTTAACAGGGAGCCTGTACAGTTAAGAATCAGGGAGAAAGGATGAGCCCAAGTTCTATTCAGGGGAACTCTTGGAAGAAGAGAGATGCTAGCATGCTTCCTTAAGAAATAGTTTACATTCCTTCTTAGTTCTTGTATCACTCATTTCCTACAGGGATTTAGAAGGAATGAAATACCCATGCGTCAGAGCCCTGTCTCTGTATGTGGGGTCACACAGTAGTTGTTTATGTATTTGAGTGCTGGTCTGATAACTTGAAAACTCCATCTTTTCCTACTCTTCCCTCCTGTCTTCTAGATACAAGCCCAAGCCTCAGAACTGTTGCCATTCCTCCAGGGAAAGGCACCTTGGGAGTTGGTCCTTGTCTGCCTCATATAGCCACTTTTGCTTACAGGCTCTGAGATATCTGTCCCCATCTAAAGTAGGGATTGCAAGATTCTGGAACAAAACTTAGATTTGTGTATGAAAGTGTTGAACCAGTTAAAGGGACCGTCAGTAGCTCTGCCTTAAGGGAGAGAAGAAGAGAGGCAAATCTGTGGGGCATCAGGGTAGGAGGTCCATGCAGGGTGGGACTTGAGGTGGTTAGGAAACCTGGCTAAAAAAATAAACCTTGAGTTTGCTGGTCAGATGTGGTTACCTCCACCATAGAAAGGCAAGTTGGGAAATTAGCACCCTCAGACCACAAGTCCTTTAGATGCCTTATGGCTATTATTAACGAGGTGACCCCTGCCTGGTCTTTTGTGTTAGAGAAAGAAGAAATTAACAGAGATAGATTTTCCATCTGTGCAGTCCTGAACAGATTAAGGTGTGTGGATTTGATAAATTAGTGCATGAGAATTCTCCAGTCTTCTCATGCTTCTCATAGCTGTGTAAGTCACAGCAAAGAGGCAGAAGGGTGACTAAAAGCATCTTCTTGTCACCTGTGAATGGAAAGCCCTTGATTACCCATAATGGGAATTTTGCTTGATATACTCATGAAAAATCTGATCAATTATATTTGTTAAAGTGAAATGCTGGTTATATGGAAGCAAAGCCTACATATATACATGTGTATGATAGGACTGCGGTTCATATATCAACTTTCCAAGCAGAAAAATTTGGATCAAGTGTAAACTCTCCTCTTCGCAATGCTCCAGATGGCTTAATTTATCCTCTCACAGTTGAAACAAATGGGCTCCAATGTGAAAATTATTGACTTAAATCCTTCCAAGTTAGCATAGGGCATAAGTGCAGCAAATCAAATCAAATCAAATCAATTGGTTCCTAATTTATATAAAAAATAATTATAGCACTCTGTGACCAATATAGGGCTTCCAACGCACTATTTCCTCTTATTGACACCTCAAAACTCTGTGAGGATATACATTATTATTATCTCCCCTTCACGGATAAGAAGACAAGATGCTTAGGAATGGTCAGCAATTTACTGGGTCCTATGACTAGGACATGGCGGCTCAGCACAGAACTCAAGTATCCACTTAGAAGCCAGAGCTTTTTCAGCCATCTCTCGGTGTCTTCTGAGAGGGGGGATTTTCTTGGAAGGCAGCCCACTACTTCTTAGAACCTGGGACACTATTCTCCTACTTTCTCCAGTGGGAAGGATGGGATAAGGACCCTCAGGAATATCAGGTCGAGTGACTAGCCCTGTGTGAATAAGCGCTGTTTTCTAGAAGCAGTGAAGGCCTGGGTTTGGAGGACGTGGAGTTCCAGCTCCCGGCAATGCCAGCTGAGGGCTATAACATTCCTGTGGTGAGTCTGTCAGTGTGAATCAGAAATTGTTCCATGGTCTGAGACCAGAGCCTGCCCTAACGATTTCTTGGACCCCATGTTCTGCTGCCTCTCTGTGGGAGCAAAAGGAACTGTCAACGTGTGGCTTGAATTTGGGGCTAAAGATACAAAGACCATACAAAGATAAAGAAAACAGACACAACACAAGAGAGGGAGAAAAGCTTTCTCTACAATGATTTTGTGAAATTTCCAATTTTTTAAAAACTAGGTCTTCATATCTTACATATTTTATCTTTTGAAATAACAATGACTTTTGGTATGTAAATGACAAAATTTCCCCCCAAATACCATTTTTATAAACCCCACAAAATTTTCACCTATAGCTTTAAATTTCCCAGGAAGTTTACCTCTCTCCATTGGTCTTCCTTTTTTTCTTCCTCCGTCATCTCAAAAGCAATCACATTTTTGAGTTTTTATCAGCTTCCAGGAGTGTTCAGGTCTACAAAACAGGATAAAATGAGCAGGACAGACAAGGAGTCCATGGGAGGTTTATGTGGGAGGGAGCCAGGGATAGGTACTTCTTTTTTAAGGTAGTGGAGGGAAGTGCAGCTCTATTGTCCTGCAGGGAGGCCTTATCAAGCAGACTAGAAAAAAATATTTTTAACTTTCTGTGTCTTGGAGTGTTTTGCCTTAAAATAAGATAAATGTCTGAAATATAAGTCTGTAAGGTGCATTATTTTCTTTAAAGAGTATTTATTTATTTATTTATTTGAGAGAGACAGAGTTAGAGAGGGAGAGGCTGCATGCACAGGCAGGGGGGAGGAGCAAAGGGAGAGGGAGAAGTGGACTCCCTGCTGAGCAAGGACGCCCGCCCCCCTCCCCCGCCAATGCAGGACTGGATCCCAGAATCCTGGGATCATGACTTGAGCGGCAGGCAGATGCTTAACCGACTGAGGCACCCAGATGCCCCAAAGTACATTTAATTTTTGATGGGAAGTTTTTATTTAGAGTAAAGTTCTCTGGCACTGGAATTTAAGAGATGAAAATGAAGCTCTGGTTCTGGGTACTAACTAGCTAACTGGCCACTAACAACTCATTGAACAAAGCTAGGTTATCATGTTTGTTCTCTGAGGTCTTTCCAGTTCTGACACTCTATATAAAGTATGAATCTACGAATCCAGAGAGGTGATGAAACTGTGTGATGAAATAGAAGTATTAAAACAATCAGCTTGTCCCTAAAGATTAATAATTTTGTCAAATGACCTCTCTGCAAGGAAGATACCTAGTGGGGTAGCCTCTCTCTCGGGGAGATCTGGGACTTCAGTAGACACGAGGGTGTTTATATACATGGTAACATAGTGCCTGGGGCTTAACAGTTAGTTGAATGAGTGAATGAATGAAGGAATGAAACTTTGCAAGGCTGGTTAACATTCAGTGAAATGAAAGAGTCAGTGCCTTTTGAGAACAATAAAATAAATCCCACCATGGAATTTTAAGGACAGAATTCCCAGCTGTCGGTCCCCAAATGATTGATATTTCCTTCTCTGACCAGATTCCAGGTGAATAAATTACCTTCTGGCATTGAATACTGACCCCTACCCCCTCCCCATATACTTAAGCTGCCCCTGGAAAAGGTCATTTATGTTATCTGGGGTAGAAACTTAATTACCTAAGTCTGTTGACTTTTTCTGACCTGTCACAAATTTAGAAATGGTTCTGCACATAAAACAGTATTCTAGATAATTCTACCTTTAAATTAAACCTTCTTGGTGAGCAATTTAGAATTTTAAAAAAGAAATTAGAACAAAGAGAGAGCTTGCACAGATGCCCATATAGTAATTTAAACAGCAGTATAGATAAATGGCAATGGTGTCCCTTTTAAAGATTTTGGTACTTAGGAGACAGTACTGTTGGAATTGAAAAGCTTATCTTTATAGTCTATTTTACACTGCAATGGTTTTGATACAGATGTCTTGATTTATTACTTGAATAAATGAAGTCTGAGATAGCAGAACGGGTTTCAATTCTTTTTTATCTTGTGGTTTGCCTCTGTGTTCCCATGACAACGTTTTCTCGCAGGTTTTCTTTCCTTACCCTTTCCTTTCACATTCAAATGCAGAAGTCCTGTGGCTCATTGTACTACCCTCAATGATCTGTATGCCACCCTCCAATGCTACCGCAAGGAACTATATGCATTGTGGCATCTTGATCGGGAGAAGAGGGCAGAGAGCACATAGGCCACTTCACGGTTGGGTGTTCCTGTGACACACAGAATAGCAATTGGAATGGGAGCTAGGACCTAGAGACTCTGGCCCTCTCTTTGATTTAAGTTAGCTAAGGGTGGACAAGTCTCTTCATTCTGGATCTTAACGCCTTGTCTATAATGTGAAAAGATTAGACTGCTTTCCTCCCATCTAGTTCTATGATTCTAAGTTCTTGCCAATCCATGTGTGCCTACTTTAAAATTCAACCAAAACTACAGCTTTTAATGACAAATCCCTGAAAGTCCATCATATTTAGAAGTTACTGTGAGTTGGAAAACATCTTTATTGGTACAATTAGATGTCTCCTCACTATCTAGAGGGTAAGTAAGAACTAAATACTTTCTTTTAAAAAGGTTTATTTACTTTTAGAGAGAGAGTGCAAGCAGGGGGAGGGACAGAGGGAGAGGGAGAGAGAGAATCACAAGCAGACCCCCTGCTGAGTGCAGAGCCCAATTCCAGACTCTATCTCATGACCCTGAGATCATGACCTGAGCTGAAACCATGGGTCTGATGCTGAACAAACTGAGCCAGCCAGGCACCCCAGAACTAAATACATCTTAGAACACTTTACACCAACTGTTAATTGTTTTTATAAAATATTAGCTGCATTAGTCAAGTATTAGTTTAGCCTGAGACATTTGGACAAAGAGACTAAAATTGAGTGTTTTTTATAACTATACAAAAAGGAGTTTTGTTCTGTTTTTCTCTCATATTAAAAAGGAAATAAATGCTGAAAGGGATTGTTCTGTGTTTCGGTCTCTGGAATCAATTATTTGGCAAAGGAACTATTTGGATATCAATTCTAATCAGAAATTAAGACCCAGAATGGTGAAGAGACTTGTCCTCACTTAACTGGTTTGAGTTAGTTCCAACAGATTGCCTCAGTTTAAATTTGAAGGTTTGTGCCCTTGGACAAAAGTGTTCTACTTGTAAGATTTAGTTAAGATTCTTGGTTGTGTATAATTGAAATCCTCAAGGATACTTTATCCCAAATGCAGGGCACTCATTGGAAGAACACATGTGTGTAAGAGTGGAGTCTCATAGAACCCTAGGGCCTCAGGACCCTAAGATGTGGAGATGTGGAGATGTGGATGGGCCTCTTCTCTCTGTTGGTCTCTGGTCTTCTCTGAATCATTTTTTCTCTTTCTGCACATCTGCTTCTCCCTCTCCCACTCCCCCTGCTTGTGTTCTCTCTCTCTCTCTCTGTGTCAAATAAATAAAATCTTAGAAAAAAAACCTCTAAACCTCAACTTCTTTAATGGAAAGAAGAAGAAATAACACCCATCTCATGTAGTTAGTTGTAAAGTGCGTTAAATAAACTAATGTATGCAGAGTGCCTTTTATCAGAGGTACTTAATTAATTGCGGCTGGTATAATTCTTAATACTGTGGGCTCAAGTCCTCTCCTTCCAACCCATTTTAAAAGATTAAAAAAATAACATTTTGGATAAAATCTTTTTAAGAAGCACTTGATATTTATTATTACCTTGTTTCTTTAGAGGTACATACAACATAATTTAACTTTCTTGATAACTTAAGTAATTATTATAATAGAAATATTGTTTGCTGGCAGCTTTCATCTGTAAGACTATTTGCTTTGTACAAATACTCTGTTCTCTGAGTTCTTACTGTTTTTTAGTCATTTTTCAGTTTCCTTCATGTTGGCCTATTCCCTCTTAATGCTATTAGTGTGCTTACTTCTAAGAGACTTTTTAAAATCCACCACAGGCCAGGAAACTAACAAATAACTAAACTAACAAATTTGTTAAAATTGTAAAGCAAGTGTGTTAATTATGGAAAGTAAAAGTGAGGGGTTGAGTGGCTCATCTAGCAGAAAATATCATGGGTTTTAATACAGATTTGTGTGTGTGTGTGTTGTGTGTTCAGACATGATACTTTTGCTCTCTATAACTATGGTTTCAATCTGGGTGAATAATTGCTAAAGAAATAACTTCTGGATTCATTCATTCAATAACTATTTCTTGATCATTGTTCTAGGCACTGGGGATACAGCAGTGAATAAGACAAGCTCACATACTCTGGTAGGAGCAGGAAATGAAACAAGAAAACAAGATATGAACATACAACTTCATATTGTGACTGGTACCTGGAAGAAAATAAAACAGAAGAAAGTGGTGAGGTGAGGGGTGTTAGAATGAATAGTCTAGTTTGTGTGATGAGAATCGGCCTCACGGAGGAGGTGACTTTTGAATTAAGACTTGAATGACAGGCAGGAACCAGCCATGGAAAATCAGGGAGGGGAAGGTTCAAGGCAAAGCTTAGCACAAGAGTCCCACGTACCTGCAGGATCACTAGTGAGCATTAGTTATGAGAGAAGTCAAAGCCATAGGAAGGGACAGATCATATAGAGCTTCACAGACTCAGAAAGAAGTTTGAATTTTATTCTACATACAATGGGGAACTGTTGGAGAGTTTTAAACAGGAGAGGAACACAGAAGTTAAGGGAAGAGTGGGTGCATTGGTGAAGTAACTTCCCTAGTTACTCTACAGATTACTATAGTTACTACAGTTACCTATAGTTACTGTACAGATTACAGGATGTAATATTCCTGCCACCCACTCCTAATCTTATGGAAAAATCCTTGAGGTACACAGTTTAACTTCCTCCGGATGATAGGGAGCACTCATTTTTCCCTCAAAGTCCTTTAGTTCTGAACTATAGATTTTATTTATCTATTTATTTATTTGACACAAAGAGAATAAATCCAAGCAGAGAGAGCAGCAGAGGGAGAAGGAGAAGCAGACCCTCTTGACAGGGAACCTGATGAGGGCTTGATCCCAGGACCCTAGGATCATGACCTGAGCCAAAGGCAGATGCTTAACCGACTGAGCCACCCAGGTGCCCCTAGTTCTGAGCTATAGAGCTATGACGAATTCCTGAAGGAGTAAGTCAGGTAGAGGGGGGAGAATACTCCAGTTCCTCAAGTATTTGAGGTTTCCCTGAATGAAACTGCATTCTAATGATAGACAATTGAGCAGATCCTTTCAATATTTGTAACCTTGAAAAGTTTGATTTTGTTTAGGATAACGATGTTTAGGATTTAAATTAATAAAATCTTTCTTTTTCTATTATTACAAAATGTATTGCACATTGCTCCATAAATATAACCTCTAGATTGTTGATGGCATAGTCACTGTAAGCGACCTCCTCTTTTACTAATTCCTTCACTTCTTTCCTCATGTCCTTTAGTTCCTCCACTTCACATTGGCAAGGCATTAAACTGTGAGGCCTCCAGGCTGGTGACTTGTCAAGCAAGGGGTAGCTGGTACTGTTGGAGTCAATCCAAAGTAGAATAAAATCTCAAACTATCTTTGGGGTCATAACTTTAGCATAGTGGTATTTTTATGACAATATATTTCTCTTGTGGCTTAGACTAATATTTAGGGATTTCTTGGGTGGGCCTGTGGCCAAGGAATTACCATAATATTTCTGTTTGGCTCAGCTTGTTGACCTACTTTTTGCAATCTACTTTGCAAATAATCTCTGTGAATGATGTCCCCTCAATAGTGATAACTATTCTCCTGAAGAACCAGCTTTATTCCATGTTTTGAACAACCTACAAAATAAGTATTTTCACCATAAATAATCATTCCTACTTTTCATGCCATTTGAGAAAGCTTAATGGCAAAATTCTTTCTATTTTCATCCTCAATCTGTTTTAGGAAGTGAACTCTTCCTTACAGTTCTCTACAAAGTGCACTTTCACCTTTTTATGCTGTTTTGTGAACCATTTGTGGTTGGTTGCCTTCTGTGCATTTACTGGGCTGTCTTGTTGTTTGTAGCCTCTGAGGCCCTTTGGGAAAAGAAAAAAACATTATAAGAATCCAACTAGAAGGAATTATACTGTTGACTATTGTAAGTTACTTTAAGCATTGTTAAAAGAATTTTTTAAATGTTTCTGTAGGTTCTTTGGGCATAAAATAGGTGGGAGATTCTTCTCCTGCTTTCTATAAGCCTGAAGTTTGAGGCAAACAAACCTATATGCAAAGAGGCATTTTAGACATATACAAGAAACATCAGCAGAATAAGGACAAAGGCTTGCAACTTTGGGTGATAATAGTGTAGGCCTGCCCTCTGGTGATGGCCTCATGATTTGGGGAGAAAAGTCACCACCTCTCTTCCATTTTGTCAGGGGAACATCCATACTGGAGATGGGCCTCAGGGGCTTTCTGAGTGAAGAAAGGAAAAACATGGCTGACTGATAGACTATAAAGAGGATTTGAGTATGGAGTTTCTCCTGAGTTCACTTGTGAATTTTCTTATTTATTAATAAGGAACGTAACAACTAATATAATCATATACACATAGAGTGAATGTTTTCCTAACTGAAAACTAGGATTTCTGTGTTGTAAGTTTACACCTTTTATTCAAAATATTAAAAAAAAAATTAAAATAATAGACCACATTTACTGAATAAAAAATGCCAAGAAAAGAAGCACATATTTCAGCACAAAAATATGCATCATTTAATGCAACATTGGAGAATTTGGAGTCAGGACCAGAAAATCTGGACCTGGACTGCCATGTTTGTGCAATAGAGAGAGGTAGTAGCCTCCCCTGGGATGGAGAAGATTTCTCCTCACCCTGGAAGATTTCCCTTCCCAGGTGGCAGGCAGTGATGGCAACTGATAAAGGCCACTTTGCAAAGTGTTGCTAAGAGATGGAAGACACTCAGGAATGGGTCCTGTAAGCTTGATCAAAGTCAGTGAATCTCAATCTGTTTCCTCGTCAGCATGTGCAGGGAGGTAGGGAGGGAGGCTGGGCTTGGGATGCCTCTTTGAATGTGTCTCCTTGTGTAAGGACTACAATCTTGCCTATAGCATGTGAAGGATTCTGTCATTTGGACAGCAAATCAAAGCAGGTGATCCAGGCTGGGCGTGAGCAGAATGTGGCCTCTGAAGAAAAATGAGGTTTAGAACTTTGTGACACTGTAATAATATGTCAGTTCACAACAGTAATGTATACATTGGCTTTTCTGCATCTTTCTTCCCAGACAAAATGATTTTGAGACCTCTCAGGCCCCTTAAGCATGAAGACAGGCCAAAGAATCCATAGTGTTAATATCCCCCCTTTTGCAGGCTTGCCTAGTCTATCCTGCATGTGCAACAGTCTTTGCCTTGTGAAAAAATTAGTTCCTGATCGGTTAAGAATAGGAAAAAGAAAAAAATAAGTTACTCAAGAACTATAACTATAACAGGTATCAAAAGCCATCACCATGTTCAGAGAAAGAGCCATTTCGTTATTTTTCATAAATCACATAAAATCTTGCTCCATACCCCCATCTTCCTGGACTAGCAATAAATTCAGTCTGGATATTATCAGGATTTCCTGTCCACTAAAATTGGGCCAAGGCTCAAAAGATTCCCATGGTATGAAAGCATTCATGAATTCTTGCATTTACTTGCTCCTTCAGCACATGGTCAGCCATGTTTGAGAGCACAGACCCCCAAGCCAGACTCCAGGTATGAGACTCAGCTCTGCCTATACCTTCCTAGCAGGGTAGGCTTGCTTGGGTGAGTTACTTAATCTTTCTGTACCTCAGTTTCCTCATCTGTGAGTTCCTACCAGATAGGAAAAACGAATTAATTTCTAATTTGGGCACTTGGGCCCATGCGTGGCACAGAGTACGCAGATGCTGGGGAACTCCAGCCTCAATCCAACTTCGACGACCAGCTCCAATTTTGATCACCAATACTCCACCCACCCTAACCTTTTCCAAACTGCCTTTCATTCAAGGCTGTGTGCCTTCAGGTCTGGCAGCTTCATTGCTTCTGTGCCCCAGGACCTGGGATCTGGACTCCCCCTCTGCTGCTGGAAAAGGAACACAGGAAGTAGACAAGTCAGGAACTGGGTGGGCTGGGGAGGGGGGGAGTTGAGGTCTCTCTCTACCTGTAGGTTTGAATGATGATTCCTTTCCTTACCCTGTTCCATCTCCAAGTATAAAGACCAAGGCTATTACTTTCTTTGTCTAATCGTCAACTTTTGTGTTATGTGAAACTAGTATGTGAATTCTCCATCAAGTCATCATCTACTGCAGTCCAGAACTGATGGACCTGGAGAAAAGGAAATGCACTGAAGCTCAGAACTACAGGAAAACAAAAGAGAGCTCTCTGTAGTTAGAAGCATGAAGTAATTTGCTTCAGATTCTAAAATAAGGTTGGGAATGGGAGGCAGAAATATGAAATCATGCCTGATTCTTTGATAAAATCCTAACTAAGAACAAGTCATTTCAAAAACGCACCCACCCTTCCTTTAATTTCTGCCCTCTCCTACTTAAAACTTCCCTGAGGGTACTGCCTCTGAGCAGTCCCCCAGGATTAAACAGGATTCACATTGTACCCCTTGCCAGGCTCAGGCAACACCCTCCTCTCCCAGAAACTTGTTTTAGGATCTTTAGCGTCTCCTAACAGATGGGAAATGTCTTGAGAGACACTGTGCTTTGACATATAAACTTCTCCAAGGCATGGCAGAAGGCTTGGCTTAAAGGGAAGGGCACTGAAAAAAAAATCAAGAGAAAATTCACAAATTCATGTCAATAAATTATTCTGCCCACTAAATGGTTTGGAGAGGTTTTTAATTATTAGACTACATTCTAAAAACAAAACACTAAGACTGGGTCTGCCTGGCCTAAGTAAAAAGGAAAGAGTTAAAGAAAATTTGGGTTTTACAAAAATTTCTTGATAAGCTATGCTGGTTCTCTGGATCCAATATCCTAGATTCAAGATTCAAGTTGCTTGGTTAGTTCCAGTAGATCCAGTGTCCTTTTTTTTTTGTTTTTTAAAAATTTTTTGGAGGGAAAACCAACCTTTATTTACACCTGTGTTACAGTTCAGAGCCATCTTAAATAGGATAGCAAAGCAGGAGAAAGCACAGATCCTGGGACCAAAGTTTAAATTCAAACATAATCATATTAACTATGTGACAATTGGAGAGAGCCTCACCCCAGCTTCCAGCAGCTGTTGCAGCTGCCTACCCCCACCCCCACCCCTCCAGGCCCTCCCTGGGGGCTTTCCCTGCAAGGCATCTTGGCTGAAGGAGCATGGGCTCTGCAAGTCACAGTTCCGCTGGTTAGGCTGGGACTGGAAATAGGAACTCTAGAACTGATGCAAGGACCAAGGGAGAAAAACTGCACATAAGTCTTTGATAAATATTAGTTATCTACAAGTCTTGCCCAGGACAAGGATGTGTCCAAAGTAGGCAACGACGTAAAAAGTGGGATGCACAAGACAATTTATTTGGCACCAAAAGAAAGAGATAGTACCCCATTTTATGTTTCTATTATCTCATCTTTTAAACTTTTTATTTTGTGTTTTAAAGTTTACATGATGCATTAAGATGATAGTATTAATTGCAATGATGATTGGGTTCAGGGGAAAAGGTTTAAACATTGCTAAGCATATCACACTAAAAATTAATATTAAAAACAAATATTATTTACTTGACAATTTTGTCTAAGTCTTACACTTCTTGTAGCATCAGGATGCATCTGAAATAGGGAGGGAGTGCCCAGAACTATGATCTACTTCTGTTCCAAATTCCAATGTTTGGAGCTTTTTCCCACACCACCAAGTAATTCTACACCAGCTGGGTACCATACAATTCAACTCAATTCTAACACTACTGACATGGAGATAGCATCCAATCCCACAGGTTGAGTGTTTAGTACTACAAGATTGCCCCTCTCCCCCCATCCCCCATTTTAGATGCCAGACCAGACGGTCACCTTTGCTTCTGACCTGCTAACTGTAGATTGGAGCTCTCCTCAATCACTCTTTGCATTCAATTAATTTGCTAGAGCTCACAGAATTCAGAGAGACAGTTTACTTACTAGATCACCGGTTTATTATAAAAGGATATAACTCAGGGACAGCGAGATGGAAAAGACCATAGGGTGAGGTCTGGGGAAATGGCACGGAGCTTCCTTCCCCTCACTGGGGAGGTGTGCCGCTCTCCCCGTATCTCCATTGTTTGCCCACCCAAAGGCTTTCTGAGCCCCACCTTTTCTGGTTTGATGGTGGCTTAATTGCACAGGTATGATTGATTAAATCATCAACCACTAGTAATTGAATTCAATCTGCTGTCCTCCCCTCCCTTGCGGTGTGGGAAGGGGGAGCTGCACTGTAGTTCCAACTCACCCTTAGGGGCTTTCCAAAAGTTACTTCATTAACATAACAAGAGACATGTTTGTGGCCCTTATCGCTTAGGATGGTCCAAGGGTTTTAGGAGCTCTAAGCTGAGGAAGGGACAAAGACCAAATACACATTTCTTATTATAAATCACAAGTTTACGTACAGGCAGTAGGCTATTTTGTGATACTCCTAACCAAAGGGAATCCCTTCTGGTCCTGAATTCCGTACCACCTAAAAATAGGATCTTATCTTATAGATTGAGATTTGGAGTAAGGTTCCCAGATTTAGCAAATAAAAATAGCAATATTTGAGACGTACTTTTACTTTTCAGTGTAATTATTTGTTGTTTATCTGAAATTCAAATTTACTGGTGTCCTATATTTTATCTAGCAGCTCCTTGTTTGGAGTCAACTTGTTGCCCTCAGCTAGCTAAGGGATCTTGGACAAATTACTTAACTTCTCTGAGCCTCACTTTCTTTGTGCCCCTCCATTGTTGTGAGCATTCTTTTCATAGAGGATGTCAAGCACTTGCACAGTTCTTGCACAGAGCCGATCAAGTTCCTACTAAATTCTAGGTGTTATCATAATCACAGATAACCCTATTACTTATAGTTTCAATTGTCACCTAGTTTTCCCTAATATTCCCTAGTATTACCTAGTTTCAAGTATTTCTATACAAATTTTACCTCTTTTACTAGAAGTTGGGATCCACATCTGCACAGGCTTGCACAGAATAAGTACATAATTTGTTGAATTCTGAATAAACATAGCCTCTAGCACTTCTGGGAAGGCTGGCGGCTTGGCTACTTGGCTGGCCCTTCTTCCCATTTCCCTGTTCCCTTCCTTTCCCTTTCCCCATATGAAGAATAAAGCTTGGTTCCTAAGTTATTTCAAGCAATCTAAGACCTTGTAGAAACTGCTTCAGTCACATTTTATAGGCCAAAAGATCCCACAACATGTATAAGATTTATTGTTCATATTAAATTGAAAAGCTCCCTTGTGCAATTCTTTGGAACTACTGATGAAAATGAATGGCATTCATTAGAACCGTTGTAAAGATTTAATGACACTTGCATTCAAGCTGCTGAAAGTAAATAATTATGATGCTGGGTAGCTATTTTTCTGCAGAGTTTAGACAGTTTAAAACAACTTGCCCTATGTTAGCTTGACATTAACTCAGGGTGTGTGAACAATCCCTATCGGAACTCTGATCTTGGGGCACCTGGGTGGCTCAGTCGGTTTAGCGTCTGCCTTTGGCTGAGGTCAGAATCTTAGGGTCCTGGGATGAGCCCTGTGTCATTCTCCCTGCTCAGCAGGGAGTCTGCTTCTCCCTCCCCCTGCTTTTGGCACTCACACTTGCTCTCTCTCCCTCTCAAATAAATAAATGAGTAATCTTAAAAAAATTTAAAAAATAAATTAAATTAAATAAGCAATATGCCTGAGTGGTACATTTTAAGTGGCTTGCCCTTGGCCCTTACAGCTCCACGTGCAGGCCGCAGATGAGCCAATATCAGGGGACTGGGCGGTCAGTCCTGTATTCCTAGCACATGGACTTGAGCCATGAACAAATGAACTTAAGTGAACTTTTGGGCATGTGGAAAAGCACTGTCTTCCATGTGATCATCAGAAGGCATTTCCCAAGTGCCTAGCTAATGGAGGGATTTTCCTTTAGACCCCAGGTGTCCATGTTGAAAGCTAAAGGGAGATCCCTGCAGTTGGCAGAAAAGACAGAATGTGTGGACAGATGCCAGGAGCATTTCTCCAAGCTGGCCAGCAAACAGTACGAGAAGGGCTGCATTTGATAGACTCAGTGGTCGGCCTGTTGGCTCAAGGGGGAAAATGTGTCACACACAGGTGACTGCTGTGTATCTCTCCAGAACAACTCCTAGCAACTCCTGCTTTGCCTGGCTTACCATGCTTCACTTCTCCCTGAGCCTTGTGTGTCACCCCTTGCTACTGGCTTAGGACACACCGTGAAAGACTGTGTCTGGACCACCAAACTGTACTTTCATCTTCTATTTCTGGCTACTCATTTGTGTGGGATTTCCTGTCCTTTCACAGGCTTTTTGAGTATGCTTCAGACTTGTGAGCTCATTGAACGCACTGGTTAGAGTCCAAGGGCTTTTCTGAGGTCCTTTCTGTGGGAGGTGGTTTGAAGAATGCAGTGACTCTTGGTGCAGTGATGGCTTTCAGTTTCCTTATTTCTCAAGTGAACATTGGATGCGATGTCTCTGGAGTGTCTTCCATCTCAAATATTCTGTGAGCCTCTGGTATGGAATGATAGGTATGAACATAACCATAAAACACTATAAAGTAGGGTCACTACTGTTTCATGTTTTTCCCTGCATCATATCGCAAACTAAGATGTAGCTTGATACCAATTTCTCTCAATAATTTCTTCAAATTGACCAATTTTTAAAAATGATAACTGAGATAATTGAATGTCTACCCAAAGAATGCACCAGCCTTATAGCTTCAGCACTAACTTTCACTCATGTAACAAATATGCCTTTACAGGCTCTGTGCTAGACATTAGTTATATTAATAATAATAATAAATAAACCCCAGACTTGTTCTTGAAGTGTAGATAATCTAGTTGAGAAGGCAGACATTGAATATGTAATTAAAAGTATGATAAGGGACACCTGGGTGGCTCAGTTGGTTAAGCTGCTGCCTTCGGCTCAGATCGTGATCCCAGGGTTCTGAGATCGAGTCCCACATCGGGCTCCTTGATCAGTGGGGAGCGTGCCTCTCTCTCTGCCTCTGCCTGCCACTTTGCCTGCTCGTGCTCTCTCTCTCTCTGACAAATAAATAAATAAAATCTTAAAAAAAAATAAAAGTATGATGAGTGTTATAAGGAAAGTCAAGATGCTATAGAAATGTAAAATGGGGGTACCCAGCCTGGTTTGAATGGGTAAGAAAAGCTTCCTGCCAGGAGTAACTATCCAGGTTAATAATAAGAGCTAACATCTTTGAGTATTTATTGTATGTCATCATGTTATGTGCATTACTTCATTTAATCTTCACAAGAGCCCCATCAGGTAGGGTCTATTATTATTTCTACTTAGAGAGAAAAAAAAATCAAAGCACGAGAGGTGAAAAATGTGGCCAAGGCTCCGAGCTAACACCTAGATATGAGTGCACATAGTTGCACACCACATTCTTTCCTGATTCTGGGGTAGAAGAGAAGCTGGACCAGCCCGGACACAAAGGCTGGTCCAGGACTGATGGACTGTGTGAAATTGCACAGGAAGAAAGTCAAATGGTTATGTGTGTACTTGAGAGGGAGTTTCTCATTGTCCCTCTGTTCCTTAAGATAATAAGGTGTTTGTGAAAGAAAAACAACCTGCTTTAGAATTCAAGAAAGAAGGAGATGGGATGGTTATATACAGCCAGAGGTATTAGGGTTTGTGAGAAGTAGAGTTTCTCTAAAGTAGAATTTTCTCATAAGTAAGATAGATGGCATAACCTAATTTTCTAATAAGCCTTAAGTAATAAAACTCTATAGTGACCTTAATGAAATTCCACCTGGTATCTATCAGATGACAATAACAGTGGAGGTTGAGTGTTTTAATAATAGAACAATTCTAGTGAAATTCACAAAGGCATTGATTCTAGCAGGTTCTTTTTCTCAGCACTTGGAATTATTACTATTTAGGGAAGAAGTGGGAATAATAAGGAAATATTACAATGGTGGTACGAATTTAATTTCTGACATTTTAAGCATAGCCCTAAAAAGTTTAACTTGAACATTTCTTAGCTAGGAATGACATAACATTTAGAGATGAATGTGCTAGCCAGCATTTACATTCTTCAGTATTATTATCAGTATTATTAGAATGTTTCCATCTTAACTTCAAAAGAAGCAATTTAAGCGTGTCCAACATTACTTTATCTAGGTGCATACCAAAAGCATCTTTAATTATTAGGAATCACATGCTACTAAAACCTAATTAACTAGAATTCAACTACCTGGACTTCACAATTAACTTGAATTTCTTTTTGTATTGTGTCTAAGGCTTAAGGGAAATTGCCAGATAATAAGGTGTTAAAAATTAAAAAAAAAAAAAACTCATATATTTTAAGACTAAAGCATGTCATGCTGACTGTGCACCTCAAGCCAGGATCCTGTGCATTCTGATTCTGCTACACTTGGGATTAAAGGCTGAACTTGGAAATTAGATGGACCTAGCTGAGAGTCCTTATTATACTGTTGTTAGTCTCCATGCAAGTTGTTTAATTTCTTGATAGCTCAATTCATACATCTGGTCAAAAGGGATAATACTGTCTTGCTGTAATACGGGAAGAATTAAAAGGGATTGCATAAGTAAAGCAGGGAGCCAGATCAGGCATTTGACAGGTGCTCAAGAAACTGAAATCATTTAAAACCAAGATTTAGCCATCCCAATATGACAAATAATAATTTAAAAAAGTGACATTATATTTGGTATTCAGTGCTCTTATAGAAAACTACGCCTTCGTTGTTTCAAAAATAATTTTTTTAAAAGATTTTTTATTTACTTATTTGACAGACAGATCACAAGTAGGCAGAGAGGCAGGCAGAGAGAGAGGAGGAAGCAGGCTCCCCGCTGAGCAGAGCGCCCGATGTGGGGCTCGATCCCAGGACGCTGGGATCATGACCTGAGCCGAAGGCAGAGGCTTAAACCACTGAGCCACCCAGGCGCCCCTCAAAAATAATTTTTAACAATAATGATTAACATTAAAATATTTCCTGGTTAAGCTTACCTTGGTAATTAAAATCAAGTATCTAGAATGCCCAATTTAGAAAATACTCAGGTTAATAAAGACTTGATTTTTTACATATTCAGAAACTACTGTATTTTATCTACAAAAAAATAGGATCACCTTCCAGAGTCAATAGAATGGTGAAGTGTGATTTTAGTGAAGTTTAAATAGACTGCCAGGTAGGAATTAGTGCTCTGTTTCTCTGCCTCTTTAAGCTAATTCTGATTTTTTTAAGTCTCATTGTCTCATGCATGCCTTCTAATTAATTTCATAGTTTTGTTTTTTGCTGAATACCTATTATCACCTTTATTTTGCCAGGGTAATAGACTTTTTTCTTGACTAATGTTGAATGGTTCTGAATTTTCTTTTCTTTTGCATTTGGGGCAAAATAGACAAATCACAGAGGTATGACTTTGAAAAGACCGATTTTCAAATATAGGTTTTACCATATGTATATAGTAACACTTCGACTCAGGTCATGATCCCAGGGTCCTGGGATTGAAACCCACACTGGGCTCCCTGCTCAGCATGGAGTCTGCCTCTCCCTCTGTCCCTCACCCAAGCTCTTTCTCCCCCTCCCTCTCGAATAGATAAATAAATAAATATTTTAAAAAGTTATGTATTTTAAAGAATACTAGTATATACCTTCTACTTACAGAAAATGATACTGGTTTGTTATTTATTGATGCTAATTCTAAAGATTCCTTCTTAAATTATTTAAGTAAAAATTGTTGTAGGAATTGAACAGGACTGTTGTAGGAATGAACAGATATTATTCATATGGAACAAAAATTGCACATATGATGTGTGAGGAGGTGAAACTAGGGAAACAGTGGAATATTGCTTCTCTTAGCTTCACAACTCCGGCAAGTCACTTCACTTTTTTTTTTTTTTCCACTTCACTTTTCTAAGTTTTGATTTCCTCATCTACAAAATGGGAATTAGACCTTATGATGACCACATCAACTGTAAGCATCCTGAGCTTATGACCACATTTTACTCATCCTTATCTCCCAAAAACAACATAGTGAGAGAAACACTGCTATGTGGCTCAGCGTAGGACTGTAAGATTCAATAAATTAACTGGAACCTCTTCAATTCTACCATTTGAAGTTGTCTCTAAGTCTATAGTAACTAGTATGTCAATTTTCTTTTCAGTTGCTACTCGCAGAGATACACTGCATAACCACAAGCTGAATATCCAAACCTCGTTTTCCTTTTCGTGTGTGTGTGCGTGCACGCGCGCGTACACACATGTGCCCTGGACATATGAGATGCAATGAATGAAATAAGAAAAATGTCAGAAATAGTGAATGTCCTCGAGAAGTTTACAGGGAAGGCAGTTAGAAGACAAGTTAGGCATGTAAGTGAGCAAATATAATTGGATGTGGCAAATTGCCCAGAATGGGGAGGCAAAAATTTTCAGCAAGTTTTAGGAGGAGATGGAACGTGACCTGGAAGGAAGAGGTGTTTAAAATAAAGAGTAAGAAGAAGAAGGACATTCTCAGTGGGGTTAGCCATGTGTGTAAAGTCTCAGCAGTGATGTTTTTAAATGTACAATTTAACAAATTTACTAGAAAACAAGCAAAACAGTAGTACCTGTTTACTCCTGATTCAGGCACAGTATTTGCAAACTGACATGCTTGTTGGTTGAGTCATTTGTTAATTTTGTCTTGTCACCAATGATTAGATTATTAACTATGTCCTTTTTTTAATATTCCAAAATATTCTCTAACTATAAGGATCTTGACCAACTAAATTACTTTACCTCTTTTGCTTGCTTGTTTTGTAAGCATGGTGTGGTTGTGTGTGGGGGGTGGTCTTATAAGGACTGTCAACTATGATTTCACTTATTTCTTTTTAAGAAATTCTAAGCTGGTGTAGGAAAATGGGAAGGAATGAAGACAAATGAGGCATGATCAGATGCCACTGGTGGAGGCTGGCTCCTGGCTGATGCCTGCAAATTGTGCCAAGGCTAGAAAGGAAAACCTGGTTAATGAATGTGCCCTACTGTGTTTTGGGGCTGATTGAAAGAGGACAAAGAAAGGGCCACTCAGAGGAGGTAGAAGCCAGGAGCCTTCAACAAAGGGTTGTTGTTTCCTTGCCAAAGAAGGTATCTAGATAATCGGGGACAGGCACCTTCTGAGCCACTTGCTTTTCTTAAGCTTCATGCCCTTGCATGACCGGTTGCTTCCATTTATCATCTTTCATTTCCTCTTTCCTCCTTTAGTTAACTTCTTAACTAAGGAAATAGTAAAGAAGAATTTCATCCTATCAATAAAAAATAGGTGTAGCAATGAAACAATGATCAATTTGGCTTTATCAGGGAAGCCTATTTCATGCTAGTAAGATTTATTGACATATATTAATGATAGTCTTGAGCTATGTATAAGATCCACAGATCTCTGTGACTATAGATAGGAGGAAACCAATAATCCTGTAAGTAAAGCTACAGATATTTATGTATTGATAGAAAAGAGGTAGAGATAGCAAAATCTCTATATATAGATGTTTCTAAAGCTGCTTTTTGAAATTCAGTTAAATTTTAAAGTGGTTTTTCTTTTCAGTTTTTCTCTAGTCATCCAAAACCACAGACTCCTTAAATCCCCACGCTTCAAAATGTATTCACTTCCTTCAGCCAACACTGTTCACAAATAAGGAGGAAAACAAACCCCAGCTCAAGAAAACCTGATATTTCAGGGAGTTAGGGCCCACCAAACATCATAATATAAAATAGTTGCTGTCATTTGAAAGGTCATTGAAATTTGGGGCTGCCTTAGGTAAAAGCCCTCATCTCAAGCAAGGATTTGCCTGCAGCCCTGGCAGACTTGCTAATCCTTTGGTTCTCAGCACAGTTGAGAATGCAGTGCTAGGCACAGCAGAAAACTAGAAGTTCTCATGATTATTGGAGACAGAAGGCAGCCTGGGGTGGGTACGCTGGTCCAGAGGCTAACTATCAGAGCTGAAGAGGAGTCTGGCAGGCTGGAAATGAAGAAAATGATCCAAGAGAAAGAAAAGCCTTGAACATCCATGAGTTATTTCTTTCCTATTTCTCTCCTTTTGTTGTCTCCATAATCTGTTCTCTAACCTTCCTTCTTTTTGTTGTGGAGTGATTAGAGGTCTCAACTCAACATTCTACAAACATAAACAATTTTAATTTTTTTAGTAACTGATAATATACTTGCTCTCACTGAGGGAGGAGAAAGGGGAATCTATTTGATCTCATCAAAGAAAGTATCCCAATATAACCTGATACTGTTTTAAATCTCGGACTTTTCTAAAAGCTTCAATCTCTCACCCTCCTGCTGAGGCTAGTTCTTTGTTCAAGAGCAGCCGCTGCTGCTACTGTTGTGAGGAGTGAGTTGCAGTTTGGCATGCCCTGTATTCCTAGTCCTTCTCATAATTTCCCCATTTTCCCCCCTTGGAGCTGCATCTTCTGCAGGAGCAGCCGCAGAGCTGGAAGGGAGGACACCCATCTTCCCATGAGAAAGAAGGCAGTCTACAGAATCTAGAAGCCTGAGTGTGGTCACTCTTTGTGGACCACTGCTGGGGTGCCCTTCCTTAGTCTGATTCCTGGCATGATGATGCAGACTCAGTGACAGCTGGGTCTGTTTGTGTGGAGGGAAGTGCCCATGACTTAGACCTTGATCATTCTGTTTTTCATGGTCTCTGTTAAAATGGGGATTGCAGCGTAGGTGGCATACAGAATTTGCATGGGCAGCATTCAGCTCCAAAATGTAACCAACCCAAAAGATCACTGGAGGATAGTCAAACTTTCCTGTAGCTCTTGCCAACAGTACATGTTGTATTCCTTCAGGCTGGACAACCTGCTTTGCATAGTGACCACAAAGGCAAGCTATTGGCTTCCCTCCTTCACTTAATCTCATTTGGGTCACAGAAACCAGCTGGGGTCTTGCCTTGACCCAAATCCCCTGAGAACTGGAATGGCAATCTCCTCACTTTCTCTTTCCTTGGTGTGCTCCATGTATGGTCCACTCTCATTCTATTGGCCTAGGTACTGCTGAGCCTCTTGCCATCAAAAATATCCAGATAAATAGCTGGTACCAGTCCTTGATTTCCAGAAACCCTCCAAACTTCAGAGGACTTATGTACAATGTGCTTAGTTACTCCAATTCAGGGAAAAAGAAGGGATACTGGCAATATTTTAGTTGGGCCTAATTGCTAGTGTAGACAACAATGAGAAAAAGTATCATAAAGAAAAATTAACTTTTGTGTATGTGCATATATATGTGTGCATGTGTACACAGTTCTATGAGTTTTAACACACACACGTATATGTAGATAATACATGCATGTGTAAATTTGTGCAACCAACCACCAGTATAATTGGGAAATATAATGGTTACAATCACCCCAAAACACTCACTTGTGCTATTCCTTTATAGTTATACCTCCCCCTCACCCATATTCCCTGGAAATCATGAATCTGTTCTGTCTTTTCAAAAATGTCATAAAAATGGGATAACAGATATGTAATTTTTTGAGACTTGCTCCTATCACCCAGTTAGTCTCAAGGATTTTGAGGTTCAACCAAGTTATTAGTTATTGCTTCTATCAATAGTTGTTTCTTTTGAATGCTGAGTATTCCACTGCATGGGTGTTCCACAATTTTTCATCCATTTATCCTTTGAAAGACATTGAGCTGTTTCCAAGTTTTACTGATTATGAATATAGCTGCTATAAACATTCATGTACAAGTCTTGTGTGAACATTAGTTTTCATTTCTCTAGGGAAAATACTCAAGAAAGAGATTGCTAGGTCATATGGTAAGTATATATTGAACTTCATGAAAAAACAAAACAAAACAAACCCTGCCAAGCTGTTTTCCTAGAATGGTTCTACCATTTTGCACTCCCACCAACAACGCAGGAGAGATCCCATTTTTCCTTTTGCCAGGATTTGGTATTTCTTCTGTTTTGTGTTGGTACCATTCTAATATGGGTGTAGTAGTAGCTCCTCCTGGTTTTAGCTTGCACTTACTTCCCTAATGCCTAGCCTTATAATCTCTTTAGTGAAGTAATTCTTCAAGTCCTTTGCCCATTTTTTTCCTTTAAGCCATTCATTAGGTGAATTTTTTCTTTCTTTTTTTTTTTTGAGTTTTGAATGTTCTTTATATATTCTAGATATAAGTCCTTTGTCTTATATGTGGCTTGTAAATATTGTATCAGTCTGTAGCTTATTTTTTCATTTTCTTAATAGTGTCTTCACTAAACAAAATTTGATGGACTACAATTTATCATATTTTTTCTTTTATAGATCATGCTAATGGAATATGTCTAAAAATTCTTCATTTAACCTTAGATCATAAGATTTTTTCAGTTGTTTCTTCTAGTAGTTTTATGGTTATAGGTTTTAGGTTTAAGCTTATTACCCATTTTAATTTTTGTGTGTGAACTTTAAATTGAGGTATACTTTTTTTGTATAAAGATAAACTGTTGCTCCGATATCCTTTGTTGAAAGGCTATACTTTCTCCATTGAATTGCTTTTGCATTATTGTTAAAAATGAAATAGTCATATTTGTGTGGGTCTATTTCTGGACTCTGTTCTGGTCCCTTGAAGTACGTGCATTTCTTCATGAATACCACTCTGTCTTATTACTGTAGCTTAAAGTCTTAAGACTGGATGCTGTGATTACTCCAACTTCATTATTCTTCAAAACCGTTTTAGTTATTCTAGCTCCTCTACCGTTCATATACATTTTAGAATCAGCTTGTTTATATCTTCAAAAAAATCCTGCTTGGAGCATTCCTCTCAGGTCCCCTCCTTCTTTGGGAGCTTTGTACTCTCACTTAATAAACTTTACTGTTGCTCAATAAACTTTGCTTTGCTGCCCATCAAAAAAGAAAAAAAAAAATCCTGCTTGTATTTAGGTTAGTATTGCATCTATAGATCAGCTTGGTGAGAATTGGCATCTTTAACATGTTGACTCTTCCAATTAATGAAGTCAGAATGTCTCCATTTATTTCGGTCTTCTTTGAGTATTTTTAAATGCATATTTCTTAGGTTTGGGATGTAGCCCCTGAATATTTTTTTTTTTTAGACTTTACCTAACTATTGCAATTTGGGAACTTATTATAGATAGCATATTTTTTGTTTTAGTGTCAACTTTTCTTTCTTATTTATTTATTTAGATTTTATTTATTTATTTGTCAGAGAGAGCGAGCACAAGCAGGCAGAGTGGCAGGCAGAGGCAGAGAGAGATGTAGGCTCCCCACTGAGCAAGGAGAGGGACTCGATCCCAGGACCCTGGGATCATTACCTGAGCTGAAGGCAGCCACTTAACCATCTGAGCCACCCAGGAGTCCCAACTTTTCTTTTTTAAATTATAGTAAAACACACATACCATAAATTTTATCATTTAAATTATTTTATTTTATTTAAGTAAACTATTTTTCCAACTTGGGGTTTGAACTCACAATCCTGAGATCAAGAGTCATAATCTCTACTAACTGAGCCAGCCAAGCACCCCTCATTTTAACCATTTTAAACCATTTTAAAATGTACAATTCAGTGGCATCAAATACTTTCATAATGTCATACAATCATCACTTCTATCTAGTTCCAAAACTTGCTTATTACCCCAAAAGTAAACGGTATTATTATTTTTTTTAATTTATTTCTTTTCAGTGTAACAGAATTCATTGTTTTTGCACCATACCCAGTGCTCCATTCAATACGTGCTCTCTGTAATACCCACCACCTGGCTCCCCCAACCTCCCACCCCCCGCCCCTTCAAAGCCCTCAGATTGTTTTTCAGAGTCCACAGTCTCTCATGGGTCATCTCCCCTTCCAATTTCCCTCAACTCCCTTCTCCTCTCCATCTCCCCATGTCCTCCATCTTATTTGTTATGCTCCACAAATAAGTGAAACCATATGATAATTGACTCTCTCTGCTTGACTTATTTCACTCAGCATAATCTCTTCCAGTCCTGTCCATGTTGATACAAAAGTTGGGTATTCATCCTTTCTGATGGAGGCACAATACTCCATAGTGTATATGGACCACATCTTCTTTATCCATTCGTCCGTTGAAGGGCATCTTGGTTCTTTCCACAGTTTGGCGACCGTGGCCATTGCTGCTATGAACACTGGGGTCCAGATGGCCCTTCTTTTCACTCCATCTGTATCTTTGGGGTAAATACCCAGTAGTTCAATTGCAGGGAAGCTCTATTTTTAATTTCTCAAGGAATCTCCACACTGTTTTCCAAAGTGGCTGCACCAACTTGCATTCCCACCAACAGTGTAAGAGGGTTCCCCTTTCTCCACATCCTCTTCAACACGGTATTATTTTTTGAAGTTATTTTTCAATTGTACTTTGTTAGTATATAGAAATAAGACTCTTGTGTGTTTACTTTGTATTTTGTGACCTTTCTAAATTCACTTACTAGTTCCAGAAGTTTTGTTGTAGATTTCTTGGGATTTTCTATGTAGACAATCATGTAGTCTATAATTGAGGGTAGTTTTATTTATTTCTTTCCAATCCATTGGGTTTTTTATTTAATTTTATTTTAAAAATTGCCATTTGGTTCTTCTTTATATCTTGTGATACTTTCTATTTTAATATTTCTATCAAGAATGTTTCCAATTACTTATTTGAGAGCTTTTATAATAGCTGTTTAAAGTCTTTTGTCAGGTATCTAGTCATCTTATTGGTATCTGCTGATTATTATCTGCTGATTATCTTTTCCCACATAAGTTAACATTTTCCTGGTTCTTTGTAGACCAAGCAATTTTGGATCGTATCCTGGACTTGAATATTACTTTATGAGGCTCTGGGAACTGTTTAAATCATATGAAGAATATTATTTTTGTTTTAGCAGATAACCAACCTGGCTGAGTTCAGGCAACAGTTCCAACCCTCCTTCTGTGGTTCCAATGCCAGTTCAATTTTCAAAGCCTTTGTGGTACTATTTAGATTCATCTCATAAGTGCCCTGCCACTCAGTGGTCAGTGGGGGACCTCGGTGGAGTTTACATATTAACTCAATTCTCAAAGTCTTTGATTTGCTAATTAGGATCAAATCCATGCATGGACATGATAGGCTTGAGCTTAGGAGTTCATGAACAACTTTATGTAGTCAATTTCCCCAGATGCTCCCCTTTTACTATCTCCCTAGTATTTCCCATGTCACTAGTACCCTCTTTTTGATCCCCTAGCCACAAACTTTCCATTTCCTGCACCGTATCTGTGGCCGGGTGACAGGAGGAGATATGAGAGGGAGAGGATGAGACAGATGAAAGAAAAGGAAAGCCATGGGATTTGATCCCACTTCTGAGAGCTGCAACTCCACTGAACAGAGAAAAATTTCTCTCCTTTTGACTTTTGGGAGTTTGGGCTCCCAAACTTTGCTGTTAACACTGCTATCACCGCTGCCACCATTGCCACAGGATAATCTGGTGGCTGGGAGCTGCAAAATTGGAGAAAATAAAAAAATAAAGAAGTGATTTCCCCCACACTCTCTGAAATTTAGTAGATCCCTTCATTCCTTCTCAAGCCAGAACTAGAGTGCTTCTCCTGATCTCTCTCTATATGCACTTCTATATTTCCAGCTACTTCAGTTTCAGTTTCAAGTTGTAGCACATAGGAGGGAAAATAAAATAGTAAACTCACCAATGGTTCAGTGCTATTTTGAATTAGAGTGTTCTTCCCTGATCTGCCGACTGGTATATATTTCCTTTTTTGGGTCTTCAAATATCTGAACCATGCTTTCTGTCTATGTTTTATACTTGCATTCAGTGAGAGAACAGGTAGCATGTGCTTATGCCATCATACCTAGAAACAGAACTTCTGACAAGTTTTGCACAGCATAATTTTTTTAACCCAGCCAATTTTAATTTGAAGAAGTGTTGTTAATTAAGGCATCATTACATAAAATTAGAATAAAGTATTACTAGATCTATACTCTTTCTATGCTTCAGCTTTCTCTTCTAAAAAGTGAAGATAATAATTTTTACTTTATGGAGTTGTTATGAGATTTAGATGAGGTAATGTATATGTAACACTTAGGATTGTTCCTCAAATATAGTGTTATATAAGCTTTTGGTATGATCATCATGCACCATTAGAAAGACATTAATCATTTTTTGTAACATTAGATCTATTTCTGATATTTCAAATGTATCTGCAAATGGAGAGAAGAAGACAAATTTTAAGCAATTTTATGGAATGTAGGGAAAATGTAAGATAAATATAATATCAGTTTTATACTTCTGTGTAAAAGTTAAGCAAGTAAAATACAATGAAATTCAGATCTGAAAATTAAGCAATAAAAAATCCACTGAAAATTTGTTCTTTCTTTCTTTACTATAGATACCAATTTGTAAAAATAAACCATGACTTTCCTTGAAACTTACTGCAAACATGAGTTTTCTTATTAGATAAATATATAATTTCTCATTGTTTCTCTGAAGAACAATTTAGCAAGAATCCAAAACTCATTCCATTCTAAATGCTGAAAAAATTAGCATTTCCTACTAAAGCTACTCCCTCTATTTGGGAAAGCACTGAGTCTTATTTTTCAAACTAATAACAGATTATATCTGCTGAGTTGAATTTCTCTTGAAAAGTCCTGTCCAAATTGCTTTAGAAGTGTCACTTCCATTCTTGCTGTTGTGTACACAGCAACAGTCACAGTAACAATTCTGCATATTTTGTCAGGCTTTTTGTTGTTCTCAGACATTCTTGGGATTAGTCTTTAAGTTAGGGATGGGACATTCATTTACAGTTCTTCAAAGGAGCATAGCCATAGTTTTAACTTGGTTGGCTGACATCATTCTTTAATTTCGCTCATTATCTCCAAAGTGTCAACATAGTCCAACCCTGTTTCTCCTTAGAAATATTTTCTTCAAGTGCAAAGGAAATTAACTTAAAGTCCCCAAATTGTGCTTACTTAAATTATACAATATGCATAGTCCAAATGAAAAAAATGACTATCTCCAAAAGGCACTCTCACTAAACCTTTCTACTTCTACATTGTATCTTACCTGACACCAGCTCCCCGCTCTCAGTAGTCATCTTCTAACCTGTATACTCCCAACTGAAAAAGAGCAGGTTATACATCTCCTTATTCTGCCATTATTCCCTTTTGCCTGTGGGGCTAGCTCAACGGAAGGCCTACAGAGGACAGAGCAGTTTCTGAGTATTGGAATCTGTCTTCCCTTATGCCAGAGAGGAGAGGGCACAGAGTGTGTCCTTTATATTGCTGACCTCTGAGGAGAAGTGACAATTATAATGTGGTCTGGGCTTTCAGGGATTACCTCCAAGACTAGTCTGGAGTCTCCAAATTTCCCTTCCTTCAGACTCCTCTACAGTTGGCTTTCAGGCCCCCTCAACTTTAATTTTTCTTTCCTAGCAACTTATGAGTGTGAGAAATGAGAGGCACAGTACTGTGTTCAGGAAATTTTCGTCACTTATATATTGTCTTTGTGATTTTTTTCCTTAAGTAAGTATCTCTGAAGTCAAAATTTGATGTTCTAATTACATAATTTCTAATATATGAAAAATAGATACATCTAACTATCAAAATACATCAGAATCTCTAAGGTGGGACAAATGTATCAATATTTCAAAGATCCCCAGGTGATAACAATGTCTGGTCAATGTTGTTGAGACCTCATGCTTTAGAGGTTGTTGTGAAAAGAAAATGAGATGCTGTATATCAACGTCCACCCTACTAGGTGGGACGTAAGTGTTGTCTTTCTTATACTTCTACTAACAAAACGGGTATTTCCTTTATACCCTTTCATTGACCAGCAGCTGAAAAATATCAAATTATAAATAAATGTGCTTAATAAGGTGGTGTATTCTAAATATATGTTTTCATTGGCTTCTGTCAGTGAAATCAAGTACCTCCTGATTTCATAACACAGAAGAAAAGGGCCTTTGTTTTGTCAATTGTGGTTACTTGACACTCTTTTCTGTAGAATGGTATCACCATTAAGCATATGGCTGAATGGCTAGATGGAAGGTTGGCCATGAAATCCAAAGAAAGTTGTTTTTGTTGTTGTTGTATTATTTTGTTTTGTTTTATGGTTGCATCAAGCTCTTGGTATGTAATTGTGAATAAAAGAGGTAGGGTTTTTACCCTCTTCTAGCTTATGATCTAATGAAGGAGAAAGACCACAAATAAAACAAACAAACGAACAAAGGAACAAACAAACAAACAGAAAATAGAATTACAAATTGAGGAAAGTGCTACAAAGAAAAAGAATAGAGAACTGTGGGTGAAAATAATGGGAGGAGGTAGAAGAACATACTTTACATTCAATAGTTAGGAAAGATCTCTCTGAAATAAAAATATTTATGTTAAGACCTAAAGGTTGGGAAGAACTTTACCCAAAGAACAGAAAGAAAGAGCATTTCAGGTTGGGGTGCAAAGTCCTGAGGTTGGAAAAAAGCTTGGTAAATTTAAGGAATTGAAAGAAGACCAATGTGATAGGATCCCAGAAAGAAAACGGGAAGTAGCATGCTGACTTACTTATCATTGATGTATTTTGGTTCATTCCAAATGCTATGGGAAGTCATGGAAGAGTTTGGGCAAAAGGGATACTACAATATATATTTTTAGATCACTCTGACCACAGTCTGGATACAGGCAAGAATGGAAACAGAGAACAAGTTTAGAGGCTATTCAGTGGTTCATGATAGAAATGATAATGAAAGTAGACCTGAGATGTATTTTGAAGTAGAATTGACAGATGATGGAAAAGAAATGGAGGGGTTGATTAAGGGTGAAGGAAGAATCTTGAGCAACTTGGGCTATGGACAAGACCCCAGACAAATAATTTGGTGTGTGGGGTTGGGGTGGTAGATTTTAAGAACTCAGTTGGGATGTATAAAGTTTGAGATGTCTCTGAGTTGATCCAAAAGGAAAGGTTAGGGAAGCAGCTGAACGCTAGGGAGAAGATGGAGCTGAAGATAAGTTTAGGAATCATCAGCACATTGAAGATATTTAAGTCAACAGATATAGGTGAGGTCACTTACAGAAAGAATGTAGAGGGAAAAGCCCAGGAGTTCAGGACAAAGCATTGGACCTCTAAGCCCAGGAGTTCAGGACAAAGCATTGGACCTCTAAGAGGTCAGGCAGCAGAGGAGTCCAAATGGTCACAAGGGTCAGGTACAGACACTGGCCAATCTGAAGAAATGCTAGTGACATCCCTGTTTTAAGAGGGTCTTGGAAGTCCCCTCCTGTGCTATATTAAGTAAATGTTTACCAGGGTGCCAAAAAGGGTCCAAGAGAGCAGAAAGCCTGGGGCAGAAGTGGCTCAGGACTATAGCTATTTACAAGTGGCATGAAGTATTTCAATATTTTAGCAACAAGTATAGTCAAAGTTGTACAAACCAATTGAATATCAGTCAGTACTGGATCTTGCAAAGTAACACGGAGGAGCAACTAGAGTGGTTGGCAGAGTTTTTGGTGTCTTGGAAGCTTGAAGGGTTAACTGTGTCTAACATTGCTCAGATGAGGCAACATGCAGACCTTGACAAGAGAAATTTCAGCAGAAAGATGGGAGTGAAGCCAAATTACAGTGAATTAAAGAGTAAATGAAGAACAGTATGCATATGCCACTGGGAAATTTGGCTATAAAGTAGAGAAAAAAAATTAAGTAGATGGAGGGTTGTGTAAAGAGATAGTTAAAAATAACTGCATGCCAGTGAGAGTGATACAGGAGAGTAAGTGTTGTGATGCAGAGTCCAGGAGAGAACCATAGTAATACACTTTTGAGAAGCAGAGAGATGAAATAGTATCAAGACTTCATCAAAAGCTAGAAGAGAAATGAGGGCAATGCCAGGCTGGCACGTAGGTTTGGTGATAGTGAGATGAAAGATCACAGCATTGTCTGAGAGCTTTTATTTTCTTTTCTCAAAATTATTTTTTATTTTTTAGTATTTACTTAAAACAGTATAATATGAGTTTTAGGTATACAATTCAGTGATTCAACACTTACATAAAACACCTGGTGCTCCTCATAACATGTGCATTTCTTAATCCCCATCACCTTTAACCCATCTCCCATCCTCTTCCCCTCTGGTAACCATCATTTTATAAGAGTCTGTTTCTTGGTTCACCTCTCTTTTTCTTTTGCTCCCTATATTCCTTTGTTCTGTTTCTTAAATGCCACATATGAGTGAAATCATATGGTATTTGTCTTTTTCTAACTTATTTTGCTTTGCATAATACTCTCCAGGTCCATCCATGTTTTTGTAAATGATGAGGTTTCATTTTTTATGGCTGAGTAGTATATTCCATTGTATGCATAGACCAACTCTTCCTTATCTGTTCATCAGTTGATGTACATTTGGGCTGTTTCCATAATTTGGCTGTTGTAGATAATGCTGCTTTAAACATTGGGGTGCATGTATCCCCTATGAATTAGTATTTTTGTACACCTTGGGTAAATACCTAATAGTGCAATTGCTGAATAGTAGGGTAGTTCTATTTTTAACTTTTTGAGGAATTTCCATAGTTTTCCACCAAGAGTTCAGGAGGGTTCCCCTTTCTCCACATCCTTGCCAATACCTGTTGTTTATTATGTTGTTGATTTTAGCCATTCTGACAATTGTAAGGCAATGTCTCATTGTGGTTTTGATTTGTATTTCCCTGATGATGAGTGATACTGAGCATCTTTTCATGTGCCTGTGGGCCCTCTGTCTCCTTTGAAAAATATCTATTCCTGTCTTCTGACCTTTTTAAAATTGGATTATTCTTTTGTGGGGTGATGAATTTTATAAGTTCTTTATATATTTTGGATACTAACCCTTTATCAGATATGCCATTTGTAAATACCTTCTTTCATTCTGTCAGTTGCCTTTTAATTTTGTTGATTGTTTCCTCTGTTGTACAGGAGACTTTCATTTTCATGAAGTCCCAGTAGTTTATTTTTGCTTGTGTTCCCCTTGCCTCAGGAGACATATCTAGAAAAAAGTTTCTACATTCATGCCAAAGAGATTATTGCCTGTGTTCTCCTCTAGGATTTTAATGGTTCCATGCTTCACATTTAGGTCTTTGATCCATTTTGAATTTATTTTTGTGTGGGGCAAAGGACAGTGGTCCAGTTTCATTCTTTTGCATGTTGCCATCTAGTTTTCCCAACACAAGTTGTCCAAGAGACTTTTTCCCATTGGATATTCTTTACCGCTTTGTTGAAGATTAATTGCCTATATAGTTGAGTGTTCATTTCTGGGTTTTCTATTCTGTTCCATTGATCTATGTATCTATTTTTGTACCAGTACCATACTATCTTGATCACTATAGCTTTGTAATATAACTTGAAGTCCTGAATTGTGATGTCTCCAGCTTTGCTACTCAGGGTCTTTTCTGTTTCCATACAAATTTTAGGATTATTTGTTCTAGCTCTGAAAAATGCTGATGGTCTTTTGATAGGGATTGCATTGAGTACATAGATTTCTTTGGGTAGTATAGACATTCTAACAGTATTTGTTTTTTAGATCCATGAGCATGGAATGTTTTTCTGTTTCTTTATGTCATCTTCAATTTCTTTCATCAGTGTTTTATAGTTTTCAGAGTAGAGGTCTTCCCCTCTTTGGCTAGGTTTATTTCTAGGTATCTTATTGTTTTTTGGTGCAAATGTAAATGGGATTGTTTTCTTGATTTCTCTTTCTGCTGTTTCATTATTGGTACAGAAATGCAACAGATTTCTGTTCCTTGATTTTGTATCTTGCAACTTTACCGAATTCATGAATCGGTTCTAGCAAAAAAAAAATTTTTTTTTTGGAGTCTTTCTGGTTTTCTAGATATAGCATCATGTCATCTGCAAATAGTGCAAGTTTGACTTCTTCCTTGACAATTTTGGAGATTTTATTTATTTTTGTTGTCTGATTGCTATGGCTAGGACTTCTTGTACTATGTTAAATAACAGTGGTGAGAGTGGACATCTCTGTCTTATTCCTGACTGTAGAGGAAAAGCTCTTAGTTTTCCCCCATTGAGCATGATATTAGCTGTGGGTTTTTCATAGAAGGCCTTTATTATGTTGAGGTGTGTTCCCTCTAAACATACTTTGTTGAGAATTTTTATCATGAAGGCATGCTTGCACTTTGTCAAGTGCTTTTTCTGCACCTATTGGAGTGATCATATGGTTCTTATCGTTTCTTATTAACATGGTGTATCAAGTTGTTTGATTTGTGAATACTCTTGCAACTCAGGAATAAATCCCACTTGATCATGGGGAATAATTCCTTTAATGTACTGTTAGATTTGGTTTGCTGGTATTTTATTGAGGATTTTGGCACCTATGTTCAGCAGGGATATTGGCCTGTAGGTCTCTTTTTCAGTGATGTCTTTATCTAGTTTTGGTATCAGGGTAATCCTGGCCTCAAAGAATGAATTTGGAAGTTTTCCTTCCTTTTCTATTTTTTGGAATAGTTTGAGAAGAAAAGGTATTAACTCTTCTTTATTTTTTTTTAATTTTTTTTAAAGATTTTATTTATTTATTTGAAAGGCAGAGATTACAAGTAGTCAGAGAGGCAGGCAGGGAAAGAGGAGGAAGCAGGCTCCCTGCTGAGCAGAAAGCCCGATGTGGGGCTTGATCCCAGGACCCCGAGACCATGACCTGAGCCGAAGGCAGAGGCTACAACCCACTGAGCCACCCAGGAGCCCCATTATCTCTTCTTTAAAAGTTTGGTAGAATCTCCTGTGAAGCCATCTGGGCCTGGACTTTTGTTTGTTGGGAATTTTTTATTACTGATTCAATTCTTTTGCTGGTTATCAGCCTGTTCAGTTTTCTGTTTCTTCCCATTTTAGTTTTGGTAGTTTATATGTTTCTAGGAATTTATCTATTTCTTCCAGGTTGTCCAATTTTTTGGCATATAGTTTTTCATAATATTCTTTTATTATTGTTTGTATTTCTGTAGTGTTGGCTGTTATTTCTCTTCTCTCACTTGTAATTTTACTAACTTGGGCCCTTTCTCTTTTCTTTTTGATAAGTCTGCCTAGAGATTTATCAATTTTATTAATTTTTTCAAAGAACCAGTTCCCAGTTTCATTTATCTATTCTATTGGTATTTTTTTTTGTTTGTTTGTTTTTAGTTTTTATATCAGCTCTAATCTTTATTATTTCTTTCCTTCTGCTGGCTTTAGGCTTTGTTTGTTATTCCTTTTCTAGCTCCTCTAGGTTGTTTATTTGAGATGTTTCTTGCTTCTTGAGGTAGACCTGTACAACTATATACATCCCTCTTAGGACCACTTTTGCTGTATCCCAAAGGTTTTGGACCATTGTATTTTCATTTTCACTTGTTTCCATGTATTTTTAAATTTTTTCTTTTATTTCCTGATTGACTGATTCATTGTTTAGTAGCATGTTGTTTAACCTCCATATATTTGTGGTCTTTCCAAACTCTTCCTTGTGGTTGACTTCTAGTTTCATAGCACTGTAGTCAGAAAAGATGCATGGTACCATCGTAATCTTTTTGTATTTGGTGAGGTCTGATTTGTGACCTAATATGTGGTGTCCCATGTGAGGGCTTATCCTTTCTTAATGAAAAGCAGGAAACTGAGGTGATTGTCAATAGTCCAGGAGATAAGGTGGAATTTGGGGAGCAAAAGAAGCTTCTTCCCAATTTTTTTTTTTGCAAATTTTTACACAGTGAATCCCTTTATTATATATTTATCATTCTGTTTCATCTTATTTTTGTCTTTGTATATTTTGATTTGGTGCAACTGAGGAAGGGGTTAGCAAGGAATACTCAGGTATATTTGCACCAGACAGATACTAGTGTTCACTTAGTTTCAGAATATGAAAACTAGAAAACCAGAGAAGAGGTTTGGAATAGCTGATGAGGAAGTCTGTACAGACACCATATATATTTTGGAGTCTGAATGGAATGTTTGCTGTCTGTTGAAATTTGAAAATGAAGCAACTGCCTTACTAACATGGTCTCCACTAAGCCATATCTTGGTTTGTCTAAGCATTTTTCTGTTCTAGTTAGATTGCATGCATGGAGTATATCCAATCTTTCCATCAGGAGCCTTCTCTTTACTTTGTAGTTGTACAATGAACAAAAAATCTGACTCACTTCTCTTCAACTAAGAGGAACAGTTCCAAGACACATTTTAGATTTAATATAAATATTCAAACATCCAGATTCTGCCTAGCCTGATTAATTAGGGCATAAGAGAGTCAAATTTCTTTCGTTATTTGCAAAGCTGCAATATAACAAACTGCTCAGAGGCCACAACAGATTTCTTTTGTGGCTTCTGAGTGTTAGATTTTGCACTGAAATAATATCTCTTGTTCTGTTCGTACTTAAAAATGATGAAAGGGAAGAAAGTCATCCTATGAGAAAGTTGCTATAAATGATCACAATTAGATGAGATTAAAACTCAAAGAAGCACAACAAAGGGCCCAGTATTTAACATTAAGGAGGAAAAGAAAATTCAGACGAAGAAACAAATACTTTCAAGATAATAGAATTATCTTTCAGTAGACTATATCTTAATAAGGCACATAGCAGCATTTTTAGTATGAGAGCAAATAATTTGGGGAAGTAATGTGTTCTCTCATCACATACATCAGCACACAGCATGGAGACTGAAGTTGAATTGTATTGAATTCTGTATCTACCTTTGTTCGGTAGAAAGACTTTCCAGTCACGTTTCAGGTAATCTGAATACAGGAAAGGAACCACTGAGAAGATTAAATCTCTGTGGTCACAAGTCACAGAATGGGGTGTGGATTTCAGCATGCTGAACCTAATTGTGTAATTTTGTTTTGTCAACACACTTTATCTTTAGCATCAATTATGTACTTACCCTCTGAGCCCTTTGCCTTTTCTTGCTATCTTGAAGATTGAAATAGTCCTTTTCAATGATATAGGTCATTGAAGAAGTCTATATCATGAACTAATGATATAGGTCATTGAAGAAGTCTACAAATCATCTAGGAAGTAGACGTGTCATTAGTTATGTATGAACTGCCTCGTCAGTAACCTTCAGCTATTACATTAGACTAGGCTAACCTCTTCCTTGGCAACATAGCAACCCCTGAGTCTCAGTGGATTAACACAACAAAGGTTTATTTCTTGCTCATGCAAAATCAAATAAGAGAAGAGAGCTCAAGAAGGTTATGCAAAGGCTTTTCATTGTCACAGTCCAGAAGTGACATATATCTGTTTCACTCACATTAAATAAGGCTAGTCACACTATGTCTCTGTCTGCAAAGGGGATCAACATGTGGTCTTGCATGTGCCCAGGAAGGAGGAAACAGGATAGACAAGCTTCTACCACAAATTTTCTTTCTGTTGGCATTATATATATCATATAACCTATAATATCTATCTATCTATCATACTCTTATTTTCTAAATGACTCAGTTCGGAAGTCCCTCAAGTCTAGAATTGCCGATAAGCCAGAATTAAAAATTGTTGGCATTGTTAGATGCTATTAATGGGAAATTTTATTAGCATGATTCCTGTTTAAGAGTATGCCTTTTAGGAAAAAAAAATCCTATTTTTATAAAATAGTTTCAGATTCATGTAATTAGCTCACATGTATTATTAAAACTAAGATCACAAAAAATATTAATTCCCTGGACTGCATTTGGCAAATTCCCAAGTGAAGATTCCTTGCTACATTTTTCAGCATAAAGAGAAGTAGGGGAGATGGGAGGGAGAAAACAGAGACATATGGGGCAAAGAAGTTGGATCCATGCAAGATGATTATAGAGCTCTGGAAACATAATTTCCTTGCTCCCTTCCTCCCTTCTTTTCGCTCTTCTATCTTTCAACAAATATTATTCAGTCTCTGCCATATGCCACAAACTGCCAGGCACCAAGGAAACGCTCATAAACAAGGTAGTTATTGTCCCTATATTAGAGTAACACTGGGTGCTTTAACAAACTCCCAAATCTCAGACGCTTAACACAATAGAAGTTTGCTTTTAATTCACATAAAATCCAAAATGTGTATTTCAGAGAAGTGGGAGGCTGTTTTCAATCAAGTAGTTCACTCACATGGCTCCACAAATTTTACATGTGGCTTCCGAGGTGCTTGACTGCAACAAGCCAGCAGAATGGGAAAGCACACGGATGATCTCATGTAGGAGATTTTTATAGGCCTGGCCTGGGAGTACTGTACACCTCTGCCATGTCCAAAAGCAAAGAGGGAGGGTCAGAGCAGAAAAGACTTAATGGACCATAGAGAAACAGGCTGAAGGAATCCTCTTTTGGTTTAGAGAAACAAAAATAAAAATTGTACTTATTATTCACGTGTTCAACAAATAATCATTAGTGCCTTCTCTTTCAGGCATTGTTCTAGGTACAGAAGATACTACAGGGAACAAGATAGATGCAATTCTTCTCTCGTTAGACTAATGGTAAAATTTAAAATATTCCTAACCAGAAATTCTACTTTTAAGTCTATACTCTTAAAAAAATCTTGTACAGAGTGCCTGGGTGGCTCAGTAGGTTAAGCATCTGCCTTTGGCTCAGGTCATGATCCCAGGGTCCTGTGATGGAATCCTGCATTGGGCTTCTTCCTCAGTGGGAAGCCTGCTTCTCCCTCTGTCTGTCCCCCCACTCACACTTGCTTTCTCTTTCACAAAAATAAATAAATAAAATCTTTAAAAAAGGAAAATCTTCTACATATAAATAAGAAACCATGTACAAAATGTTTACCACATTGTGCAAAAGCAAAAAAAATATATAAATTAAAGGAAATAAATTTCCATCATTGGAAAAATAAATTATAATATATTTATTCAATAGAATACTATAAAGCAGATAAACTGAAAATATTTGAGCTACAACTATCAACATGAACAAATCTCAAAGACACAATGTTGCATGAAAAAAGAAAGAAAATTGCAGAATTATTACTGGCAGACCAGGGTTACATTTAAATAAGTTTTAGAATCCCAGAAAACAATACCGTATACTCTTCATGGATACAAATATATATTAAACGTTAAAAACATGCATGAGCATGGTGAACACAGAATTTAGAACAGAGGTTGTTATCTCCAAAAGCAAAGCAACAGAGAAATGGATCAGGAAGGTATACACATAGGTCCTTGTGTGTGTCTATAAAACATAATCTCTCTGAGAAGAATCTGAAGCATAATGTTTAGATTGGATAAAGCTGGATGTAAGCAGGTGAGTGTTCACCATAGCATTATCTATTTTTGTTATTACATTTGAACTGTTTTTGGTACCCTCTTTAACTACTCATTGCCTCTATCCTCTTCCCATACTTTCCTTCTACAAATATCCTACATTCTCCTGGCTAGTATCTCAACTGCTGGTCTGCCAAGGGGAGACATTTTCCCTCTCGCTTTTGGGTGATGCTTCTGAGGCAGTACAGAAAGACTACTAGCGGGAAGGTAGGAGAGACTGGGTAGAGGTGTTATAGGCAACTTTCAAGAGGGGAGGGAGTGGTAGGTAGAAACATGGTCACTGGAGCTCCCTACTTACACTCAGCTCTGTACCTCAACAACTGTCCTCCCCAGTTGGTCTGATTTCCAAGTCCTGGTGCACCCAATGGACCCACTCGCCATCTTGTAGCCTCAAGTCCTGACCTTTAGCCATCACCAAGATTTCTTTTTTTTTTATCACCAAGATTTCTAGTGACTAAAATCCTCCCACTTTGCATGAGCAATTTGTCCTCTCTTGATATCCCTGGACTCCTTCCCCACCTTGGACTCCCTGATTAGTTGTATTAATGAAGATCTTCCACACCATTCTTCAAGCTCTGAATTTAGATATTGAAGCACAGTTAGAGAAATTCCAAGAAATCCATACATATATTTATAGCAAACCAATTCTCAGCTCCTGATTCTTGCTTTTATAACTTTCTGGGGTTTTTTTGTTTTGTTTTGTTTTGCTTTGCTAACTTCCTGGCTTTATTACTGTAGTAATTTTTCCAGACTACCTTTACTCTCTTCAAGACTCCATCTTTTCTTCCACCCACCCTTACTCCTACCTGAGGACCTCGCCATGAGAAAGCTGAAACAATGCAAACTGTGGACAGCTACCTGGCACAAGTGCTCCATCCCCAATCACCCTTACCTAATTTTATTTCTACATCTGTTCTCTCTTCCTTTGTTGTAGTGTAGAAGGAAGAGATTTTCAAATTCCTTCCTGGAGTTAATTTATCAACCTGTGCTCTAACTTTCTTTACATCTAAGCTAAGAGTTATTATTTCTGTATCCTGCCATCTTTTTCTAGCATCCTGTGTAGTCTGTCATATTCAGTTAGCTTTTTGTGTGGGCTTTTTTTTTTTTTTTTAGTGCCTACACCCTGCTAGATGCAGTGAATATAATAAAGAATAAAATGTGGCTCCTGCCTTCAGCTGAGTAGGGGTAGATGGTAACATACTATTCCCCTATTATAATATAGTCAGCATGACACAATGACAAATAGTTCTCCAGGTGTTTACTGGAAGGAGCAATTATTCTGATGGGGGTTTTTATTTCCTCAAGACTTTCAACTGCCCCCAAGCCAATTTCCCCATTCCAGCAGCAAAGTAATAGAGAAGGTGAAAATGCATGCAAATTCATTCATTAATCCATTTAGAAAATATTTATTGAGTGCCTACTATGTGTCAGCACTACTGGGTTGCTGGAGGCTTCCTAATAAGCAAAACCAGACAAGTCCTCGTACTCCAGGAGCTTATAGATAATTAAAGAAAAGTCTTAATTACATAAATAATTATGAGCTGTAGTTAAGTGCTAAAAAAGAGACAGTGCTAGATCATGTAAGAAAGCATTATAGAAGATGTGGTCTAACCCCAGGAAGCAAAGAAGTCTTCCCTAGACCTGGGATAGAAGACCCTAGGTCTTCCCAGACCTAGGTCCTGGCCCACAAGAGGTCTTCAGCCCATTTGTTTAATTCTGTACCTTTTTACTTTTCTCTAAGCCTCATAGCCAAAATCCATTTGACAGGTAGGGATGTGGGTGAGGGGTATACACAATGGAACTCACAGCATTTCTGTGGCTGAAGTTCAAAGAGCTTCGGGCAAACCTCACAGACCCAGGAGAAGTAGAGTCACTTAAATTAGAATTTTTTTTTCCTGATTTCCAAATTACATTTGTCAAAAACTAACTTAGCAAGGCTGAATGGCCTCCTTGACCTACATTGTAAGAAATTAGATCTTGATCTAAGAATTATTGCAATCCCTATCATGAATTGGCTGGCTTGTTTGAGCAGAAGTGTTATTTTTTTTTTTTAAATCCTGGCTTCTTCAAGACTTTATCTTTCTACTAGGTACCAGCTGGAACCAAGAATTTTTTTAATTGTTTCATTCCTTTCTTTATTGTGATTGTTTTCTACTAATGGATTAGTCAGATAAGAGGTTAAGCTATTGAGTGGCAGGGATGGGATCCAAATGCAGGGAGTCTGGCTTATGACTTTGGATTTTGCCACGCCACTCTGCCTCCTCCTCACTAGTCAAAGCAGGCTCAAGACCGGAGCAGATAAAATACTTAGATTTTTTTCCTTCTCTTTAAATGAGAAAATAAAGCCATCTTCACCATTACCTTCTCTCACAGATCTTAGAGGCACAGGAAAGTCTCCACACACATGATTCAGGGTTAAGAGATTCCTGACCTAGGACTTAGGTGTAGGACTGCAATGATGGGAGATATTCTCCTTCCTCCTCATTGGAGAAAATCATCTCTTTTTACAGCTCCCGAACCATGCGCCCTTCCCTATCCCCAGTTCATATGTTGAAGTCTCAACTTTCAATACCTCAGAATGTGACTGTATTTGGAGATAGCACCTTCAAAAAAGTAATTAAGATGAAATTAGGTCATTTGGTTGAACCCTCATTCAATATGACAGGTTTCCTTATGAGAAGAGATTAGGACACAGGCCACACACAAATCAAGGGGCAATTCTGGGAAGACACAGAGAGAAAGTGGCCATCTGCATGCCAAGGATGACAGGCCTCAGAAGAAACCAAATCTGATGATGCCTTGGTCTTAGACTTCCAGCTTCCAGAAGTGGGAGAAAACAAATTTCTGTTATTCAAGCCTCCCAGGCTGTGGTATTCTCTATAGCAGCCTGATCTAATTAATACAGAGCCTCATGCAGCTCTACCAGATCCACATAAAATGAAAAAACCTGATTAAGTTTCCTTGTTTTCCTGCTCCTATGGAATAAATCAGACTTTGTGACAGTTTTCTATATTTTGTGAATGAGGCTACCTACTGCTTAAGCAAATTGCCTCTCCATACCTTTCAACGCGACCTCGCACAGGTCTCACATTTATTGACCATGTTGATGATTTGGAATCTCCTCTCTTTCCTCTCTCTCATTTCTCTCACAAAGATATATAAGCTAGAACATTGGCAGTTAAATAACTTGAGTACACAAAGTATTAATCCAGTAGCTAAGCACCTTTCACTAGTTCATTCATGTATCTTTGTAAGCTAAATGTTTTTTTGCCGTGATTAGTGCTATAAATTGTTTCTCCAGGTATCTTTCAAAGGTGTGGGCTTTGGGGAGACAAAGTACACCCTGCCCTCATAAAAGGATCCCATAAAAGATGTCTCTAGCTGCTTTTGCCTCCAAGGTGATAAGTCTGCCAGAACTCTGGCAGCCTGTAGGAGAGGGTGGGGCCACTTCTCTTTGAGGAGCCGAAGATGCTGGCTCCTTCACCCCACCAGGTTCACTGGTTTTTGAGTTACTTTCAGTCCCTGAGGGCAGCTAGCTATCAAGCCTGGCCTCACTCTGGCTGCTGCTTCTGACATAGGCTTCAGGAGAATGAATTAGAAACTACTGGCCCTGTTCTTTGAAATATTTGGATGTACACATACTGCTTGTTCTAGGTTTAGGCAAGCCAAGGATGCTAACCAGTTTGTCTGGAGCTGCTGCATAAGCAAGGATGGAAAGTAGATTTGCAGGAAGATTCACCTGAAAAAAAAAAAAAAAAAGAAAAGAAAAAACTAGATCTAACCACAACTAGCCCAACTAGGCTATAAGTGGATGCCACCTCACAGCAGAACCTTCAGAGCAGGAGGCCCACTGTCCATGGCATTGGTCCCTGGGCAGTGTGGTAACCAGCTTCTGCCTGGAGCATGGCACTTTGGGATCCTTATTCTAAGGGGTTCCCAGTCTCAGAAAGGAGAAGGCTGGTTCTCTGCCTTGTTAATTCACATCATTCAACATGTCCCTATTGATGCCTGCCTTGTGCCAGGTATTATGCAAGGTGTGGGAGAACAGTGGTGAATAGACAGACATGGTCCCTGCCTTTTGGGCTCAATAGGATAGTTGTGCAGAAAGCAAAGGTTGTGTTTCCTTTCCCTACCTACACTCTGTATCTCCCTCTTCTTTGTCCTTTCTTCTTTCATCAGTCCTCTGTACTCCTACTCCCAGAGGTTTGCATCTGAGGAAAAGAGCCACAGGAAGAGTGATGCTTATCCCAGGGCAAGAATCCTTAATGGCAGAATCTTATCATCTGGGTAGAAGATATTTTATGATAAATGAGCATCTTGTGGACCCTCCAATTACACAATCCTGAATCCCTTGTTTTATGATCAAGTTTCCACAATGCATTCAATAGTGCTGTAGCCTGGAAGCCTTGTGCAAGTACATGAAGGCTGCTCCAGAGTGCCAAGAACTATAGAGTTATAGAGAGACAACAAGGCTTGCAAATCAGCAGTTCATGCTGTCATTAGCAAATAAACAGCTGAGTGGAACTGCATTTCTCTGCTGAGGCTCTTAAATATTTGTCTGCTCAAGCTCCTAGTTTAGTTCCTGCTTCCTACAAACAGATTTATGTCCCCACATACACAGGAATGAGAGGTCTGCTGGCAGTGAGCCCCAGAGAGGTAGTGGGATTTGCAGAGGATATACTGACAAATACACTTGCTGGCAGCTGTTGGTCCCAAGAATTCCAGCCATAAGATTTAATTCCTGATTCTCCAGATAGTATGTGAACTGAGGATGGGTAGAGACCACTCTTGATCAAAGACAAGTGTTCACCTGAGGCCCACACCTGAGAATTTTGTTCCTGTCCCTACTAAGTATGATGTCTTTTCTTCTATTGCAGGACTAACCAATCATCTCACTTGCTAAGAAGTGAATGATAGCAAGCTTCAGTATTACTCTTTAGCAGAGCCAACAACATTCCTTTGAAATACAATTTTTTTTTTGTTGGCTTTAACAAAACTTCATCAGATCTTACTAAAAAGATCAGCATCTGGAGTTTTTTTGGATAATCCAACATTGGATCAAGTTTGGGAAAAAAAGTTCATCTTGCCTTGAAAATTTAAGGCAAGGTTACACTTGGGCATTCCAAGAGGCATAAGGAAAGGACAAGGCGACTATAATTAAGTAAGAAGGAGTGGCCATCGCCCTTTGTTAAGTCTGACCTCAATCAGATGGATGGGGCTTGGAACTTAGCTCATATTTACTGAGTAAGTAAATGATGGCCCAAGAAAAGAAATGGGCCAATGCTAAAATGATGAATAAATCAGGATCCCAATCAGGTCTGAGAAGGTAAGACCTAATTATTTCATCTTTTTCTACACAATGAATGTTTTTTTGTCCCTATGGGATAATCCCAGTAAAAGTTTGCTTATGCAAACTAAACTTGAAATTAATTTCAATTGTCCTTGGTAATCATCTATTGAAGACAGCATATAAGGGATGATGGTTATGCCTAAAAAGAGTTGTAAAGAAAAGTATTTGAGAATCTAGTAATGATTAGACTGATACGAACCCGGAATTCAACTGGGATAAAAATGCCTACCTGGCAGGTTTTTGTGCGAATTAAATGAATTAATGGGTATAAAGCATCTAGCACAATGCTGGCACCTAGGAGATGGCCAACAATTGTTAACAGCCTCTTCTCAGCCCTCTCAACACTAGCTGATTTTTAGCTGAGTCAAATAGCTGGTTTCTTTTACTTCCTTCCATTTCTAGGATTTCTTTCCCTTTTTATTGGAGATGTCACAAAGGTAAGGAATTACTTACTACCTGTCGTGTTATAGAGAAACTTCATCTTTGTAAAAGCCAAGAGTTTTCTAACCACTTGGGGGAACTTCTGTAGAGTCAGTCTTAGAGAACAACTACTGAGAACTGCTATTTTCAAGTGCTCTATGCTATTGCTTAGAAATGCCTATTATTTTTCCAGGAAAGATGCTTGGCCATGTTCAAGGGAGTTTGGCTACTGTCAGTCTCAACTCCCTTAACACTTCCGATATATTCAAGATAAAAGACATATGAAAGGGATATCTAGGCCCTTTGGTCAAGTTTTCCCATGATATTGGAAATCTCTTAGTTTTGTATCATCCTCTCCTTAAAATTTTCTCCCGATTGTCTGTGAGAAATGAAGTCCAAATCCCTTATAATGGCATTCAAGGATTTTTGCAATTTAGACCTTACCTTTCTTCAAAGTCTCGTCTCCCTCTCTCCTTGGAACATTTATCTCCTTCCCCATCTCTACAACAAACTCTTCTTCATCCTTGGAGAATCTCCCCTGTGAAGCTTTATGGTATTGGGTAAAGCAAGGTTCTTATAGTCCTTTCTTATTTCTTTCAATCCCACAGTACTTTTCATGTTTTATTGTAATTATTTTAATGTGTTTTTGTCCTCACTGAACTACAAAATCCTGGAGACCAAAACATGGGTATTGAAAGTCATTGGATTAAGGACTATGGAATGAGTTGAAAAGGAACAGTAAATATAGTGAAAAAGAACAGATGATAATTTATATTTACTTAATACCTGCTATAAGCTGTAGGGTGCTGGATGCTTTCCAGGATACAATTGATATAATCTTACTTAATCTATTTAACAACTACGCAGGGATTAACCCATTTACAGATTAGTAAATGGATTTAAGGATAGAGTGATTTGTTTAGATTAATTAAGGATAGAACCTAGATTTGAGTCCTATCTGATGCTCCAAAAACAAAACAACAACAACAACAAAAAAACCCAGGCTCTTTGCATTACACCAGGCTGGCTCGAGAAGGGAAATGCTACAATGGAAGATACAGGCTGGCATTAGTAAACAGTACAGATTTGATAGGGGAGAAGCAGCAGCTAGGAGACTAGCTAGGGGAGCAATTGAATTGAGGAGTAATGAGGGCCTGGATAAGAGTAATAAATAGAGACGGGGTGCCTAGGTGGCTCAGTAGGATAAGCCTCCGCCTTCAGCTCAGGTCATGACCACAGGGTCATGGGATTGAGCCCTGCATCAGGCTCTGCTCAGTGGGGAGCCTGCTTCCCCCCCTCTCTCTGCCTACCTCTCTGCTTACTTATGATCTCTCTCTGTCAAATGAATAAATAAAATCTTTTTAAAAAAGAGTAATAAATAGAGAATAATTAATGAAAGTGATAGACATTGACAAGGAGCCAAACTGAGAACCAGGCAAATGAAAAGCAGATTGATAGCAATCACCAAAGCAACACAGTACGTGGTCTGAATGTGGTTGCGGGCCAGAGGCCCTGTAGTAGGGACAGGACCAGCCCTTAGCCTGGATTCTCAGAGGTAGCTGCTCCTGGCCCTGTGTTGGGATACCGCCCAGCACCATGTGGAGAAGAAAACCAAAAAGACTCAGATTCGGCAAAGAAATCATAATCTGTTCAATCATATGTGCATATTTGAGATTTGACATGAGAGGTAGTCAAGGTATTTCCCCCCTAACTATGAGCCTAAGGGTGGCCTGCAAAAATAAAAGGTTGAATCCCATTCTCCACCAGCTCAGATTTGTCAAGGGGATATTAGCTGCTGTGAAGAAAGGCCAGTACCTTAGCCTTACAAATGCACTAACAGATGAGAGGGTTGTTTGAGTTGTGTTCAGCTGAATATCACAGTATATGGAAAGGTTGACCCTGAACTAACACTAAAACTCTTTGAAATATTGTTTAAATAGCATGATTCCACACATATGAATTTTTTCCTCACACGTTTTGGCCAAATATGCTATTTGCCAGTCTGTAGTATTTGACAAAATGTGTGGTCTGATGCTGAACACAGAATTGTCCTCCTGGTTCAAGTCTTAGATCTTTGCTCTTTTTTCTACTCTTTTCTGTTCTGCCTGCGGCCCCCACCCCCCACCCCCCACCCCGCAACATTTTGGAATTTTGTTTCTATAAGGTCAAAACAGTTTAAGGACAAGAACCAGATAACTGGGAAGAAGAGGTAGGACAAAGTAAAGACCATGATTTTTTGTAATTCCCTTTTATTTTCATTATTGGCCAACTCACTGGTGAAATATTCCTTTATTTGATCTTACCAAGATGGAAGTTGTATTTAACTGGAGATGAGAGCAATTATTCTTCTCTTGTAAAGTTGTGCTTTCTTTTTAGGAAGTATGATTCTTTCACAGGCATTTAATTCAATTTAAAAAAGAAAGAAAATTGAAGTTTTGGCAGCAAACTCAAGCATTATGAATGAAATTAAAATGCCCAAGTCTGTGCTCAAGAGCATTTTGTAGATTTATGATACTTTGAGATACTTTGAGATCTTCATGAATTCAGCTATTTTGAGTTTCAGTGACCCATGAAAAAGGCACTTTCATGACTGCTTTTTGTTTATATCCTCAACTTTTTTTTTTTTTTTTTTTTAAGAAAACTGTGGAAGTTCTGTTGGTGTTCAGACCTGGTCAATTTCATAAACTACCTATTTTTCTGGTATAGAATTGAAGGTTTTTGATATTTCAATCAGTGACACTTGACTGTTACACATGATTTTTTTCACTTTATGCATTATAGAACTAGATTTATCATGCCTAATATTTTTCCTTTAAATATGTGCCGGTTTTGCTTAGAAACATGTTGGGGAATTATATAGGAGCCTCACCCTACATTTCACTAAGCATATGGAAGGAAAATCATTTTGCAGGATGTAATTCTAGAAGCTAGGTCACCTGCAAAATCACTTTGGAATTTTATATCCTTAGGAAAAAAAAAAAAAAGGAGCCCTCAGGGATGAAATACCATATGTTAGGTGCAATGTGGGAATCTGAATCCTTTTCTTCTATTATGTAAGTTTTACAAACCACATGTTCATCCAGCTGCTTCTCATCAGTTTTGTTTTGTTCCCATATAAACACATACACATAAAATAGACAATTTTAATGAAAAGATAAATTCTCTTTTCCCCTTAAAGTTTCTTTGATGATGGAATTCATGTGAAGCTCTGAATTATAAAAATTTACAAGTTAAGAATCCAAAGGAGAATTTAAAATGAAATGCATTTTGATTGTCTCTTTGTCTTGTCTCCATTTTTCAAATATGTTCATTCTTTTAACTCTGTAAAACCACGTAGGAAAAGTACAATTTTAAAATAATATTAGCAAATAAGGTTTTTGGTTTCTTTTTAATGAAAAAAAGATCAATCAGAACATTTTGCTGACAAGATCAACACAGAGAGGAATACTGGTTGTTCAGAGCCTGTTGGGACATATCCTTACTGTTGTGTCATCTATTCTTTTTTTTTTTTTAATTTTTAAGATTACTTATTTATTTTTGAGAGAGAGAGAGAAAAAACACGAGTGGGGGGAGGGACACAGGAAGAAGCACACTCCCTGCTGAGCAGGGAGCCCAATGTAGGACTCCACCCCAGAACCCCAGGATCCTGATCTGAGCTGAAGGCAGATGTTTAACAGACTGAGCCACCCAAGTGCCTAGTCTCAGCTCTTTAGAAGCTGTTTGAGTATACAATCCAGTGTGTTTATCTGATACATGTTGATGTAAAGCTTTTAGCCGTCTTTATGTACAGCTTTGGAAAGTTCAAGAGGTACAGCATTTCCAGAAGTTACAAAGTAACATAGAAAATATTTGGTTGTACCTTTTATACTGAAATTTACTTAAAGAATAATAACTTAGATATCTATAGAACTTTATAGCTTTATGGTTTTCATATACATTCTCCCATTTAATACAGACAAACATATACCTCTTTTACCATGAATTTAAGGCTCAGGAGACATAGATAATTAAAATGAGTGTCGAGATCCCTGGGTGGCTCAGTCGGTTAGGTGACCAACTCCTGGTTTCAGCTCAGATCACGATCTCTTAGTCGTGAGATTGAGCCCTGCATCAGGCTCCATGCTCAGCACAGAGTCTGCTTCAGATTCTCTCTCCCTCTCCTTCACCCTCCCCCTCTATCCCTCTCTCCACTCATGCTCTCTCTCTCTCTCAAATAAATAAATAAAATCTTTAAAAATAAAATAAATGTGTGTCATACAATGGGGCCCATTCACTTTGGCAGTGTACTCTACCACATTAGGGTCATATGAGCTACTAAAGATGGATTAATTAGTTAGTCCCAAAGAGCCTTGTCCTTCTCTGAGTTAATGCCTTTGCCATTTGGCTGGTGACTTACAGGATATAATGGCCATACAAAAATAAATAAGGTAGGTTCTACATAAAATGGGATCAAGTCTCACAATATGTAGAATGTTACAGTTAAAGACACTTTATATACTTTGTGGTCTAAGCACTATTCAGACGGTATCCCTAATCCACCCACCCCTTCTGTTTGGATACTTCCAATAAGGGACATAGCACCTCACAAAGTAGCTTATTCAGCAAACTCATCATTTGCATTGATATTCTGGTCCAAGCCACCATAATCTCTTACCTAGCCCACTAAATTTTAGCAGGTCTTCCTGCTATCATCCTTGTCCTATCCCAATCTCCATGATCTCATCTTCATACTGCAGCAAGTGAACTTTTAAAAATGTAATCAAGACAAGTTATTCTCAGGTCTTAAATCCTCCAAGGTATTCCCACCATGTTTTAAATCTAAATTCAAACTCTTACTGTGGCCTTTAGGCCCCATGACCTGGTTTTCTGCCTACCATCTCCTGCCCTCCCCTTCTTAATTGCTCTGCCCTGACCACATGGGTCTTTCTGCTGTTCCCATTTTCATGACATTGGTATGCTGTTCCCTGAGCCTGCTGAGCTTTTCCCATGCATCTGTGTGTGGCACGTTCCCTTGTTCAGTCAGATCAATACTCAAGTATCATCACCTCAGATCACCCTAACTAAAATAGGTCCCCACAGATCACTCATAAACACTTGACCTGCTTTATTTTTCTTCATAGTTTTATTGCTCCTTTATATTATTATTTTTAATATTCAATTATAATTAACATACAGTGTTATATTAGTTTCCATATAATGACTCAGCAATTCTATATGTGTTTATTTGTGTGGATGTTTATTGTCATCTTCCCCAGGGTACTATAGCTCTATGAAGTAGAGACTTTGTCTCTTTCATTCTCTACTATGTTGTCATATAGTAGGTATTCTATATATGTTGATGGAATGAATAAATTAATTACTAGAAAAATTTCCTCTCTATTTTAAGACTGAATTTATGTGGAGTGAAAGATGACTCTAAAATTCTATCACTGGATAATTGAAAGAAGATGGAAGTGGGACAGCAGCAATTGTAGGACTAAAGAGTTCAGAATCACCGAATATCATCCAATCTACCCCCTTATCCTAGAGTTAAGTTGAATGATGACCTCTATACCAGCTAGTACATCATGGACTGGAATCAATGTATTGTGTAAATTTCCCTGATTTGTGTGTTTTCTATAACACCACAGCATCTCATTTAAATCAGCAGAAGGAATTGATGTTGGGGTATAGCTAAAATGACAAAAGAAAGACGATAAAATTCAGGTTTGGATATGCTGAGTTTGAAGTGTTACTAGAACATTTAGATTCAGATGTCATGTACCATATATGTAAAAACTGAAACTCAGAAATGAGCTCAGATACCTGTTTTGATTTTGTAATTTCAACTGTGGGAAAGGATGAGATTGCCAAGAGTAGAGAAAGAGGAAAAAAATAAAAGAAAAGGTAAAAAAGAGAGGGGGGAAAAAGGCAAAGGCCTGAACCTTTACATATGGAAGACATTTGCAAAGAAAAAAAGATCCACGTGGTCTCACACAGTCAAAAAAGAAAGAAAATCAACCCAGGATAAATACTAGGCTGAAGGAGATGCAGTTTCAACAATCTGGGATAGAAAGTCAAATTTCTCAGGACTGAGAGAACAAGGATGAGGGGCTTAATAGTTAAGAGCTCCGGAATTAAACTGTCTGGATTTAAATCCAGAGTTCAGCATTTACTGTATGTCCTCAGGCAAGATTTTTAATGTCTCTAAGCCTTATTTCCTCATATATTAAGTAGGGATAAAATTAATATCTACCACATGAAAGTGTTATGAGAAATAAATGAAATAACCCCTTTAAATAGTTTAGTCCAGTACATGACACCTAGTAACTACTTAATAAATTTAGATATTATTTCTCTTGGTAAAAGTTTAGAATATAAAAGAAGGAGAAAGATAAATTTTGGGAATTAATGGTATCAAGTGAAGATGCTTTTAAGTGAAAAATCCTGTAAAGAAAGGAAAAAGGATCACAAATTCAGGCTCAGGGCTTAGTTTTAGGGAAGAGAAGATAGATTTTGAAATAAGAGCACAAAACAGAGTATGAGGATGAGAAGAAATATGGATATTTTGATAAAGAGAAGTGTATTCCAATGTCACCTTGATGGATCATTCCATGGTCTCAGCTTGTTGAGAGTTTTTGAGTCCTTATTTCCTATAATGCTACATGTTAGCTGATAATTCCAACACTCTGAAGTGATAAGCTTGATAAGTTTGATAAGCACTGCAAAGAGCTAGGGATAGATTCCTACAACATGCTGTGAGAAAGCCTCTCTAAGTTGCCATTGATCAACATTGAATCAAGTGGCAATTGATTTAACACAATCTTTTTAGAATTTCAGGTTGGAAAGCATCTGATAAGGCCATCTGGCCCAATCTCCTCTAAACTCTCTCCACATCTCTAGCAGGTAGCTTCATACAATCTGTATTTGAAAAGCATCCCGTTTGACATCTTGCAAGCCAGACCTTTCTTCCTCAGGTTAGATTTTTCAGCATATAAAGTTCTTCCCACTGATTTACCATGGGCCTTGAACTGGTTACAGTCAATCACTCCTTAGGTTTAAGGGACAGAAGGATTCTTTTTCTTTTCTTTTTAAAAACAGATTTATTTATTTATTTTAGAAAGACCGAGAGAGAGAGAGAGAGAGAAAAGAGCAAGGGGACAGGAAGAGGGAGAATCTCAAGCAGACTCCCCACTGAGCATGGAGTCTAATATAGGGTTCAATCTCAGGACCCTGAGATCTTGAGCTGAGCCAAAACCAGTAGTGTAACGCTGAACAGACTGAGCCACGCAGGTGCCCTGACAGAAAGGATTCTTTCAAACAAATACATACCTGGGAATAAAGACACTGGTAATGACTGGTCTGTAACAGTTCTTTGTGAGTCACAGAGAATGACCTCAAGGATTCTTTTTTATTTGTTTGTTTGTTTGTTTATTTAATTTTTTGGTAGACAGAGATCACAAGTAGGTGGAGCGTGAGGTAGGGTTGGGGGGAAAGCAGGCTCCCCACTGAGCAGAGAGCCCGACGCGGGGCTCAATCTCAGGACCCTGAGATCATGACCCGAGCCGAAGGCAGAGGCTTTAACCCACTGAGCCACTCAGGCCCCTCAAGGATAGGTAAATTCTAATGTGCAATAGGAGAGGCTGGAACACAGAAGGTGCTTCAGAGCGTAAGATACTGCTAAAAGGGTTGGTCCTAAAGAGTTGCAAAACAAAAGCACAAGGTATCAGAGGAAGGGAAATATTGAAGTCATATTCATCCTTCATTACACCTTTGGCTTGTTCTGACTCTAGGTGGGTAATGAGTGCACTACCATCTAAAGAGGAGCCCAGGCCTGAGCATTTCCTCACCACCATCATGTGAAGGAGGACATTTCAATTACTGACAATGAGATAGTCCATTTAGTCCATTTAAATGGACCCAGGCAGCAGTACATGGATCTGGCCTAAGCTAAGAAAGCTAAAGGTATTCTCAGTCTACCCGTGGATAAGATTTCCAAACCCAGCCACATAATGCCATCCAGCCCGGTTCAGCTCAATACTCTTTGAGTTCAGGTAATCTGAACTTTGTGTTTCCTCACTTGTAAATTACCTTACCTATTAGAATTCAGAAAGCTGGTTAAAAGGCCTCTGGTGGGTCTTGCCACTTTTAAGTTCCATGATAGTAGCTCAGCTATAAATTCTCCCTGGAGACTCAAGAAGTCATGGCAGGAGGCAGGTAGGCAATGGCAGCTCCAGAATTTCAATCTAGGACACAACGGGGGTCAATTTTTTGAAGGGGAATGCTGCAGGCTTGTCATGGAGCTGCATCTTCTTGGCAAGTGGCTATTTGTACCTTAACTGCATGAGCACTGGAGGGACTTAGGAGAGGTTATCAAGAATTGGGGGAGGCTAACCTCCCCCACAAACAACCCCTTGTGCCATTTCTGGAAACAGTTCTATGTAGATGGTGTGGTAATTCTTCCAGCTCTATACTCCTGGTGATCTCCACAGCCTTTGTTCAGCTTTAAGAAACTGAAAGGTTCAGCAGTGGTATTTGAACATTACACCCACCGTCAGAAGATACTCTTTTTTTTATCAGGAAACTTTGGTTATCTTTGTGTATTAATTTTCTCTTTTGCCTGATTGTGTAATGTGAGTTGGTTAAGATTTGGCTAAGAGAAGTATAAAAGAGAGACTGCACAATTTGTTAAAAAAATAAATAAATAACAACAGCAAAGAAAAGAAATGAAGTTTAAACAATTCTTCTTCCTAATTCAACAATGAAATTATGACTGTTAATGAAAAATGAATTGGTCATGGTGCCTGGCTGGCTCAGGTCATGAGTTCAAGCCCCACACAGGGTATGGAGCCTACTTCAAAGAAAGAAAAAAAGGAAGAAAGGAAGAAAGGCGGAAAGAAAGAAAAAGGAAGGAAGGAAGGAAGGAAGGAAGGAAGGAAGGAAGGAAGGAAGGAAAAGAAAGAAAGAATGAAAGAGAAAGAAAGAAGGAAAGGAAGGAAAGAAGAGAGATGAACTGGTCTATTTTGGCTATGAACATTTTACCATTTATGATAATATCACCAGCATCAATACTAAACACTGTAGATCTATTAATAGCAGTTTTCATCTTTATAGTGTTTTACCAACACCTAATTAATTAAACAAACTTATTTTAATTAGTTGCCATGGTAGTAAATAGAGATACACAGAAATAGTTGCCTCCATCAAATCTGTTCTTAGTTCCTGAAACATAATTCAGTTTGGGCAATAAATCATCATTATGTAGCACTATAATGTGTTTAGAATGACAATTATGTTGTTATGTTAATAACAAGAAGATTTGCAAGTACACATAAAAACATGCAATAGCAAATATTTATAATTTTTATGTTTGTTACATGTAAATTTTTTACTGAATCTGATAGCTAGAAATAAAAATTTCATCTATAATTATTACTCTGTTTATATCTTATCTATTACGTTTCTTCCTGGGTACCCATCCTGAGGATAGGGTCATCAGAATGCCAGAGGCTACTAAAAAATATTCTGTTAAATTAACAGTGAGAAGAGGAGTTATGGAGGAAGGGGAAGATGACACAGTCACCATCTTCAAGTGTCTAATGGTTATAGCAGAAGGGAAGAGGAATTGGACTGATGGTTTATCCTCTGAGGTCCAGACCATAGAGCATTGTGGAAGCTACAGGAAGTTTGATCTGAAGCATCACAGCATAGTGGTTATGGCAAATGTTCTGGAGTCAGACTGTGCTTAAACCCAGACTCTGTCCCTTCCATAGGTCAGGCTACCTACTCTCAGCCACAGACCTGTTGCATGGGATCATGTGGGTATTACCAAAGTAGTGTACTGAGAATGAGCTCAGGCCCATGCCTACTATACATTAAGTAATGCATGAGTGTTACCACTTTATTAGTGGAAGGTTGTTAAAAATGGAATGAGTTGCTTTGTGAGGCAATGACTCACTTCTCTATCACCAGAAGTAAAGCTGCAGAAACTGAATGGTCACCTCTTAAAATTATTGTATAAGGGCTTCCTGCTTTGAGAATGAGGTTGAAATATATGATTTTTTGGGAAGGGAAGGAGGAAGGACTTCTACTTTTATTCTACACTGGATTCTTGCTATAATGTAATGCTTGGGGGACTATGTTGGTGACATAGTATTACTGGCTAAATGGTATTGTATGGAGCAAACTTTTCTCTTTCAGACTTTTGCCTTGAAATAGCTTTAATTCTGGGGGGAAAAATCCACTAATTTTGACAATCTATTCTCTGCTGGGTTTTCCTCTGAGACCCCTTAGGTCATTTTCCAAATGGAGATTTTTTTCCAACTGGTTTCCTAAAGTCTGTGGTTCACTGTGTTCTAAAATTACAAACTACTTTCCTTAATATCCAGAATGCTCTCTGATATAATCACATTTCCCTAAATATTTATATCAACTTTTACCTTGTTGTTTAATTCTTCTGTCAGTGAGCAAGCAGGGAACCGATCTAGGTTTTAAACACTGGAAACTTCTTTCTCATCATTTTTCTTATTTTTATTTCCTTCTCTCCAACAACACTGTGTGATGACAACTCTGGTCCAGTTGCACAGAACTGCTGAAATCCATAACATTTTGGTCTTGTTTGTGGGACATGATATTGGGTCAGTCCCAACCACTCATGAGACTGCTACTCCAGGAAGTGTGGCTGTCACTGTGACAAAAGGCTGGGAATAACAGTGAACTGACTAAGAACCTTAAAGAGAGACTGAGACAGAGCCAAGGAAAAGGAAATGAAAAAAAAAAAAAAAAAAAAAAAAAGAATCCTGGAGACGTAACCCAGGCAAGTAAAAGACGGGATATAAACAGTACAGGAGGAGAATGGAAACAGAAGAAAAAGCACAAAGCAGAGAAAGAAAGAAGAGAGGTTTAAAATCTATTCTTATACTTTTAAACCTTACATCTACATAGATCCTTCAAGTGCAACAAAACTATTCTTTTTTTAATTTATTCAATTAATTAACATATATTATTAGTTTCAAAGGTAGAAGTCAGTGATTCATCAGTCTTATATAATACCCAGTGCTCATTACATCGTATGCCCTCCTTAATGTCCATCACCCAGTTACCCTATCCCCTTTCCTCCCCTCCCTTCCAGCAACCTTGTTTGTTTCCTATGATTAAGAGTCTCTTATGGTTGTCTCCCTCTTTGATTTTGTCTTGTTTTATTTTTTTCCTCTCTTTCCCTATGATCCTCTGTTTTGTTTCTTAAAGTCCACATATGAGTGAGATCATATAATAATTGTCTTTGATTTATTCCACTTAGCATAATGCCCTGTAGTTCCATCCCTGTCATTGCAAATGGCAAGATTTCATTTTTTTGATGGCTGAGTAGTATTTGACATATATCTCAAATACTCAAATACTCAAATATATATGTGTGTGTGTGTGTATATATATACACACACACACACATATATATACATATACATATATATACGTATATACGTATATATATACGTGTATATACACGTATATATGTATACACACACACACATATATATGTATATATGTATATCACATCTTCTTTATACATTCATCTGTCAATGGACATCTGGTTTGTTTCCATAGCTATTGTGAAAATTGCTGCTATAAACAGTGGGATGTAAGTGCCCCTTATTTTCACTATATTTATATCTTTGAGGTAAATCCCTAGTAGTACAATTGCTGGGTCGTAGGGTAGTTCTATTTTCAACTTTTTGAGGAATCTCCGCACTGTTTTCTAGAGTGGCTGCACCAGCTTGCATTCCCACCAACAGTGTAGGTGGGTTCCCTTTTCTCCACATCCTCACCAACATCTGTTGTTTTCTGACTTGTTAATTTTAGCCATTCTGGTGTGAGGTGATATCTCATTATGGTTTTGATTTGTATTTCCCTGATGATGAGTGAGCTGAGTTTTTTCATACGTTTGTTGGCCATCTGGATGTCTTCTTTGGAGAATGTCTGTTCATGTCTTCTGCCCATTTCTTGATTGGATTATTTGTTCTTCAGGTGCTGAGTTTCATAAGTTCTTTATAGATTTTGGATACTAGACCTTTGTCTGATACAATATTTGTAAATATCTTCTCCATTCTTTTGGTTGTCTTTTGGTTTTGTCGACTATTTCCTCTGCTGTGCAAAAGCTTTTTATCTTGATGAAGTTCCAATAGTTCATTTTTGCCTTTGTTTCCCTTACCTTTGGAGACATGTCTAGTAAGAAGTTCCTGTGGTTGAGGTCACAGAGGTTGCTGCCTATATTCTCCTCTAGGATTTTGATGGATTCCCATCTCACATTTAGGTCTTTTACCCATTTTGAGTCTATTTTTTGTGCAACAAAAACTGTTCTTTAGAGGAGATACAAATAAAAGTTTGAAGGCCAAAATAAGTAGTAAAAGAGAAAAGAAAAATGTCTTTTTATAGATAGCCATTATAGAATTAATCATTTACTAGAAGCACTATACCTGTGAAGGCAGCATAAACTAGTATGTCCGGTATGGGCACTTTTCATAGTATACCACAAATGAGAAAAGAATTAAAGGAGAAAACAATCTTACATCCAAGAGTAACTAAAACACCACATTAAAAGTCTTTTTTTCTGAACAAAATGGAATTGAGGTTAAATCCCCATTGTTGTGTGTGTGTGTGTGTGTGTGTGTGTGTGTGAAAGAGAGAGACATTTATGCAGCATTTTTACAAAATGAAAAATCTTAAAACATTAAAATCGCCTTCCCTCTTAATGTGTATAGTCTCAGAATTTCTTTGGCAAACATGTGGGCATATTCAACTTATATCCACAACAAAATAAGAGGTGAGTTCTACACTCTGATATTAATGCTGAATAACCATCAACTACAAATTACTAATAATTTCTTTGGACATATTTTATTACCTGAAAAAGTTCCACAACAAATCAGTATAACTTAAATCATAAAATAAGTCAAGTTGGCTTTCAATTTTGTCTCTAAATATTATATTTAATATATAACTTAAGGGATAGATAAACTATAACTCATTTTTAGGTGTGTGTGTGTGCGTGTGTGTGTGTGTGGTGTTTGGGGGTAGTGTAAGAGGATAAAATGTTAATTTTTCAAAGATAAAAATTGCTCCATAAATCTTAATGTCTTTTCTATAAGGTACAATCATTTTTATTTGTACTCATTTGACAAATGAAGATGGCGATTAGAATAAAATGCCAGATATGACTCACTGGCTTCGGGTTGGCATCCTCCAGTGGTCCTCTCCTTCCTGGTGTCCAGTGGCCTGAGCATCCCATTCCCAAGTCATGTTGAATGGCAGGAGGGACTCTCCTCAGAAAGTGATCATCTCTCTAAAATAGAGCAGATCATTGGATGTATTCAATTATTAAATTTTTGTAGTAAAATGTTATGATGATTTGACTCAAACAGTTGTCTTGCAACCTATTCCAAGAGTCTATAAGAAGGTTTCCTCATCTGTAAAATAAAGAGATTGAGTTAAATAATCTCTAATGTCCTTTTAATTTGGTCTATGAAGTCGAGTTCCTTGCTCTTGGTTTTATTATTCCACTCCCATTTAGATAACATACAGAAATAAACCTGTCATCAGAATGTCACCCACTTTCTTCTCAAGTAGCACCTAACTACACTATGGTGAATCTAATATACTTGTTAATGAACTTTCATCCTAAGTCTCCTTATTGGAGAGCTTATAAAAAGATCATTTGTTGGGGAGGCAGGGAATACCTTCACCTACATATATGTTTAGTACTTTTTCAGGTTGTTCTTGACTTTTATTGTGTCAAAAAACAAAGATCAGTTCATCAGGATAGATAATAGAATGAGTTTAAATTTGTTATATACTACCCTGTTCCCTGTTGTGATTTTACTCCTAGAAGTAGTGTGGCAAGTGTGACTGAACTGGTAACTGCTTTCAGGATACATGATTCACATATCTTCCCTTACAGCTTTCAAAATAATATGCTTATTATTGGTATTTGATTATGTGTATTGGGGTTAGGTATTAATCATGTTCCCGCTCTAAGAGAAAATCCCATAAATTTCAGTAGCTTAACACAGTAGAAGTTTATTTCTCACTTACTTCACAGAATGTATGTTGGTGAATGCTCTGATTGCTCTGGGCACTGGCAACTTCCTGATAAGAAAGAGAACAAGGAAGTTTTGGGGTGTTAGGCCTTGAAGTGGCATGTATTACTTCTGGTGACATTTCATTGACCAGAACTAGTAAAAAGGTCTCATCTAGATAACTTTGGGATAGGAAATGTAGTCTTCCTAGCATGCCTAGGAGGAAATTAAAATGGGCGGGTAAACACATGGGATTGTTTCTGCCGTAGTATTCCATAGCAATGGGCCATATTCAGAAATGAGTTGAAGAAGGGGAAAGCAGCTCATCCAGGTACATTTTCTATGACCAAAGTTATGATTGTCCTCAGAGGCTGTAACAATTATCATGCTGAATTTCTCCTATTTGTGTAATTCAGGAATGAAAAAGTGGTAAAACTTTAGGAATTAAGTTGATATGGGGCTGGAGAAGACAAATGCTGAGTAGGGAAGAGTGCATTATTCTGCAGTGTGAGTGTGTAGTTGTGTGTGTGTGTGTGTGTGCACATTGGGGGAGTATTTACAGAATCTGAAGATGTGCTCTGTAAGACATTGGCTTCATATTTTTGCCTGGATGCCCCACCTCCTAACCTTTCTACAGTCTATACTTGCTTATAATATATCTTATTTTCTTTGTTTCTGGCTTAAACCTAAGATCTCTCTAAGCTGCAACCTTAAGAAGCTAGAAAAAGAAAAGCAAATTAAATCCAAAGTAAGAAGACAAATGAACACAAAAACAATAAAAACAGAAATCAGTAAAATGGGAAATAGAAAAATAACATAGACTATAAATGAAACAAAAAGTTGATTCTTCGAGAAAATCAATAAAATTGACAAGCTTCTAGCTAAACTGATGATGAGAAAATAGAGAGAAGATACAAATGACCAATATCAAGAATGAAAGTGTGAACATGACTAGAGATCATAGAGATATTAAAAGGATAATAAGGAAACGCAATGAAAAAATTTATTCCAATGGATTTTGACAATGTGGATAAAATGGACAAGTTCTTTAGGAGTTCACTCAAGAACTAGATAATCTGAAATAGATAACCATACATATTTTGTATGTTATTACTACACGTAATTATGTGTGTGTGTATATATATATATACATACATATACATGCATTTTTTTAAAAGAAATTAACTTTATAATTAAAAACCTCCAAAAAAACCTCCAAGTCCAGATGGCATTACAGGTAAATTGTACCAAACACTTCAGGAAGAAATAATACTGATCTACACTAACTCCTTTAGAAAGTAGGAGAGAAGAAAACAACTTCCCAACTGTTTTATGAGGCCAGCATTACTCTGATATTCAAATCAGAAAGATATAGTACAAGAAAGGAGATGTCAGGCCAATATCCTTCAATAACATATCACAATGATAGTATAAATAATTAGCAAATTGAATTCAGAAGCATATAAAAGGTATAATTGTTATGAACTAAATGATGTCCCCCCCCAACAAAAGAAGCCAAATCTGAAGTCCTAAGCCCAATGTGACTGTATTTGGAGAAAGGGATTTTAAGGTTAAATGAGATCGTAAGTGTGGGGACCTAATCCAATAAGACTGGTGTCCTCATAAGAGAGGAAGAGACTCCAGGAATGTGCAAGCACAGAGGAAAGACCATGTGAGGACATAGTAAGAAGGTGGTATCTGCATGCCCAGAAGAGAGATCTCACTAGAAACAAACCCTACTGGGACCTTAATCTTGGACTTCAGAACTGTGAGAAAATACATTTTTGTTGTTTAAGCCACAACATCTGTAGTATTCTGTTATAGCTGTTTTAGCAGATTATTCCAGTAATATATGGTGATCAAAGGAGGTTTATCTCAAATGTAGTGTTGGTTTAACATTTGAACATCTGTCAGTGTAATTCTCTGAGATTAGAGCATAAGAAAGAAAAATCACACAAATACCTCAATAGATGCAAAAAAAATTTGACAAAATTCAAAACCCATTCATGATTTAAAAAAAAAAAGGAAGAAAGAAAGAAAAAAATCACAGTAGACTGGGAATAGTAGGAGACTTTCCTCAACCTGATAAAAATCATCTACTAAAAACTTGTAGCTACCATCATACATAATAGGGAAAAACAGATGCCTTCTCCCTAAGATCAGAAATGAAGCAAGAATTCTTACAATTTGATTTAATACTGTACTAAAGTTCCTGATCAGTGTAAGAAAGAAAGAAGTAAAACTATCTTCTTTCAGAAAAGACATGATCAGCTATGTTGAACACTGTAAGGAATTTATTTAAAAGCTAGTAGAATAAATGAGTTTAGCAAAGTCACAGGACACAAGATCAATATAGAAAAACAAAATTTGTTTCTCTGTATTAATAGCAAAATATTTGAAAGTATAATCAAGAAAATAATAACATTTACATACCATGAAAAATCATGTGACAGTTGGGTGTAAACTTAATAAAATATGTGCTAATACTATACACTAAAACTACATAACACTGATGAAAGAAATCAAAGGAGATCTTAATAAATGGATGTATATATAACATCTTCACATTTCAGAAGACTAAGTGCTGTTGAGATTTTCAATTCTCTCCAAATTGACCTATAGATTCAGTACAATCCCAATCAAAATCTTAAGTAGGCATTTATAAAGAAACTGACTGGTTGATTTTCAAATTATATGGAAATACAAAAAACCTAGAGGAGGCAAAACAATTTTGAAAAGGAAGAACAAAGTTAAAATATTTACACTGCCCCATCTCAAGATAATCTCATGAACAGTATTAGAATAATGAACAACTGGCTTCCCATATAGGAAGACCCTTAACTTATGCCATATATAAAAATTAAGTCATAATGTAAACATAAGAATTAAAACCATAAAACTTCTGGAAACAAACATAAGGGAAATATTTCTGACATTATGTTAGGCAAAGATTTCTTAGGACACTAAAAACATAAATCATAAGAGAAAAAAGTGGTAGATTTGACTTCATTTAGATTAAAAACTTCTGTTCTTCAAAGAAACTTAAGAAAATGAAAAGGCAACACAGAGGCAGGAAGAAAATATTTACAAAACATGTATCTGACATAGAACTTGTATCCAGGATATATAAGAATTCTTAAAATTCAATAATAAGAAGACAAAAATAATCCAAAAAATGGGCAAAAGTTTTTTTTTTAAGATTTTATTTATTTATTTGACAGACAGAGATCACAAGTAGGCAGAGACGCAGGCAGAGAGAGAGGAGGAAGCAGGCTCCCCGCCAAGCAGAGAGCCCGATGCGGGACTCGATCCCAGGACTCTGGGATCATGACCTGAGCTGAAGGCAGAGGCTTTAACCCACTGAGCCACCCAGGTTCCCAAAAATGGGCAAAAGTTTTAAACACACACTTTAGGAAAGAAGACATAGGAATTGGAAATAATGCTCAATACCATTCATCATTAAGACATGCTAGTCAAACAACAGTGACAGTCTACTAACTACACACACACAAAGTCAAAATTGAAAAAAGAAATTGATAATACCAAATGTTGGCAACAATGTAGAATACTGGGCTCTCAAACCTTGCAAATGGGAATGTATAATAATATGGACAATTTGGAAAACTATTTGGTATTTCTTTTTAAATAAACATACATATACCACATAAGCAGCAATATAATATCTGAGTATCCAAGAAAGAACATACGTATACAAAAAATTTGAACATATATAGCCATACATTTTCTTTATAATAGCCAAAAACTGGACACAACACAAATGTCCATCAAAGGTAAAGAAACAAGTTATGTATCCATGCAATGGAACACTACTGGACAATAAAGAGGAATAAACTACAGACCCATAGAGAAACATGCATGGGGGGCAACTGGCTAGCTCAGTGGTAGAGTATGTGACTCTTGATCTCAGGGTCATGAATTTGAGGCCCACACTGGGCATTCTACTTAAAAAAAATGCATGAATCTTAAAAGCATTATGCTATGTGAAAGAAAGTAGACAGCAAAAAATGTCTTATTATGTGATTCCATTTATGTGGAATTTTATAAGGGCAAAACAGAAAAGCAGATCAGTAGTTGCTAGGATCCAGGGTTTGGAGGGAGGGATTGACTGCAAAGAGGCTTGGAATTTTGGCGGTGAGGGTTGGGAGGGTGGAGGCAAAATATCTTGATTGTAGTAGTGATTTACACAACTCTATACATTTGCCAGAACTCATTGAATTGTATACTTAACAATTCTGATCACCAGTTCCAACATGTATGAGTTTTCCCCCCATATCACCAAGCAATTCTCCCATATCAGCTGGGTATTCTATAATTCAACTCAATTCTTACACTATCTACCTGGAGACAACATCATAAAATATGAAGGACTCAGGCTTTAAGGGACTTATGGCAAGACTGCCCCCTTCCCTTCAGAAACTATAAGTCCAGGTTGCCATACAGGCTTCTGATCAAACTGCTGTAGACTGAAGTTTCTCACCGCCTCCACCTCAGCTTCAGTTAATTTGCTAGAGCAGCTCACATAACTCAGAGAAACAGTTTATTTACTATATTACCAGTTTATTATTAAAGGATGGGACTGAGTGACAGCCAGGTGGAAGAGATGCAAAGGGCAAAGTATGAGGAAAGGGTACCAAGCCTCCATGTCCTGAGTAAGCCACTCTCTCGGAATCTCCAAATGTTCATCAACCTGGAAGCTCCTGAACCTGTGCTTTTTGGTTTTTATGGAGGCTTCATTACACAGGCACAATTGATTAGTTCATTAGTTTTGGGCAACGATTCAACCTTCAGGCCCTCTTCCCTTCCTACAGGTCAGGAGTTGGTATTGAAATTTCCAACCCTATAGTCACAAGGTTGTTGGTTCTCCCGGCAACAAACCAACAAGTCCCATCTTCAGGTGAGGTCCAAACGTTACCTCATTAACAAACAAAAGACTTTTTTTAGAAAAAATTTTATTTATTTATGTGAGAGGAGTGAGAGATCACAAGATGGGGGAGAGGGGCAGATGGAGAGGGAGAAGCAGACTCCCTGTGAAGCAGGGAGCCAGTGGCTGGGCTCCATGCCATGATCCTGGGATCATGACCTGAGCCAAAGGTAGACGCTTAACTGACTGAGCCACCCAGGTGGGTACCCAGGTGCCCCAAAAGGTATTTTAATGCTCTAGTCCCTTAGGAAATTTTGAGGGTTTTAGGATGCCCTGTGCCAGGAACGAGGACAAAGTTGAAATACATAATTTCTTATAAATCACACTGTCATAATACTTAAAATTATCGAACTTTACTGTATGTAAATTGTACCTCAATAAGGCTGATATTAAAGGGAAAGACCCTTTCCTCCAGGATTCCTGGCTGGATTTATATGAATCAATAGACCAAAATAGCTGGTCTCACAGATCTTAGAGATGAAGTGACTCAAAAAGAGCCACTCTGATAGAATTCAGCCTCAGGATGTGTCACTTCTTGCAAGTAATTCAGCAGTTGTATCTAGAATGAGAGTCTTTATGGGAAATAGAAAACTGATAGATCTTTTTCCTTTCAGAAACATTTAAATTTATGGAAATTTTTAAGAGTTCATAATGCATGTATTTTGTGAGGAGAGTTCTATTCAAAGTTCTCTTTCATCTTTGTTGATAGTGCTTACCAACATTATTCTCTATAGAGTCACTGAAATCAAAGGAATTCTTAAACATGTTTACTCCTTCCCAAAACAAGGAGAGAGGATTCTTTTCTTCATTTGTTCATTCAGTGAACATTTGTTGAGTACTTCCTCTGTGCTAGTCAATATGCTCTGCGATGGAGACAAAAAGTAAGTGAATGAATGAATGAATGAGTGAATGAATAAGGTGTTGTTCATACCCTCTGGAAAGTGCTGTCTGCTCTGGATTTCTTGGGGTCACAATTCAGAGCATTCAGCTCCTGGGGTTTGCCACTGTTACTTAAAAGACTTGGCAAAAAGACTGAGGATCATGAAAATAAAGAATACTTTTAATTGAAAGCTCTTTAAATTCCCAAGTGCTATAATTTTTCAAGTAAGGCCAATCTTTCCCAGTCATAGAAAAGGAAATGAAGGCCTAAGGATAAGAAGGTCCCATTCCATGGTTAGACAGTGAGTGGGTTGAGACCCTGTTGTCTGATTCTTGTTCAATATTCTAGAGGCTCCTGGGGTCATCTTCATTATCTCCTCTCATTGCTGCCTGTAGAGCAGCCTGTTACTATGTTATGCTTTCTTCTTGGAGAAATGCCTGGTTACTTTTACATTTTGAAGGCACATAGCATTGGTAATTTCCATAGGTCATTTATACAATGTAAAAAAATATTACAAGTGAAATGCTTATTTCAGCAAAGAAATGTTTTCTGTGGAATCCCCCTTCAATACAAACACTGCTTTGAAACAATTCCTTTTCATTTGTTGAATGATTCTGAAAATAGTGATTTGCTTTTTGAGGGAAATAGGGACTTTTTCCCAAACATTTTCAGCAATTATCCTAATGATAAAGCATTTTCTGGTGAAGATGGAAGAAAAGCAGCTGTAGCTATGTGAAGGTTTGGTTTTTGTTTTTAATTGTTGAGCTGGTCCATAGTATTGCACTAAAAAGTTTTATCTTCTCAGAAAAATAAATCAGTCATATGGTATTCTTGGACTGAACTTTCATTTGTCATTTATTCTGTGTCACCTATGTGCCAAACCCTGTGTGAGTCAGGGCTGTCAACAAAACTCTTATGAAGATGGCTATGTTCTGTCTGCTTTGTCTAAATATACGAGTCATTAGCCACATTTGAAATATGGCTAAAAACCGAATTTTAATTTAATTTTAATTCGTTTAAATTTAAAAGGCTACATGTAACTAGTAGTTATCAAATTGGACAGGATATGTACGAGGAATACGTAATATGAATTGTCTCAGTATGCACAATGTGGTTATGGTATATTGGGATATATGTAGATATGGGATCTTTTCCAGTGATATCTGTCCAGAAGCGTACCAAAACTTTCAGAATCATCACCTTCAATGAATCTACAATGAAAATGATTGTCTGTATCCAGAGGTACAATATATAATGTGAATACTCAAATGTCCATGTAAATACATGTGCACACATATTTACAGTGAGAAAATAAAGCGTTAGGGCTGTTTCAAGTTAAGAAGTGTAAGAGGGTGGTAGAATAAGGCTCTGTCTCAGGTTCAGTTGAGGTGTCAAGGCAATAGATATTGAAGGATATAAAAGTGAAAGTCAGATAAACCTCTACCCCATATGCAGATTTTTAAGGAGATGGTCCCGAGACCTTGCTCCACAATATTGGGTCCTACAGTCAGATCAAAGCTATAAAAAGAAGTGAGAGTATGAGGAGAGTGGGAACCTAGCTCTACTCCTTATTAGGTGCCACTCTCTAATTCTAAGCCTAGTGAAGGGACTTCCAGGGGCCCCATTGAGGTATTTGAAATTGCTCCCTGTCGCTGGAAAATACTGAGGATGGTGGCCTAACTTCTGTCCCAAAAAACTAATGGAGACGGTGGCTTGCCAGGACACTCAGTGTGGGAGACAGTGGACCGCGCTTTGGAGGCAGGGCCGGAGAGCTCCTGCTGCGCGGCTGGGGTTAGTTTGCAGTTCCAGCATTGGTGAAGCCGGGGACATGTGTTTCTTGTGGACCCGATGTGGGTCACAGGCAAGAGAGGTGGCCTTGGGTCCAACAGGGTGGGCTGGAGAGAGACTCAGCGGGCACAGGAGGTGTCTGGCTGGGTACCTGGGGCGGAATCATGGGGACAGGGGACCTCGCCCACCCTCGTCCCCACTGCACACCTCCGGCTGAGCAGAGAAGATTTCAAGCTAGGTCAACGTGTTTTTAGCCACTTTCCTTTATTTAGACACCTTCGAGCGATTCCAAGAGGTAAGGCTGGCCTTCGCGACAGAGATGCGCCGCGCAAACATACCGTAAGCACCAGGCCGGGGGCCGCGTGGATTTCCACCTCCAGGCGGACCCGCGAGGGTTGAAGGGGCGGTGGGTCGCCCTCGGCTTGCGACAGACCCGACACAGGGTTGGTTTCAGGTCTCCCTCTTCCCTGCCCGGAGGAGGCGCCTCTTCAGGCCCCGCCTTCGCCACGCACGACAGAGGGTGAGGGAAAACAGCACGAGACTTCGGCACTTTCTATCGAAAATGCAGTTCTTAAGCGAGCGCTCCCCTGCGGGCACGTTCCGTGTGGGACGGTCCCGAGACACGGCTGCCGGGAGCCGGGAGCGCCTGCTCAGGCGAGACTCTCCTGAGGGGAGCGGACCTCACGTGGGGCGGCGGGCGGGCGGGTCGCCGGGACTCCGGCGGCGCTAGTTGTCCTCGGAGCCCCCGAAGAGGCCGACACACCCCAGCCCCGACCTGAAGGGTCTGCCGCCCCGGACCCCAGTGGGGCGCGCGGCCCGGCCGGCTCGCGGCCCGGCGCTCCTCCTCCTCGCCGGCCCTTCACACGGTCCTTCCCGCGAGGAAGCGCTCTGGGACGCGCCTCTCACTTTCCTCAGGTGGCAAAACTGTCGGGGAAGCAGACAAAGCAACAGGCGCGGCCCCGCACTCGGATCGGAGGCGGGGCGGAGGGCGAGCGCGGGGCACCTAGCGACGGAAGGCCCAGGGCACCGCCCCCGCTCGCCCTGGGGGCACCGCCCCCTCCGCCTCCCCTCCCACACCCTCCCACCCTCGGGAAGTTACTCCTTCCCGCTCTCCCGCCCTCTCCCCGCCCCCCGGAGCCTGCCCCGCCCCCCGCCGCTCGGCGCAGCCCGCTCTCCGACCTTCTCCGGGGGCCTGAGGGGCGGGCGGGCGAACGGCCTCGGGAGCCTCCGCCAGGGTGCGCAGCGCCGCCGCCGCCGCCTCTGGGCTGCTCGCCCGGCGCGACGCGGCCGTCCCGGGAGCCCAACAAAGAGCGCGCGGCGCCGGCCGCCCGCCTGCAGTCGCGCCCGAGGCTCCCTGGCTCGGGAGCGCCCGGCGACGGTTTCGGCGCGGGCGATGGAAGATGGAAGGAAGAAGCGCCGCGGTGAGGCTCGAGAACCGCCGGGGGCTGACGGGCGTGCGGGGCTGCGCGCGGGGCTCGCCGTCCGTCGCGGGTTTGGTTGGCTTTGTCGCTCCTTAGTCCCTGGGCCACTGGTGTTTGTGCCCTGATGTCAGGTTCTGGTAACTGTTTTCCCTTTTGCTCTTTCTTTGTGGGGGTTAGGAGCCCCGAAGGGTCAACTTTGTGGTGTGAAGGTTTAGGGGTTTTAATTCCACCCTCAGGTTTGAAAATCTGACTCGGAAGAAAAGCCGGAGGACTTGTACTTGCTCGATGGTCAAAGGAAGGAAGGCATTAAAGAGGACTTAATGTGCCAGTTTTTACCCTGCCCGAGTCGGCGCCTGGGTTTAGGGGCGATCGTGTTTCTCTTTCTTTAAGAAACAACAGCAGCAGCAGCAACAACAAAACCCAAAACAAATTTGCATTGAGCGAGCAAACGGGAAGCTTATTTGATCTAATATTCTCGGTAGCTTTTAAAAACGTCTCATTCTGTTTTACATGCATTTAACTTTGATCTGCTGTTTTCAGCTTACGTTCTAGCAAATGATGTTCTGAGATTTTAAAAAAATTCAGGTTAATACTTCGAGAACGTGAGTTTAGAATGTTGTCGTCGTTGACTTAAATGTGTAGTTCGACCGTTCTCCTCGAGGTTGAAAGGACGTCGAGCACCCAGATGTAAAGGGCGTTACAGATTTTGTTTTATAGAAACTGGTTTGCCTGACAGTGGGATGCAGGATTTCCTCTCCAGAGTAACTCTTCAGTGGGTCCAGGTGTGGGTCTAGGGAAAAGGCAGGTCTTGAAAATTACACCAGATGGGATTCTGAGAAAGAATGCATCGTTTCATTAACTATAATTCAGTATTATACACAGGATTTTGCAAAGCCCAGGAGCCAGGTAAGTAAGACAGAATTTCTGCTGTCAAGGAACTGCTTTCTAGTAGGAGAGACTTTTGCAGAGGTTACATGGAGGAACCAAGACCGAGGAGAGCTTGAAAGTCCTCGGAGAGGAGCTGGCAGTTGAGGGGGACCTTGAAGTGGTGAGGGTTTGGCCATCTTTTTGTGTGGGGGAAAGGATGTTTCCTTGCTGAAGGAAGAGAAATACACTCTCTGTCCTATTCCAAGAAATGCTTTCTACCATCCTTTCTTACAGTATTTATAAGTCAAGAGATTTTATTTTTAAAGTCATTTAATTCCTCTTGAAAATTCAACATGCTCAACAGAACCAGCAAAACAATACAGAATAAATTAACATCTTCCCAACCAATTCTTAGTGGCTGGATACATGTCTTTCTAACAACTTTCTTATATCCATTCACAGATCATATCACAAATACATGATTTGTCTTGCCAGATATTTCATTAACCTATGCTTTTTATACTTAAAGGAGCAGAGTGTTACCATGGAAGGCACTTGGGTGGGGACACTGGCTTATAGGTTTTGTTACTGACTGAATTTTTGCTGTTGTCTTGGGCAAATCATTTAACCTCTAGCTAAAATTTCTTCCTTTGTAGGTTGGGGGGATTGGGTAGATGCTTTCCCCGAGCCATCTAACACTAGCATTTTATGGTAACATGCTTAAACATGTATATGCGTTACTTATTTAGTGATGCACTCTCTCTCAATTTGTGTTTGTGAAGGGATCATCACTCTTATCCTGGCCATTGAATATGCGAGAGCAATTAAGCTGCGAAGCTAAAATAACCTTATTTAAGGTGAAATTCTACAGTTGAATGTTATTTTTAAAAATGCAAGCATAAGAAGCTTGATTTGCAAATCTCAATTTGTGTTGGCTTTAAAAAAATTTTGTTGACAGTCTTTACTTCATTTGTGAACAAAGAATAATGCATGCTTTATTATGTACATTGTACTTAAGAGGTTCAATTTTGCTTTTAATTAAATAGTAGCAGTTAAAAAAATGGGATAACTTTGAAATCCTTTTAGGCTAGTAAATCTTGGGAATTCGGAAATAAAAATAAGATGGAAAATTAGTTCATTGGAAAAGGAAAATTCAGAGATACTTTCAGTAAGTGTCTCTATTCACTTTTTAAAAAACTTGGTATTTCTATATTTGTTTGCTAATCCTGATGGAAAATATGAATGGGATTTAGTCTGACATTACATTAAAAAAATGTCAAGGTGTTACTCCTTTTAGAGGTGATTTTTTTTTTTTCTTTAGAAATTCTGGAGTCATCTGTCCTGTCTTATATATAAACTAACATGCCAGTGTGGTAATGGGTTAATCTCAGTCATGGTTAAGCTGAGGGGAAAACCATGTGAACATTAAAATGGGTATGTGCTTTGGCCTCCAGACTGGTTTGTTCGAGGTTTACCTGAGGTATGTTCTCATATGGCAGTTATGAAAAGAGCGTTTCTTTGGTCTTGGGTTAGATTAGGAGGAGAATAATGGATGGTGACCCTTTCCAATTTTTAGAAATGAATTCAGATATGATTGAAGTTTAGTCAGTCTGTGAAAAATAATCTGGTGATCAGTAGGTGACCCAAGTTCACTTACCTCAGGATATGAGCCAGGCTTACAGAAGGTTAGGGATCTAGTCTAGCTTTAAATCACTGTTGTTTTGTGGCTTCTCAACAGTTAGGGATTCTTCCCCTGTAGTCTGGGCGGAACACAGAAGTCCTTAGTTTCCCTTTGCTGAGAGTGGAAGTGATTTATCTTGAATACTGCCTTTTAGTTCTTTCTGAATTCTTTTACAGTTAAACCAGCCTAACTGTATGTTAGAGGAGAACAGGGTCCAGATGAATTTCTCCAGATCATTTGTTCAGAGTGTCTGTGCCTGGACAGTTTGTGTTGTTTGTGATATTGCATACTCAGAGGCTTGCTGGAAAGAATTTTAGTAGTGACATTTTGAGAGTGTGTCCCTTTGTACTTTTCCTTTGTTTCAGAGTTACAAGACCATCTTCCAAAGACATTTTTCACATGCTGCAAATTAGGCTAGTTGCAGTGGCTACAGTGGCAATGTCAATCACTGTTGCAGTTTACAGTGGAGAAAAAAGATAGCTTATAGCCTGGAGTTATTTAAGTTATTCTTAAATCCAGATCACCAGATTTTCATGCCTCCTTCAAAAATAAGGTGTAACTCAACTATAATGAATCTTTGCTTATGCTATCTTATTTATATAAAATAGCACATGTCCCTGCAGTCCTTGTTTTTTTTGCTGGGCCCAGAAGGTCAATAAACTGGGGCCCAGTTGGTGCCTAATCGGCAGCGACCTTGTTGACAATCCAGGGCACAGAGGTGGTGAAACATTTTTTCTCTTGGGCAAACTTGTGGTGTGAGGGAGTCACTAGGTCCTTGCCTTTTCTTCTGTGTGGGTGTGAGGCCCTGGCCAGGGCCTGCCACTCATTTCTTGGGGCTTGCTTGACTTTGAACAACTGTCTAGTGTGAAACTCCCTTTTCTTTGGCCACAAATCAGTGATATGAGTCAGAGCAATTGTACATGTTGATGGATGGTTTTCAAGTTTATTCTTGGAGTTAGGGATTTAGGGTAAGTGGAAAAGTAAGCATTTTGACCCGAGCCTGGGGCTCTTTTCTTACAGAATATTTTCATGTGGGTTGTCTGAGCAGCAATATTTTCCTTTAAGTTTCATCTTAAGTCCTCACTTCTGTAAAATGCTTATTTTAAGCATTTTAGAAAAGCTAATTCAGGTTTTCAGGAGATGCATTGTTACCATCATTCCTAATGCTGATTGAGATCTTACTGTGTGCTTTGACAGATTACCTCCTCTAGTCCCCATGACAACCCCATGAGGTCAGTACTGTCATTATCTCCACTCTGAAGTCTGGAGAGGTTAAGTAACACAGCTAATAAGTGGCAGAATGAGGTTTAAATTCAACAGTCCAATTTTCTTAACTACTACTGTTCTGCTTTTATGTCCTCAAAGTTAGTATTGTGTGTTACTGAAACTGAACGTTTTGGCTCACATATTTAGATTCTGTAGGTCTTAGAATCTGAAATTAGATGACTTATCAACAGCCATTATTTTATATATATGTTGGCTTAAGTGGTAGGACCAGGATTGTAGTTTGGCCCAAGAGATGGAAGTTGTGTAATTTTCTTTCAGAATCACTCCTAATTTCTAAAGGGATCACTAAATGGATTATGTAAGGAGTTCTGTATAGTTATAAGCAATTGATTGGAATTCAAAATAAAGCAGATTCACAATTTAAAATTGAATGTAAGGCTCATCTATTTTAACTTATAATTATATCACCTCATAGAAGTAAACTAGACTTTTTTTTTTTTTTTTTTTTTTGTAATTGTGGGTGTTGACACAGAGAAGGCTGTTTTTTTCTTCCCATAAGCTGGGACTTAGGTTGTTGAGAAAACGAACCTGAAACAATGAGAAGGGGAATGGAGAATGAGCTGAGGGCATTAATAAAAAGATCAGGCAGCAGCTGCTCCCTTTTCTCTTACCTTCTGTTCCCAGACATTTGCTAAGAAAAAGTGAATTATAGAAATGGAGCAGCTTGGTTCTTCCTGTGGCTATTTGGTCTGTGGACAAGGAAAGTAGAAAAATGTAAATAGAAGCTGTAGCTTTTGTTTGGACTTCAGGAGATTATTAGTTAAGGACCAATGGCACCACTTTTCTCGGTATGTGAAAACTTATACCCTTTTCTGAATTTTTATGTTTTTTTGTAATCCTTTCCAAGAAGTTATTTGATAGACAGTATAGACTCACTCATAGGACACTGGGGGAAAGAGAAATCTAGGTATAAGAGTCAGTGACATTGACAGTGGGGTTAAATGATTACTGCCTTTCTGATTAATAATATTTCCTAACAAAATTATATTAAGAAAATACTGAAATGACAACAGGCTGTGTGATCTTTCATAGCATCTCTCCTGATCTTTCCTTCATGTCTCTAAAAGTCATGAGTGTTTAAAGAAGCGAGATATTTCCTTGGGGCTGAAACTTTTCATTTGAGTATCAAAGTTTGCTCTGGGCAGGTGTTTATTTTCAGCTTTATTTCTAGTGGTTTCAAAGGGTATATGAGCTGCCTGTCCCACCTGCTGATGCTTATTTCTTCCTACAAAAATCCTCTGTGTTAGAAAAAAATCCCATTGCTTTCCTTGAATTAATATCTGTAAGTAAAATAAGGCAGAAACTGAAGTACAGACATTAATATGCTACTCATTCATTCAGCACATGTTAAGTACTTATCATGTGATGTGCTAAGATCTATGTTAGGCTCTAAAAAACTTGTCCACTGACCACTAAGAAAACCTGCCAAGAACATTCAGAGGCATTTCGGTACTTCTGAGAGTCGGACCTCACAATCTGTAAATACTGACAATGTACCTAAGAACTCTGAACTTAAAACACTTTTATAGACTCAATGGAGTTTCTGTCCTATCAATATTGTTAAATAGAACTTTCTGCTATGATGGCAATATTCTTTTTTTTTTTTTTAAGATTTTATTTATTTATTTGACAGAAATCACAAGTAGGCAGAGAGAAAGGCAGAGAGAGAGAGAGGAGGAAGCAGGCTCCCTGCTGAGCAGAGAGCCCAATCTGGGGCTTGATCCCAGGACTCTGGGATCATGACCTGAGCTGAAGGCAGAGGCTTTAACCCACTGAGCCACCCAGGCACCCTGGCAATATTCTATATCTATGCTGTCCAGTATGGTAGTCAGTAGCTGCGTGTACCTACTAAGAGCAGTTGGAATGTAGCTAGTGAGATTTAGGAATTTTAAATTTTATTTATTTAGGTGAATTTAAATAGCCTCATGTGGATATGACATCCAATATGTTGGATAACACAGCTCTAGAGCAAAAATACACTAACAGATAGCATTGGCTGTCCTGGGCAGTCACTTCCCACTTGACCATCTGGTTCCTTATGATGTGTTCACCAACGAGGCTTTGCTAAGTTCTTAGTTTTGCACATATTTACCTGATCATGTCAGATCATACAAAAGCAGTGAAAGTGTATGGAAGCATGGGATTTTAATGGAAATGAAAGTGGCGGTAAAATCTTTGAAAGTGATGAGAAGGAAGAAAAATGTATTTGACAGTAGGAACTAGTCCGGAAAAGAAAAAGAACAAATTGTGTAACAGGTAGCTTGCAGTTGACAGTACTCAGCAAGATGGAAGAAAACCTTTGATAAAATGGAAAAACTTGAGTGTCTTGCTGAGTCTACTATTACATTAATAATGAGTTGTTTGAGAACTTATGGCAATGGTAAGAACACTGCAGTTGACTTTTTTGGTTGCAAGCTGTGGATAGTTCATAATTTCAAGTCCCCTTTGGTCAGCCTACCATTGCAGTGAATATCAGGGTCCATCATGCTCAATATCCAAGTGGCTAAGGTCTTTCCTGGGACCCCTTAAAGCTGTCCTGGAAGCCCAGTTGGTTTTCTGTGTAGATGAAGCTGACTAGGAAAGATGCCTGAATAGCCTAGATATTGGCAAGGAATGTGCTTGGTTGTAAAACTACTCATTAGTAGAGGTGCTTCTGCACTATCGTTAGAGATAGAGAGCACAGTAAGAAAATGGAATGGTGGAAAAAGAAATCTTACTCTTTTTCCCCAAGTACTTTCTAGTGACAAACTGGAGAGATGGACAGCCTGTTTGCAGGTTCCAGGATTTCTCCAGGTAGGTGTACAGGAATAGCCTTGAGTGTAGCATGTGTGAAATCATGAGAGAATTCTCATGGTTAGGCTTCTGTTGAAATACATTCTGGTTTTTGAGTTTTGTAACTTGTGGTGAAAACACAATGAAATCAAGACATAATGATGCAAAAATGTGGGGATAGGAAGAGGAGAAGGAATAACATATATTCTGTATTTACTATGTGCCAGGCTCTATGTGAAGCATGTATGTGTGTGAACTTATATGTTCTTATATGTTTTTTACAATATTGTAAGATAGGTGGTGTCCCCATTTTCAGAGGATAAAATTGAAGCTCATGAAGGTTTAAATGGGATTCTTAAAAACAACTTTATTATAGACAATAAAATTTACATGCCACACAACTCATCTGTTTAAAGTGACTTTTTCAGTATTTTCACAGAGTTGTGCATTTGGCACCATAGTCAACTTTAGAGCATATTCATCACATCAAAATAAACTTTGGACCTATTAGCTGTCACCCGCTTCCTGACCCAGGCAAGTGATAATCTACTTTCTGTGGATTTGCCTGTTCTACAGTATGTGGCCTTTTGTGACTGTCTCCTTTAATTTAGCACTGTTTTCAGTGCTCATCTGTGTTGTACTTCATTCCTTTTAATTGCTGAATAGTATTCATTTGAACACACAGGGCGCATTTCATTTAGTCATTGATAATGGGTTGTTTCCATTTTTTGGCTATTAGGAATGATGCTGCTTTGAACATGCATGTATAAGTTTTTGTGGGGACACATGTTTTCATTTCTCTTGGATATATATACATAGGAATGCAATTGCTGGGTCATATTATAACTCTTTGTTTAGCACTTGGAAGAATTGCCAAACTGTTTTTCACAGGGGCTGCACTATTTTACATTCCCATCAGCAGTGTATGAGGGCTTCCATTTCTCTACATCCTCATCATACTTGTTATTTTCTCTTTTTTGATTTTAACAAACTTAATAGGTGTGGTGTGTCATTTCATTGTGGTTTTCCCTAATGTAGTTGGGCATCTTTTCATATGTTTGTTTCCCATTTGTATATCTTCTTTGGAGAGATGTCTCTTTAGATCCTTTTTTGCTCTTGTTAAATTGGGTATTTGTCTTTTCGTTATTGAACTGCAAAATTTCTTTATTGGATATGGATATAAGGCTATTCTTTATTGGCTATGGATATGGATATAAGGCCCTTGTCTGATATATGCTTTGCAGATATCTTCTTCCATGCTGTGGGTAGTCTTTTCATTTTCTTGTCTTATCCTTTGAAGCAAGTGAGGTTCCTCATCTTAAGCAAAGCATAAGAAGGCTTAGCATACTTCACATACATACTGAGGTCAGTCAACAAAATGACTTGTAAAATGGCTTGTGTAATGAATGTCATTTTGTTTGTTTCTGGTTGGAGAAAAAGATATTTAACTTTTGCTTAAGCTACTCAGGCAGGGTTGCACAGCTTTCATGTGGATTGAAAGTAAAACTTAGAAGTCGTTTCTTTATGGACTTTTATGTATAGAAAATCGTGCTTTCCTCCTGGATTCGACAGAGAACTGTTTAAAAGGAAAAGGATGGGGCTCCTGGGTAGTTCAGTCGGCTAAGCGTCTGCCTTTGGCTCAGGTCATGGTCCCAGGGTCCTCGGATGGAGCCCCACATTGGGCTCCCTGCTCAGTGGGGAGCCTGCTTCTCACGCCCCCTCTGTCCCTTCCCCCTGCTTTTTTGCTCTCTGTCAAATAAATAAATAAAATCTTAAAAAAAAAATAAAAGGAAAAGGAGACTTTACCTGGAAAAGCCCTCTTTTGAGGCCCTGTAATTTTTATGATCTAAATAGTGTTTCCCATATTTGTCTATCACAGGAGTTACCTGGTTTTAGATTTTTAGGGCCAGTTGAAGGTCTGGTTCAGTAGTTCTGAAGTGGCACTTTTCATCAACATTTCACATGATAAGGATCAGGAGTGCTTGAGAAACTCTGATCTAAACTGGTGATAATAATGACCTTTTAGTAGTTGCCCCTAGAACTTAATTAGACCTCTTTAGTGGGTGTGGCCTCCAGGGGACAAGCATCCTTCTCTGAGGGTTATTACAAAGAGCAGATCCAGTCTGACTACTTTGCTTACCACAGCTACTGATCTTGATCCAACAGAACCCAAATTCTCTTACCCTTCCCTCTTACAGTAGAGATAGTTCCATTATAAAAATTTAATCCAGGTTCATAAACATTTTCATGTCATAAGGTTATCACCATCCTCCTGAGAGTATTGCTCTCTCTTCTTTTCTTCCCCTTTAAGATGTGTTCATAATTTTTTTTAAGCATCATTGAATCCCTGGAGGCCTCCCATAGCCACATAGATCTCTATGTAACTTGGATGGTGGGTTACTTATCTGGGTGGGTGGGAATTATTTTCATTCTTAAAAAGTCACACAGCTATTAATTAGTAAAACTGATCTTTCTTGTACCCTGTATTATTATTGCCTGTAGTGCACTGGTTGCTAAGAGGAAAATTTTAGTACTTTGTGTGGTGCTTTGGCACATAGCATTCACTTAGTAAATGTCTGTTCGATGAATGAGTTGAAGACCACATGATAGCTAAGCCCAGGAACCCTTCCAAAAATGTATGGACAGAATAGGTGCTCTGACATTTAGCCTTGTGTTATGGTGGAGTAGAATTTCCAGAGTTGGCAGATTTCTGGCCTCATCATGTTATGCTATTGGCTTCACTGTGGAGTTTCGTTGAGTCTCCTGTTTTAGCGAAATGGAATTTTCCCCTACTTTGTAGACAGTGTTCATGGTCTGCTTTTAGAGTTCCAGGTGTATGGCTTTCATTACAGCTTTCTTGCAAATGACAGCCTAGAGCACAAAAGATAAGAGTAATGTGTCCCTGTGAATTTCCTCACACAGGTCTTTCCCTTAGGACAGAAGCATCTGATTGAAGTAGATAAAGGTATAGGCTGTGTTTGCCTGGAGTGATGTAACGGTCTTAGAGACCTGTTTCATTTATTCTTTTGATTTCACCATATTTTTCTTTAAAAAAAATATTTTTATTAACATATAATGTATTATTTGCCCCAGGGGTATAGGTCTGTGAATCCTCAGGCTTACACACTTCACAGCACTCACCATATCATGTACCCTCCCCAATGTCCATAACCCACCATCCTCTCCACCCACCCCTCCCCCCAGCAACCCTCAGTTTGTTTTGTGAGATTAAGAATCTCTTATGGTATCTCCCTCTCAATCCCATCTTGTTTCATTTTGTTTCCTTCTCTACCCCGCAAACCCACCACTCTGCCTCTCAAATTCTTCATATCAGGGAGATCATAAGATAATTGTCTTTTTCTGATTGACTTATTTTGCTCAGCATAATACCCTCTAGTTCCATCCACATTGTTGCAAATGGTTAAGATTTCATTTCTATTGATGGCTGCATAGTATTCCATTGTATATATGTACCACATCTTCTTTATCCATTCATCTGTTGATGGACATCTAGGCTCTTTCCATAGTTTGGCTGTTGTGGACATTGCTGCTATAAACATTCAGGCACACGTGTCCCTTTGGATCACTACACTTGTATCTTTAGGGTAAATACCTAGTAGTGCGATTGCTGGGTCGTAGGGTAGCTCTACTTTCAACTTTTTGAGGAACCTCCTTTCTGTTTTCCAGAGTGGCTGCACCGGCTTGCATTCCCACCAACAGTGTAGGAGGGTTCCCCTTTCTCCACATCCTCTCCAGCATCTGTCATTTCCTGACTTGTTAATTTTAGCCATTCTGACTGGTGTGAGGTGGTATCTCATTGTGGTTTTGATTAGTATTTCCCTGATGCGGAGTGATGTGGAGCACTTTTTCTGGATGTCTTCTTTGCAGAAATGTCTGTTCATGTCCTCTGCCCATTTCTTGATTGGATTATTTATTCTTTGGGTGCTGAGTTTGATAAGTTCTTTAAAGATTTTGGATACTAGCCCTTTATCTATCTGAGATGTCATTTGCGGATATGTTCTCCCATTCTGTCAGTTGTCTTTTGGTTATGTTGACTGTTTTCTTTGCTGTGCAAAAGCTTTTGATCTTGATGAAGTCCCAAGAGTTCATTGCTTCCCTTGCCTTTGGTGATGTTCCTAGGAAGAAGTTGCTGCGGCTGAGGTCGAAGAGGTTGCTGCCTGTGTTCTTCTCAAGGATTTTGATGGATTCCTGTCTCACATTGAGGTCTTTCATTCATTTGGAGTCTATTTTTGTGTGTGGTGTAAGGAAATGGTCCAGTTTCATTCTTCTGCATGTGGCTGTCCAATATTCCCAACACCATTTGTTGAAGAGACTGTCTTTTTTCCATTCGACATTCTTTCCTGCTTTGTCGAAGATTAGTTGACCATTGACGACGGTCTTTTTCTGGGCTCTTTATTCTGTACCATTGATCTATGTGTCAGTTTTTGTGCCAGTACCATACAGTCTTGATGATGACAGCTTTGTAATAGAGTTTGAAGTCTGGAATTGTGATCCACCAACTCTGGCTTTCTTTTTCAACATTCCTCTGGCTATTCGGGGTCTTTTCTGGTTCCATACAAATTTTAGGATTATTTGTTCCATTTTGTTGAAAAACATGGATGGGATTTTGATAGGAATTGCATTAAATGTGTAGATTGCTTAGGTAGCATAGACATTTTCACAATATTTGTTCTTCCAATCCATGAGCATGGAACATTTTTCCATTTCTTGGTGTCTTCCTCCATTTCTTTCATGAGTACATTATAGTTTTCTGAGTACAGATTCTTTGCCTCTTTGCTTAGGTTTATTCCTAGGTATCTTATGGTTTTGGGTGCAATTGTAAATGGGATTGATTCCTTAATTTCTTTATCTTCTGTCTTGTTGTTGGTGATTAGAAATACAACTGATTTCTGTGCATTGATTTTATATCCTTACACTTTACTGAATTCCTGTACAAGTTCTAGCAGATTTGGAGTGGAGTCTTTTGGGTTTTCCACATAAAGTATCACATCATCTGCAAAGAGTGAGAGTTTGACTTCTTTGCCGATTCAGATGCCTTTTATTTCTTTTTGTTGTCTGATGGCTGAGACTAGGACTTCTAGTACCATGTTGAATAGCGGTGGTGATAGTGGACATCCCTGCTGTGTTCCTGACCTTAGAGGAAAAGTTTTTTCCTATTGAGAATGATACTCGATGTGGGCTTTTCATAGATGGCTTTGATGATATTGAGGTATATACCATCTATCCCTACACTTTGAAGAGTTTAGATCAAGAAAGGATGCTGTACTTTGTCAAATGCTTTTTCAGCATCTATTGAGAGTATCATATGGTTCTTGTTCTTTCTTTTATTAATGTATTGTATCACATTGATGGATTTGCGGATGTTGAACCAACCTTGCAGCCCTGGAATAAATCCCACTTGGTTGTGGGGAATAATCCTTTTAATGTACTGTTGGAGCCTATTGGCTAGTGTTTTGGTGAGAATTTTTGCATCTGTGTTCATCAAGGATATTGGTCTGTAATTCTCTCTTTCGGTGGGGTCTTTGCTTGGTTTTGGGATCAAGGTAATGCTGGCCTCATAAAATGAGTTTGGAAGTTTTCCTTCCATTTCTACTTTTTGGAACAGTTTTAGGAGAATAGGTATTAATTCTTCTTGAAATGTTTGGTAGAATTCCCTTGGGAAGCCGTCTGATCCTGGGCTCTTGTTTGTTTGGAGATTTTTGATGACTGCTTCAATCTCCTTACTGGTTATGGGTCTGTTCAGGTTTTCTATTTCTTCCTGGTTCAGTTTTGGTAGTTTATACATCTCTAGGAATGCATCCATTTCTTCCAGATTGTCAAATTTGCTGGCGTATAGTTGCTCGTAACATGTTCTTATGATTGTATTTCTTTGGTGTTGGTTGTGATCGCTCCTCTTTCGTTCATGATTTTATTAATTTGGGTCCTTTCTCTTCTTTTTGATGAGTCTGACCAGGGGTTTATCAATCTTATTAATTCTTTCCAAGAACCAGCTCCTAGTTTCGTTGAACCGTTCTACTGATTTTTTGGTTTCTGTTTCATTGATTTCTGCTCTGATCTTCGTTATTTCTCTTCAGCTGGGTTTAGGCTTTCTTTGCTGTTCTTTCCAGCTCCTTTAGGTGTAAGGTTAGGTTGTATGCTTGAGACCTTTCTTGTTTTTTGAGAAAGCCTTGTATCACTATATACTTTCCTCTCAGGACTGTGTTTGCTATGTCCCACAGATTTTGAATGGTTGTATTTTCATTTTCATTTGTTTCTTCTTTAATTTCCTGGTTGACCCATTCATTCTTTAGTAGGATGCTCTTTTTAGCCTGATGTATTTGAGTTTTTCCAACTTTCCTCTTGTGATTGAGTTGTAGCTTCAGAACATTGTGGTTTGAAAATATGTAGGGAATGATCCCAGTCTTTTGGTACCGGTTGAGACCTGATTTGTGACCCAGGATATGATCTCTTCTGGAGAATGTTCCATGTGCCCTCGAGAAGAATGTGTATTCTGTTGCTTTGGGATGGAATGTTCTGAATATATCTGTGATGTCCATCTGGTCCAGTGCGTCATTTAAGGCCTTTATTTCCTTATTGATCTTTTGCTTGGATGATCTGTCCATTTCAGTGAGAGGGGTGTTAAAGTCCCCCACTATTACTGTATTATTGTAAATGTATTTGTTTGATTTTGTTATTAATTGGTTTATATAGTTGGCTGCTTCCATGTTTGGAGCATAGATGTTTAAAATTGTTAGATCTTCTTTTTGGACAGACCGTATGAGTATGATATAGTGTCCTTCCTTCCTTATCTCTTTTTATAGAGTTTGGCTTAAAATCTAATTTATCTGATGTAAGGATTGCCACCCCAGTTTTCTTTTGATGTCCATTAGCATGGTAAATTGTTTTCTACCCCCTCACTTTAAATCTTGAGGTGTCTTTGGGTCACAAATGAGTTTCTTATAGACAGCATTATTAATGTCTTTTTTTAAAAAATCCATTCTGATACCCTGTGTCTTTTGATTGGGGCATTTAGCCCATTTACATTCAGGGTTACTATTGAGAGATATGAATTTAGTGCCATTGTATTGCCTGTATGGTGACTGTTATTGTATATTGTATCTGTTCCTTTCTGGTCTACTATTATGCTCTCTCTTTGCTTAGAGGACCCCTTTCAATATTTCCTGTAGAGCCGGTTTGGTGTTTATAAATTCTTTTAGTTTTTGTTTGTCCTGGAAGCTTTTTTTTTTTTTTTTTAAAGATTTTATTTATTTATTTGACAGAGATCACAAGTAGGTGGAGAGGCAGGCAGAGAGAGAGAGAAAGGAGGAAGCAGCCTCCTTGCCGACCAGAGAGCCTGATGCGGGGCTCAATCCCAGGACCCTGGTATCATGACCTGAGCTGAAGGCAGAGGCTTAACCCACTGAGCCACCCCGGCGCCCCTGTCCTGGAAGCTTTTTATCTTTCCTTCTATTTTCAATGATAGCCTAGCTGGATATAGTATTCTTGGCTGCATGTTTTTCTTATTTGGTGCTTTGAATATATCATGCCAGTTCTTTCTGGTCTGCCAGGTCTCTGTGGATAAGTCTGCTGCCAGTCTAATATTTTTACCATTGTATGTTACAGACTTCTTGTTCCGGGCTGCTTTCAGGATTTTCTCTTTGTCACTAAGACTTGTAAGTTTTACTATTAGATGACGGGATGTGGATCTATTCTTATTGATTTTGAGGGGGGTTCTCTATGCCTCCTGGATTTTGATGCTTGTTCCCTTTGCCATATTAGGGAAATTCTTTATAATAATTCACTCCAATATACCTTCTGTCCCTCCCCCCCCCCCCTTTTTCTGGAATCCCAATTATTCTAATATTGTTTCATCTTATGGTATCACTTTTCTCTCAAATTCTCCCCTCACGGTCCAGTAGTTGTTTGTCTCTCTTTTGCTCAGCTTCTGTATTCTCCATCATTTGGTCTTCTTTATCACTAATTCTCTCCTCTGCCTCATTTATCCTAGCAGTAAGAACCTCCATTTTTGATTGCACCTCATTGATAGCTTTTTTGATTTCAACTTGGTTAGATTTTAGTTCTTTTATTACTCCAGAAAGGGATTTTATTTCTCCAGAATGGGTTTCTCTAATATCTTAAATGCCTTTCTCAAGCCCCCCTAGCACCTTGAAAATCGTTGCTCTGAACTGTAGTTCTGACATATTACCCATGTCCTGATTAGGTCCCTAGCCTTAGGTACTGCCTCTTGTTCTTTTTTTGTGGTGAGTTTTTCCACCTTGTCATTTTATCCAGATAAGAATATATGAATGAGAGAATAAAATACTAAAAGGGTGGCAAAGACCTCAGAAAAATGAACGCTAACCAAATCAGAAGAGATCCAAAACCGGGGGGAGAAGAAAGGAGAGAAAAAGTAATAAAAATTTAAAAAATATTAAAAATATATATATATATTTGACTGGTGAATAGAACAGAGCCACCCACTTGATTTTGGATGTATTTTGGTCCCTTAGAAGAAGCTATCTCCCAATATTTTAAAGAAAGAAAAAAAAGTATATATGTATACACCAAAATAAGGGTAAACACAATGAAGGGATGGAATATGATTGTAAAGATGCACATTTAAAAAAAATTCTAAAAAATTGGTAAGTTGGTTGGAAGAAGAAAGAAAAAATTGGAGGGAATGTGCTTAGGCTGGAGACTAGAATAAAGCCATCTGCTAGATTAGGGTATATTTTGATCTATTAGAAGAAATTGTATCCCAGAACTTTTTAGAAAAAAAAAAAAAAAAAAAGCCTATATGTATTCAAAAAATAAGGTCAAATACAATGAAGGGATAAAATATGACTATAAAAATGAAGGTTTAAAAATATTTTTTTTTAGATTGTTAAGATAAACTAGTTAAAAAATGTTAAAAGAAGAAAAGTTAAAAAAATAGAATAAGAAAAAAATAAAAAAATTTTACTTCTCAAGACTAAAGGATCATGGGGAAAAAATCTATGAATTCTGTGCATTGCTTTTGCCTAGCTCTGGAGTTCCTCTGTTCTCCTTGATGAATGAGCTTGTTCTTGGCTGGATGTTCTTGCAGGAGGGGCCTGTTGTAGTGATTCTCAAATGTCTTTGCCAGAGGCAGAATTGCACCACCCATGCCAGGGACTAGGCTAAGTATTCTGCTCGGGTTCGCTCTGGGAGCTTTTGTTCCCTGAACGCTTTCGGTAGAGCTTTGGAGGACGGGAATGAAAATGGCAGCTTCGCAGTCTCCGGCCTGGAGGAGCCGAAGCCTCGGGTCCCTACTCCTCAGTGCATCCTCAGAGTAAAGCAGTCAATCCCTCCTATCTCTCTGGTCTCCGGCTGCAGTTCGAGCTCACCCAGCCTGTGACCGAGTGTTCTGTCTCTGGCACACGGCCCCGTTTGGAGTCTCCAAACCCAGCAGATTCATGCTGCACTGCTCCTCCCAGAGGAGAAAGGTGAGTCTCCCCATTCTGCCGCTTGTGGCATCCCTGCTCTAAGAGCAGTGTCCTGACTGTGCCTTGGATCACAGTTTAAGGTAACCCTGACCTGAAGGCTCACTCCTTGGCTCTGTCTCTGTAGCCGGCTTCCCTGCTTCGGTCCCTGGGGGCTCTGCCACACTCAGACACCCACAATCTTTCTGTGACCCTGTGGGACCTGAGACCACACTGTCCCTGCGAGGGCTCCAACCCTGCTTAGCCGCTGGAGCGTTGTCCCTCAGTGGAGCAGACTTCTAAAAGTTCTGATTTTGTGCTCCACTGCTCCGCTGCTTGCCGGGAGCTGGCCCCTCCCACTGTGGTCTATCTTCTCATCGCTTCAGATTCACTTCTCCGCACGTCCCACCTTTCAGAAAGTGGTTGATTTTCTGTTCCTAGAATTGCTGCTCTTCTCTTCTATCTCCTGTTGAGTTTGTAGGTGTTTGGAATGATAAGATACCTATCTAGCTGAACTCCTGGGATCTGATGTCATTTCAGTCCACTACTTCTCTGCCATCTGGCCTCTCCTCTGATTTTACTGTATTTTTCATTCTTGGTTCACTTCCTCTTCCCTTCCTTGTGTGGCCTGTATGTCAGTTGATTGTCTCATATATTAATGGGTTCTGTTTGGAAAAAAAATCTAATAAAACACAGTAACTATATATATATATATATATAATCTAAAATAAGCTGACATAAAGGTGTATTTATGTTAAAATATATATTTTAATTTTATATATAAAAATATTTATGTTTCAAAGAACTTGGTAGGCTTAGAGTAATTAAAGCCAACATTTTAGAAGCACTACTAAAATAAATATATCTGTGATTATGTAGTCCATGAGAAGAATGTTTTAATTTATAGTATTATCTATCAAGAAGATTTATAGGTGAGCTAAAAGAATAATGGTAATTTCTTGGTGTACATAGGGATATTTGCATCATGAATCTTAATATATACAAATACAAGTTTTGCTTTGTTTCTATACAGTAAAAAGAAAAAAATAAACTATTGTTGGTAGAGTTCTTTTATGGTCCTTTAATGTATTGTTTCTAAAACATTCCTTTTAGCTTTCCTGGAAATAGCTCTTTCTTATATACCCATATGTAATGGTTTATATAATACTTAATTGAATTAAACAGTTTCAGTAGCAAGTATAACTGGCACAAGTCAGTTTGGGAGCAAATACAGTTGATTCTTGGTAACCATCAACTCAATGATAGGAGCAGAATTTCATGAGCTTGCCAGAGTCTTGATTACTAGCTCTGGGCACTGAATAATAATGGACATCAGCTAGGATGTTTTATAGGGTGAATGTTCACCCTGGAGTTGGCTAATTGGAGGTTGGTTAAGATCTTCTGCTCTGGACCTGACTTCCTATATATAACTTTAGAAACAAGCAAACATATATGAGAATTATTATTATAAGGTAGAGAAATTAAGCCACTCCATTTTTTAAAGAGTTAATTTTGGCTTTTTCTGCCTCACATCACTTCTGTTTGTGTACAGAGTTATTTTACAACTGAATAATTTATTTCTGCATGTAAATGTTTTTGGAAATTCCTGGGGCACCTGGGTGGCTCTGTTGGTGAAGTGTTTGCCTTCAGCTCAGGTCATAATCTCAGAGTCCTGGGATCAAGCCCTGCATCAGACTCCCTGCTTAGCTGTGAGTCTGTTTCTCCCTTTCCCTCTGCCCCTCCACCTGCTTGTGCACGCTCTCTCTCAAATTAATAAATAAAATCTTAAAAAAAAAAAAGTGAAAACTCAAGGCAGAACCAAAAAAAGAAAAAAATTTACTTTGCTTTCCTCTTATGTGGAAGATAGTTGAAGTTCTTTTAAAATGTGGTTTGTAAAAATGTGACCCACCATGTCTATCTGTTGAGTGAGTATATTACTAAGGTATTAAAAAAAACCAATTTTTTTGTCTTACATTTAAATTCAGAGGTTCAATGAAAATAGGTTACATCCAGATTTTTTATATTATTAAAACATTAAGTGCTTCGTACTTTGTGTCATAATTTCTCTTTTTTAGAAATCAAACCCCATTATATTGGCCTGGCAACTTTGACTTGCTTCGGGAAAGGTATACATATCAAGACCATCTTTTCAGTGTGCTCTAGTGAAGCAAGATCTAGGGTTTTGAGAAGTCCTGGTGCCTTTGGAGTGTTTTAGAGTATCTGTCAGTTTGAAGAACTGTTTCTTTATATTTACTCAGTTTTTAAAATAAGGTTAACTTCATTTTCAAATTGGAGCCTCTTTGTTTTTTTCCACAATATCTGAATATGTATATACATACAAAGTGACTTCTTAAAATATAATCTTTGGGGCATCTGGGTGGCTCAGTCATTAAGCGTCTGCCTTCGGCTCAGGTCATGATCCCGGCGTCCTGGGATTGAGCCCTGCATCGGGCTCCCTGCTCGTTCGTTGGGAAGCCTGTTTCTCCTTCTTCCACTACCCCTGCTTGTGTTCCTGCTCTCACTGTCTCTCTCTCTCTCTGTCGAATAAATAAAATCTTTAAAATATATATGTGTATAATCCTTTAGAAAGGCTGCAAAGTATGCTGTCATAGGTCACATACAGGTCTGTGTCACTGTCCTTTTTCATTCACTTACATATTTATTAAACAAATATTTATCGTCTCCCATGTACTAGACATTATTTTAGATACTGGCTATACAGTCATCAACAAAATAGACAAATTCTTACTTCTGCAAGGTGTGACAGACTGTGTGTATGAAGTACTTTGGGAAAAAATAAAGTAGAGGACGGAGATGAGGAATGAGGTGGAGTTGCAATTATAAATAGGATCGTCAAGGATGACTTCACTGAGGTGACTTGTGGTGAAAGGCCTGAGGAAGGTAAAGGGAGTCATGTAGAGAAGAGTACTTCAGGAAGAGTGGATAGCAAGTGCTAAGTCCTGAGGCTGAGGCACGCTTCCTTCTAGAAACTACAAAACCAGTGTGACCAGAGTAGAGCGAGCAAGGAGGAGAGCAGACACCAGTTCCTGTGAGGCCTCTGGTCTTGTTTCAGATAAAGATGTGACATGATCTGGCTTTTGTTTTAAGAAGACACACTGCGGCTATATCTCATGAGACTAAACTTAAGTGGGGAAGGGTAGAAATAAGGACACCAGTTAGGAGGCTATTATAGGAACCCAGATGAGTGATGGTGACTAGAGTGGTTATGTTTTGAAGGTAGAGTGGGAAAGATTTCTGAGTGATAGGATGTGAGATCTGAGTAAGAGATATCAGTGATGAATTGTAGAGTTTTTAGCTTATGCACTTTGAAGGATGGAGTTGAATTAACTAAGCTAGGAAGACACTGATTTGAGTGGAAAGATCGGGAGCTCAGTTTTGGAGATGCCCAGTCAGCAGTTGGATACATTACTCTGGATTTCAGAGCAGAGGTCTGGACTGGAGGTAGACACTTGGGAGTTGTTAGAGTATAGGGACTGGATGAAATCCACAAGAGAATGAGTGTAGATAGAAAAGCAAAGAGGTTCAGGATTAAGAACCTAGGCTACTCCCACACTGAGATTGGGAGATGGAACCAGTAAAGGAGAATGAGTAGAAGCAGCTAATGAGGTAGGAGGAAAACCTGGAGATTGTGGAGTCTTGGGAGCCTAAGTCACATGCTCCTGGGACAAGGGTCAAGACTTGACTTAGGAATTTAGCAATGGGGAGGTCACTGGTGAGCTTGACAACAGCAATTTTGCTGGAGTATTAGGGACCAAAATTGGTAAGGATTCAAGAGAGAGCAGGAGTAGAGAAATGGAAACATCAAACGTGGACAAATATTTCAAAGGATTTTTGCTGCAAAGGGAAGGTGAAAAATATAGCTGAAGGGAAAAGCGAGGTCGAGAGAGATTTAAAAATGGAGAAAATAAAAGTTTTGCTGATAGGAAAGAAAGTAAAGAGGAAAAAAGGAACGAGCCTTCATGTGGTAGCACGATTCTCATTCAGAAGAGCATTGGTTTTGTTTGATACAGCTAAAATCATTTAGCTTAGCATTGTAAACATGAATTCTTGTTAATGCAGTTTGTATTTTCAGTATACAAAGTTCTTATCTTCCCATCTCCATCAAAAACCAAAACCTTTTCTTTTTGTCTGAGCCTTTAAATAAATGAAGTTTTGGAATGGATAGTTTCTGCTCATCTTTTTCAACCTAATATCATCCTTAGTTCTGCACCTGTATGCATGGGCCTGAGGTACACTTAATTCACATACTTTCTTCAGTAGCTGATGACTTTTTTTTAAAGACTTTATTTTTTTAAGAGCAGTTTTAAGTCCACAGCATAATTGAGAGGAAGGTACAGAGATTTCCCATTTATCCCCTACCCTCACCCATTCATAGCATCCCCCATTATCAACATTTCCCATCAGAGTGGTACATTTATTTCAGTTGATAAACCCATACTGACACATCATCATCATCACCCAAAGTCCATACTTTACAGTAGTGATTCACTCTTGGTGTTCTGTGTTCTATGGGTTGGCAAAAATGTATAATAATATGTATCCTTCATTATTATATCATGCAGAATATTTTCACTGCCCTAAAAAGCTCTCTGTGCTCTGCTTATTCATCCTTCCCTACTGTCCCACCACCTGGCAACTGATCTTTTTATTGTCTTCTACAGTCTTTTTCTAGAATGTCACATAGTTGGAATCATGAAGTGTGTAGCCTTTTCAGATTGGCTTCTTTCACTTAGTAATATGACCTAAGCTGCTTCCATCGTTTTTCATGGCTTGATAACATTTCTTTTTAGTGTTGAATAATATTCCATTGTCTGAATACACCACAATTTGTCCATTCACCTACTGAAGGATTTCTTGGTTGTTTCCAAGTTTTGGCAATTATGAATAAAGCTGCTGAAAACATAACATGTGTAGACTTTTGTGTGGCTCTGACTCCTTTGGGTAAATACCAAGGAGCATGATTGCTGGATCATATTGTAAGAGTACATTTAGTTTTATAAGAAAATGCCAAATTGTCCTCCAAATGCCTGTACCATTTATGCATTCTCCCCAACATTGAATGACAGTTCAGAGGTACTACTTCTGAGCTTATTTTTTTCTCCTTAGGTTTTGTTTCTGTTTTCTTCCTATTTTCTCTTATTTCCATTTTGGGTCCTCTCTAGCAAAAACTATCTGACTCTCAGAATGTGTAGCATTTCAGTATCTTCTGCCATCCAGCCTTTGCATTTTTATTGATGTCTGCGAAAAGGCTGTTGGCTCCTGGGTGTTTGTTTAGTAAGTAGGTAGCTGAAGGGACTTGGCACATTTCATTTGTATGAATGGCCAGACTTTGGGTCTTATTTAAATCCTGAAGCACCACATACTGACAAAAGCTTCTCAGATGTCTCTAGAATTGGAAGAGGTACTTATCAAAGATATATATATGTATATATATATTTTGGTTGAGGAAGAGTTTTGAGTTAATTACATATAAACTCTGAAAATTCATTTAAGTTATACATTTAGTTTCTGCTATAATTTAGATCATATATCTTGTCTTGAATTTAATTTTCATGAAGCATATTATTTAGGATCATCTATATCAGTACTGTTTAATGGAAATATAAGTCAAGTTTTATATATAATTTTAAAATCTAGGATCCAGGATTTGAACTCTGGACACTCTGATTCGAGAGCTTATTTTCTTAAAGTCTGTTCCAGATTGCTTCCTTAGCATATCTTAGCAATGCATCTTTAAATTTTATGATTGAGGGGTGAAGAGTTGGGATTGCTTGATTTATGCAATTAATATATTTTGGAAACTTGAGCGTAAATTAACTCTTTAAATAAATCACATTCTGTTTGCCATTAATTTGTCTTAATTTTAGAGTTGCTTTATCTTACTTTCTCACTGATCCCCCATCACAATTGAGCCTCAACACTTCATTACTCTGTCCAACTCTGACTTGGGGGGAAAAAAAAAAACTACTGATATGTAAGGCAAAGGTTCTAGTGTAAGAGAGAACTGGAGCCCAGAAACAGCAGCAGCTATTTATTGAGTGATTATTGTATGCCAAGCACTGTGCTAATAAGACTTTGTACTTATTGTCTTGTTTAATCATTAAAATGATGCTGTGTCTAGGAAGTGCCAGAAGCTGTGTGGCTGCAGTCCAAAACAATTAGATTGTATGAGAATTCCTGTCTTCGGTTCTGGGGACCATATTTTAAAAGAGACAGGAACCATGAAGGGGAAGTTAGGTGGCTGAGTGGTAGATGAGTGGCCAGAAAATAATGTGATATTAGGAGAGGTTGTAGAAATTGTTATCTTTACCCCAAGGAAAGAAGACTCAGTGGATAGAATGGATGTCTTTAAGTATTTGGGACAAGGCACATGATCTAAAGAGAGACCCGACTTTGGGAAAGGAATATGCTTTTCTGTCTTTCTCCAAAGAATATAGAAGAGAAGTTTGCAGAATAACACATTTTCATTTCTGAATAAGAAAGAACTTTCTCAAAGAATTGTTTGAAAAACTAAACCAACTTTCTGTTTAGATGCATTTGGACAGAGGCTAGGTCCTTACCGAGATATTTTAAATTAAACGCTTATATTTGTAAGATTTGGATTATACGAATTGGCCATTAGGTGAGTTGTCCAATTCTTCAAATGAAAGTTATTTACATTCTTGGGAGTTGGTGATTTTGTCATAAATTGTGTTCTAAAATCAGATGCTTTTGTAATGTAAATAATTGTCTCAGTTTGTAAATTAAGCTGGAGATTGTGCCTTAATAAGAATGTCAGAGCTAGGGGCGCCTGGGTGGCTCAGTGGGTTAAAGCCTTTGCCTTTGGCTCAGGTCATGATCTCAGGGTCCTGGGATCAGCCCCACGTCGGGCTCTCCGCTCAGCGGGGAGCCTGCTTCCCTTCTCTCTCTGCCTGCCCCTCTGCCTACTTGTGATCTCTGTCTGTCAAATAAATAAATAAAAATATTAAAAAAAAAGAATGTCAGAGCTAAGAAGGATGAAATCTTAAAGTCTAACCTCATTTTGCAAATGAGGAAACAGAAAGTTAGAGATGATTGAGTCCCTGTTGGACAAATAGTCTGGCATTGACTTTAGCTCCACTGTTATTTTTTTTTTTCCATTACCATTACTAGTATGTAGATGAAACAGATTAAGTCACATATAGTACATGTTTAAAGTTCCTTCTTAATCTTATCCAGAGGTAACAGAATGAAGAAGCTGTAATTCGAATTGGGGCACCCTGGAGTCCTTCTTTTGTGGTTGTTATCTCATCTGAACTTGGAGCTCAGTGATTTTCCTAAAGACAAATTTTCTCTTTCTTCATGGTGTTTTGGTTTCTTAAGACATATGCATCTTCACAATGAAAGTAGAAGAAAGGTACAGTGGCTCTGATAATTTGGTGTTCATTCAACAAATATTTATTGAAGGTTTCTTATGTGCTAAACACTCTTCTAAGCACAATTGTAATTTCACAGGCTTTTACTCTGAGATGGGAAACCATCAAGTAGTTTTGAGCCGAGGATGAGTAGATTTGCTTTCTTTTTTTTTTTTTTTAAGATTTTATTTATTTATTTGACAGAGCACAGGCAGGGGCAGCAGCAGGCAGAGGGAGAGGGAGAATGAGGCTCCCTGCTGAGCAGGAGGAAACCTGGTATGGGACTCCATTCCAGGACCCTGGGGTCATGACCTGAGCCACACGCAGCCGCTTATCCAACTGAGCCACACAGGTGCGCCTCCCCACCCCCTGTTTTTTTTTTTAAAGTAGGAGTTTGAGTCAGGTGTAGTCCGCCTTGATTTAGTGAGACACACCTTTTGGCTGCTAGGCACAAGATTGGAATAACAGCAATTAGAGGTTTATATAAGTTGTATATGTAAGTTCACAACAAGTTATTTAAGTAAGTTCACAATAAAACAAGTATAAACCTCTTGAAAATATTTACCATGTACCAGTTTGAAAAACATTATAACTTCTTGATGGAAGTTTGAATTCCACCTGGGTTTGAATTCCACCTCTCAGTGGTGATCTGATTTTGAAATGTACGAATTCTCTGAGCTTCAGTTTTCTTATTGGTGAAATGGGGGTAAAACCTTTTTCATGGAACTTTTTGATGGTTAAATGATTAAAGTGGGGCCATGCAGGTAAAATGCTCAGCCCAGTGCCTGGCACTTTTTGTTTTGTTTTGTTTTGCTTTGCTTTTGTTGTTGTTGTTTTTAGTTTTATTTATTTATTTGTCAGAGAGAGAGAGAGAACACACAAGCAGGGGGAGCTACAGGCAGAAGGAGAGGGCCCCATTGGGCAGGGAGCTGGATGCGTGGCTGTATCCCAGGACCCTGGGATCATGACCTGAACGGAAGGCAGACACTTAACCAACTGAGCTACCCAGGCGCCCCTTGGCACTTTGTAAACATTCAGTCAAATTGTTACTATGATAATTTAGTCAAGGAAATTTTAAGATGGGTAGGTTATTTTAAAGATAGATTTGGGGTGCTAATTCAGAGTGTTAATTTATTTTTAGTTTAGACTAAATGTCTTAAATACCTTTGTCTAGAAATCCTGACATTGACTCAATGCTTAAAATAATACCCTTCCTCAACACTGTTTTACGTGTATATGAATTAATCCTTTTGTATATCACTAGCTGTTTTTGTGGTGTCACAATGTGGCAAATTCTAGAGCTCTCCTCCACATTCCATAGCCCTTATCAGTTTTGGACCAATTCTGGAGGTTTGGCTATTGATGAAAGCAGGCAGGGAAGAGTCCCGCCCTTAGATCACAGTTAACCTCTAGCCAAGGACACCCAAGGGACTGGTTCACTGTGAAGCCTCCCTGGGTTTTCGGGGTGTGTGATATGTGTGTACTCCGTTATCCAGAATGTTTGTCCTCCTGAAGAGTAAACACACCATCTTATGGTTCTGTGGACAAGTTCACCTCTGCAGTGTTTTCTGTTTGCCCATTTTTACACCTGGAAATTCAGTCTGACTTTTAGTTCAGTATTGTTACCTATGGCTGTGTCTGGTTTAAAAACATAACAGATTTGGCTTGACAGTCTCCAAGTGATACTAGGAGAAAGTTCTGTGTAAAACTGACTTGGAACTCTGTAAAGCATGTCTTTAGGGTGCTGTCCTTTCCTTTTGCTATGGCTGTCAGCTGCTTCTAGCCTTATTTTCCTGAGGGTTTAGGTATCACCTAGCTGAGTTGATAAATTTATCTGGGCTAATGGGAGAGGGTTAGAGGACATTTTAACCTTTTTGGAGGCATTATTTTGCTTTCCTCTCCCCTCAGTTATTTGAAAGTACTTTGGCAAAACTAAGACCACTGAGTTAATACAACATTTCAGCATTATTTTTAGTTGAGCCATTAGTGAATGTCATGGTCATTAGAATTCTAGATCATGGAAAAGGTAGGTGCATAGCAGGTCTTTTGTGAAGATATGGGCATGTAGAGCCCTTTTTGTTTTCCTTTTGGATTGTGTAATTTTTAAAATTTTACTTTAAAGTATAAAATTTTGGGGTGCCTGGGTGGCACAGTGGGTTAAAGCCTCTGCCTTCGGCTCAGGTCATGATCCCAGGGTCCTGGGATCAAGCCCCACATCAGGCTCTCTGCGCAGCAGGGAGCCTGCTTCCCTTCCTCTCTCTCTCTGCCTGCCTCTCTGCCTATTTGTGATCTCTGTCTGTTATAAAATTTTGATTTTATACTTTTTCTGAGATGGGAAAAGGTTTGGTAATTGTGGATTAATTGGAATATACAGGAATATTTAAAGAAGACAACAAAGATCAACTAATCCTTCTACTCAGAGATAAAACACTGTTAACCTTTATTTTTTTTTTTTAAGATTTTATTTGGGAGAGAGAGAGACACAGAATGAGTGAGTGCACAAGTGGGGCTGGGGGGCAGAGGCAGAGGGAGAGGAAGAAGCAGACTCCCTGTGGAGCAGGGAGCCAGATGCTGGGCTTGATCCCATGGAGCCAATGGCGGATGCTTAACAGACTGAGACACACAGGTACCCCATTGTTAACCTTTTTTGAGACATTTCTATTTCCTCTCTTATTCTGAGTATGTGTGTATATGTGTGTTCATATAGTATACAGTTTTATATGGTGTTTCAGTTTGTTTATTATAATATGAACAATTTCCCCATATCATTAACACTATTTGCAAACAACTTTTATTATTTATTATTATAATTTTTTGATGAGCATCTTGTTTTTTAAACTGAAATATAGTTGACATACAGTGTCATATTAGTTTTAGCAAATCTGTGTTTGGCCACCTGCTATTTAATCTTAGGGCTTTTCTGAAACGTACTTAACCAATTCCCTATTACTGAATACTTAGGATGTTTCTATTTTTTTCATTGTGATGGCATATATCTGTATCTATCTGTCTGTCTCTGTCTCTCTCTATCTATCTATACCTTACAAATAAAGGCTTTTATATGAACTTTGTTTCTGGGTCTCTGATTATTGCCATAGAATATTTTCCAAGAAGAGGAGTTTGAGAGTCAAAGGTGTGAACTTTTTAAGACCCCCAGATCTGTAGTCCTTTCTGGGAAGGTGGCACCATTTACATTTTACCCACCATCATACAGAGGCAGGCAGAAACTTGTGGTTTTTAGGGGATACAGGTTAGGACTGGCTCTGTTTTAGCCATTATCCTAAGTTTACACCTTTAAAAAAGTGGTGGTGGAATCACAGAGCTAAAATCTTTAGATCTGTATCTAGAAAAGATCTAGTCCTACTTTGATACTTTTATAGATGAAAAAACTGAGAACTACAACAAGAAGTTAATTCATTAACCCAAGATCATATAGCTGGGAATTGGCTGAGTCAAGATTAGAGACTTGACTCCTTTTTGTCCTGTGTTGTTTCTTCTTCAGCTTGAACCAGTGCACCAGAGATAGTTGTCTCTAGGACTGAACTCGAGACAGTTTGATCCCGAGGGGACAGACCTTTTTTTTTTTTCCTGCTACAGCATAGCCTCTGTTTGGTGTATAGTACCATTACCTATCATCTTGCCCCCTGACATGCCTCTTGCCCGTATTTCCAGCAAAATCCCCAGGCTTAATTTTGATAGGGTTAGCTTGAGTTATGTGTCTCTGTGGCCAAGGGAGTGGAATACCTTGGCTAGGTCTGAGTTACATGGCTGCATGTGTGGCCCTAGGTAAGGATGAAGGGAAGTTGTCGATTTAAGCCTGATACACAGAGTGCGAATAAGGGAGAGATGATCAAAAAAAGAAAAGAGGTGTTCTGTTATGAGAGGAGAGAGTGCTGGGCAGGCAAAAACAACAGATGCTCATGGCAGATGAAATGGGGCTGGCCAGAAGAAGCATATGCCTACAGAAGAATAGCAAGCACAGAGGCCAGGGGTGGGCTAGAGCCTAGCATATGAAGAATGGGAAGAAGTGAGTGAGGAGGTGTTCGGGTGGGGAGAGCAGGACTGGAGAGAAGGGAATTAGAAAGGTAGGCTGAAGTCCATGGTGCAGGACCTTATAAAGTAAGCTGCTTGGATTTTATCCTATGAAAATGGGAAGTGGTTGAAGTTGTTTAAGCAGTTTGGCATTTTAAAAAGATCACTCTTGGGGCTCCTGGCTGGCTCCGTTGGTATAGCAAGCGATTCTTGACCTCATGGATGTGAACAAGCCCTATGTTGGGTGTAGAGATTACTTTAAAAATAAAATATTTAAAAAGGTCATTCTTCATTCCATTTTTCATGTTGTAGAAGGGAAGCAGGGCACTCGGGAGGTGCTTATAGGTAAGAGAGGAGGGTTTCTTGGATGGGAATGGTGGCAGTTGATACAAATAGATAAATAAGCCACATTTTGTGTAGATCAGTAGAACCTGATTTTTTTTTAATTATTTTTATTAACATATAATGTATTATTTGCCCCAGGGGTACAGGTCTGTGAATCGTCAGGCTTACACACTTCACGGCACTCACCGTATCACATACTTTCCCCAGTGTCCGTAACCCAACCACTCTTTCCACCCCCCTCCACCCCCTACCCCCCGCCCAGCAACCTGCAGTCAGTAGAACCTGGTTATTGATGGGATGTAAGGAGAGGGGAATGGAATAGATTTCTGGCTTGATTAACACAGTGGATAGAATTGCCATTATTGAGACTTAGCACTCTTGTTGGTATTGTTTTGTGTCACTCAGCTCCTTCCACCTAGACTGTGTACTTCTTGAGAATAGGATTAGACATCATCTCATCACCATTGATGGTAGCACAGTGTCGAGCATGTGATGGGCACTTGGTTCAGCATCTGTTAGGTGGGTAGTTGGAGAGGAGGCTTATAATAACAACAATAAATCCTATTTGTTAGGACATACCTTGTTGCATTTTTAAATTTGTTTAAAATACAAATTATGTGGGAAGAAGATACCATGAGCTGTATTTTATGGAAAATGTAATCAGACCTCTGAGTTAAAGAAATCTGCTCTGATTTATTGAGAGAGCTGTAACATATTCTAATTCTTGGTATTCTCATTAAATCATCTACCCTATTCTTATTCTAGTGGGTAATTTTTTTTTCCGCCTAAAATTAGTATTTTTTTCTTCCTTTGGCATTCTAATATTAAGAGTCAAACAAAACACTAGGTAACTAGCCATATTGTCTTTGGGCGGTTCCTGCACCTTTGATAACTGCTTTGATTATCTCAATTCCTTTCAGACTCTTTTTTCTTTTTTACCAAAAACCTCATTCTAAAGTGCCTTCGAAAAAGAGGCCCAGACCAGAAGAAATCAGTCAGTGGCTCAATAATAAGCTCCCGGAAGTTTTAGGGCAAGGTAGACCTCTTCCAGAATGTGCTTCTAACATGTAAGCACGGCGCTAGCTAGGGCTCAGGAGATGCTCACCAATGCTTGTTACTCATCCTTAGCCAGTGCTTTGGTTTATCTTATTCATGGCTGTTGCTCTCTCTAGCATGCTTTTTATTTTCTCCCAAGGGAAACCTTAAAACAGGAGGAATTGAATAGAGGCATTCTGAAAGAAATGGGTGCAGAACACGAGCTACCTTTATCAGGTGTCCTCAGTGTACAGTTTGTGTCTGTGTAGAGTTCTCCTACAGTCCTGTGGTTTGCGTGGCCTAGGTTTGCTGTTGGTTTTGCAGCCCCAAGGCCAAACGGCAGGCTCAATTCCAGTGAGTAAATACCTTACCTTCTGGGGAAAAAATGTGCATTTTGTTCTGCCATCCCTCCATTTGCTACAGATTTTTAATTTTTAAATATTTTATTTGAGAGCGAGCGAGCATGTGTGAGAGAGCATGCACAGGGGGGAGGGTCAGAGGAAGAAGCAAACTCCCCACTGAGCAAGGAGCCTACCCAGGACTCATCCCAGGACCCTGGGATCATGACCTGAGCTGAAGGCAGACACTTAAATGACTGAGCCACCCAGGCGCCCTGCTACAGATTTTTAAAAGTGATTTATTAATTTCAGAAACCAGAGTTACTTTCCCTACTCTAATTTGCATAGTGCTGAAGGGTTATTAGAACTTTAAGTTCTGTTCCTTAAAAGTTTGTAAGGAAAAAAATGTTCCAAAACTTTGGGTTCTCTCACACACTCCCAAATCAATCCTTGTTTTGTACATGTTGTGGTGTCATTAACGTTCTTGTGGAAAAATTGTTTAAGGAAGTAGAGCTGTGAAGGGGCTTGGTGTATGGGGGTTGGGTGAACATTTTGAGTTGGGTAATTAGGCAGCTACAACCATGTGGAACAGAAGCGATGATTAGACTAATTAGTTAAGCCATTTTGTAAGTGCCATGTTGACCCAAGGGTAATGGCCTAGAAATGCTGCCTTTCCTGATTTATTTGATGGATGAAAAGGTTTTACATGTGGGGTTTACTTGCTTTTTTTTTTTTTTTTTAATTAGGGATTTCCCTGGTTTTCATCTGTTTCAATTTTAGTTCTCTGGTAAAGGAGAGGCAGGTGTATCTGACTTTGGAGATCTGGACTGGGGCTTTCTGTTTCTATTTCCATCTCCTTCACTGTTGTAGTGGAGCAGATTTAACAGGGCACCTGAAGTCAGGCAAGTCTTTGCCAACAACTGCAGTGATATATTTGGGCGGTATATAAGCAGCTTTCTAGTGGCAGGCCTCTTTCTGGTCATTTTTATACACCTAAGTTCTTCATGTGTACATTTATTTATCTACAGTTCCGTGGTGGCTGCTGTGTACCAGACGCTCTTAGATGCAAAAGATAGAAAGATATGTAGCAGTTAGAGACTTTATTTCGTTCAGTGTTACTACCCCAGTTGCCCCAACTGCTTGGCGAGGTAAGTATGTATGTTTAGATTGACCTCATGCAGTTGTAGCTGAGTTTGCAAAACAGAGTAAAAAAAAAGTTTCTGTAGACGGAATCCCATTTATTTCCTTGTGGCTTTAAAATTTAAGCTGAATATCTTCAAATGATTTGCCTTCTAAAAAATAGTAAAAATTAAAAAAAAATCATTTGAATCTCATCAAATGATTTGCTTACAGGAATGCTGTAGATCTTTTAAAAATAAAAGTACAAAGTGAAAACATTTTGCCAAATTTTAATATGGTGCTATGTGTAATTTACACATGCTGTGTGGTTTGATCGTCGTCAACTCTGAGACAGGCAGACAGGCAGGCAGGCATTACTGTTCCTGATAGTGGGTACGTTGTGTGGAGTTCAGAAGAGTTAGGTGTTCATTGCTAATACATAACAGGCACAACAAAAACAGCATTTCTCAAAAATAGCATTTTCAAAAACAGCATTGTAATATGTATATATACTAATCGGGTTAACTAAATATAGTGTTATTAAAACACGCTTGTGAGACTTTTTTGAGCTAATTCGTCCACTCTTACCTTAGGTGAGAGTGATGGGCTTTATTAAAATCTGTAGTGAGGTGAAGAGCTAAATAGCCTTGTAGGAGTGTTCTGAGGATTAAGTGGTTTCCATGTAAGCAAGGTGCTTCTAATGTGAGGTGCTCAATATTTGGTAGCAAAAACGAAGTAAAACAAAAATAGGTAAAATTCTGAACACCAAAGGGGAGATAAAATTATTTTTAAGTGCTTTTGTTTACTTTATAATTGAAATTCTAATTATAATTTTTATCTACTTATTAATGTGGTTTCTCCAAAGGCCTATACTATTAACCTACTTTCAATTACTCTCTGTATGTGAAAGGATCAAAATCACTCCTTTTAAAATAAAAACTTCTCAGTTCAGTATGACCTTTTACAGTTAGTCTGAGTTAATGAGCCTTTATTATATCATTACCACTTGAGGATTTTAAAGACCTATTGCTCTATTGCTCTGCTACCCAGCATCTTGCGGCTTGGGAATGAGACACAGCTGGGATCTTAGTCTTTAAATAGAATTTTGGGTAATAAAATGAGGTGGATTATCAATAGCAAAGCTTGACTAAATACGATTGTAATGTAATGTTATTCAGTCACAAGATATCCATTAAAATCACACTAATTAGGAAATATTTAATTGGCTTCTAGGAAAAAATAGAAAATGTTATAGAGTGAATGCCACCCAAAATCATGAACAGAGAATTAAAATTGATTCCAAGACCTTTTCATGGTACTGAAATACATCATTCTAATACTTAAATATTTAGAGAAAAAAGAAATCCGAAACAACTGTTTAAAATATTTCATCTGTCTTATGGCATAATAATGAATATTGATTTCATTATTTGGATAATACTTTTGGAAAATGCAGAAATTTAAAAAACTCAAAACTTTTTATAACTACAATTAAGGAATTATGATAATATTCCAAACTTATTTTATTACCTCATTTAAAAAACTGAAACTTCTTCCTTAAAATGGCCGGGTGGTTCCTGTAGGTCATTTTTTGATGGAATTCCTTAAAAAATATATTATTATTCCCTTTTCTCTATTTTAATGCATGTACTTAATGCTGCTTAACTTTTTTTGATGACTCATGTTGACTGTTTTCTAGTATTCAATTATAGTCATGTTGTCTATGGGCTATAAATCTGTATCTTAAAGGCATTAATGGTAAATTATGTGTGATAGGTTTTAAGTAACAGTTTTAGTTAAATTATGCTTTTTAACAACTAGATATTCAGCCCCTATTGTAAATGTACACACAGAATCTTAAGAAAAAATGTTTCAAATACTTTTCAAGTAGTAGCTCATTTATTCCTTACAACAACTTAATGAGGTTGTGTTATAATTATCCTCTTTTTAAATTTTTAATTTAATTTAATTTTTAAAAAAGATTTTACTTATTTGACGTAGAGAGAGAGAGAGAGAGAGTACAAGCAGGGGGAGCAGCAGGCAAAGGGAGAAGCAGGCTCCTGCTGAGCAGACAACCTGATGTGAGGCTCCATCCTGGGACCCTGGGATTACCACCTGGGCTGAAGGCAGACATTTAACCGACTGAGCGACCCAAGTGCCCCATATCCTCTTTTTTTAAGGTCACAGGGAAGTTAAGTACCTTGTCAATCTTACCTACTAGCAAGTAGTAGCGTTTAGATTTGAATTCTCTTGTCTGGCACCAAAGCCTTCACTCTTTCTTTTTTTTTTTTTTTAAGGGCTATAATATATTCTTATTTATTTATTTATTTATTTTCAGCATAACAGAATTCATTGTTTATGCACTACACCCAGTGCTCCATGCAATACGTGCACTCCATAATACCCACCACCTGGCTCCCCCAACCTCCCACCCCCGCCCCTTCAAAACCCTCAGATTGTTTTTCAGAGTCCATAGTCTCTCATGGTTCATCTCCTTTTCCAATTTCCCTCAACTCCCTTCTCCTCTCCATCTCCTTGTGTCCTCCATGTTATTTGTTATGCTCCACCAAGGTAGTCTTTTTGTTGTATAATGAGTGGACCTTTTCATTTTGGGTAATCTATGGCCTCTTTTGTTTCCATCCTGATTTTTGTATGTTTTGGAACTTTTGTTCACTCATTTGTTCATCAGCACATATTGATTGAGTACCCATTATGTGGTGCTAAGGGTGTAACAAGTAATCCAGGTAGACCCTTACCTGTTGGAGTTCAGTATCTAACAATCCATGACTGTCAGTGCTTGATGTCTAGAGGAAGGAAGACAGATGTAGCAGAGTGCAACTTACTGTGGGGTTAAAAAGAACTCCTTGAGAAAGAAGCAAAGGGCTGAAAGGTGAGCAGGGTTAATCTAGATTAAGACGGAGGTGTGAAGAGAAGAGGGGTGACATTCTAGTTCAGAAGGAGCAGTCAAGCACAAAGGCTTGGATAGAGGCTGTGTAAGTTGCTCAGGGAACTGCCAATAAATCCATTGTGGGTGAAGCTCAGTGTTTTGCTTTGGGAGGGGTGAAAGGTGTAAATAGTGTAAAAGTGTTCTAAAGGTCAGATAGAAGAGTAAAACAATTAACTTTATACTTCATTGTCATTTCTGGGATAATAAAAGTGTAGAAACAGAGTATATGGCTTCCATTCTTGTAAGGGGCACAGAATAATAAATCAAATCAAAAGGAGCAAAAAAGGAGATTAAAATAAAATAGATGGGATAAATAGCATAAAATAAGATGATACATCTTACAAATGTGTTTGTAATTACATTAAATATGTATGGACCAAATTAAAAGACAAAGATTGTCAGATTGATAAAAAACCAACCAGCCAAAGAAGGTTCTACTTTTACTTCATTGGTTCTCACAATATGAGAAGTAACAGGCAGTGGCTGTGAAATAATATACCCCCATCTCCTCACCTCTCCTTGTACTCTGGAAGCTGTCACCTTCTTGGGAAGGGCACTGGGGTTCCCACTGTTAAGTGCAGTGGTCATACTGGTAGATTAGTTGTATTTAGATTATGAAGGACTGGCTCCACTCCCTACCAGTGAGACCTTTTATGGCAAATGTAGAGTTTTATTCACATCCCTAGTGACTTATGTAGTGTTTGACTTGTGGTATTTGGTACACGTAAGTATGAATACCTTACCTAGCATTTATCATGTGTATACATTTGATTTCCATGTGAAATTGTAAACTCTTTGCCGGCAGGGAGCTTGTTATAGTTTTCACTTTTCCATAATACCTGCTAAAATATGTATAAATATATAATAAATATTTCTTAATTCAGTCAAGGTTAAATCTGACTTCTACGTAAGGATATTCTACCTCTGAATGCTTTGGAGGTTTATTTGTATATATAGCATGGAAAACCACTTCTTTACACAATGAAGAACCTAATGACCTACTTTTCCATGAATACATTTTATAGGTAGAAGAGTATTCTTTTGGGGTGGGGGGGATGGGTGAAATAGGTGAAGGAAATTAAGAGTACACCTGTCTTGCTGAGTTTAATATATAGAATTGTTGAATCACTTATATTGTACACCTGAAACGAAAGTAAGGCAGTATGTTAACATATTGGAATTAAATTAAAATTTAAAAAAATTGCACCCAAAAAAGGTATTCTTTTGTGTTTTGAAAAGTATGATTTATTTAATATCAAAATTAATACTTTGCTTATATGAAAGCTGTAATAAATTAGTATTAAAATAATAAAAATATATTTCTTGGAAAAAGTCTTGTGCAAAACATACCAAAACAGCGATTTCTTTTTCTGGAGTGAAAGATACTTTTGATTCTGAGTCCAAATGCCTAAAGTTCTCTTGTTGACTGAGAATGTACTGCTTCATATAAAACTCAGTTGACTTTCATGTAAGAGCTACTCCTGATAAGTGGAAAGAATTACAGAGTCCAAAGTAAAAGCAAGACATTCTGTTTTTTAATTTCAATGTATAAAAATTAAAACAGGCACTAGGGTCTAGTTGGGTATACTTTTTTGCAGTAGGCATTTTGGAAACGTTTACTGAGAAATAAAGTAAAAACGGGTAAATGCAGCTTCCCCTCAGTGTCCTGGTGGTCCTTCTGTGTAGTGATCTGTTTGCTGTCATGAAATCACGGAATTTTAAACCAAGGAAAGGTTCTTAGAAACCTCGTAGTGGTGAGAGGACGAGACTGAAGTTATATGGCTAACTCTAGAAGGGACTAGAATGGGAGACGTTAAGAGGGAGAGTCAGTGTCAGTGAGAGAGATGAGAGACTGGGATTGAGAGGAGAGAGGCATAGAGCATGATAAAGAAAACAGTATGCCCTCTTTGCTCCTTCTCAGAAGTAGGAAGTCAAGCAGTGATCTGAAGCAGACATGAGGCGAGCGGAGACTGGTAGTAGTGGGATCTAAGAACATTCTGTACCTTCAGTATAAACCACCTCAAGCTAATTGAGGCTTGCTGGCTGAGCTTTAGGCCAGCAACCATAGAGCTAGCCGACTCAGGGAGATAGAGATGTTAAGGAGAGAAGTGGCACATTGAAATTTATGTGGCTGATAATTTGTCAGATTTCAGATTTTTTATATCTTAGCAGAAGGGTATAACCTCACACTCACTTTTCTACTTTCAGACCTGAGCAAAATTGTTTGACCGTCCTTGCTTGGTTAGGGTTTGACTTTTTAAGAAGAGTCATAATGCAAACTAATTTTCAAAGGTATTTTGAATATTTTAGTTATCCTTTCACAAGTCACACAAGGTGATTTGCTGCTGTGAAACAGTGTTAAAACAGTGTGTGTGTGTGTGTGTGTGTGTGTGCTGTGCTGATTTTTATGGTTGCCCACAGTTGCCCGCTGGACTACTGTCAAGCCTGTGACGTTTACCTGGCACCAGATTTAGGTTCTTAAATCCCCAAATACCTCCCTGAAGTCAGGTGGAAGCCTGGCCCAATTGAGACTGACAGTCTTAGCTACTGATATCAGTTGTTTTCTTTGGTATTACCGTGCTGTCTGATTTAAAGGTTCTCAGGAAAGCATGTGTTCTTCGCTTGACTCTATAAAGTCCATTTCTGGTGACATCATTGGAAGTCTCTCAGTTTGACCTCTTACTTTGTAGGTTCTGTACATAATAAATTAAGACAGTTAATTTGTTCCTATTACACAAGTAATGTATGTTCATTTTAGGAAAATCAGAAAACAGAGAAAACAATAAGAAGAAATATATAAATTAATCTATAATCCCCCCTCCTAGAGAAACCACTGGTAACATTTTAGTGCATATTTAAGTGGTTTTCTCTGTATATTTATTTGCATACTAACTATATTTTAATAAAAATGAGTTTGTACTACATACACTGTTTTGTACTAGCATTTCTCATTTGATGTCTTCTATACCTGATGTCAGTAAATATAGTTTTGTATTTTTCAAAAGACACATCTCTTTGTCTCTGTCTTTTAAGTATAGGGAAGTACAAGAAAACAAAAAAGTCCTGAAATCTCATAACCGCTGTTGACATATTTGAGTGGGTAATAATAAAACATCTAACATTAAGTGGTTGCTTACTATATGCCAGGGGCTATTGTATCTGTGAATTCCTCTAATCCTCACAAAAGCTTTAAGAAGTAGAAATACTTTTATGTCCATTTTAGCATTCATTCATCCACCATCCATCCATTTCTGTATGAAAGGGATCTAAAAAGTTATAATAAATTTGGAGATCCTTATCAGCATGAACAGAGCTATTTCATTCCATATAACAGTTACATAGACATCCTTTTTGTAACTTGATTTAATTATCTAGTTCACTACAATAGACAATTTGGTTATTTCCAGATTTTGCAGTTATAAGCAATGTGGCAATAATATACTAATATTTATTAAGTGATAAAATCAGGTGCTATATGTAAAGTTCATAGAATAGTGCCTGTTACATAGTAAGATAATTATTGCTATTACTCTTAATACTATGAGGCATACCCTGTGCTGAAATTTTATTTAATCTTCAAAATATCCCTAAGAGATAGTGTTATTATTCCTAGTTAAGGAAACTAAGGCCTAGAGAAGTTAAACAGTTTTCATTGTGTCATATTGTAAAGTAAGTAAAATGTAGGATTTGAACCTATCCTTGTGATTCTGGAGCACATGGTCTTGACTACTCCCATCTCTGTATGCCCAACTTCCAGGGGCCAGGGAGTTTTGATCTTCCAGTACCCAGAATTGGAGGAGTGTGGATATTGGTAAATATTTATTTTGGTGAGAACATTTAAGTTCTACTATCAGTAAATTTCATTCATGCAGTACAGTGTTATCAACTATAGTCACCATGTTTTCCATTAGGTCCTCATACCTTATTCATCTTATAGCTGAAAGTTTGTACACTTTTCCCAACCTTTGCTTATTTCCATGTAGCTCCTGAAAACCACTTTTCTACTCTGTGTAAATGTTGACTTAAATTTTTTTGTTTTTTTGTTTTTAGATTTCACATATAAATAATACCATGTAGTAATTGTCTTTTTCTTTCTGGCTTATTTCACCTAGCCTAATACCCTCAAGATACATCATGGTGTCGGAAATGACAGGATTTCTTTCTTTCTCAAGGCTGAATGATATTCCATTATATATACATATAGTGATATATGTATGTGGTATATATATTATATAAACCTGTATGCATATTATATGCATGTATTTATAAATGTGTATTTTTATATAATATACATTATATATGTATAAATATACATATATACCATGCCTTCATTGCCCATTCATCCATTGATGGACATTTACTTTGTTTCCATATCTTGGCTATTGTGAATAATGCTGCAGTGAACATGGGAATGTAGATATCTTTTCTATATATTGTTTATATTTCCTTTGGATATATACCCAGAATTAGGATTGCTGGATCACATGGTAGTTCTCTTTTTAACTTTTTAAGAAATCTCCATACTGTTTCCTGTATTGGCTACAGGAATTTACATTCCCACCAACAGTGCACAGGGGTTTCCTTTTCTCCATACACTTACCAGTACTTGTTAGTTCTTGTCTTATTTATTTATTTATTTTTAAAGATTTTACGTATTTATTTGGTGCAAAGAGAGAAATCACAAGTAGGCAGAGAGACAGAGAGAGAGGGAAGCAGGCTCCCTGCTGAGCAGAGAGCCCCATGTGGGGCTCGATCCCAGGACCTTGAGACCATGACCTGAGCTGAAGGCAGAGGCTTAACCCTCTGAGCTACCCAGGCGCCCCTCTCTTGTCTTTTTTAAAAGCATATTTATTCATTTGTTTTAGAGAGAAAGAGAGAGTATGACCAGTGGGAAGGGCAGAGGGAGAGTGAGAGAGTGAGAAAGAATCCCTAAGCAGACTCCCTGCTGAGTGTGGAGCCCAGTCACAGGACTTGATTTCAGGACCCTGAGGTCATGACCCTTGCCGATATCAAGAGTCCAGATGCTTAACCCACTGAGCCACCAGGGCACCTCATCTTTGTCTTTTTGATGGTAGCTGTTCTGTAGTTGTGAGGTGATAATCAGAATGTGGTTTTGATTTGCATTTGTTAATGACTAGTAATGTTGAGCATCTTTCACATATTTGTTGGTCATTTGGATGTGTTTTTTTGGAAACATCTTTTTGCTTCTTGTGCCCAGTTTAAAAACTGTTCCTTTGCTATTGAGTTGTATTTCTTTATGTTATTTGGATATTAACTCCTAACATACATGATTAGCAAATAGTTTCTATTATTCCATAGATCGCCTTTTCACTTTGTTGATGGTTCCCTTTTCTTTGCAGAAGCTTTTTAATTTGATGTAGTCACACTTGTTTATTTTTGCCTTTGTTGTTTTAGCTTTTGCTGTCATAACCAAAAAATCATAGCCAAGGTTAATGTCAAGGCCTATGTATTCTTGTAGGAGTATTATGGTTTCAGATCCTATGTTCCAGTCTTTAATCCATTTTGAGTTGATTTTTTTTTATTTGTGGTATAAGATAGGGGTCCATTTTCATAGGTGGTTCCTTTTTCTTAAAAAAAAAAAAAGATTATTTTGACTTCTCTATAAAATAAAGGAATAGCCCTTCAACTTTTATAGCATTGTGAATGTTTTTCCAATATGAGCATTTTGATTTTAGTTTTTTATTGTAGTGCTGTCACGAACATCCACTTCATATTTTCTTACGATATTTCTTAGAAGTAGAAATGGTGGGGGCGCCTGGGTGCTTAGTGGGTTAAAGCCTCTGCCTTTGGCTCAGGTCATGATCCCAGGGTTCTGGGATTGAGCCCTGCATCCGGCTCTCTGCTCAGCAGGGAGCCTGCTTCTCCCTCTCTCTCTGCCTGCCTCTTTGCCTATCTCTATCTGTTAAATAAATAAAATCTTTTAAAAAAAGAAGAGGTATAAATGGTAGTTGGAAGGGAATACACATTTTTAAGGGTTTGATTCATATTGTTATATTTCTCTCTAGAAAGATCCTATGCATGTTGGCCAGCAGTGTGTGATACAGTGCCTGTATCCCCATAAACAATGATATTACTTGGTGTTATTAAATTAAAAAATCTTGGCTAATATGTATTCCTTTGTTTATGAGTTAAGATTGAGATTTTTTTCCCATATGTTTATTAGGAGTTGATTTTTTTTAAGTTTTTTTTTTTAAGATTTTATTTTTATTTGACAGACAGAGATCACAAGTAGGCAGAGAGGCAGGCAGAGAGAGAGAGAGAGATCACAAGTAGGCGAGAGGCAGGCGGAGAGAGGGGGGGAAACAGGCTCCCTGCAGAGCAGAGAGCCCGATGAGGGGCTCCGTCCCAGGACCCTGGGATCATGACCTGAGGGGAAGGCAGAGGCTTTAACCCACTGAGCCACCCAGGTGCCCCAAGGAGTTGATATTTTTTCATGAATTGCCTACTCATGTGCAATTTTTCAATTCTGTATTTTTAAAAAAATTTTTCTGCTAACTCTTCCATTAATAACTGTGCTGTATTAGGAGTATAGAAAATGGGTGGGGATTAGGCAAAGACATTTTCCTGAATAGCTTTGACCTCTTCCCCTTCCCCACACTTCCAGGGGAGTGATATACCTCTACTTGCCTTTTGTCTTCTCCTTGCTAGTACATTTCTTTTCATTCCCTGGTGTTAGAATGCTGCTTTCTCCATCTCTCAATGCCATGGCAATAGTATATGGTAACTGCTTTCCTTGAGGTCAAGAAAAAAGACTTCTTATTTTTCTTTCTGTTTGACCTATTGTTTGCAATTAGCACTGTAGTCCACCCTTTCATCTGGTGCAAAGCAAGAAAGCACTGAACAGTAGTCAAGGCCTGCTGGATGTAGTAGCTAGCAGGCCTGCTGCGCTCTGCAGCACTTTAAACCTAAGCCTCTTCTGACCATGAGTTCTGAAATAGCACCTCTTGAGTCTTCTGCCCCCAGTCCTCTGCCCCTTCAATCTCTGTGCCTTTCTTTTTAAACGTGATGTTTATTTGTTCAGTCTACCCCCAAGTAGCCTATAGAGTTAAGGTGAGTGGGATTCTCTTTTGTTCACTGTTCCACATGTTCCCTGAGACTAACACATCACAGGGGCTCCATAAGTATTTGTCAAATGTGCCACAGGACCTGGTGATGAAAAGTCGAATTTGTACTCCTTAGATCTCTTCCCCTTGAAGGCATGTTTGGATTGTATTCGGCTCTTCCTGGGAAATTTGGTCAACTCCAGGGGATTTTGAAGTCTGTCAGGTTACAGGGCCTGAGCCAAGTGAGAGCCTGGTAAAGAGGGGGCTATAGTTACGAAACATTTGCATGAAGAATAGTTCAGACCTTGGTTTGAATCCTGACCCCAGATATTGTTCATCATTGTATGAATTTCAGGAAAGCTTTCTGGGCCTGTTTGCTCATCTATAAATGTGCATAATATCTGCCTCCTTGGTGTGCAGTGAAGATGAACTGGTACAGAGGAAGAAAAATAATAATGGTAATGGGGTTGTTAGCATTTTAGTTTTCTTCTGATTGATTTTCTGTTGATAAATGGATTTATTTCCTCAGTTGGATTATACTTACTGTCTTTTACTAATTTAGAGAGGCTGTTCAGTGTAATGGTTAAAAAAAGCTCTATAGGTAACTTTGGAGTTTGACTGCCTGGGATCTGGTCCTTTTACCACTTATCAGCACTGTGACACTGGGCAAGAGTGAGTTGTCATTTATAAATGACAACACATGGTTGTAGTACCTCAGAGTTTCATTGAATAAAAATTCAATGAAATCTTGCTTAGTACAAAGTTTGGTCTATAAGAAGCACCACAAATGGTAGCTAGGAGAGTTGACAGAAGCTTAGACTTCATCCAGTGCAACTCTAGTACCCCCACGTTTCGTTTCTTTTCTTATTTTTTTAAGATTTATTTATTTATTTGAGAGAGAGAGAAAGCACACACTCAAGTGCGTGAGCAGGGGGAGGGGCAGAGGGAAGGAATCTCAAGCAGACTCTCTGGTTGATCTCATAACCCTGAGATCATGACCTAAACTGAAATCAAGAGTTGGAAGCTTAACCAACTGAGCCACCCAGGGGCCCCCACTCCTGTGTTTCTGATTTTGCCTCCCGGAGTGATAAACAAATGAGTATCCTTTTCAGTCACAGTCATTCATGTTCTTAAGATTGGATCTTGCAGGCTGATTTATATCCCTTCAGAATTTATATGTTGAAGCCCCAAACCCCACCATCACTAAATTTGGAGATGGAGCATTTAGGAAAGTATTTAAGGTCATAAAGGTGGGACCCTAATCCTATGGGACAAGTGTTCTTTAAAAAAAAAAAAAGAGTAAGAGATAGCAGAGATTTCTCTTCCTGAGAGACAGAGAGAGTGAGAGGTTGGCTATCTACAAGTCTGGAGGGGAGGCTTCATTAGTAAACAACCCAGTGGCCCTTGATCTTGGACTTTGGCCCCTAGAACTGTGAGAGGGTGGAGGAGGCTGGTTCTTAAGCCATTTAGTCTGTGGTATCTTGTCAGAGAAGAGTAAGCAGATTTTAACAGATCTTTTTTCTTTTCTCAAGTTACCATCCCTATCTTATCTTAATTCTGCTCTTGAGACAGTTTTCAGATGCTTTGCCGTCCGGGTCATCACTAGCTAGATACGTTCAAGTGTGTCATTGTCCTTTTTAAAATGGGAAACCCCAAGAACTCAGGACTCTCTGGTGGTCTGAGTAGATTGAATATTGGACATTACTCTTCTAATGAAATCTAAGATTGTGTTAGGTAGTCCCCCAAATACCCAAGGCTCATGTCTGTGCCGCCCTATATTTGGTCAATATTTTAGTCCAAATTCAGAATTTTATCTTGTTAATTTCAGCCTTCCTTTTTTTTCCCCCTTCAGAACTCTCTCTGGACCAACTTAGCACTGGCAGTCTTCATGTTGTGTGTTTTGGTCAGTCTGAGGAGCTATAACAAATTACCGTAGACTGGATTAAACAGTAAACATTTGTCACAGTTCTGGAGGTTGGAAGTCCAAGTTCAGGGTGGTGGCATGGTCATTTTCTAGTGAGAGCCTGGTTTCTGGTTTACAGAGGGACGTCCTGTTGCTGTGTCTTCACATAGTGGAAAGAGAGCTACTCAGCCCTCTGTCCTCTTCTCTCGTGACCTAATTACCTCGCAAAGGCCCACCTCCAGATGTGAGTACATTGGGATTAGAGTTTCAGCATGCAAGTTTTGGGGAGACACAAGCTCATTGCACTGTGTTCCTAATGTTGGCTGCCTAGCCTGCTCCTATACTTCCAGTGGTGAGGAGCTCACCCTTTTGCTGTAGACATTATTCCATTGTTTGGATTCCTTGAAGTGTTTGAGGAATTATGTATGTTGAGTCAAAATTTGACTCTAACTGTTCTGTAATGTAGCAGAAAATGCCTGTTCTGCCTGCACTTGACAGTTTCTCATAGACTTCCCTTTCCCCTCCTGTTATTTATTCTAGACAATATAATAATATTTTATGTAACATTTATTGGGGAAAAGCAATTCCACTTGTTTTCCATTCCAAAAGGTATATATATAAATAAATCTGTAATACATAAATAAAAGAGGAGCTTAATTGACAGTGGAATTCTGTATTTGGGTTTTTTTTTTAATGAGTAACTTCCATCAGCTCATTCTCTATGAAAATAGATTGAGGTACTAGGCTATTCATTCCTTATTATTTTCATCAGTAAGATTCATACCTTTCTTCTCTGTTTAGTGTGATAAGCATTAAAGCTTTACCTGAACTCTTCATAGTATTTTAGATCTGGAAGTTACCCTACAAATCTAGTTTCTTATAGACCCTTCTGTGGCAGATGTCTATCTTTTTTGTGCCCAGTTTTCTTTTTGTTGTGGTAAACCAAGGCAAATAGAAAACTGGACTCAGCCTCCCTGTGCTAAAGCCCAAGGGAGATGGACGTACCCAGTCCCTCTTCTGGCCATCAGATAGGGCTCATGATTCTAAGGAGCTCTGAGTTCTGCAGTTTGCCTCTGTTGACTGGTGGAGGCATCTAGGCTGGTTGATGGGCGTCCAGCTGAGGGTATGTTTGGGCCAGAGCCTAGGTGGATAGAGGTGAGTGTCCACAGTAGTGGTGGAGTTGGGGCTGCAGCAGTGGCCCCAGCAGCATTCCAGCAGGTGAGGCTGTTCTGTTGTAGGACCTTGGCAATGCTTTGCCTTGCCTGGTCCTGGTCTGAGTTTGCATCTGCAGGACAGTGAGCTCCCCGAAACCTTGCCAACAACTAGCACCTTTTCTGCCTAAGCTAACCTGAGTCATTTTCTTGTTTTTCACCAGGAACCTAGACAGGAATATCCTTACTTGAGTGTTTTAAAGTTGTGGTACCAGATTTTGGTTTTGAATCATCTCTGCCTCAGCACATCTGAGGTTTGGATGTACTAGTTAAGGAATGTACTCCTTAGGGTGTATAATTGCTATTTATGTGGCAATTAGGAGCTATATCTTCTCATCCTTAACTGATTAATTTTCAGAGTACTTTTGTAGGGAAGATTTGTTTGTTTTTTTAATTAAGTTCTACGCCCAACATGTGACTTGAACTCACAACACTGAGATCCAGAGTTGTATACTCTACTGACTGAGCCAATCAGACATCTCAGAGAGGTTTATTTTTTGACCCTTTCAAAGCAGGTACTGATAGAATAGGCAGTTAGACATGACCTGGAGGCAAAAGTGGTGATAAATAAGATGACACTTAGAAGCCTGAGGGCACAATATCCTGATTTTGTGGCTTTTAACATCTTGGCCTTGCTGCTTCTAGCACCCTGGGGCTGACGGACTGATGGAGAGCCACAGGTGCAGAATCTGCCCTCTCCTCTTCAATGGCTGCCCCAGGGTATCCTGTGGCTTCATTATAATATATTATTATTGTGGTTTTGACCTCCCCCCTCCACCCCCTACAGGGGAAGATGGTTCTGACAGTTCTGTTTGTATTTGTACTTTGTAGGGCCAGAAACTGCCCCCCTCCCAATCCTTAGGAGGAGTCCCTTAGATGATTGAAAACAACCTCAGTTGGACACTGCCCTAGCAATAACCTTCTGCAAACATAAAAAGACACCGCTGGCAAGTGTGGTGGCCACTTCTGGGCCTGCCTGCTTTCCCATCTTGAGAGTGTACTGTCCTTAATGAACTGCTTTGTGCTTGCTACTTTCTTTCTGGCTGTCTTTATTTGAGTGTGGATCCTCACATAAATCTTTCATGGGGAATCCAAGAACTGAGACCTACATTCACATAACACAGACTCTCCCGCTGGTAATAGTACTTTTATTTATTTTACTTTATTTTTTTAAGTGGGTTCCACACTTATTGTGGGGCTTGAACTCATGACCCTGAGATCAAGAGTCGCATGCTACTGAGCCAGCCAGGTGCCCCAGTAATTGTATTTTTTAAAAGAAGGTGATCAGGCAGGGAACATGCCAGGATGTTGAAATTTAGAATGTGGAGGGGTGCCTGGGTGGCTCAGTGGGTTAAAGCCTCTGCCTTTGGCTCAGGTCATGATCTCAGGGTCCTCGGATTTAGCCCCGCATCAGGCCCTATGCTCAGCAGGGAGCCTGCTTCCATATCTCTCTCTGCCTGCCTCTCTGCCTACTTGTGATCTCTGCCTGTCAAATAAATAAATAAAATCTTTGAAATTTAGAACGTGGAAAGTGTTGTAAAATGTCAAAGCTATGTCTGTTTGGCTGGTAGGAGGGTTACAGTCAATTATGAACACTGACGTTTTTACCAAGCTCCATGGAAGGGCTCAAATTGCAAATAAATTTAAGAAAATGAGGTAAGTTGGTTTATTGGTGTTTAGATATATTAGAGTAAATAAGGTTTTTTTCCCCCTCTTTTGCCGAGCATGTTATTTCTCATTTCAAAAACTAGTTAAGAAATAATTAATGTTACCTTGCATACTTGTATATATTTGTATTACAATATATAATATAAAATAATTATAAATAAAATAATAAATTATAAATTAAAATAAAATAAAATAATAAATTATAAATAAAAATAAAATAAAAGTACTAGTATTATTATATTATTAGCAGAAGTAAACTTTTTAAATTCTTAAAGCTACATGTAATTTGGAGGGGTTTTAAAAACCCTTGTGGGCCATTCATATGGAGACCATGTGTCTGTGGTGTCTACAAATGCATAATAATAATCCATCCTTTCAGAATATTTACTCCTTATGATTAGTATTTTCAGATTTCTGAAGCTCCTTGGGTTTACTTTAAATTACACCCATTTACATTAAGTTATAGGTAAGTTAACAGGAATTCAGGTCTGTGAAGTATGATAGACAAGGCTAATATTATTAATATGAATATTAATGATACCAATAGTATAAGAATTTGGATATTGAATTTTCCTAAGATGAACATTAAAATATCAAGGGCATTGAATTAATTTAATCTTATACTATCTTGTTGAAATTTGTCTTGCTTATTAGTCCATTTCTGTGAATACCATACCTTGAACAAATAAGGTATAGTGTTACCTCATTTTAGAAATGTACACAACAAGCTGTAAGTATAAAATAATTTTTAATAGCACCTAAAACATGGATACTTTGTATTTCATTATTGACCCCCCCCCCCCGAAATTTATATTGTTTTCTGGTCATTCCATAAATTCACATTGTAGTGTGGATTTCGAAATCTAAATTTGACTGTTTTGTTTTCAGGATTTCATTAAGGTAGTATACTTTGTCAGGCACTTGAACAAAGAATGTTTGTGGGAAAGGGATTTTTAAAAGAATGTATGAGTATGATATAACTTTACTCAGTACCTTAAAGCTGTTATTAAAATGGATCTCAGTAAGAGAAGGCATTTTGGAAAGCAAACTGAATATTATCTCCCCCCGCCTGCCACCCGACATGTTTATTAAATAAATAAATTTTATATCAAAACAGTAAGATTTTAAAGAATGTTATTCTTTTCAGAGTAGACTTTACTTTTTTTTGTGATTTTACAGTAGCTTAACACATTGTTGGATCTTTTTACTTTGCAATTACATTTATATCCTCCATTGCATTTTGAAAAATTACCCACAGCAGTGATGGACCTTTATTTTTTTGTGGGTGGATTTTATTTTTGAATGAGGCTACAACTTTGAAAGTTTGCTATGTAGGCCAGGTGATAGCAAGCTGAGACACAATCTTTCTTTAGTGAGACATGAGGTGTGTCTGTAAGGAATCCCCCTGTCTACGTGAGGTGAAAACTGGTTTTGGAAGTTACTTCAGAACAGGAATTCTAAATGATTTGCTCAGGATTTCCTGAAATAACAAGTGTGGTTTCCTAGGGAGACTCTTTGAATGAGGACAGTCCATTTGGACATACAAGTTGTATTTTTAAAAATAAAGTTCAAATACTTTATGATCTGCTTGTGAAATCTTCCTCAGTGTCTTAGTATCCTAATTAGGCAGAGTTGGACTTGGGAGCAGTTTTTTGGAGTTGGGAATTCTCAGTTACTGGGTAGAAATATAGGATGGTCTTAACCGAGAGCAATGGCTATCCTGAAGCAGTATAAAGTATTTTCTGTGGGTGTGTGTAGATATTTTTGTTTCCCCTCAGGAAAGGGTATGGTGTATTCGACACCTTCTCCAAGGGTTCTGGAACCCCAAAACAATTGAAAACCAAGAGTATCTTCCTTCTGTGGCAGTTTCAGGAATTATAGGGAAATGGGTATGCATTTCTACACCCTCTTTCATTGTAAATCTAGCTGTCCTGAGGAGCTAAAGTCTTCCATGGGTGTAGTTGCTCATTTAGCTCCTTAGAGGGGTTACCAGTTTAATTTTGGTAGTTTAGATGAGATCTTTCACCAGCCTCTTGTTGAACTTCTTGGATGTTGGAAGCAATTCCCTTCATAGCATCTGGGAATATATGAGTAGGCCCTCAATACTTAATCCTAACTCTATGCATTTGGAAGCAAGTTAAGTGTGGGAGAATACTGTTTTTACCCACCCAGTCAGTTGATTTTCCGGATTACCTGGTAACTTAGTAATCTTTGTGTGCTTTTTAACCTTTGGTTACTAACTTAATCATGTGACTCTTTTGGCAGTTAGTGATATTTTTTCTTTCTTTCTTTTTTTTAAGATTTTATTTATTTGAGAGAGAGCAGGAGTGGTGGGGAGGGGCAGAGGGAAAGGGAGACCAGGATTCCCGCTGAGCAGGTAGCCCAACTCAAGCTGGATCCCAAGACTCTGGGGTCATGACCTGAGCTGAAGGCAGATGCTTAACGGACTGAGCCACCCAGGCACCCTAGTTTGTGTATACTTTTAGTAAGTGTAAAGGAATCACTCCTGTCAACATATGTGGTCATATGCCTTTTCTTTATTATTATTATTATTTTAAAGATTTTATTTATTTGAGAGAGAGAAAGCACGAGGTGGGGAGGGGCAGAGGGAGAGGGACAAACAGACTGCCCAGTGAGCAGGAAGCTGGAGTTGGGCTGGATCCCAGGACCCTGGGATCATGACCTGGGCTGAAGGCAAATGCTTAACTGACTGAGTCACTTAGGTACCTTTATTGTTTAACTTTCTGGTTGAAATACTGAAGAGAACACTGTTGTTCTAAAAGTCAAAGGCGTTCAGGCACCTTATGGACCAGCTCATAGTTAAGAGACTCCAGCAAGGTGAATTTGGTATGTGTTAGGTATTCTGAAAATAGTTAAGTGAACAAATAAGAATTGCTTTTTTTTTTTTTTTAAGATTTTATTTATTTATTTGACAGACAGAGATCACAAGCAGGCAGAGAGGCAGGCAGAGAGAGGGGAAAGCAGGCTCCCCGCCGAGCAGAGAGCCCGATGCGGGGCTCGATCCCAGGACCCTGAGATCATGACCCGAGCCGAAGGCAGACGCTTCAACCCACTAAGCCACCCAGGCGCCCCAACAAATAAGAATTGCTAAGCATTGTCTACGTTTAGTGTGGTTACAGCATTTTACTGCTAGTAATCTTAAGATAATTTTGTAGAATATTTGAAGTAGAATCCCAGTTTGATAGGTCTTAGAAACTACATGAAAAGAAAGCCAAGTAAAAGACTTTATGAAACAATGTGTTCCCATTTGCCTGGAATAGTTTGCGCAAGGCAAGAAGATTGGAATAAGTTTTTCTCTAAATCTCTTAGTTTTGTTTATCAGAACTTCTGAAACATTTCCCTTGAATTACCCCTAAAATGCAAGTAACATTCCTCCTGTTCCTCTCCCAACCTTGCTTGAGTGGACATAATCCTTGGTGTGTGAACAGAAATTTTATGCCCATTTTTGCATTACATGTTAAAAATATATTTATTTTAATATAAAAATCAGGTTTTAAATGACTGGCTATTCAAACTGAACTCCAAGAAAATGTACCCATTGGTCCTGAGACTTTGTGTACCCCTTGGCATACTGCTGACTAACGCTGAGGATTTGAAGATACCCATGTTTGAGAATCATGGTTGTAGGGTATATTGGGAGCTAAGAGGTTTGGAGAAGTATGCATTTTAAAAAACTTCTTTGTTTGACATTGTTGTATAGATTGTAAAAACTTAATGAGAAGTGGAATGGCAATCTCTTTTGCAAAGTATATAGTGTGAAAACTATAAAGGGAAACCTAACAAAAATGGAGTTGAGAGGTCAGAAGGGGGAGCCTTCACTTGTCAGTTGTAGAACTGACAGAGAGAGAGGTACTTTGCAAGTCCCTTCTACTTTACTACCCCAGCAGGAGAGAGAAGGGTTTCTCCTTGTTCTATAATAGCCCAGCCAACGAAAAGTCCCTACGCTTGGAACTCCCAATTTACTCCTGTAGACTTTTTGTTTTTAACAGCCCCTCGCAACTCCCTCCTTTTCTCCATAAAAGAACGTTCCTCTCCTCTGTTCCCCAGATTTAGCTTTGGTTTTGCTATAGCTTGGTAGTTTGTGTGTCCTGAATTGCAATTTTCTGCAAAAAAATAATAAACCATTTTTGCTGGTAGGATAACTGGCACTTTTATATTTAAGGTTAATAGTGTACAGTTGCCTGAGAAATCCGTCTTATCTCAGTGAGAAGCATTTCCTTTAAAATAGCCCAGTGTATTCCACCATTTACTGAGAGAGTCAGGCCAACTGTTTGTTTCCCTGACTATAGGACTGTGTGCCAGCTGTAATCCTGAGAAAAGTTACACATCACATTTTGTTTTTCCATTTTAAAAAGGGAGATTAAAATACTTGTTGCCTATTCCTCTCATAAGGTGTTGCAAGAAGGATTAATGAGATCATGCTAGTAGTGTGCCTTAAACTCTCTGGAAAAAATGGACAGGGAAAATACCAAGTATTATATTACCAGGAGTTTAACCCAGGTGTGGCTTTTACTCTGCCATTAAGCTTCTGCTTATTTTGTTTACTTGTTGCTTTAAACAAAAAAGTAAGTACTGTATTAAGCTTGACGCCCTTCCAGTAGGTGTGTCAAAATGAGGCCTTTTGGCCTCACCTGTTTTAACTTGCTATCTATTTCAAGAATCCTGCAAGCTTGACTATTGCATGTTGGATTGGACACTTTTTCCGTAGACCTCTTACTACATTTACTACATTTACTACATTTTTCAGCTATAAGTCTGTTTGTGGGACTCGCGTCTTTAGTAACTCTAGGCTGTCACTTTAAGGAATATAAACTTTGTGCCCTACTTGAGTAATAAATTGTCATTCTGGCAACCTGATGTGCGTTCTCACCAGGGTAGATTGGGTGCATGCTAAGGAGAGGGCTGATGAGAGGAGAGAGAACAAAGCCTTGCCAGTGAATCCTATGGTCCTTTTGTGAATGGCCTAGTAGGGGGGGTGATACCCTCTCTGTGTAGATCTACCCCTGATTTCATTTGGGGAAACCTCTTGGGCTTGGCAGGATGTGCTCATACATCTTTATGTAGCCAAAACCTGACTGATAGAATAACTGAGTTTAAAAGTCAGATGCCAGAGTGTTCAGAAAGGCATTACTTCTGAATTATCAATGAATGAAGCTACTGTAATAGAAGACAGCAAAGTTTAAAATAATGTTGATATTCAGGATGGCAGAATTGGGGGAGTTGGGAAGGAGATGGGAGAAATATAATTTTAAACTTTTAAGATTCCACTGAAGTATAATGCTTAATTGTTAGTGATTCTAAGCAATGAGTTAGGCACATTTAAAAATAGCTTTTAACATGAATGAACCTATTTATGAGTTGAACTTCAATGAAGAATAAGTTCGTCATGCAAATTGTTTTTAGTGGTCTGTTTTAAACATTTCAGGGCTGAGATTTAAAAAGAAAAACATTTTTAGGCTGTTAAAGCAAAACATCTGACCTAAAAACCACATTAATTATAATAATAGTCTGTTGTGTAGCTCAATGAAGTGATACGTGTCACTTTTTTAATAATGTTATGTTTTCTTAGAGTTTCAAAATATGTAAAAGGGGTGGCCTGAATGTAAAATGGAGACCAGTGAGTTGAGTGAATTGAGAATAGTTGTAGACACAGGGGTCTTTTGTGCCTCTCTGGGTAAAAACATCCAGTGCAGAGCCACTCTGCACTCCAGCAGCTTTGGAAATCAAGGGAGGCCTTGCAAAGAGAGAAGTTAAGAGTAGTTGGTTGCTCATGAAGTAGAACTGTAAGGAGGAAATCATTGCTTGTGCTCTGAATTGGTTTTGAAGCCACTGAGTCCTTGAAATAAGAAAGTAAGTACTCCAGGGTTTTAAGGAGTAAAACATTTTGATTAAGTATAACAAGAGATGTTGATTAGAATTAGAGAATAATATTTCTTAGAACTGAATTGAGATATTTTGTCTGTAAATCTAGGCAAATACAGGTGGAAACTATGCTATAAATGTGCTGTCTTCTTAATGAGGTATTATATTTTTGGTAGAAAGTACTGAAATGTGTAAATTTCATTATTTTCATAACTCTTCTTTCCTCTGTACATGAAGAAGGCCTACTTATTTTGGCTAAACTACTGAAAGCAGGACCAACATTCCTAGAGGGGTAGCAAGCAAATCATACAAGTATAGAATACCCAAGATGAAAGGACCCAGCCTATGAGGCCAGCTTGATAACTCCTACTCTTTCAAGTGATGTATTTGCTTCATGTTGTAATAATGTGGCCTCTATAAATATTGCTGTTTCATTAAATTTGTCCTTCTGAGTAATTTTTTTAAATTAAAATATAATGTATTATTAGCCCCAGGGGTACAGGTCTGTGAATTGTCAGGCTTAAAGACTTCATAGCACTCACCAAAGCAAATTCCCTACCCAATGTCCATAACTCAACCACTCTCTCCCTAACCCCCTCCGCCGGCAGCCCTCAGTTTGTTTTGTGAGATTAAGAGTCTCTTATGGTTTGTCTCCCTCCCAATCCCATCTTTTTTCATTTTTTCCTTCCCTACCCCCAAACCCCCACTTTACCTCTCAACTTCCTCATATCAGGGAGATCATATGATAGTTGTCTTTCTCTGATTGACTTATTTTGCTCAGCATAATACCCTCTAGTTCCATCCATGTCGTTGCAAATGGCAAGATATCATTTCTTTTGATGACTGCATAGTATTCCATTGTATATATATATATACCACATCTTCTTTATCCATTCATCTGTTGATGGACATCTAGGCTCTTTCCATAGTTTGGCTATTGTGGACATTGCTGCTATAAACATTTGGGTGCACGTGCCCCTTCGGATCACTACATTTGTTGTATCTTTAGGGTAAATACCCAGTAGTGTGATTGCTGGGTTGTAGGGTAACTCTATTTTCAACTTTTTGAGGAACCTCCTTTCTGTTTTCCAGAGTGGCTGCACCGGCTTGCATTCCCACCAACAGTGTAGGAGGGTTCCCCTTTTTCCACATCCTCTCCAGCATCTGTCATTTCCTGACTTGTTAATTTTAGCCATTCTGACTGGTGTGAGGTGGTATCTCATTGTGGTTTTGATTTGTATTTCCCTGATGCTGAGTGATGTGGAGCACTTTTTCATGTGTCTGTTGGCCATCTGGATGTCTTCTTTGCAGAAATGTCTGTTCATGTCCTCTGCCCATTTCTTTCTTTCTTTTTTTTTTTTAAAGATTTTATTTATTTATTTGACAGATAGAGATCACAAGTAGGCAGAGAGGCAGATGGAGAGAGAGAGAGGAGGAAGCTGCCCAATGAAGGGCTCCATCCCAGGACCCTGGGATCATGACCTGAGCCGAAGGCAGAGGCTTTAACCCATGGAGCCACCCAGGCTCCCTGCCCCCCCCCCGCCTTTTTTTAAAAGATTTTATTCCTCTGCACATTTATTGATTGGATTATTTGTTCTTTGGGTGTCAAGTTTGCTAAGCTCTTTATAGATATTGGGTACTAGCCCTTTATCCGATATGTTGTTTGCAAATTTCTTCTCCCATTCTGTCCGTTGTCTTTTGGTTATGTTAACTGTTTCCTTTGCTGTGCAAAAGCTTTTGATCTTGATGAAGTCCCAAGAGTTCATTTTTGCCCTTGCTTTGCTTGCCTTTGACGATGTTCCTAGGAAGAAGTTGCTGCGGCTGAGGTCGAAGAGGTTGCTGCCGGTGTTCTCTCCTCAAGGATTTTGATGGATTCCTTTCTCACATTGAGGTCCTTCATCCATTTTGAGTCTATTTTCATGTGTGGTGTAAGGAAATGGTCCAATTTCATTCTTCTGCATGTGGCTGTCCAATTTTCCCAACACCATTTGTTGAAGAGACTGTCTTTTTTCCATTGGACATTCTTTCCTGCTTTGTCGAAGATCAGTTGACCATAGAGGAGGGTCTATTTCTGAGTTCTCTATTCTGTTCCATTGATCTGTGTGTCAGTTTTGTGCTGGTACCATACTGTCTTGATGATGACAGCTTTGTAATAGAGCTTGAAGTCTGGAATTATGATGCCACGATCTTTGGCTTTCTTTTTCAACATTCCTGTGGTTATTCAAGGTCTTTTCTGGTTCCATATAAATGTTAGGATTATTCGTTCCATTTCTTTGAAAAAAATTGACGGTATTTTGATAGGGATTGTATTAAACATGTAGATTCCTTTAGGTAGCAAAGACATTTTCAGAATATTTGTTTTTCCAGGCAGTGAGCGTGGTACGTTTTTCCATTTCTTTGTGTTTTCCTCCATTTCTTTCATGAGTACTTTATAGTTTTCTGAGTACAGATTCTTTGCTGTTTGGATAGGTTTATTCCTAGATATCTTATGGCTTTGGGTGCAATTGTAAATGGGATTACTCCTTAATTTCTCTATCTTCTGTCTTGCTGTTGGTGAATAAAAATACATCTGATTTCTGTGCATTGATTTTATATCCTGACACTTTATTAAATTCCTGTATAAGCTCTAGCAGTTTTGGAGTAGAGTCTTTTGGATTTTCCACATAAAGTATCATGTCATCTGCAAAGAGTGAGAGTTTGACTTCTTCCTTGCCGATTCGGATGCCTTTTATTTCTTTTCGTTGTCTGATGGCTGAGACTAGGACTTCTGGTATTATGGTGAATAGCAGTGGTGATAGTGGACATCCCTGCTGTGTTCTTGACCTTAGGGGAAAAGCTCTCAGTTTTTCTCCATTGAGAATAATATTCGCTGTGGGTTTTTCAGAGATGGCTTTGAGGATATTGAGGTATGTACCCTCTATCCCTACACTGTGAAGAGTTTTGATCAAACTTTGTCAAATGATTTTTCAGCATCTATTGAGAGTATCATATGGTTCTTGTTCTTTCTTTTATTAATGTATTGTATCACATTGATTGATTTGTGGATGTTGAACCGAACTTGCAGCCCTGGAATAAATCCCACTTGGTCGTGGTGAATAATCCTTTTAATGTGCTGTTGGATCCTGTTGGCCAGTATTTTGGTGAGAATTTTTGCACCTGTGTTCATAAAGGATATTGGTCTGTAATTCTCTTTTTTGATGGGGTCTTTGTCTGGTTTTGGGATCAAGGTAATGCCTCATAAAACAAGTTTGGAAGTTTTCCTTCCATTTCTACTTTTTGGAACAGTTTCAGGAGAATAGGTATTAATTCTTCTTGAAATGTTTGGTAGAATTCCCCTGGGAAGCTGTCTGGTCCTGGGCTCTTGTTTCTTGTGAAATTTTTTTTTTTTAAAGATTTTATTTATTTGACCGACAGAGATCACAAGTAGGCAGATAGGCAGGCAGAGAGAGAGGAGGAAGCAGGCTCCCTGCTGAGCAGAGAGCCCAACGCGGGGCTCGATCCCAGGACCCTGGGATCATGACCCAAGCTGAAGGCAGAGGCTTTAACCCACTGAGCCACTCAGGTGCCCCTGTTGCGAGATTTTTGATGACTGCTTCCATCTCCTTACTGGTTATGGGTCTGTTCAGGTTTTCTATTTCTTCCTGGTTCAGTTTTGGTAGTTTATACATCTCTAGGAATGCATCCATTTCTTCCAGATTGTCAAATTTGCTGGCGTATAGTTGCTCGTAACATGTTCTTATGATTGTATTTCTTTGGTGTTGGTTGTGATCGCTCCTCTTTCGTTCATGATTTTATTAATTTGGGTCCTTTCTCTTCTTTTTGATGAGTCTGACCAGGGGTTTATCAATCTTATTAATTCTTTCCAAGAACCAGCTCCTAGTTTCGTTGAACCGTTCTACTGATTTTTTGGTTTCTGTTTCATTGATTTCTGCTCTGATCTTCGTTATTTCTCTTCAGCTGGGTTTAGGCTTTCTTTGCTGTTCTTTCCAGCTCCTTTAGGTGTAAGGTTAGGTTGTATGCTTGAGACCTTTCTTGTTTTTTGAGAAAGCCTTGTATCACTATATACTTTCCTCTCAGGACTGTGTTTGCTATGTCCCACAGATTTTGAATGGTTGTATTTTCATTTTCATTTGTTTCTTCTTTAATTTCCTGGTTGACCCATTCATTCTTTAGTAGGATGCTCTTTTTAGCCTGATGTATTTGAGTTTTTCCAACTTTCCTCTTGTGATTGAGTTGTAGCTTCAGAACATTGTGGTTTGAAAATATGTAGGGAATGATCCCAGTCTTTTGGTACCGGTTGAGACCTGATTTGTGACCCAGGATATGATCTCTTCTGGAGAATGTTCCATGTGCCCTCGAGAAGAATGTGTATTCTGTTGCTTTGGGATGGAATGTTCTGAATATATCTGTGATGTCCATCTGGTCCAGTGCGTCATTTAAGGCCTTTATTTCCTTATTGATCTTTTGCTTGGATGATCTGTCCATTTCAGTGAGAGGGGTGTTAAAGTCCCCCACTATTACTGTATTATTGTAAATGTATTTGTTTGATTTTGTTATTAATTGGTTTATATAGTTGGCTGCTTCCATGTTTGGAGCATAGATGTTTAAAATTGTTAGATCTTCTTTTTGGACAGACCGTTTGAATATGATATAGTGTCCTTCCTTCCTTATCTCTTTTTATAGAGTTTGGCTTAAAATCTAATTTATCTGATGTAAAGATTGCCACTCCAGTTTTCTTTTGATGTCCATTAGCATGGTAAATTGTTTTCTACCCCCTCACTTTAAATCTTGAGGTGTCTTTGGGTCACAAATGAGTTTCTTATAGACAGCATTATTAATGTCTTTTTTAAAAAAATCCATTCTGATACCCTGTGTCTTTTGATTGGGGCATTTAGCCCATTTACATTCAGGGTTACTATTGAGAGATATGAATTTAGTGCCATTGTATTGCCTGTAAGGGGACTGTTACTGTATAATGTCTCTGTTCCTTTCTGGTCTACTACTTTTATGCTCTCTCTTTGCTTAGAGGACCCCTTTCAATATTTCCTGTAGGGCTGGTTTGGTGTTTACAAATTCTTTTTGTTTGTCCTGGAAGCTTTTTATCTCTCCTTCTCTTTTCAGTGATAGCCTAGCTGGATATAGTATTCTTGGCTGCATGTTTTTATCATTTAGTGCTCTGAATATATTATTTCAGGTCTCTCTGGTCTGCCAGGTCCTGTGGATTAAGTCTGCTGCCAATCTAATATTTTTACCATTATATGTTACAGACCAGGCTGCTTTCATGATTTTCTCTTTGTCACTAAGACTTGTAAGTTTCACTTAGATGATGGGGTGTGGACTTATTTTTATCGATTTTGAGCGGGGGTTCTCTCTGCCTCCTGGATTTTGATGTTTGTTCCCTTTGCTATATTAGGGAAATTCTGTATAGTAATTCGCTCCAATATACCTTCTGCCCCTATCGCTCTTTCTTCTTCTTCTGGAATCCCAATTATTCTAATACTGTTTCATCTCATGGTATCACTTATCTCTTGAATTCTCCCCTTGTGGTCCTGTAGTTGTTTGTCTCTCTTTTGCTTATTAGCTTCTTTATTCTCCGTTTTTTGATCTTCTGTAACACTAATTCTCTCTTCTGCTTATTTATCCTAGCAGTAAGAGCCTCCATTTTTGATTGCACCTCATTGATAGCTTTTTTGATTTCAGCTCTGTTACATTTTAGTTGTTTTATTTCTCCAGACAGGGTTTCTCTAATATCTTCCATGCCTTTCTCGAGCCCAGCTAGCATCTTGTGAATCATCATTCTGAACTCTAGGTCTGACAAATTACTAATGTCCATATTGATTAGGTTCCTAGCCTTTGGTACTGCCTCTTGTTCTTTTTTTTTTTTTTTTTTTTTTTTTTTGTGGTGAGTTTTCCACCTTACCATTTTATCCAGATAGGAATATATGAATAAGAGAATAAAATACTAAAAGGGAGGCAAAGCCCCCAGAAAAATCAGAAGAGACCCCAAATCGGGGGTAGAGGAAAGGGGGTAAAAAGTTTAAAAAAATACTTTTTTAAATTAAATATATATATACACACACACATAGTAGACAGGTGAATAGAACAGAGCCACCCACTTGATTTTGGGTGTATTTTGGTCTCTTAAAAGAAACTACCTCCCAAAATTTTTTAAGGAATGAAAAACATATATATATATACAAAAATAAGGGTTAACATGATGAAGGGATGGAATATGACTATAAGGATGAAAAATAAAAAACAGTTCTAAAAAAAAGGAATTGATAAGATAAGTTGGTTGGAAACAGAAAGAAAAGAAAATGGAGAGAATTTGCTCAGGCTGGAGACTAGAACAAAGCCCTGTGCTAGATTTAGGGTATGTTTTGATCTATTAGAAGAAATTGTATCCCAGAAATTTTTTAGAAGGAAAAACCCTATATGTATCCAAAAAATAAAGTTAGATACAATGAAGGAATAAATATGACTGTATTAATGAAGGATTAAAAAGATCTTTTTAAGAAGGGTATTAAGTTAAACTAGTTAAAAAATGTTAGAAGAGGAAAAGTTAAAAAAGTTAGAATTGGAAAAAATAAAATTTGAAAAAATTTAATTGACTTTTCAGGACTAAAGAAACATGGGGAGAAAGACATGAATTCCATGCTTTGCTTTCCCCTCCTCTGAAATCCCCCTGTTCTCCTTCATCAGTGAGCTTGGTCTTGGCTGGATGTTCTTGGTGATCTTCTGCAGGAGGGGCCTGTTATCATGATTCTCAAATGTCTTTGCCCAGGGGGAATTGCACCGCCCTTGCCAGGGGCCGGGCTAAGTAATCTGCTTGGGTTCGCTCTGGAGCTTTTGTTCCCTGAACGCGCTTTCCGTAGAACTCTGGAGGACGGGAATGAAAATGGCGGCCTCCCAGTCTCCGGCCTGGTGGAGCCGAGAGCTCTGCACCCCACTCCTTAGTGCACCCTTGAGAAAAGTGCTCAATCACTCCTGTCTCCCTGGTCTCTGGCCGTGCTCTGAGCTCACCTGACCTGTGACTGAGCGTTTCTGTCTCTGGCACACAGTCCTGTTTGGAGTCTCCAAACCCAGCAGATTCCTGCCTCCAGAGAGGAAGTGGAGTCTTGCCGAATCTGCCACTTGTGGGGTCCCTGCTCCAAGAGCAGTGGCCCGACTGTGCCACAGATCACAGTTTAAGGTTACCTCTAGCTGAGAGCTCACTCCTTGGCTCTGTCTCTGTAGGCGGCTTCCCTCCTCTGATACCTGTGAGCTCTGCTACACTCAGACACTCCCAATCCTTCCGTGATGCCACGGGACCTGAGACCACATTGTCCCTGCAAGGGCTCCACCCCCACTTTGCCTCTGGAGTAATATCCCTCAGTGGAGCACACTTTTAAAAGTTCAGATTTTGTGCTCCAATGCTCTACTGCTTGCTGGGAGTCAGCCCCTCCCGCCTCAGTCTATCTTCCCGTCGCTTTGGATTCACTTCTCCGCACATCCTACCTTTCAGAAAGTGGTCTATTTTCTGTTTCTAGAATTGCTGCTCTTCTTCTCTTCAATCTCCTGTTGGGTTTGTAGGTGTCTGGTATGGTTTGATAACTGTCTAGCTGAACTCCTGTGACCTGATGTCATCTCAGTCTGCTACCCCTCCGCCATCTTGACTCATCTCTCTTTCTGAGTAATTTTGAAAAAGAATTGAATTTGTTTTGTTTATGCTTTGCATTTCAGTTATTGCTAGTTGTGTATGTATAAAATAAGAAAAACAAAGTAAAACAAAACCCTGAGGTTCATAAACTGAGAATCCATAGCGCACAGAAAATTTCAAGAACCTGGTATGTGCATGAGACAAGTTTTGAAGGAATTTTTTAGTTTTAGAAGCAGAAATTAAGGGGGTCAAGTTCTTTGTGGGTTGTAATGTGTGCTAATGTATATGGTCTAAACAGAACTATTCCAAAGATTAGGGCAAATCCTGGCCTCCCTGGTGGCCTGATGTCATCTGTAGCCCTTCTAGCTCTTCTTTGAGGTAGGATTGACAGTGGAAACTAGATCTCAAGTGCTTGTAAGGATTAAGGTGATACAATATATGAAGTTATTTAGCCAGGCACTCGTGGCTCATAGTTTGTAATCATACATATCTTTTTTTTTTTTCCAAATAAAAGAAATATCTTTTTTTTTTTTTTTAAACTAAACAGTAAGAGCTGTCTAGGCTAGTCAGTTCTTCAGCAGTTGGAGATATTCAAACTTCAGTGTGCTGTGGAAGGATTCAAGCATAAACTTGAGAGTCAAACTGAAATAACTCCTAGTCCCATCTAAGAATGATCTTTTTACCCAGTTAAAAAAAGACATCTTACTTGCATATTGCATTTGCAATATGGTTTGCCATTTTTTTCCAAAACGGTATTTTCTTTTTCTCCACAAAAAAATCCCTTTGGCTGCATGTCTGTATTGTCATATCTTGCCAACTTTAAAGCAAACCGAAGACTTTTAAGTTTTTTAATGTTGGGGAAAGTGTTGAAGGAAGTTTCTAATAGGCACAACAAGGTTTTAAATTGACTCGTCTTCATTTTGAGACTAATACAAAATTTTTCCAGAATGAAAGCCAGTGTTGTAGATTTTATAGTTTTATCAGGAAAGCCGGTAATGACTGTTATGTACTTGAAGGAATGAGCTCTGGGCAGTGGAGGAAGCCCATACATTGTCGACCGGGATTTAGAAATATTTTTGTCAGACAGGTACCTGATTTATCTGCTGTTTGACTCAGGACAAACAAAATACCTTAATGACAATTTTAAGGCCCTCTCTAGAGGAATATTTATATCTACAAATAGTTTGTGTGTGTATTTATTTTTTATGACTCTTGTTTTTTTATCTTCTGTTGCTTTTAGATAGCTTAAATTGTAGCAACATGTTCTGTGTGACTGTGTTCTGTATTACTGTCCCATTTTGTTGACAACTGTGTGGACTAACAAGTATTGAGATGACTAAAAAAGATCATATTATTTCTATGTCTGCTTCATTAACAATGCTTATGTTTAGAGTTTCTCCTGTGTATTTAGATAGGATTTCTCTGTTGCTGAATTTCATCATTTTTCAGTGGAGCTGTAAAATGTGTACTTGCTATATTCTCTTTAACTTCTAGTCTTCAAGAGTATGATTATGCATTCGAGTTTTTTTATTTGTCCAGAGCTTTTTTACTCTTTGCAGAAGTTTCATTTTTCAGCTCCTTAAATCATCTTCATTATTCTTTTCTGTTAGGCTTGGCACTCTAATAAGGATCTAATTGGGACCTGTTGGTTGTATGTAAAGAGAGTATAAAATGACTTAGTTACCCCTTCGATTTTTGGCAACTCTGTTATGTGAGCAATATCACAGAGGCAGCAAGCAGTTCAGGATCAGCTGATGACCTACAGTGAAGTGACCCTTAGTATATATATGCATTTCCTAATTTGTTTTCACAAATTGTTTTGTTCAGTTCTTTGTTGGACAGCTTTCCATTTTATGATTTCCACTTTATTGCTCTGACATTCAAAGGAGCCTTTGCCAGATCATCTCTAAATAACTGTAGTTCCCTCTCTCGTTTCTTTCTTGCCTGTCTGTTCCCTTGGCTTTTGTTTCTTCTTTGTATTTTGTTTTCTAACCAGGCATGCCACTGACTCTTCATAGTAGACCACTTAATTATGTTTCCCCTTTATTTAGCATTCCTTCTGAGCTATGGAACACTCCACTCCACTTTCTGACATTAATAATTGTTCAAAATCAGTAAATAGTTGAGTTTCGATTTTGTTAGGACATGCATCTAAGTGATGCGAAGTCAGAGAGATAATATAGAGTCCCAGGTCAGGAGACTTATTGTGTATATTATCTTGATAGACTTCTCATCAGTACAACAGATATAACTATAAATGAAAAGAGTAGCACAGTATTAAGTGCTATAGGAATTCCAAGGAAAGGATAGCATGATAAATGATGCCTGGGATGGGATGGTTTTCAGGTCAGAGGTGGGACTTGCACTGTGTCTTGAAGAAAGGGTTGAGTGTTAGTGAGACAGTTTATCTTTACTTGGCCTCATGTTTCTAGTTAAAGGGACTACCACAGAAAAAAGGAGTGACTTACTGACTGGTGAGTTGGGGAGAATGAAGATTTTCAATGCAGCAGCTTCTAGGCCTCTCTGTTGAGAGTCAGCTGCATTTGGCTTTTTCTGCCTTGCAAGACCTGGCCCTGCTGGGATGGTTTGGAGTTGTCTAGCTGTGCCCATGACTAGCTAGAAAAATCTGGTTAATTCTTATAATAGATTATAGTCATTTTCTCTAATCAGCTTTATCAGTAATAAAGATGATGTTTTGACACATCTTGACTTGTTTTTCTCTTGGTTGGGTGTGATGGAGAGAGGGTGGCAGGACAAGGTTGGTGGAGGCATAAGGCATTAAATGCTGAGTATATGAATAGCATTGGTTACTGCAGTGGATCAGTGAGAGATAAAAGTTGAAAGAGGAGATGGAGCCAGATTGTGCAGGGCTGCAGATCACGGACTTTATTTTGTCGTCTGAGGACACATTTAAGTTTTTTGAACACTTGAGTGTATAGAGTCTTGTTTCAGTACTGTACATCAGATAGTGCCATAGAATACATTCTTACTTTTATACCTCTTTTTTAAAGCCTTCAAGGATTTTTCAGTTGGAATTCATGGAACTTCTGGCTTTGGAAGTTATGACATAAGATGTTAGAAAATATGCTGAAAGCATACGTAGGATATTTTGAAGGGGTTATCTTCCAAAAAGGGTGTAAGGCCCACCAATGAACACCTTTGTGTTGTTTGCTTATAGGACAGGTAGGAAGAGAATTTCATGATTAAGTATGGTGTTTACTCTGGATTGTTTCTAATGCCTTTGCCAGTTTACAGAACTTCTTTTCTATACTTACTTTGCTAAGGATTCTTTTTAAAATAATAAATGGATGTTGAATTTTATCAAAAAATTTTTTAAAAGATTTTATTCATTTATTTGACAGATGGAGATCACAAGTAGGCAGAGAGGCAGGCAGAGAGAGAGGAGGAAGCAGGCTCCCTTCTGAGCAGAGAGCCCAATGCGGGACTCGATCCCAGGACCCTGAGATCATGACCTGAGCCGAAGGCAGAGGCTTTAACCCACTGAGCCACCCAGGCGCCCCAAATTTTATCAAATATTTTTATGCATGTATTCTGATGATCAGATAGGTTTTTTTGCTCCTTTAATTTGTCAGTATGGTACATTACATTAATGGAGTTCTAAAATTAAAACAGCTTTGCTTTCTTGGGATAAATCCAGATCAGTTGTGATGGATTATTTAATTTTATTTTTTAAATATATATTGTTGAGTTCACTTTGTTAATTTGTTGTCTAGGATTTTTACATTTAGTTTTGTGAGATTGACCTGCAATTTTCCTTTACAGGAAAATGTGTAAATGTTTTCTGTAACTCCTTGAATGCTCAGAAGGAATCCATACATTGGAAAACCTTGAAAAAATAACAGCCAACCAACAAACAAATCCCAAATTGGAAATAATAATTATTCTACCCAGTTTTCTACTTTACTGTGTTTACTTAATGTACTTTGGAGATCGCTTTAGAGTAGCACATAAAGTCTTCCTTATTCTTTTCTTAAATCTTTATTGTATTTCATTGCATTCTGGAATAGGTCATTAGACCCCTATTGATAGTCATGTAAATTATTTCTTGTGTTTTGCTGAAACAAGTATCATTTTACTGCCCTCTTTGACATGTTGGTTTTTGTAGACTAAATTCCTACAAGCAGAGTTGATAAAGGCACGTGTCCATCTCAGATTTTGACAGAAATAGCCAAATTATCTTCCAAATAGGTTACATCTCTTTACGCTTCAACGGTTTATGAGCATGTCATTGCAAATGTCTGAAGGATCCTGACCTAGGACTCATTTACTACTGCACAGGTCACTGGGTTTCTTGGTCATGCTAGTTGCACCCACACTTGACCCCACCTGTAAGTGCATTCATTATTAACTTGGTGATCTCATAAGCTTTGGCAAGCAGTGATTTTCTGCTTAAGAGCCTTTTGAGAGCCTTGGAAGTGGCTATGTTCTAATGTATACCTGATCTCAACCTGCCTAACTTACTCCTGTTTCTTCTCTACGTCCCTCCTTTTCCAGGTTGCAGTGGGATAGTGGAAATAAATTCAGCAAATGCTGGCCTCTATCTCAGTCGGCTTTCCAGTGTTCATGCTGAATGGAGAGGACAGGGATTGATGGGATGACATGGAATTAGTTCTCGGAGAGTTGGACTCTGTCTGGCCTGTTCTTACCTTTGATTTTGTTGCTCGAGTTAGATTAATTTCTCGAGTTGTGTGCAGTCACCTTTCTTTCCTGAGGGAGTATTTATTCTGAAGCTTCGGTGTATTGAGGTGATTGATATGTACTCCTAGAATTGGCCATCATCTCTTACTGAATTGTGAGTCCTTATAGCTGTAATAATGGGGGGGAGGGGATGTGTGGCAGGGGAGACTTAACACTTGCTTACTCCTCTACCTAATAAACTGTTGGGAGTCTTACTGACTTAGAAAATAACAAGATTTCCCTCACTTGTTCATATGCAAGAACCCTCAAGTGTTCTCCTGATTAATGTATATATATTTAATTTCATGGATTTTTGAACATGTATACTCTGAAAATCTATTTTCTGTTGTTGTGATATGTGTTTGTTGGATTATTATGTTCCAGATAAAGGAAGTGTTAAACAAATAATATCACCATCTCATTATATTTTTAACTGATGTGCTCTTGTACAAAAGGTGATTTGTTTTCAGCTCCCTCAAGCAAAATTAGGGATCTGTAATCACTCACATCGGTAGTCTTTATTGGTAAATTTATGTAAGCTACCAATCTCAGTTAACCAGATTTTACCATATGTCTAAGTAAAATGTAGACAATCTCTGACTTTCATATGTGAATCCCAGAAGTTTATCTATCATTATTTGGAACTGTACTTTTATTTTTCCACAGAAACATGTCAGTTTCTAGGTTTCCAGCAAGCCCAATCAAGCATTCTTAAAACTAACTCTCAATACTTAATAAAGCACTAAGTTTTATTTGAGCTCAACCAGAAAGACATAGTTTATCACATGATTTTTATATTCCAATTATAGATGTAAAAATAGAGTAAGCCTCTAATCCTCAGAAGCTCTGGTGATCAGAGACTGTGGGATAGGTTGGGGGTGTAGGGTATGTGTAAATGTCTTTAAAACTATAAAAGTGAAGACTTACCTCTCAGTGAATCATTTATTCTCCAGTGTTCTGTATTTAAGAACAAAGGTAATTTTCATTCACTTCTTATTCTTTAGCTCATGCATTGTCTGTTGAAAATCCAGTGTTTGTGAGGATGACTTGGCTTTTGTAGCAATGGACATTACTCTATACTGTACTTCTTTCATTGCTTGGGTCCAAAAACAACTTCATGGCTAATAGCATTGTTCTCACTTACTGTTCTGATTTAAAGCCATTGATAATAGCAGCTAACATCTTTAACACCAAGGTGTAAAATACCCATAATAAACCAGAAATCCTAAGAGTACATTTTCCCTGGTATCTCATGGTTGTAGTTTTGCTGTACAAATGGTGGAGGTAGCCTAAGAGGAACAGCCTTTGTTCCTTTCTGTGAGCTGTCCTGCTGTTTCTTAGTACTTATTGAGGGCTCAGTTGTATACTCCATGGAGCTCCGATAGCTCTCCAACTTCAGCATGCCTAAGAATCAGCTGGAGGAATATAGTAAAAATTTAAGTTCTCCAAGATGAGGTTCCAAGAATCTGATCCAGTGTGCCTGAGTAGTTCAGCAATCTGCAGTTTATCACAGATGTTCCCTGGGCCAGCACAAATAGTGCTCTAGAATGTTTCTCTCTCCTAATGTTATCTTTCTTGGGTATGAGTCCGAGTGAGACTGTTCCTAGATCACCTGCTTCTGTGGTTGAGGCTGATGAACTCTGTCAGGGACCAGTGTACAACTTGATGTCCCCGAAGAGGTAACTGACCAAATGGGACATAAAAGTCCTGAAATAATTACTTTCTTCTATAATGTTTATGTAAGCAGTTTGTTTCTGAGTTTACTCATTTTGGATTACACATGTGTGTCTTTGCAAAATCTAAACATGTACAATTGGAATTTTTTAGTATTGAAGGTCTGTTGAGTATCCTGACAATGCTTAAGTTTAAAAACAGAGATCTTCTGAAATCAAAATCCGAATCATTTTGTCAGTCTGTGTAGTGCCTTTTACCTATTAACTGCCCATCATAACTTTCCTGAAGCTGGGATGCTGAGAAGTTATCAGTGGAAAATTGGGCAATTAGTGTATCTTGCTTTGTCAGGACTTTTTGAAAAAAAAAGACTTTATTGGTGATTAAGCAGGGGTAGTAAGCACCCACATAAATATTTCACTTTTGTGTTTGATTTTAAATTAAAATTAAAAATCTGGTGAAAAAAATTTATCAAGACCATTGATAATTAGAGTTATTTGTCTGAGAATTGACTTAGAACTTTTTGTTAAATTTCTGTTATCAGGACCTAGTGTTCTATTTGGTGTCCTTCTGTACCTTGCCTTGACAGATGTGTATTTTATAAAGCATTGTATCTTAGCTCATGCACATTTCTTCATAATAGGCATTTGTTAGCAGCTAGGGATGTGATGCTTGGTATTGTCTGGTCTGGATTTATGTCCTGTAGGACAAACCAGCTCCAGGGTGGTTGACCTGATTCTTACAGTTTTCTCTATACAAATTTTGTGATCATTCGGTGTTTTTCAAGAGGAGTTTGGAGACACTATGCTTTGGACTGCATATTTTCTTATAGAAATTAATGCACTGATTGTGTTACTCCCTAAGATTTCATGTGTCATTTCAGCTTAAATTACAAGCTGAATTTTAGGACTTTTAGAATGCTTGTATTTGCCCAGAAGCACTTTTTTCTCTATACATATGGGTCTGGTAAATGACTTGGACTTCAAAAGTAGGAAAGAATGTTGCTTTATTTGATCCCTCACATGCTTCCTTGAGAGGAAAATTGTGGCTGCTTTTCTTACCTTAAACAAGAACCATCTTTAGCATGTCCTATTTGTAAGATCCACTCCTGGGTATGACATGTTTCACTAAAATACATAGCTGCCACCCAAGAGGTCACTTTTAAGTTAAGGGAAATAAAGATGTGTTAAACTAAGGTGAGAATACACTTAGTTCTCATGGTTTCCACCTTGGTCACATTTGGCTCCTATTTTTCCTTCCTGTCAAAGTGCCAAATGACATACTTTTTAAACATGAGAGTGGTTGTAATTTTTTTCAGAATTTGGTGGAATCTTTGAAGTAATTCAAGACACATTTATATTTTGCAAAGCTTAGATTTAAGTGAGTAGGCAGATAGTTTTCATTTATGTAGTTTTTTGGTGGTGTTTCTGCCAAGCCTTCCAGAGTTTTTGAGGTTGCTGAATTTATAAGGACTCAGCAAAACATTTTGGAACACTTACTGTAAGCCTGTAGTCTGTCTGCTTTGTGGGATACTGGCTTTGATTGTTCTCAGTACCTAGTCTTCCTGCCCGCCTCCCCACCTTTTTTTTTTTTTTTTTTGAGTACATAGAGGAGCATTTGTCAGTGCTATTATTCGAAGTTTGATTTCCTTGGAGGGATGTTGATTTTGCTGGGCTGACTTCTAAAGTTTTGTGTGGCTTTGCAGTATTCCCTTATGTTGCTGCAGTCATGCAGTGCTCTCCCTATGTGGAAAGCTCTAGCCTCCTGAGTAAGGACCTGAAGCAGGTAGGGAGATGTGTTCAAAGGCTTAAAAATGTGTGTTTTTCTCTTTAAAATATGGATCTTTATATTGTCTGCTTCATTTAGGAGATTTAAACCTGAAGCGCACAGGTCCAGAGCTTGAGGGAGTTGGAAGTGGTAGGTAGAAGGTAGGTAGGGAAGCAAGAAAGGCAAAATGAAATCCTATCACTGGGTCTGTATGTTTGCTGCCAAAAGTCCCACCCTCTTGTCATTACTGACTATGAAATAGTGGGAAAGGCAGAGGATATATTATGAATTGATAATATTTGGTTGCTAATTTTCTTTTTAATTCTTTCTTTGAAGCTCTCCAGCACTTCATTTAGTTGGTGACTTAGTGAAGGAGCTGTGAAGAACACTTGATCCCTATGTCTTGCATTTGTTCTATGGAGGTTTTGTTACAAATGAGTGTTTATCATCTAGTTTCCTAGCCACTGACTTTCTCCATTGCCCTCCCTTCAAAATAAAGATTCTGTCATTCTTTGTAATAAGTCATAATGTTTTATGAATGCAGAGTCTTGCCCAGTATGGGCACAGTTCCAAGAAGGGAGATAGAATCTTCCCATTTGGTCAGAAGGCAACTAAAATGGGTCCAAGATGCAGATTATCAAGGGAAGAGTCCTTTGATTGGCCCAAAGCCTCCTTATCCTTCCCATTGACTTCACATGTGATGGAAGGCAGCAGGGTGACTCTGCCTGGTCTGGAGCGCTGGCCACCCTCTCCCCCATTAGTCTTGGTTCCTGACTCCATGCCTGGAGGAACAGCAGAACCCCCACTTGCCCTGCCCCAGGGAACTGAACTTTCAGGAAGTTGGCTGAGTGACTAGACAGCAGCTGGTGGGAAAATGAGAATGGACCCCCAGGGGCTTTTAAAAAAGCCATGAATTCAGCTCTTGTTTTTGTGCTCACACAGTAAAAAGCAGGCTTAGCAGCAGGGCTCCATAGTGACTAGGTGAGGAACTGAGGTCTCCTTTTTCTACTGTCTTCCCTTTGGTCTTGTAGCTTGTTTCCTGCTTTGCTCTTTGGTTTTGAAGCTGTTTTCAACCTTTAGAAGTCAAAGATTTAGCCTTTCTTCTACCCTGTTTGTCTCTTGGCTGTTTTTGGCCTCTCTCTACTCTTTTTTTTTTTTTTTAAATTTATTTATTTGAGAGAGAGAGAATGAGAGAGAGAGAGCACATGAGAGGGGAGAGGTCAGAGGGAGAAACAGACTCCCCGCCGAGCAGGGAGCCGGATGTGGGGTTTGATCCCGGAATTCCAGGATCATGACCTGAGCCGAGGGCAGTCACCTAACCAACTGAGCCACCCAGGCACCCCTAGCCTCTCTCTACTCTTGAGAGGCCCTCTGTCCCAGTTTTACTTGGTTTCGGAATATCTGTTCAATTAGCCTGTCAAGGTAGTAGGAGCTGGTTGTAGGGGAATTCTAAATTGCCCACTGCTAAATTGGGCCACCCTCTTCTCAGACATCGGCGTCTTTTTCTGCTTGTTTATATGCAGGCATGTGTCAGATATCTTTTTAAAGGGAAAAATGCCACACATGATAAGATTTGAGTATCTCTCTTTATAACCATGGCAATAGAAGAAATGGATGGTTTTTGTTTTTGGCTTTTCAGCAGTACAAATTTCTTAGCTATAGTGGAACAGTGAGTGTATTTCGATGAACTGCAATCACAAGGAACACTATTAGTGGAATAACAATTCCTTGATAAGTCTTGTGATTATTTCATTAACAATTCATTTATGCTTGAAAGCAGCAGAAGTATTCTTACAGAAAGAATGTGAGTGTGAACTCTTGGTTTTTTAATTGCATAGATATAGAAATATAGACTAAAAAGTGTGCACTTGTATATATATTCTCTGTGTATTTGTATTTGTTTCCTATGGCTGATGAAACAAAGTACTACAGCGTGGTAGCTTAACATGGCAGAAATGTATTCTTTTATAGTTCTGAGGCCAAACGTCTGAATGAGTCTTAGGGGCTAAAATGAAGGTGCCAGAAAGGTAGTGGTTCCTCTGGAGACTGGGGAGGATCAGCTTCTTTGCTGTTTCTAGCCTCTGGAACTGGATTTCTCACATTCCTTACAGGGGGGCATTTGGCCCCTTCCTCCATCTAATTGCATAGCACTGTTTTACTCTGCTTTCTTCTTTTTTTTTTTTTTTCTGTATCATCTTGGCCCACCTGAGTAATCCAGAATAGTCTCCTCATGTCAAGAAACTTAATCATGTCTTCAAAGTCTTTGCCATATAAGGCAGCATTCACAGATAGCAGGGATTAGAATGTTGATGCTGGGGGCCTCTTATTCAGCCTGTTGCTGTGAGCACACATGCTTGTGTGTATCTGTTTAAAATTCTGTGTGTCCTCTGGGGTGGTCTATAAGCAGTTACACTCCAGTAGCAATGAGCATACCCTGTCACCCGAAGTCCAGTTCTTACATCTAAATACTAGATAATATTCTTCACTAAAAGGACTGTTTTTTTGCGCCCCCCCTCCTTTTTTTAGAAAGAAATGGCTGATTCTAGGGAGAAGCCTGGAACATCCCATTGTACCAGAAAGTAAAGTGGTACTCATAAAGTAATGGAGACAGTTCAAGAAAAACTGAGACCAGATAGAACGTCTACGGGTCAAAACCAGGCAATCCGAACTTGGAAATAAATAATGAAAGTAGATTACAACCCATTGAATAAAATAGTAAATTCATAGGTTGGAAGTTTGATAAGGTATCTACTTAGTTTCTAAGTATTTTTCTACAGCATACTGATGAATTGCAATGAGAAAAAGTTACAGTTGACAGTGGAGAAGCCTAGCAGATCAAAATGAATATGATTAAGTAGCAGACAGGTTAAACCTGTGCCGCTGGAGGGTGAAAGAGCAGAAGAGCATCACTTCAGTGATCTTCATGTCAAAGATGCATAATTGGAACTTAATCACGAGGAAATGTAAAGATAAACCCAAGGTGAAGAACATTCTACAAAATAGCTGGATGGTAATTTGCATGAAGTGTCACAGTTGTGAAAATTAAGGAATATGGTGTAATGTAATAGTGGGTCCTAACAGCCAGTTGGTAGTTCTTAACTTCCCTGTGTGAGGCCACTTATTAGTGGATTTAATTATCTAGGTCTTTCTTGGGCTGGTTACATTCTACAGAGAAAACTGTTCACATCTGCCTGCCTGCAGGGAAAAAGCTAGGGTGCCAGCATTTACAGACTAGGTGGCATCCTAACATTTAGCAAACAAATCCCCATTTCCACTGTAGTGTCTTGTATCATTTGTGCCTGGTATCCCTCAGCCAGAGGTGTTCTTCAAAAAATCTCTCCAGTGAATACAGCTCCATTGTTTTGCTTAGGTTGGAGAGGGACACTAGCCCATTGAAGCAGAGGTAGGGAGCTGAGGATCTAACTTTTTGATAACCATTCTTTTTTACTAATCCTCTTGTTTGAGTACTGTATGGTGTGGCTTCCATGGGTTCTGTTCTCTTTTAACAGGACATAAAGTACTTGTCATCCTAAATAACTTCCTTTTTGCTCTTAGCTCTTGCCGCCTTCCCTAATGTAATAGTTGTCTAGGCTGCTATATAAGGTACCTCAGGGTAGGTGGTTTAGACAGCCAGAGACAAAATTATTATTATTATTATTATTTAAAGATTTTATTTATTTGCCAGAGAGAGAGAGAGAGAGTACATACAAGCAGGCAGAGAGGCAGGCAGAGGCAGTGAGAGAAGCAGGCTCCCTGCTGAGCAAGGAGCCCGATGCGGGACTCGATCCCAGGATCCTGGGATCATGACCTGAGCTGAAGGCAGAGGCTTAACCAACTGAGCCACCCAGGCGTCCGAAACAAAATTATTTTATCATAGATTTGGAGGCTAGAATTCTGAGATCAAGGTGTCAGCAGGGTTGGCTTCTTCAGAAAGCCTCTTTCCTTGGCTTGCAGATGGCTGACCTCTCCTTGTGTCTTCATATGGTTTTCCTTCTGTGTGTGTCTGTGTCCTTATGTCTTCTTATAAGGATACCAGTCATACTTAATTAGAGCCCACCCAAATGACCTTATTTTAACTTAATTACTTCTTTAAAGACTATCTCCAGGTACAATCCCATCTAAGGTACTGGGGTTAGGACTTGAGCATAGGAATTTTGGAGGACATAGTTCAGCCTGTAACAGCCACGTAACTGTCGCCTTTTGCAGCATTAACACTAAGGCCTGCCTGCTCTTGAGAGGGCATGCTCAGTGTCCTGTTTCCACAGGCCTGCCTTCTGCAGGTCTATGGGAGCTGATGGGACTCAACAGGCGCAAATGTAAAGTGTGAATGTTGGAACCAAGTATTTGTTCTTAATGAGTTCTGAAATACTGTCTTTATGGCCTTTTATTTAGCATTTAATCATCTCTGGCTTAAAGCATTTGATAATACTCAGCTCTGACTGATGAGGAGGCTCTCACATCCTCTGGACACCACACTGCAATGGAAATGATGAGCATACACAACCCGCCGCAGACTCTACTCTCAGTCCCTGTTCAACCCTTCCCATCTTCTGGCCCCATCCTTCCCCTCCCAAATCAAATTACTTTTACTTGTAAAATTTGCTTACCGGTTTCTGCTCTCTCCTCTTGATTTTTTTGCATCTAGACAATTAGAAGAATTATTTTTACATCAGTAGTGTTTCTCCTATGTCTGAGATTGGTAATTATAGTCAGTAATGTCCTGAGAGTTGGATAATGCCAGTGCAAATTCCTTGCAAATTTGAAAAACTATGTAAAATGTAAGATTGAGATTTTATTTGTCCTCTCCATGTAATAGTGGACTTGGGTCTTAAGATGCAGGGGCATGTTTTGATAATCCTGTCACTGTAATGTTGTGTTCTTCCTCCTTAATGTAATATCTGTGAAGGTGATTCAGAACTGTGAAGTATCTTTGTGCTTCAGAATTTGAAGGGACCTTAGAGATAAATTTGAATAACACTCTTTCTCAGTATGGAAGCCAGCATCCAAAGACTAAGCGTTAGTATGAGATTGAGTGGTAATTCCAGGTAGGATTACAGTGGAGATCATCTGGCAGTCCATTTGCTAATGTTACTTCATATCCAATACTTCTTAATGCAATCTATCTTTCTTAAATGACTGACAAAATCAAAAAATATATTTTGTTCAATTAGTAATACAGAAGGCAAAAGTAGTACTGAATTATATGGGTCTTTGGTCAAATTGCTTGTTTCAAATACTGTTTTTCAAAGACCTACAAAAATTATTGGACAGATAGGGGCTGATACAACACTTGGCATGGGAGGAGGATATATATGTGTATATATGTAACCTGTATATATATATTATATATATATATATATATATAATATATATGTGTGTGTGTGTGTGTGTGTGTGTGTGTATAGGTTTAGAATAGTTAATGTAGGTAGAATGGATTTTATTTCATTAGGCAAGGTGTTAATGATTTGATTCGGGTCTGAATGCGGGGTTTTAGGATCCCCCATAATTATCATAGCATGGAGTGCTTTATCAGAGTGGAATCTTTTCGTGTATTTAATTCCTGGGTAAAACATCCCTTTAAAAAATGCTTCTTTTCTCTGAAGTCCGAATATGCTTTGAACACTGCTTTACTTTTAAACATTAGCACAGATGTGCTTTGTGAACCCGTGTCATCATCCCTCTGGGAACTTTTTAGGAATTCAGAGTCTCAGGCATCTCAGGCACCACTCTAGACCTGCTTACTCTTTATTTTAACAAGATTCCCATGTGATTCATACATACAAGTAGGATGAAAAACACTGATCTAGGCAGTTCACAACATTCAGCCCCTAGAGCACCAGCATTAACATTACCTGCAACATTGTTAGAAAATGCAGATTCTCAGACCAAACATCCAGACCTACTAAAACAGAAACTCTGGGTGAATCCAAGGTACGAGTTTTAACAAACCCTGTAGATAATGCCAATTCATTCTGAAGTTTGAGAGCCACTCCAGAACAATGCATTTCCAATAGTTTGTAAGATAGTACATTTTACATCGTGATCTCTCTGTCACACACATACACACGCACACGTGCATGTGCGCATACACACAAGTAACTTAGGAGTTTTATAAAAATGATGCTTATCTTACTGCTTAGTAAGACATCATACTCTGGTATTTTCAGTTTCATTCTCTTAAATATATATATATATGTATGTCTGTATAAACATAAAATTCTCAGGTCACTAATGTGTCATGAGATGCATGTTAAGGAACAGTGTTCTTAAGCAGGGTCTCTTCTTTTTTGTTTGTTTTCTTTTTTTAATTATTTTATTTTATTTCATCATGATCAGTATACTCTTTTATTGCCATCATATATTTCCCCCACCCCACTGCCCACCTCCCCTGTTGTAACCATTTCGTGCCAGGGCCCCTTTGGCAGTTGGGTAATGCTCTGGATCTCTCATCAGAATAGTGCTTTCTAGGTATATACAGTAATACACATGGAGCTGCAGGAAAATCAGTTACTGTGTTTAACACATGTTTAAAAAAATATTAAACACCTTTTTGATAGGGCAATGCATTTCTTTTCTTTTCTTTCTTTCTTTTTTTTTTTTTTTTTAGGATTTTATTTATTCATTGATGAGAGAGAGACAGAGGGGCAGAGGGAGAAAGAGGCTTTCTACAGAGCGGGAGCCTGATGTGGGACTTGATCCCAGGACTCTCAGATCACAGTCTGAGCCGAAGGCAGATGCTTAATTGACTGAGCCACCCAGGCACCCCTCTTTATTCATGATTAAATTTAGTGGTTGGCCTAGTAACTACAATAATTTCAAAATAAGTAAGAGTATAAATTATATTTTAGAATATCTGCAGTAACTGTTAGGTATTGTGAAAATGGTTGTGATTTCTATTAGTAACAAAGTTGCAGCTACTGATAATAATATTTCATCACATACATTCATATTTGAAAAAAGGCTTAAGGTAAGTGAAAATAAAGATGGATTTTTTTTCACCGTCTAACTTCAGATTTCCAGAATTCTATTAACAGACCCCTTTGGAACTGAGGTTAAGAACCCTTGCTCAAGAGGAATGTTCCTTTGGAGAACAGTTTTCAGGCTTTAAATAGAAACTATGCCAAAAAATTACCTTTCTGCAGTTTCTTAAAACTGGTGCTTCATAGATTGCATCTTTCCTTTCTTTCATTCATTCTTTTTTTTTTTTTTAATATCATTGTAATGGATTTTGACTTCAGAATTTCCTTTTCTGTTGTTTTACTGAGACCTTGAGAGGTCACCTGGAAGCCCAAATCCAAGCTATTGATAATGTTCCTTCTGTATTCTCTTTTGTCTCAATACATGCACCCAGTTCCTTAGGCCACATTTCTGGGAGTCATTTTTTGGGCCATGGGATCTGGATTCAGGATTTGAATCCATAATTTACTAGCTTTATAACGGACAAGTTACTTACCTGCTCATTGCTTCTTTCTCTACACATGAGACTGGGATGATAGTAGTGCCCACCTCACATGATTGTTCTGAGTGTTATATGAGATATCCCGTGTATTGCATTAGTGTGACTGAGTCCAAGCTTGTCCTGCTGGCCATACGATAGAGCAGTAAGTCAAGGGCATGATGCTGGGGCAAGGAGAGCAATTTTATTCAGAAAGCCAGCAAACTGATGGTGGACTGGTACTATTGTTCCAAAGACCATCTCCCTAGGCATGAGATTTGAGATTCTTTTATGTTAGGAAGAGGGGAAGTAGGAGAGGGTTGGAGTCAAAAGGTGACTGATATCTGTTGAGATCTGAAGAAGGTTGTGTAACTTCTTTGTCCTTGGTGAGTTGATCGTTGGATGTACGAATCTGGTCATCCCATTCTGTAAATCTTGAACATAGCAGAGTCATTTTTGTACATACTTCCTTATTTCCCTGGGTGAGTTATATTTTGGATGGAAAACAGTTTTTGCGAATCTTAGCTGTATGTGCAGGTGCAGGGGTGAGCAGGAGTTTCTAAGCTATAAGTCACAGTACCAAGGGAAGTAGAAGCAATATGGAGTCAGGCATGCTAAGTTTCTCTTTGCTGCATTAGAGCAATGATTTGCTGGAACCGAGTGGTTAGTAAATGTTATTCATTATAATTACCCCTGATTTCTCCCTGTCTCTCATTCCTTAAACCCAATTTATCAGAAAATTTATGTAGATCCTCCCTACAAAATGTTTAAAATCCATTGACTTCTGCCTGTTTCTATTGCCATCGTTCTACTCTAACCTTCCATATTCTCTGGACCCTTAACAGGTGTCCGCTTCCTCTTGACTAATTTAAATCCATTTTCTTATAATAATCATATGCTATTTTAAAAAGTTTAAATGAATGATCTTTAAAAAAATGTTAGTGAATCTCCATATATTTCAGTCCCTTTCCTAGCTTCCCATTAAACCTTTCCTTGACCTACATGCCTTGTGTGTTTGGCCCCTGTCACCTCTACAGTATTATTTTCTGCTGTGTTATTTTCCTGGTCAGTCTCTCTAGTTTACCATTTACCCACTACTCTGTGGCCACATTGGCCTTTCAATCATTTGAGTAGCCTTTTCCTTTCATGCTTTAAGGCCGTTGTGTCTGACTCTCCCTCTGCTTAGATGATGGGGCTTTCTGTCCCTCCCCAGCCTCTCATCCTTCTCATCTCTGCAAACATTAGTTCCTCAGAGAGACTTCCCTAACCACTCAAACTAAATTAGGGCACCACATTCCTCTTCTACCAGTCTGAAGCTCCCTAAACATATCAAAATGTTGATATTTCCTCTGTGCTGGGGAAAAGATTGGTTAACAGCCTGTGATTATCAAGCATGTAACTCCAAGAGGAGTGTGCACCTTTACCATAAAGATAAATTTTACACATTATGAACATTAAGTGATTGTAGAGCTATTTTAAGAAATAAATTGTTATCTCAAAATTGTACAAGCTAGCTCTTTGATATTGGTATTAAAGAGCAAAAAGAAGCCTGCCCATTGAACTGTTCTGCAGTAGGATGATGGAATTAATCATAATCCCATCATGGGCCTGTTCATTACTGTCAGTCATTTCTGCTCCAAAGAATATAATAGAAATCATAAAATTTCCCTCTTTGAAGTAGTTGCCTGGTTGCCAATAAAACCTTTTGTGTTTCTCTCTCTTAAAGTGAATGGTCAAGTTTGCTACTCAGACATGAGAAAAGAAGATGTCTCACAGTTAGAGGGTGGAAACCAGTGGGGCAATTAATGGCTGGATCCTGGCTGATTTTTGAATTCAGGGTAAAGTGGCAGAAAAATGGCTGCTTGACTGAACTAGGTTAGATTTCTCTGTGTTTTCCAGTTTCTGCCTTGTTACTTATTTTTAATTAATCCTAGGCCAGAGAAGGGAGGCACTCCTGATTTTTGGCAGTTGCCTAAAGCAGCCAGGAAGAAGGTTATAGGAATTCAGAATCATGATGTGAACCACTTTCACAATTACCTTTGTAGCTTTTCTTTCAAATAGGGGACTTTAAGGAATTCCAAAGAATGCTGGGACAGATGCTTTAATTTAGGACAATTAGTATAAGTGGGATGACAGTTAGTATAAGTGGGATTAGTACAAACGGGATCACTTCTACTCTGTGCCTCCTGTTTGGCTGAATGGTGTTCCTGATTATATAAAAAGTATGGTCTCTTTTGGGGAAAGACTACTTTTTGTTGGCATATTTTAGTAGAACCTATGCACAAATATTCTTGCTCTGAGGTGTGGGGTAATGATAATGATTTGGAAAATGATGCATCTAAAAATAAAATACAGTTTTCTAATTGCAGAAAAGTAACATAAATTTAATTTTAAAAATTCTGCCAACCCACCGTTAATATCATACTCAATGGTGAAAAGTCAGAAGTTTTTTCCCTAAGACTAGGAACAAACAAGGATGTCAGCTCTTGCCACTTTTATTCAACATAGTACTGAAAGTCTTAGCTGAAGCAGTCAGTTAAGAAAAAGAAAGAAAAGACATCCAGATTGGTAAGGAAGAAGTAGAACTGTTAGTGTTTGCAGATGACATGGTATTATATAGAGAAAGCCTAAATAGTCCACTAAAAATTATTAGAACTGATAAGTGAATTCAGTAAAGTGGCAAGGATGCAAAATTAATATACAAAATCCTGTTGGGTTTCTATACAGTAATAATGAACTAGCAGAAAGAGAAATTAGGAAGATAGTCTCATTTTCAATAACATCAAAAAGAATAAAATACTTGGGAATAAATTTAACTAAGGTAGTGAAAGACTTGTACTCTGAAAACTTTAAGATGTTGATGAAGGAGATTGAAAATGACACAAATAAGTAGAAAGATAGACCACACTTACAGACTAGAAGAGTTAATGTTGTTAAAATGTCCATACTAACCCCAAACAGTCTATAGATTCAGTGCAGTCCCTATCAAAATACCAATAGTACTTTTCAGAGAACTAGAATAAACAATCGTAAAATTTATATGGAACCATAAAGGACCCCTGAATGTCCAAAGCGATTTTGAGAAAGAAGCACAAAGTTGGAGGTATCACAATTCCAGACTTCAGAATATACTGCAGAGCTATAGTACTCAAAACAGTATGGTCCTGGAACAAAAATAGGCACGTAGATCAGTTGCACAGGAAAGATAGTCCAAAAATAAACCCACACATATATGGTCAATAAATTTATGATGAAGGCAAAATATACACTGGGGAAAAGGCCATCTCTTTAGTAAACAGTGTTGGGAAAACTGGACAGCAACATGCAGAAGAATGAAACCAGACTGCTTTCTTACACCATACACAAAAATAAACTCAAAATGGATAGAAGGCCAAAATGTATGACCTGGAACCAAAAAACTCCTAAAAGAAGACCTGGGTGGTCAGCTCTTGGACAGTGTCTTTAGCAATATTTTTCTGGATCTGTCTCCTCTGGCAAGGGAAACAAAAGCAAAAACCCAGCCATTGGGACAGTAAACTAAAAAACTTCTGCATAGCAAAAGAAACCATCAACAAAATAAAAAGGAAACCTACTGAATGAGAGAAGACATTCGCAAATAATATATATCTGGTAAGTGCAGTTAATATCCAGAATATATAAAGAACTCACACTCCAGAAAAACCAAATAATTGATTAAAAATTGGGCAAAGCACCTGAATAGACATTTCTCCAAAAGAAAACAGATGGCCAAGAGACACGTGAAAAGATGTTTAACATCACTCATCATCAGAGGAATATAAAATAAAATCACAATGAGACATCACCTCCCACAGACAGAATGGCTAATGACTATTATAAAAAAGACAAGAAATAACAGTGTTAGTGAGGATGTGAAGAAAAGGGAAACCTCATGCACTGTTGGTGGGAACATAAATTGGTGCAGCGACTATGGAAAACAGTAGGGAGGTACCTCAAAAATTTAAAAATAGGAGTACTATGTAATCCAGGAACCCTGCTCTGGAAGAAGAAAACAAAAACGTTAGTTTGAAAAGGTATACACACCCCTGTGTTTATTGCAGTGTTATTTCTAATAGCCAAGATATGGAAGCAACCCAAGTACCCATCCACAGATGAATGGATTAATAAGATGTGGTATATATGTACAATGGAATAATACTCAGCCATAAAAAGGATGGAAAGCTTGCCATTTACCACAACGTGGATGGACCTAGAGTATATTATGCTAAGTGAAATAAGTCAGACAGAGGCAAATGCCATATGATTTCACTTATATGTAGAATCTAAAAAACAAAATCAGTGAACAAACAAAAATACTCAGAAATAGAGATAAGTGCAGAGAACATAAATGTAGAGAGCAAACTGGTGGTTGCTAGAGGGGTAGGAAGATGGGCTAAATAGGGGAAGGGAATTAAGAGGTCAAACTTCCAGTTATAACATGTCATGGGTTGAAAATTACAGTATAGGGAATGTAGTCAGTACTGTTGGAATGACTTTGTATGATGACAGGTGGTAACTACATTTATTGTGGTGAACATTTTATATCACTATGTTTTATACCTGAAACTTATACTTTAGTTAAAAAAAGATATTGTACCACAGTTCTGCCCTCCCATCAAGGCAAAGTTTTCATATTTTTCTTATTCCCAATTGATGTATATTTATTTTTCAATATAATTGTAATCTTGCAGTGATCATCTTGTATTTTGTTTTTTGTTGTGTTATGTTTTTTCATGTTGTATTTTTTTTTTAATTTTTTATTTATTTTCAACGTAACAGTATTCATTGTTTTTTCACCACACCCAGTGCTCCATGCAATCTGTGCCCTCCCTAATACCCACCACCTGGTTCCCCCACCCTCCCACCCCGCCCCTTCAAAACCCTCAGGTTGTTTTTCAGAGTCCATAGTCTCTCATGGTTCACCTCCCCTTCCAATTTCCCTCAACTCCCTTCTCCTCTCCATCTACCCTTGTCCTCTATATTATTTGTCATGCTCCACCAATAAGTGAAACCATATGATACTTGACTTTCTCTGCTTGACTTACTTCACTCAACATAATCTCTTCCAGTCCTGTCCATGTTGCTACAAAAGTTGGGTATTCGTCCTTTCTGATGGAGGCATAATACTCCATAGTGTATATGGACCACATCTTCCTTATCCATTCATCCGTTGAAGGGCATCTTGGTTCTTTCCACAGTTTGGCGACCGTGGCCATTGCTGCTATAAACATTGGGGTACAGATGGCCCTTCTTTTCACTACATCTGTATCTTTGGGGTAAATACCCAGCAGTGCAATTGCAGGGTCATAGGGAAGATCTATTTTTAATTTCCTGAGGAATCTCCACACTGTTCTCCAAAGTGGCTGCACCAGTTTGCATTCCCACCAACAGTGTAAGAGGGTTCCCCTTTCTCCACATCCTCTCCAACACACGTTGTTTCCTGTCTTGCTAATTTTGGCCATTCTAACTGGTGTAAGGTGGTATCTCAATGTGGTTTTGATTTGAATCTCCCTGATGGCTAGTGATGATGAACATTTTTTCATGTGTCTGGTAGCCATTTGTATGTCTTCATTGGAGAAGTGTCTGTTCATATCTTCTGCCCATTTTTTGATATGATTATCTGTTTTGTGTGTGTTGAGTTTGAGGAGTTCTTTATAGATCCTGGATATCAACCTTTTATCTGTACTGTCATTTGCAAATATCTTCTCCCATTCCGTGGGTTGCCTCTTTGTTTTGATGACTGTTTCTTTTGCTGTGCAGAAGCTTTTTATCTTGATGAAGTCCCAGAAGTTCATCTTTGCCTTTATTTCCTTCGCCTTTGGAGACATATCTTGAAAGAAGTTGCTATGGCTGATATCAAAGAGGTTACTCCCTATGTTCTCCTCGAGGATTCTGATGGATTCCTGTCTTACGTTGAGGTCTTTTATCCATTTCGAGTTTATCTTTGTGTACGGTGTAAGAGAATGGTCAAGTTTCATTCTTCTACATATAGCTGTCCAGTTTTCCCAGCACCATTTATTGAAGAGACTGTCTTTTTTCCACTGGATATTTTTTCCTGTTTTGTCCAAGATTATTTGACCATAGAGTTGAGGGTCCATATCTGGGCTCTCTACTCTGTTCCACTGGTCCATGTGTCTGTTTTTATGCCAGTACCATGCTGTCTTGGTGATCACAGCTTTGTAGTAAAGCTTGAAATCAGGTAACGTGATGCCACCAGTTTTATTTTTGTTTTTCAACATTTCCTTAGCAATTCGGGGTCTCTTCTGATTCCATACAAATTTTAGTATTATTTGCTCCAGCTCTTTGAAAAATACTGGTGGAATTTTGATTGGAATGGCATTAAAAGTATAGATTGCTCTGGGCAGTATAGACATTTTAACGATGTTTATTCTTCCCATCCAAGAGCATGGAATGGTCTTCCATCTTTTTGTGTCTTCTTCAATTTCTTTTAGGAGTGTTCTGTAGTTCCTCGAGTACAGATCTTTAACCTCTTTGGTTAGGTTTATTCCGAGGTATCTTATGGTTTTTGGTGCTATAGTAAATGGAATCGATTCTCTAATTTGCCTTTCTGTATTTTCATTGTTAGTGTATAAGAAAGCCACTGATTTCTGGACATTGACTTTGTATCCTGCTACATTACTGAATTGCTGTATGAGTTCTAGTAGTTTGGAGGTGGAGTCTTTCGGGTTTTCCATATAAAGAATCATGTCATCTGCGAAGAGAGAGTGTTTGACTTCTTCCTTGCCAATTTGGATACCTTTTATTTCTCTTTGTTGTCTGATTGCTGTTGCTAGGACTTCTAATACTATGTTGAACAAGAGTGGTGAGAGTGGGCATCCTTGTCGTGTTCCTGATCTCAATGGGAAGGCTGCAAGCTTTTTCCCATTGAGGATGATATTTGCTGTGGGTTTTTCATAGATAGATTTGATGAAGTTCAGGAATGTTCCCTCTATCCCTATACTTTGAAGCGTTTTAATCAGGAACGGATGCTGGATTTTGTCAAAAGCTTTTTCTGCATCAATGGAGAGGATCATGTGGTTCTTCTCTCTTCTCTTATTGATTTGTTCTATCACATTGATTGATTTGCGAATGTTGAACCATCCTTGTAACCCAGGGATGAATCCTACCTGGTCATGGTGGATAATCTTTTTAATGTGCTGTTGGATCCTGTTTGCTAGGATCTTGTTGAGAATCTTAGCATCCATATTCATCAGTGATATCGGTCTGAAATTCTCCTTTTTGGTAGGGTCTTTGCCTGGTTTGGGGATCAGGGTGATGCTGGCTTCATAAAAAGAGTCTGGAAGTTTTCCTTCTGCTTCAATTTTTTGAAACAGCTTCAGGAGAATAGGTATTATTTCTTCTTTGAAAGTTTGATAGAATTCCCCAGGGAATCCGTCAGGTCCTGGGCTCTTGTTTTTTGGGAGGTTTTTGATCACTGCTTCAATCTCGTTACTAGATATCGGTCTATTCAGGTTGTCAATTTCTTCCTGGTTCAATTTTGGGAGTTTATAGTTTTCCAGGAATGCATCCATTTCATCTAGGTTGCTTAGCTTATTGGCATATAACTGTTGATAATAGCTTCTGATGATTGTTTCTACTTCCTTGGTGTTAGTTGTGATCTCTCCCTTTTCATTCATAATTTTATTAATTTGGGCTTTCTCTCTTTTCTTTTGGATTAGTGTGGCCAATGGTTTATCGATCTTATTGATTCTTTCAAAAAACCAGCTTCTAGTTTCGTTGATACGTTCTACTGTATCTCTGGTTTCTACCTCGTTGATCTCTGCTCTAATCTTGATTATTTCCCTTCTTACGTGTGGAGTTGGTTTGATTTGTTGTTGATTCTCCAGTTCTTTAAGGTGTAGAGACAGCTGGTGTATTCTGGATTTTTCAATTTTTTTGAGGGAGGCTTGGATGGCTATGAATTTCCCCCTTAGGACCGCCTTTGCTGTATCCCATAGGTTTTGGAGTGAAGTGTCTTCGTTCTCATTGGTTTCCATAAATTGTTTAAGTTCTTCTTTGATCTCCTGGTTGATCCAAGCATTCTTAAGCAAGGTGGTCTTTAGCTTCCAGGTATTTGAGTTCCTTCTGAACTTTTCCTTGTGATTGAGCTCCAGTTTCAAAGCATTGTGATCTGAGAATATGCATGGAATAATCTCAGTCTTTTGGTATCGGTTGAGCCCTGATTTGTGACCCAGTATGTGGTCTATTCTGGAGAAGGTTCCATGTGCACTTGAGAAGAATGAGTATTCTGTTGTTTTAGGGTGGAATGTTCTGTATATATCTATGAGGTCCATCTGGTCCAATGTGTCATTCAATGCTCTTATTTCTTTATTGATTTTCTGCTTCGATGATCTGTCTATTTCTGAGAGAGGCGTGTTAAGATCTCCTACTATTAATGTATTCATATCAATATGACTCTTTATCTTGATTAATAGTTTTCTTATGTAATTGGCTGCTCCCATATTGGGGGCATAGATATTTACAATTGTTAGATCATCTTGGTGGATAGTCCCTTTAAGAATGATGTAGTGTCCTTCTGTATCCCTGACTACCGTCTTTAGTTTAAAATCTAATTTATCTGATATGAGAATCGCTACCCCGGCCTTCTTTTGAGGCCCATTGGCGTGAAAGATGCTTCTCCATCCCTTCACTTTCAGTCTGGGTGTATCTTTAGGTTCAAAATGGGTCTCTTGTAGACAACATATGGATGGGTCCTGTCGTTTTATCCAATCTGCAACCCTGTGTCGTTTTATGGGTGCATTTAGGCCATTCACATTGAGAGTGATTATTGAGAGATACGTTTTTATTGACATTGTGTTATCTTTGAAGTCTTTCTTTCTGTCGATTGTCTCTATATTTCTGTTCAATGCTATTCTTAGGATTTTTCCTCTTTTATAGAACCCCCCTTAATATTTCCTGCAGTGTCGGCTTGGTGGTTGCATAGTCCTTCAAGCCTTGCCGGTCTTGGAAACTCTTTATCTCTCCATCCATTTTGAATGTCAGTCTTGCTGGATAAAGTATTCTTGGCTGCATGTTCTTCTCATTTAGTGCCCTGAATATATCTTGCCAGCCCTTTCTGGCTTGCCAGGTCTCTGTGGACAGGTCTGACGTTATTCTGATGGGCTTTCCTCTGTATGTAAGGAGGTTCTTTGTCCTAGCAGCTTTCAAGAGATTGTATCTACAATTATGATTCCTCAATTTTACTATGAGGTGCCTGGATGTTTTTTTTGAATTTATAATCTTGGGGGGGGACCTTTCTACTTCTAGTACATGAACACTTGTTCCATTCGCAAGATTGGGAAAATTTTCATGAAAAATTTGTTCCACTATATCTTCTAGACTTCTTTCTTTCTCCTCCCCTTCAGGGATTCCAATAATTCTGACGTTGGAACGTTTCATGGCATCATTTATTTCCCTGATTCTGTTTTCGTGGCTTCTAAGCTGTTTGTTCCAGGCTTCCTCCTGATCCTTTCTCTCTATTTGTTTGTCCTCCAGATCACTAATTCTATCTTCTGTCTCAGTTACCCTAGCTTTTAGAGAATTTAGATTAGATTGGAACTCATTGAGAGCGTTGTGAACCTCATCCCTGGTGGCCTTCAGCTCTGCCCTAACATTATGAACCTCCTCTCTGGTCGCTTTCAATTCTGCCCTAATCAATTCTGTTTGGTCATCCATGGCTTTCTCCAACCTAGCTATTGCCTGGATAATTGTTAGCCTGAATTCTCTTTCTGACATATTGTCTATGTTGATAGCCGTTAGCTCTGTTGCAGAAGGCCCATCCTCTGTATTTTTCTTCTGTTGGGGATTCCTCCTCCTAGTCATTTTGGTGAGAGATGACTGGACAGATGTAGCTGGATGTATTGACCGTGGTGCAGTCAAGGTGCACCCTGGAACGCTTCTGAGCACTCAGGATTCCCCACCCAAATGAGAGAAAAAAGAAAAGAAAAAGAAAAAAGAGGGAGAGAGAGAGACAGGAAAAAAAGGGAAGATAAAAGTGAAGGTTCAGCCCAAATGGGCCCCAGGGTAAGGTTTATGACGTATACAAACAAAAACAGACAAACAAAAAGACTGATAAAAGTATATGACGAGAGAAAAAAAATATATATATAAGCAAAAAAAAGGAGGAGCCTCGTCAAGAAGAACCCCAAGTATAAGATTTATATACTATCCAGACAAACATAAATACACAGAGACACTGGCAGAAGAAAAAGATGGGAGCATGGTTATAGATTCTCGGTGTGGGCGAGGAAGGTTATTTTGATTCTTCCTGGATGTATCTTGATATCTTTGTTAAAGGACTCAACTTTCCTAAGAAAAAGGGGGATTAAAAATTGGTTCACCTATAGGGGTAGCATTGCTTGGAGAAAGGGGGTTACCTTGAAGTTTAACTCTATATGAATATTAGAAAATAAAAATAAAAAAGGAATAAACTGGACTAAACTAAATTAAAAATTTTTTTAAAAATTAAGAAAATAGAAAAGCAAAAGAAAAACACATGTGTATGTATCAAAAAATTCAGGTTAGAAGTTTATCATGGAATTTGATGTACTGGACATCTCACTGTGATGGTAAATAGGTTAAAAAATTATCTATATAAAAAAAGAAAAAAAATGAACCAGAATAGTGGGAAAGAATTAAAAATAAAAGTTGTATCTATGAAGTAGTGGTGGTTGTTCTCTTGTAGTCTTTTTTTTTTTTTTTTCCTGATTTGTTTTCTGGGGGAGGGGGCTGCCACGTGGGTTTTCAGTCAATGATGTTCCCTGAGTTAAGTCCTCCCAACCCCCTCAAGGGGGTGGGCTCTGAGAAAAACGTTTTTTTCAGGTTTTTGTTCTCTGGAGGTTTTTATGTTTGTTCACTTCTTTTCTCTCGCCTTGACAGCTTTTGATGGTTTTTGGAGGTTTAGAGGAAAGAAAACTGCACCCCAACCTCCCTCTCAGAGAGAAGCCTCAGTCTGCTCCCCTGCAGGTGCTGCAGCCGCTGGGCCGCTGGCAGAGCAGGTTCTGAGTCACGGTCCCTGGGGACGCAGGATCTCCTGCTTGTACGCAAAACCAAGGCAGCTGTGGCTGTCTGGGCAGCTCCAGACCGCCAGAGACATTCCAAGCAGCAATCGCACACTGAGATTTTCCCGCTGGCTGGGGCTGAGAGCTCAGGGCTTGCGCGCACCTCTCCCAGGGGATGGTTTGGGGCGCGGCGCCTCCAGCTCTATCGGCTCTATCGCCGCGTGGGTCTATCACCGCGTGGGTCCCAGAACACCAGGCTGGGCGTTCGTGCACCTCTCTCAGGGGAGGTTGAGGCACGCGCGCATCTCCAGGAAGGTGCGCGTTCTGCCGTCTGGCGTGGCCCCAGCCCCTCACGGGAGCCGGACTCCACCCGTTCTCGGGCGCACTGGCGGCTCCGGGACAAAGACCAGGTTTCTCCGCCGCACTCTCCGGCTCAGCGCCAGGGGATGCTGCCCTGGGTCTGGGGACTTAAGCCCCTATCCCTATCCGCCCCGATTCCCACAATTTCCCCGCGCGAGTCTTTGCTCTTTTGAGTGCTTTCAACAAGACTCCAAGTTAATGCTGGTCCCCAGATGCCGGGCACTCTCGTATCGGGGTATTATTTTCCAGTCGGTCGCCTCTGGTGGCTCCCTCCCCCTTTTGTTTATCTTCCGATATCAGTCCGACGTTCCCACTCCACTTTACCTGCCCACTGGCGTCTTCTGGCCCCCGTAGAGATCCAGACGTGTATAATTCTGATCTCAGGCTGATTTCATGGGTGATCGGAGTTCTTTGGTAGGTAATCAGCTCACTTTAGGGTGCAGGTTGAAAAGGCGCCTCCTCCTACTTCCCCGCCATCTTGTCTCCCCCCTTCATGTTGTATTTTTTAATGGCTTACTGTATCATTCTGTCAAGTAGATATGTCATTATTGCCTAACCATTCTCTTGTGGTTGGTTTGCTTTATAATGTATTTTTATGATATATTTTAAATGATGTCTTTGTTATGTTTTAATTTTGCAGGCAGAGACATTTGTTTGGGTTAACAATGCATCAGCGCATTCCCAGAGTGTTGCCAAGGCCAAATACGAGTTTTTATTTGGCAGATCTGAAGAGAAACCTCCAGATACTAGTAAGTGTTTCCTGACCCTCCTCCTGCAGGTAACAGATGTGAAGTGCTACTGAACTTTCCTATCTCAGAAGCTGAGAATTCTTCAGACTAAGAACTGATTTGAAAGTACCCAGAACAGGCTACAAGAATCACATCCAGTATTTCTTAGAAAGTTTGTTTTAAAGAATAATTAAAGTGAGCAGGTTTCAAAGAGGTAGGAAGGTAGGGATGAGGGTGGAGAAGTACTCACTCAGTAATGATTAAGGGGATATTAATGTGTCTTGGGAGTTAGCTAGGAAAGGGATTCTGCATGTGCTTAGGAACCTGGGCTCTGGAGCTAGACTTCCTGAGTTTTAATTCTGGCCTTGTAGCTTATGAAGTTTGTGACCTTGAGTAGGCTAACCTCTCTGTGCCTCAGTGCTGTCATCTGTAAAATGAGATTCTATAGGTTATAGATAAAATAGTTACATATGTCTCAGAATTCTCTTAAGGTTTTAAGTAAAATGACCTATATAAAGATCTAAGAGCCACATGTGGCATGTAATAAGTGCATTGAAAGTGTTTGCTGGTGTTATTACTTACTGTAATCATCATCGTCATCACCATGTCCCTGACCTTTGAAGTACAGTCTTGTCTTTCCTCAATTCTGTCACTGTCTGACATTGATTTTTGTTTTGGGTAGACAAGGAATCTGACCTAATATAGTTGTTGTTCAGTTGAAAAAAAAATAAAAAAATAACTGCATTTTGGACTTATGTGTTGGATAGGATTATGTGATGGACCTCATAATATTGGGGGATAGCAAGAATGTAGTACATATGCATTCATTTAAGAATTTCTTTTACCTTAATAATGAATACTTACTAGATTTCATTAGCTGCGAACTCTTAAGGAAGTATAAACCAGCTTGATTATTTAAAAAAAAATCATTCTGCTTTTATTAGAATGCCCCAATTTGCTGTTTATCATTCGGCATAATACCTAACTATTCTGGGCTTGAGGTTTGGGGCACTTAATTATTTATTCACTGTTTCTCAGGCAGGGAATACTGATTCACCCAAGACTATTTAAAACTCCTTCTTAAAACACACACACACACACACACACACACACACACACACACACTTCCTTCTTGACACATCTTTACCTTTGCATGTCACATTGTGATTTTGTGCTGTTATTTTTGACTTTGATAAAAAATGATTTTTGCTTCACTATGTAGAGATAATATCAAATGTCTGCATAGTTCTCTGACTTGGTAGATGAGTTTGGCTCTTCTTACGTATAGGTTTTGAGTATACCTGTATACCTGGGGCAGATCAGGATGACATTTTAATGACATTTTAAACCTGTTTTTATTTGCCTTGGTAAAGATGGTTAGTATTATTTGTTTCTAGTGGTGATATGTTCTGCAGGTATGAAAGTATCCATGCATTTATTGAATAAATATATTTAAAGAACACTTAGTTGTGTAGTCACCTGTACTGGGCACTGTGAGGAAGCAAAGAGGTACAGATAGAGTTCTTCCTTTTAGGAACTTATTCTTTGGTCAGGGAGAAACAGATGTGTAAGTGACCAGGGGAAGAGAATAATCATTTCTAGCTCTGACTTTATGGAGAGGTAGAATTTGAACTTTTTTGTAAAGAAACAACTAGTGTTCTGTTTAAGAGGATTTGGGGGGAGGACATTTCAGATTGGAGGGAATGGTATGAGCAAGGGTATGGTGGCAGAAAATAAAAATTGCTTGAAGAACAGCAAGGAGACTAGCCTGATTGGCTAACAAAGTATATGAGGAGAGATAAGTTTAGCAAGATAATCATTTTAAAAGGGGCAAAATCATGGAGGGCCTTCTAAGGCAAGGTAAAGAGTTTGCACAGTATCCAGGTGTGCAGAAGGAAGTGGAAAGTCAAGATGGATTGATCTTGAAATTGGAATAGAGCAGCAGAAGCTGTTGCTTACCACAGGAGGGTTGTAAGATACCTTTTTCATTTCTTTTTCTTTTCATATCTTTACATATCTTTACAAAAAATTATGGCATTTTTTTTTCATTTCAAAACACTGTTGAAATTTCTTTACATAGACTAGTCATCTGTCATCAAAACACTGCCCAGATTCAGAATACTGCAGGGTAAAGTAGTAGAGAGAATAGGACAGTGTTTTATTTGAATTTGATAGACATACTTCTTCCCACAAAGTTTTTTTTTTTTTCTTTAAAAAGAAAGTGATTAAATAAGTGACTTAAACTATGTGCTCCAGAAACCTACTGCTGGAGAAATGGATGCATCCCCAGTAATACTCAGGTGCCATCACCTGAGGGGTGGTACCCTAGTAATGACATATTCAGATCAGGTAAAGTCACTTGGTTCGTGATCCCCAGTTAGGCCCAAGGAAAGTGTCACTGCTACAGGGAGAGAAGGCTTAGACTTTGCCGTTGAGCAGGGACTTAACAGGAGTTGTAGGTGGGAGGTTCTAGGGAAAACAAGTCAAGATTATTTTCAAACTATAGCTTATTGCAGGGATTTTGAATCAGTGACAAGGGTTAGGGTGTTGGATGGGGTACAGGAGAACATGTGAATTGTGGGAAGATGGCTTGGAATTAAGATCTAGATTCTCATTATCTGTTCATCAGTGTAGTGAAAGGAAAGGAATGACTGTGCTTCACTGGTTTCTTTGTTCGCCTGCTTTCTGGGAGCTGCAGCTTTCAGGAACTTGTCAAGGGCAAGAGCAGTAGTTGGTGATTGTTGAGAGGCTCTTGGCTATGTGTGACATCACTTGTGCTGTGACTTAATGAGGCTGTGAGTCACCAGAGGTAGGCTCTCCTCTTCCATTCCAGTCAGCTGTTGGAATACAAATGGAGTTGCATTGAACTTCAGAGAGATAGAAAGAGGTATCATAGGAACTTCACCTGGAGCTAACCATAAGGCCTGTATTAATTAATTAGTGTTTGGCTGATGATCAGACTTCCACTTATCACACTTTTCTTCTTTAGGTTGCCTCACTTAGATGACCAGCATGGCTTTTCTAAACTAGTCCGATAAAGTACACTTTAACAGAAGGGTGGCTTCATTTTAGGAAAGTATGTTTTTTGAAGTGTTTGTAAGGTAGTATCAGATGACCACTGTCGGTTGGTCTCTCTTTTATCAAAATCAGGAAGGAAGAAATAATTGAGAAAGGCTTTGAAGAAGAGTAAGACTCTGGTTCTCAACTTACAGGGAGAACACAAGTGAGTTATGGAAGTGTGTGAGGAAGTAAAAGGGCCTGTGGGATGCTAAGAAAGATAATCAACTTCTTATATTAACTCTTAGAAGTTGACAGAATCTTACTCCTGTATTCTTTATTGATCCGTTTATTCAGGAACAGCAGAGGAATTGCAATTTGGGACATGCAAAGTATGGCAAAATGTAGGAGTTCAAAGATAAAAGGAAAGGAACCTTACTTTTATAGAAAGAAAGGAAGTTGGGAGGGGCTGCTTTGAATAGAAGTCCATTGGAAGAAAGAGTTTAGGTTGGTGGACAGTTTCTCATTGGTTGAGTCGTGGTATTATTGGTTGAGTTTATTGCTGGCCAGTGAGAAATTCTTCCTTTCTCCTGCTGAACCCATAAAATAGGCTTCTTCCTGTTGGGAAAGCACAATACCTCCCTTCCTGTTGGCATCTGCAGTTGACAGTGGTAGGGCATGAGAGCTCCCCTTCTGGCCTCCCCACTCTATTTTAAATGAGGTATCCTTTAGTTTTCAGTTTCACAGACTAGGGAAAAATCCACAAATTATTGTCAAAGTAAATGCAGAACCACTGAGGGTCGTTTCACAGCTCAGGACACAGAAAACTCTCATATTAATAAATAAATCAGTAATCCATAACATTAATCAACTCACATTAAAATGGTATAAATTGCAAAAAGGAAGGAACTTGCATGGAAGGAGGGGAAGTCCATATTCACAAAAACAGGGAATCAAGATCCAAAGAACCAGAGATGGAATATTGTGAAACTGTAAAATTGGTTGTTTAAAAGATAAAAGAGGGAAGAGACACCATTATGATGAAAGAGGAAAATGTGAAATTAGACATACATATTTGAACAAGAACCAAATATAAGTTATAGAAAATTAAAAAAAGATTAATCATCAATGTCTCTTAATTTTTCCCTCCTGTTTTAAAATATTACCTTCCATTCTCTCTAATAGAAGTTTCACTTTGATAATTCTATTTTATAATTTCAAAAGCTCTTTCCCAATCTCTGATCAGTTTTCATTTTATCTGTTCTTTTATGTATGCATTATTATGTCTAATCTCTCTAAAGAATTCATTAGAATTGTTTTTCTAGGATTACCTTCTGTTTCTGTAATTTCTACTTCATCCACGGTCAGTTCTGTTTTATTCAATCTTGGAGCTTCTCTTGGAAGCCACTGTTTTTCCTCAAATGTCTGTTGGAGTTTTTTTTTTCCCCCCATTCATATGCGTGAGTAAAAGACTGAGTTCCCAAATATGACAGCTAGAACTTCTTTGTGTGTGTGGAATGCATCCCCAACAGGCCTCTTCCTTGTGTATAGAAAAGGGCTGAGAAGAATCTTGGTGCATTGAGATTTGTGGACTGGTACAGGGGTAGGTGGGTGTGCTGCCTGTTATATTCAGGCTAAGTCTTTGATGCCAGCAAGCCTCTAGGTAGGGAGGGTGGTGGGAGAGGGACCAACATAGGAAGCTGTTCTGTAGTTAATTCTTCAGTTAATTACAGTGACATCTGTTCTGCTTCCCATTCCCATTCTGCTTATCCATACCTATATGGACATCTGTCAACCCTGGGCTTTTAGCTTCTCTGAGGCATTACCATTAGGATATCTGAAGCCTTCTGGATTGGGTCTTGGTTGTGATTTCTGCTTTATTTTGTGATTATAACCCCATCCATCCCTTTCAGTCTGATAAACTCATTAAAATTTCTGGCTTAGTAATGTTCCTTTTTTTCTCAGCATCGTTAACAAATTTATTTTCTTTTGAAATTTGCTTTCATTTTAATAGGATTTAGAAAAGGAGGGACACCTGGGTGGCTCAGTGGGTTAAAGCCTCTGCCTTCAGCTCAGGTCATGATCTCAGGGTCCTGGGATCGAGCCCCGCATCGGGCTGTCTGCTCAGCGGGGAGCCTGCTTCTCTACCTGCTTGTGATCCCTGTCAAATAAATAGATAAAATCTTTAAAAAAAAAAAAAAAAGGAGAGGAGGCAAACTTGTGTCCTTGTCTGTCATGGTAACCCAGAAGCCCAAATAATTCTTTTTTTCTCCAGCTTTATGACATTTAATTGACAGGTAACATTGTGTAACTTTAATATTTACAGTATGATGACTTGATATATGTATATATTTTGAAGTGATTACCATATTTAGCTAGCATATCTGTATCTCACAGTTACTATTTCTTTCTCTCTTTTTTTTTGTTTGTTTGTTGGTGGTGATTGTGTTTAAGATCTACTCTCTAAGCATATTTCAAGTATGCAATACAGTATCATTAACTGTGGTCACCATATTGTATTTTAAATCTCCACAATTTACTCAATTTTTTAACTGGAAGTTATACCCTTTGACCAACATTTCCCCATTTACCATCCCTTAGTCCTTGGTAATCACCAGTCTACTCTGTTTCTAGGAGGTGACTTTTTTAGATTCTCCATAAAAGTGAGATCATGTGGTACTTGTCTCTGTCTCACTTAGCATAATGCCGTTAAGGTCCATCCATGTTGTTGCAAATGACAGATCTCCTTCTTTTCATTATATATACCACATTATACCACATTTTCTTTATCCATTTATTTGTTGATGAACACTTCAGTTCTTTCCATGTTTTGGCTACTGTAAATACTGCAGTGAGCATGGAGGTGCAGATATCACTTTGAGATACTTATTTCATTTCCTTTGGATATATACCCAGAAACGGTACTGCTTTTTAATAGCTTTATTGAGATATATATAGTACCACATAATTAACCCACTTTAAGTGTGAAGTTCAGTGGTTTTTCGTTTGTTCACAGAGTTGTGCGTATATCACACCAGTTAATTTAGAATATTTTCATCATCCTAAAAAGAAAAGACTACATGAACTAGCAGTCACTCTGTATCCCCTCCCCACTGCAGTAGGCAATCAGTAATTTATTTTTTGTCTCTATAGATTGGCTTATTCTAATCGCTTCGTATAACTGAAATCATATAATATGTGGTCTTTTGTGATTAGTTTTTTTCACTTACTGTGTTGTTTTCATCCATACTGTAGCATGTATCACTACTTTGTTCCATAATAAAAAATTGGAGAATAATATTTTATTGTATGATAAGACTACATTTTATTTATCTGTTCATTGTTTGATAGATACTTGGGTTGCTTCCACTTTTTGACCAGTAGGAATAATGGTTTTATAAACATGTGGGTATAGGATTTTATGTGGATGTATGCTTTCATTTCTCTTGGGTATGTACCTAGAAGTAGAATTGCCGGATAATGTGGTGATTCTATGTTAAACCTTTTGAGGAACTTCTAAATTTTTTTCCACGGCAGTTGTGTTATTTTATATTCCCATCAGCTATGTACAAGAGTTCTCATTTCTCCACATTCTTGTCAACACTTATTATTATCTTTTTTTATTATAACCATTTCTAGAGGATGTGAAGTAGAATCTCATTGTGTTTTGTTTTGCATTTCCTTAATGATTAATGATGTTGATCATCTTTTCATATGCTTATTGGCTTATTTATGTCTTCCTTGGGGAAATGTCTATTCAGATCCTTTGCCTAGTTTTTAGTTGGTTTGTCTTTTTATGTTTGAGTTTTAAGGGTTCTTTATATATTTTATATACAGGTACATTATTTGAAACTATTTTTTCATATTTTATGGATAGTCTGCTTTCTTGATAGTATCATTTATAGCACAAAATTTTAAAATTTGATCAAATCCAATTTATTTGTTTTTTTGTTGTTGTTGCTTGTGCTTTTGGTATCTTAGGAAGCTTGTGCCTAATCCAAGGTCAAGAAGATTTACTTGTAATATTGTCTTCTAAGTTTTATAGTCCTAACTCTTAGATTTAGGTCTGTGATCATGTTGAGTTGTTTTTTTGCTTATGGTGGAGGAAGAAGCTAAATAATTCTTAATGAAGAAAGGTATTGGGTAAATGTAGAGCATCTTACTGATTTGTGTGACACCTCCCCATACACAGAATTCCTGGAGAGCAGGATGGAGATAAAGTCGCATTGCAGCCTAACCCTATTCATGTTCCTATCCTAATCTTTGCATCTGGCCTTGGGACCCAGGAAAGCTAGGAGACATTGCTTTAGGAAAGATATGGGTTGGTGTAGAAAACCACAGATATACAAAGTAACAAATGACAAATCTACTAATTCTAGGCTCTTCTGTTCTATTATTTTCTTGTCTTCATCACAGATACAAGTTGGTTTATAATTTTATGCCAAGTCCTTTGGTAAATCCTCTGTCTTTGGCACATTTTAGCTAGTTTACTCTTTCCTTTCCACTTCCAGCCTCCTTCTAACCCATGATGGGAAGCAGAAAAGTGATTTTACACTATGATACACAAGTATATACTAGACTTGCTCGCCAATCCTTGGCCCTTATTAAATTGGCCAGATGTCCAGATGTCCTCTGTTTTTTCAGCTATTTTGCAGACCCTGCTTGGTAGGCAGTAGTTTTTAGTGGTCTGTTTTGGCTAGGCGAAGTGGGCCAGGAAGGGACTGTGAACTTTCTCTTTGGCTGGGGTTTTGGGTGATGATAGTCTAGCGGTTCCATCTTCTCCCTGCTTGGTCCACACGTGCACATAGCACTGATAGCCTCGGCTGTCTCCTCAAAACTGCCTGGCATCTCTTAGACTGAGATAGCTAAGGAGTGTTGCAAAAATCAATGTGCAGAGTGTGCTGAAAAGCTTATTCCTACCTTCTACTCAGTACAGTATTTTAGTTTTGCCTAGGAGATCCACTTTTTTTGAACCAGTGTTCATTGTATTTTTTTTTAAAGCACCTATTGAAAAGCTGAACAGGATTTGACTCTTTCTGAGATGATCAACTTTAGAACAGTACATCTCAACTGGAAAAGAGAGGCTTGTTTGTTTTTTTAACTGAAGTATAGTTGGCACGTAATGTTACATTAGTTTCAGGTGTACAACACAGTCATTTAGGAAAGCGCTTTTACCTCGCTAAACATAAGGCACCAAATGTTGTCGAGGTCAGACTTTTTTTATGCACTTAGGAGCCATTAAGGATTCATTTTTAAGGATTTTCCTCTCTGTGTGTTTTATATTAGAGAAAGAGTCTTTTCTTGACTTAAGGAACTCTTTGAGTGCTGTTAGGATGTTTTAGAGTAAATTTGGATCTTTGAGATGGATCCAAGTATGCCTTTAGCAGCATCTCCCTGCATCTTCCTTAAATCAACTGTCCAATCTTGTTTCCTTTTATTTTTATTTTATTATTTTATTTTTTTTAAGATTTTGTTTATTTATTTGACAGACAGAGATCACAAGTAGGCAGAGAGGCAGGCAGAGAGAGAGAGGGTGGGGGAAGCAGGCTCCCTGCTGAGCAGAGAGCCCGATGCGGGGATTGCGGGCTCGATCCCTTGGATCATGACCTGAGCTGACGGCAGAGCATTTAACCCACGAAGCCACCCAGGCGCCCCTCCTTTTATTTTTAGATAGGAGGTGTCTTTTCCCTTTTATTTTGTAAAGCAGAGGTTATATACTGCCATCTTTCACTCATGTTTTATTTAGGTTAGCCAGTGTTTTATTTAAAAATTGAGCTAACTTTTAAAATTTGAGAGATTTCATATAAAAACCCAGATTTCAGCCTTCTGTTAAAAATCTGAGAGTGCAACACTGAGTGGGCCCTGATGCCAAACAGCAGCTGGCCCCTTTGGAGCTCCAGTCAGCAAACCCCCTTGTGTCATCTCCTACTTTGCCTGCTGTCCGTTTGTTATCTCCTGAAGCTTGTAGGCATTTTGGGCTTATGGTCTCTGCTTCAGAGTCATACTACTATAAGACTTGACAGGTTCAGTCATGTATTGTGATAATGATTCATTTTGTCATAGTTTGCAAGCATGATTAGCATTCAGCAGTGGTAAATCATGAAGCTCATGCACAGGACTTTTCCAAGGGCTTGAGAGACATAGCAGTTTTTTCTTCTTTCTCTTAAAGAGAGCACCTCAGGTTGTGTAAGTTTCAGGAGGCACAAAACTGGATCTGGGCCTGCCAGCATGAAAATTACCTGTAGACCTTCCAAAGAGGACAAAGATTCCTGGGCCCCACCTTCTTCTGTCCTCTGCAGTCAAATGTGTGGGCAAGATACTCAGGCATCTCTAAATTTTTAAACAGCTCCCCAGGTGATGATTATGATACACAGGCTTAAGAACTATGGCATTATAAATACTAATTCAGGAGCCTGAATGGCTCAGTTAAGTGTCTGCTTTTGGCTCTTGTCATGATACTAGGGTCTTCTCTGCTCATCAGGGAGCCTGCTTCTCCCTCTGCCTCTCCCCCATATTTGCTCTCTCTCTTATTCACTCTCTCTTTCTCTCAAATAAATAAAATATTAAAACAAACACACACACATGCACTAATTTGAAGGGATACGTGCACCCCCATGTTTATAACAGCATTATGTGTAATAGCCAAATTATAAAACAGCCCGAGTGTCCATTGACTGATGAATGGATAAAGAAGAAGTGGTATATATATACAGTGGAATATGATTCAGCCATTAAAAAAAATGAATTCCTGCCTTTTACAATGATGTGGATGGAGCTAGAGAGTCTTGTGGTCAGCAAAGTAAGTAAGAGAAAGACAAATACCATTCATATGTGAAATTTAAGAAATAAAACAGATGAGCGAAGGGGGAAACCAGAGTGGGGGGCAAGCTAAGAAACAGTCTTAACTATAAAGAACAAACTGATGGTTACAAGAGGGGAGGTAGATGGGATTGTGGGTTAAATAGGTGATTGGGATTCAGGAGTGCACTTGTGATGAGCACCCAGTGATGTATGGCAGTTTGAATAACGATATTGTACACCTGAAACTAATATTACACTGTATGTTAACTAACTGGAATTTAAATAAAAACTTAAAAGAATTGCTGTATTTAAAAAGGTAATTACTTGAGCTATATATAAACCCAAAACTATAGGGCTTAGGAACCACTGCCAGTTTGAAGATCATCAGATAAATGAGAGGACAGCTCTGAAATTAAAAAGTAATGTCAGTAGGAAACATGATTAGATTATTAAAAAATAGTGTGCATTAGTTTTTAAAGAATTTATGAAGTTTTCTCATGTCTGTGATATTTGTCCATTCATGTGGAATTTTATCAGCAATTCCTGTTTTGCTAGTATTTATGGAAATATTTGCTTTGGGAAACATTGTATGGGTGGAATGAGGTAGAGATTCTGGAGTTACTATAATGTAAGACGGGAGTACGAGGGAAAATTATATTGCGGCCTGATACAACTGCCTCTGTTCTTGTTGCTTGAGGAGGTTGAATGGTTATGTTAAGGAGGTGGTTTTGGAAACATGTGGGGGTGATTTTAACTGTCTTAGAGGTTGGGTTGAGGGTTGGCTCATGAACTTTAATGGGGAAGACCAGGGGATGGTACGCATCTTATAATCGAGTGTGGGATAGTACTGCAGGAGGAAGAATTGTTCCACTTGCTGCCTGACCGTGAATGTCCTACTGGATGTTCATGTTGGGGAAAAACACGTTTCTAATGATCTGGACTTAGGACATTTTTAAAAAACATTTTGTTTTTAAACAAATAAATTTTAAAGATTTTATTCATTTGACAGAGTGAGTGAGCATAAGTAGGCAGAGCAGCAGGGAGATGGAGAGGGACTAGCCAGCTCCCCAGTGTGAGGCTCGATCCCAGGCCCCCAGGATCATGACCTGAGCTGAAGGCAGATGCCTAACCCACCGAGCCACCCAGGCACCCTGGACTTGCGACATATAAACAAAATGTTTTTTGTGTTATTTTAAATATCACTGAATTTTCTAGCACTGTTATTATCATGTGAACCAAGGAAAGATTTTACTTAGTTTGGAAGTTTACTAAAACTTATTCACCGTTTCAAAATACTATGTCTCACAGGTGGTGTTCATGGCTGTTGAGTCATCAGTTCCACACACCCGTTATCTGTGCTTGAGCCTTGTAATCCGGGTGACTCTGTGTTTAGAAGCAAGCAAGCATTTGACTGACCTACGCATTTACGTAATGAAAATCATGAATGTACCACATTCTATAAATTATTGATTAGTTTGAATTTTATATTTAGGCAGGTTTTATTATTTTTGAATGTCACTTCATAATAATAAAGGAGGCATTGTAAAATATTTGTTATAAAATTAAAGGCATTTTTGATCTTATGAAGTTGAGAATTGCTTTTTTTATTTTTCTAAAGATTTTATTTATTTGAGAAAGAACACCAGGCAAGTATGGGGAGGGGCAGGGAGAGATGAAAAAGAAGATGGAGAGGGAGAGAATCTAAAGCAGACTCTGCACCGAGTTCAGAGCTGCCTGCAGGGCTTGATCTCATGACCCTGAGACTGTGACCTGAGCCAGAATCAGGAGTCGTATGCTTCACTGACTGAGCCACCCAGCCTCTCTGAGAATTGCTATTTTAAAGCACTGGTCCTTAAGCACATCAGATTGTCCTGTGGAAGTTTTGAAAATGATCATTGTGAATCTCCCCTAGAAATACTAATTTAATAGTTTTCTACAAATTCTAGGAACTCTGCAAACCTTTCCCGCTTCATGACATACTTAGATGATATTCTTTGTATTATACACTTAGGATGAATGAAGGCAGCTGCTTCAGGCTTCAGGTGACAGTTTCTAGGGATTCTGTGGCCCCTGTTTTGTCCAGCCCTGTCCTGCCTTGCTATCAGAGATATATTGACAACCTTGGATGCTTGGAATGCTTGTTAAAAACTCAAGTACTGGGGCTCCTGGGTGGCTTAGTCGTTAAGCGTCTGTCTGTGGCTCAGGTCATGATCCCAGGGTCCTGGAATCGAGCCCCGCTTTGGGTTCCCTGCTCAGAGGGAAGCCTGCTTCTCCCTCCCCCATTTCCCTGCTTGTGTTCCCTCTCTCACTGTATCCCTCTCCGTCAAATAAATAAAATCATAAAAAATAAAACCTCAAATACTTCCTTTCACAGTGCATACGTATATCAAATATCACCTTGTACGCTTTAAAATCTTACGATTTTACTATCTGTTATATCTCAGTAAAGCTGAAGAAACAGTTTGGATTCTTGAACTCCCCTCCCCCAGTAATTCTGATTTTGGTGTGTGACCTGAACACCTAGTACTGTAATGAATGCCCTGGGTGATTGCGACCCTGATGTTATCGGATTGCACTGTGAACCGTCCTGCTCTTGAGGGGTGAGTGCAGTAATGACAGGGCGACTGATGAGAGGGCAAGGGAGGGTTACACTCCTTCCTAAGGGTCTGGGAGGTCATGGTAAGAGATTTCTGAGATAGAGTACAGATACGAAACTCCTGCCGGGTTGGGTTTTTCCTATCACTCGGAGCAGTTGCCTTTTTGGAAATGGTAGAGCAAACAGTGCTGAGAAGCAAAAGCCCAGAAAGAGCTCCACTTGCTCTTTGTAGCTGAATTTCAGCTGTGAGGGATTGTGTCCTGAGAGTCTGAGCAGATTTACAGATAAAGTACAGATCCACTCTAGGTAATCTTGGAAAAACAGAAAGAAAGGGCAAGTGCTCAAAAATTCTGAGAGGCGAGGGGCGCCTGGGTGGCTCAGTGGGTTAAAGCCTCTGCCTTCGGCTCAGGTCTCAGGGTCCTGGGATCGAGCCCCACATGGGGCTCTCTGCTCAGCAGGGAGCCTGCTTCCCTTCCTTTCTCTCTGCCTGCCTCTCTGCTTACTTGTGATCTCTCTCTGTCAAATAAAATAAAAAAAAATAATTATGAGAGGCGAAACCTCTATTTTTAGAAAGAATAAAGGAAATTGTAGAGATTTGTGAGTTTCAGGATACGGTTAAGCTGAAGTTTAGAGGATTGTTAAAAAGTACTGGGAGAGTAGAGTCCTGCCTGGGTTGGAGCTGGTGGCTCTTGGATTGGAGAATGGGACCCTGACCGAGGGAGAGGCTGAGGGAGAAGAGCTTCTGGGCGGAAAGTAGCCAGCAGGGTGGGGAGACAGGGTGGAAGGACTTTGACAGGTTAGTGGAACTGAAAGTCATCTGGACTGACTGGAAACCCACATGCTATTAACATTATTAACTTCCCTACATGGGTGTTATTAGAACACAGTTGGGGAAATGCTGATGCACTGGAAACAGGCCTGGGCGAAGAATCAGGAAGCCTGGATTTTCATTTGTGTTAGGTTACAGATGCCAAAAACTTCCTTCAAGGCAAGTAAAGGCACTTCTGGGCTTTTACTTCTTCAACATAAAATAAGTATCTATAGTTGCTAGGCTGGAGATACAGAAATAAAGCATAGAGTCTGACTGAAGTCCCATGGGGGAAACAGACAAATAATATGATGATTCTAACACAGTGTGCTACTTGCTATAATGGAAGGAGGAACGGGGAGGTTTGGGAGGTGATTGGAAGCACACTTAAGATCGACTGGAGGGAAGGCTTCTCGGGAGGTGATCATCCAAGCAGGGTTTTTGAGGGTCAAGTGGAGTGGGTGCTCAGAAGAAAGATGTTTCTGGGGCGCCTGGGTGGCTCAGTGGGTTAAGCCTCTGCCTTCGGCTCGGGTCATGATCCCAGGGTCCGGGGATCGAGCCCCGCATTGGGCTCTCTACTCAGCGGGGAGCCTGCTTCCCCTCTCTCTCTGCCTGCTTCTCTGCCTACCTGTGATCTCTGTCAAATAAATAAATAAAATCTTAAAAAAAAAAAAAAAAGAAGTTTCCAACAAGAAGGAGCAAATGCAAAGATGTGTTACTGTGAACACTGCGGACTGTTCAGAGCAGCTGGCATCAGCACAGCAGGAATGAGGGAGAAGGCCTGTGGAAGGCCTGGGCCAGGTTGTGAACTGTTTCACATACCATGCTAAGGAGTATATATAGAATGGATTTTTTAAAATAATGGACTAATTTTTCACATTTGGGATTTATAGGAAGTTAGCCTAGAGATTGGATTGCAGTTACAGAAAGGTGAGATTGTTGGCTGTGTACCATTTTAGGAAGGTGCATGCTCATGTAAACACATGTGCGCGCGCACACACACACACACACACACACACACACACACTAGTGGCTTAGACAAAAGTTTACTCTTCTATCCCATGGAAGGAATCTACACCGATGATTTAGAGCTCAGATGCTGATGCTGCAGTCAGATGATCCTGACTCCTTTGGACTCTTTGGTTTGGTAGCCTTTGAACATTTCTCACCGTCTGATGTGGTTGCTTGAGCTCTGCCATATTCCTTGAGAGCTGGAAGGTGCAGGAGGAGCACTGGAATGGTAGAGGGGCATGTGCTATATGTAATTCAAAGATATTTGGGGGACAGGACTACAAAACACTTTCAGTTAGAGGTCGTCATTTATAATGTGGTGCTGTAGCTACAGGGGAAATGTCAAAAATGTAATCTTCATTCCAAGTGGCCATGTGCCCAGCTAAAAATTGGGAGTTCTGTTAGTAAGGGAGGAGGACGAATGGTCCAGGGGGTTAAACCGCCCGTGCCCCTGCTGCAGAGTCATGTGGGAATGCAAGGGATTTGTGAGGAGGAAGGGACTAAGGCAGTGAAGACTGAAGAGAAGAGACTTCCTGCAGAGTGAGGGGCCCCTGCTGAGTGGATGTGGACAGGAAGAGGAGGGAGCCCCTGAGTGGCATTTGCTTGGGCGGCTGTGGAGATGGTAGTGCCTTTCAACAACGCAGGTTTGAAGGAGGAGAAGGTGTGGGGGGCAAGAAAAGAATGGTGACATTTGGATGTGTTGAGTTTGAGAGGCCTATGGCACACTCAGATGGAAGATCTGGTGGGCAGGTGGGCATATAGGTCTGGGCCAAAGAGAAGAGGTTTTGTGCATAGGATTGCCCGGGAAGCATGTACAAAATGAAAAGATGACATTTTGAAGAAAAAAAAAAATTAAAGGTCAGGATGAGAGAGTGGTGTTTAAAGGAAAATCAGAACGGAAAGGTATTTGGCAAATGACAGAAGGGATTTTAATGAGGGAGTAATTCATGCCATAGATGAATCTAGTAAGATCAAGACTGAAGTGTCTAGAAATCAGGAGCTAACTGTGTGTGTCTAGACGACTCTGTGTATCACATAGTATATATATACACACATATATATGTATATATATATGTATGTGTAAAGTTGTTTAGATTAAACATCATGATCCTATGACTTGTTAAAATCAGTCAGGGTAGTTGGTTGCTATTTTCCTGAAAAGACCTCTAGAAGTGGTCTTGCATATTCCGTGCCCCTAAACCCTTGGCAGCCCTCACTGGGCTTTTGTCACTGAGACAGGATAGAGACTGACTCTCTCAAGCTAAAATTATGGATATATTTACTGCGAAGTGAGAGTATTTTTATGGGTATGGTGGGGTAGATGTTTAATACAAGGACTAGTATGCCCTAAGCATCATGAAATGGTTTAAAATATATGATAAAATGTTATTCTACCTGCCACTGCCCACCACCTTCTTGAGCTTTATAGTGTCAGGCTGAGTGAGGATTAAGTACTAGTCAGAACTGCAGCAAGCTTGGCTAGGTGGAACTGGACATAGTGAGTCTTTGTTCCTTTTAGGATAATCCTATACCTAGAGGTTTGATTAATTCATAGGCACAAAATAATTTTGAAAACTGGACCATCTTTTATGATATAATTTAAACCTAATTGCAGATATCTAGTGTTAGATTTCTAGGTTTTCCTCCAATGAGTAGATACCTTTTTCCCCAAAAGCTTGGAAAGAAATTTTTTGAAAATAGAATTTTATCCCTGAGTTTCTTAATTGGGCACGCAGTTCTGTTACTAGAGAGACAACACTGCCCTCTGGTGGACAAAATGTGTAACACTTTCAGGAGAGGGTCACAAGCGCAGTTTGCTTTTTCTGCAGGCAGATTTCTTGCAGATTCGTTTTGAAGGTCAGTTAGTATGCTTTTGTTCTTTCTGCCTAATCTAATCTGGAGGTTTATAAAAATTCCAGTGGTGTACAAATACACATTAAATCTTTTGTGTCTTAATCTCATTTTGATGTTATGAAATTAAAGATTTTGGAATTTTTATGGCAAAAAACAAACTTCAGTTTTTGAAATAGAAATGTTAATCAGCTGTACCCTCAGACAGACATTTTGGTAGGCTGATGATAATAATATTGCCTGAATATAAGATGCATTAAAATAATATATGAAACCCAGTCTGGAGTGCTGTTTTTTCCCCTTGTATATAAATTTTTGCAAAAACTTCCGAAGAAGTCAATATTATTGGATATGTAATAATTGAAAGACTAATGTGGAACGTCTTAAACTGTTCCTTAATGGATAGGTTTTTGGTTGCTGCACTTGTTTTGCTCTGTATTAAATTATGATATAGGCTGATAACATGAGTAGGATATTTTTCTTAATTTTGGGGGTTCAATCCTGAGTGAATAT